>NC_134788.1:48924131-48984131 GCF_046742065.1 Oratosquilla oratoria | reverse complement strand
CGATCACGGACTGTGATCCTCTTCAGTGGAATACGTATTCCACTTAAGAGGATCACAGTCCGTGATCGAAATATACGGATATCATTTATTTCATATCTTCTTATCCAACACAATGGGTTCTTGTTGAATATATATATATATATATGTATATATATATATATATATATATATATATATATATATATTGTTACGAATCTCGCTCACATATCTGGCTTGCAATAGATTTAAAGTAAAGGAAAATGAGTTCCCAAGACTTTGGGATAACTCAAAGAGAAATTACAAAGCTGTCATCAGACTCGTAAGACATAGTAAGAGTGAATGGGTGACTGAGTTCCCAAGACCCCATCCCATGTCTTTGGGTATCTTAAAGAAATTTCAAGGCCGCCGCCACTTGATTTTGTACTATCATAAAAATCAAGAAAAATGAAACGCACAGATAACATTTAACACTATTCATTAAAGTTAATAGGATTACATGAAGAATTACAATCACTGAACATTCAAATGAGTAAATAAGTTTCAAAACAGAAGATTCCCGCTCGAAAACTTTTAACGGGGGTGAAAGAAAATTAATTAGATAATTAATACTTTACCAACGAAAACACTGTCTAGGTAACTTCCATAGACATTTCACACCACGACATGAAACACTAGCTGGGTTAAAATGACTTAAGAATAATACAGGGGGAGTACAGAGGACTTACTTCAGCCGATAATCCGCCCCGAGGCAACACAAATTTACATCGCACCCACTTCTCCTAAACTGACTCTCTGACACGCCCAAGGCGCTCTGGTTCCTTCTACAAAAATCCTCTGATTGGCCCATAGGAATTGCGTCTATGGAGATTGAACCTGATTGGTCAAATTACTAAAACGTTTTGCCCCGTTCTAGGCTGAGTGTCACGCAAAACCAGAACAAATACTTCATTGTACGGACGGACCTCCTCAGTACTCGTCCTGTAATCGGACACCCACGTAATCGCGAGCGACGCCTTATCCAAAGTAATAATTCTATTTCAACCTTACATATATGGGAATATATGTGACAATATATATATATATATATATATATATATATATATATATATATATATACATATATATATACATATATATATATACGTATATATATACGAGTATATATATATATATACATATATATATACAGTATATATATATATATATACATATATACATATATATACGTATATATATGTATATGTATACACATATATATGCGTATTCGTTGTTTGATTATATGTTTATATATTAATTTATCTATTCATTTACTTATCTATTCATTTATTGATTGATCATTTTCATTTAATTATCTATTTATCTACTTATCTATTTGATTATTCCTATATTTGTTTGATTACTTGGTTATGCATTTACCAATTAATTAATTAATTTATTTATTTATTTATTAATGTATTTATTTATTTATTTATTTATTCATTTATTTGTATTTTCTTATTTCTTCTTCGTTTTCTATTTCCGAGGACTGAGTGTTGTAGTGTTAAGGAAGCTGAAGGGGTGACCCAGCCTCACACGTATATCTACATTTTCATCTCTTTATTGAAAAGTTATTTGATTCATTTATGTAGTTCATCCAGCTATTTTCATTTCCCCAAAGCTAAATCTTTATTTGTGTAATGTTTATTCATTAATATGTTCATTTGTTAATCTGTTTCCGTTTGTTTGTTATTCTGTAATTCTGTATTCGTTTTAAATTCGATCAACTTAGCTATATCTTGCTTATTTAACTATTTATCAATATATTCATTCATTGATATATCTATTAATTAATCTCTCTGTTCGTTCATCTATTTACGAATGTATTCATATTTTGATTTGTTTGCGTTTCAATTCGTTTGTGTGTTTGCTTGTTCTGTATCTTAGGCGGCCCATACACGATCAATTATATTGCGCAATATAATTGATCGTATATGGGCCGCTTTGGGAGTCAGGGTCAATACGCCCTTGTTGCACTAAAGCCCTCAGCTGTTTGATACAGTGACGTCATATGTCGTTATAATATGTATTATCATATGTTCTTGTGTCATTATAACATTTGGAAATAAACTCTCCCCCTGGGATTCGAACCTTCGCCTGAGTGGCTTACTTTTTATAAGACGAAGATCGTACCATCATGCCACCACGACCCTAGGTGTGAATGATATTTTGACGCAGGAAGAAAGGATTTCTTCCCGTTTTCTCTTCTCCTGCATGAGGGGACGGAGAGGGGTGGGGGGCGCCCCGGGTCGCCGATAAAGTAAAGCGGTCTTGCTGTGGATGTGCTGTGTCTTGCTGCATTGCTTCTGGCCCAGAGTAGTGGGCGTGAATCACACAGGGATGACCCGTCATCCACGAGGAGCTAAGATTAGAGGGAGGAAGGGGTGGTGGATGGGAGTGGAATGGGTGGGAGTGGGTATGTACCTTTAGATTTGGCTACCCCCCTTGTAAGGGGGAAGGGAGGAGACTTTGTTACACAGATAGATATTATACATATATTTATTTTGTTCTGACTATTTTTAGACGATTCCATTAAGTTGAATGTTCTCTGTGAAACCACATCTTGTTCCGATGATGTTCAATGGATTAATAAATATATAAATGAATAAATGAATATATAAATAAATAATTGAATAAATAAATGAATAAAAATATAAATAATAAATGAATAAATAATTGAGTGAATAAATGATAGATAATGAATAAATATATATATATATATATATATATATATATATATATATATATATATATATATATATATATATATAAACGAGTAAATAAATGATTAATTAATAGATAATGGATTAAATAGATAAATAGATAAATTGATAATAGATAAATCAATAATTGAGTCAATTATAGTAAATAAACGAATAAAAGAATAAAAAAAAAATGCATAAATAAATAAATAAATAAATAAATTTCCTGTGGCAAGATTTTTGCTGGAACGTTCTTTGGCCAGCCAGGAAGCAGCATCTGCTAGAGTTCTCAATCGCCCAGAATGGAGACCTGAGACGACAAATGACGTGATCAAGCCAGGACAGATGGTGGCTTAGAGATCAAGATCTACGGGTCTGAGACGACATGCACACTTTTCTTTTAATTAATCCTGTTTTATCTTACTTGCATTGGTTTGTTTATTTTGCGTGTTCATATAGGTATGTGTTTAATTCTATTTATTTTGCAGATGTAGTTTTTTTTTCAAATTCTATTCTATATTGTTTATCTATCTTATGCATTAATTTATCTGATATATTCATTTATTTATTTACTCTATATATTTATTTATATATTGATTCATTAATTTGTTTATCTATCGATTTACTTGTTATTGTTATTATTTTTAGGGAGCCAAGCATCTTTCTCATAGATCAGTGGACTCACATGGATAGAATATTACACTCCCCCCCTTCCTCTCTTCCTCCGCCTCCTCCTCCTCCTCCTCCCCTCCTTCTGTCCGTGTGTGATTCACCACAGCGGGTCTTGGATCACGTGCTGGGCCCGTGATCGACAGCCCCTGCTCCTCCCGAATGAGAGCTCAGAGATATTTGACCCGGTCTATGGATAACGCTGTGGAGATGATCCGTTTGGCGCAGCAGGCTGGCGAGTCATTCCCCATTATGTCTTTCCATGTTACAGTGGCGTCTCCATGACCAGAGGCAACTCCGTGGCCCCTAAGCTGTTGTCTCCAAATCAAATTACTTCTTGATTTGTAATCAGGCTCATGTACTTCAATGGGTCTGGCTCAAAGAAAGGAACATGTAAATGGTGGTCTTTCAAAATGGACATAAGTGAGAATTCTCTCCTTCCTGCTTATTATCTTTAAAGCCCACATTCCCATCTAGAGGTGCAGCCGTGAGAGACTGACACTGCCTCCAGGCCAGGCCAGGCCAGGCCTAACACCCTAAGAAAGACCTCTATCAATTTCAACTATCTTTCCTCTACCTTTTCACAAAGAACTGACAACTGCTGCCCCCCATCCCCTTACTACTACTCAGCAACACGTGGCCTTCAGAATGGTTGCTCAATCTCACTGGTCACTGAGTCTCATTTGGTTGCTCAATCTCAATAAAGATATTGACAGATTGGAAGAGTACAGCAGCAAGCAACGAAACCAATTCAAAATATCAGAAATAATTGATATGAAAACAACCTAAAATATATGAATGAATCTATTTATCCTAAAAAAGTACAGACACAGGTGTGACTTGTTTTCCAGATTCTGAAGGGATTTGACATGACAAAAAAAATATATATATAGAATAAATAATACATAAAATAACAAATAAATTGAATTTTCATACTTAGTATGAATCATATGAGAAATAACTCAAGCTGTCAGGACAGATTCAATTTGGGAAGAGGATAGAAACAACTTCACCATGTAGTCAATGAATGTATTAACTTGCTGCAAAGGCAGTGTAATGTAGTACAATTCCAAGATTTAAAATTCATTTAGGTAAACACCTAAGCAATATGCTGTGATGCCTGCCAGTTGTTTTGTTCACTTATTTTCTTTATTCATAGTATCTGACCTAGTTATGGACCAAAAGGTCTCCTGTCAATATGCTTTTCTTTTGTAAACCTTTGAATGCCAAGGACTCAGTTATAGAAAAAGGTACTCCTCTAATATTTATGAAAATTAATTCCACAAACTGTATGTGATAAATATCCTAAGTTCCATTAAATTCAATGCAGAAACATGTAACATAAGAGAGGAAGAAAGTTTAAATGTGTTTGAGATGAAATGCCTAAGAAGTATGACGGGGGTTGCTAGGATGGATTGAATGAGAAATGAGGAGGTGAGGAGGAGAACAGGGGTGGAAAGAGAGTTGGGAGATAGGGTTAGTGAAAGAGTATTGGGATGGTTTGGACACATGGAGAGAATGAGTGAAAGATTAGTAAAAGAGGTGTGGAAGGCAGAGGTAGAAGGGGTGAACATGAGGGGATGACCAAGGATGAGATGGACGTATGGAGTAAAAGGAGCATTTGGAAAAAGGGGAATGCCTGTTAAGGAAGAACAGGGAACAACAGAAGATAGGGGTGAGTGGAGAATAGTTGTGTATGGATGATGCTGTGATGAGTGAGAGGTGAGTGGGTGGAGGATAGGAGGTGAGTATGTGTGAATGATATTTTGATGCAGCCCAAAGGGATTTCCCCAAGTCTTCTCTTTTTTCTACCTGAAGGGATGGAGGGGGGGGGGTCGCCGATTAAGTGAAGCAACCTTGCTGTGGATATGCTGTGTCTTGCTGCATTGTTTCTGACCCATGGCAATGGGCGAGATGCAGGGATGACCCATCATCCAGGAGCCAAGAAAAAAGGGAGCAGTGGTGAATGGGAGTGGAGTATGTGGGAATGAAATGGGTGGGAATGGATTTATACTTTTGACTTTGGCTACCTCCCTTGTATGAGGGAAAAAGCCATTGGTATATGTATATACATGTAGCTTTTACTAAAAAGGTACTTTTAAAATAAAGAAAAGAAAAAAAAAAAAAGAGAGGCAGGGGCTTATGCACCCCAAGTTTCTCCTCTATTCCTATGTCTGTTCTTCTTAGTATGAACCAATGACATAGAAAATGTACCAAAATAATACAACAAAGACTAAAGCCCAAGGTTTGTTTCAAGAGATCTTTACTAATGAACTTTACAAAGCTGGAAAATCCACATGGGACAAAGAATGGAATGCATTTGATAAAAGCATATGAGAGCAATAGCATTAACATTGTTACTATCATAAATAATATGCATCATTTCCTTAACAAAGGGTCAAATACAGTTGAATGAAATAGCCTGACAGTAGCTAGAATAATAGGACAGGTACACAGACTTTATAAGCTCCTTGTATTTATGGCACACACTAACTAATGATCCAAAACATTGACAAGAAAGAAATCAGTATGGCTTCAACATGTTCAACTTACATCTGAAGTCATAGGAATGAAACAACTTTGTCAATTTATTCAGTGGAACAAAACAAGTATGGTGCAGAATGAAAGAGTACAGGGCACACTGGCTAGAAAACAAAGCAAATGTAAAATACAAGAGAAAAAAAATTCATATCTTTGGCCGATGCAAAAGAGGATCAAGATAAAATTAAAATGAACACCATCATCATCATGAATTAAAATTTGCAAGTTAAATTTTAGAATGCAATTTACAGGTAGTTCTTAATCCATACAAGTTTATTTTATGCAAATTTGACGTAATGCAACTGATAAAATAATACATTTAATTTGAATTATGTGGTTTGTTTGAATCAACACAAGCACAAAAAAGTTTTATGTGGTGGATGCCTTGATATCCTTCTGAGCCCCTCACTCCCTAAATTTAATTTATATCTTATTTATACAATGCCTCTCAGTTTATATATATTGTGTCAATTAAGAATAATCTCTATTTTCATGGAAATATTTCAGTGGTTATGAAAAAAATAAATAGCTATCTCTTATAATGAATCTTTATAGTCCATGCCTATAAATCACTCAACAAAGCCATTCTTATAGTCTCTTGAAATTCATCAAAGGTAATGGACATTCAATCATTTTTCATGTGATCCTCTTATACGACATACTACCTTGAACTATGCAGATCAGCCGAGATGACATCACCACAGGATGATGAAAAGTCTATGTCAGCAACTATGTCAACCTTATCCCAGGACGACTTTTCATTCTCTTTCCCTCTCTTTGCTGAGGCCCTAGATTTTGCTTCAGCACATCCTGAGACCAAAACTAACCTCGACAGACATTCTCCTTTATACCCTTCATAACAACTGCTAGATGTGAGAGAGTTCCAGCCAGGGGATGAGGATGTGATCTGACAAGCCGTTTCCCTCAACAACTCACTTCCCGCCAGAAAAGAAAGAAATCCCTTAAAAATTTGTCTGTTACAGGTTAAAGCATCATTTGTCGGGTAGTACCACTACTAAATTGATCTTCTGATTAAGGTTTCCCTTGTAAAACCCCATGACTCAAAAGTACTGAGTAGTCCCACTTTAATATTTCATGTTTATTCTCTTAAATTTTCCTATAAATTTCAAAACATCATACATTTCATCTTTATTTCACCAACTTTGGTTATATTAAAACTTTATTATTGACATGGATTACAGCTATTCATAGACATTTCGAGACTGCTTAAGAAGTCTACTTATTTACACTCTCCAATTGATATGGCTGTTTGGAAACAACTCAATATGTTGCCATTACATTAATGATTATTGCTTTAAGTTTCACCAATTGGAAAACTCACCGCCCAACACTGGGCCCTTCCACAGATACCCCTAGGAAGAATCTTCTCACAGTTGTCTGTGTTTGTTGTACTGATGTGGGACTGTTTCTACTTCACCAAATGAAAGCAGTAATGAGCAGTCACCAGTTGTCAGCTCTCCACATGTGAAAAGGTGTGAAGGTGTAAGAAATGCAGTAGAAGTGGACAGAGATATCCTGGGTCCAGTCTAGAGATCAAGTGTCGGGCTGCACCTCCTAATGGAGGTGACAGAGTGAACATATTTTGAATATGGGCAGTTCACTGTCCATCTTGCAGGACTACAAACAGGTACTTGTCATTGGTCCCTGCCAGTACAAAGTAAATATAATGCCAATACAATAAGGGACCTCAATACTTGTTTGATATATTAAATATACCTGCCTAAACACTTAGAATGTATATACATTTCTGATGTAGAGGGGCACATAGACAAATGATTCAAAGAATAATGTAAAAGTTCTATTAAAATGCCTTACCATACTCAAAGTCCATTCTACCTAATAAAAAGTTGGCTAAGACATACATTTAATGTTATGCAATTCATGGCTATAAAAGTAATGGTCTATAAAGCATACTTTGAATTCATTTCTAATACAGACATGACCTCATTTCTTAGTTACCATATAGTTTTTCTGTCTTCAGTTAAGGTGTAAGGGTAATCAAGATAATGTGAAAATAAAGTCCATGTTCAAGGTTTCTTTTATGTATGGGTCTTCACAGCTTCATTTGTAATATCTTTTCCATGAGAAAGCTGTGTTGTGCAGTTCACATGGGTAAGGGTTCTCACTTGTGCATCATTTATATGTTTATATTAACCTTACAAGAATATTGCAATACACAAGTCAAACTATTATGGTTTCTCTCTATGTTTGGACATCACATGCTTATTGAGATGACTCTTTCGTGAGAAAGTTGAATCACACAAGTTACAATGGAAAGGCTTCTCTCCTGTGTGGGTCATCATATGCTGTTTAACAGATCCCTTTTGCGTGAAAGCCGCACCACAGAGGTCACAATGGAAAGGTTTCTCTCCTGTGTGGACCCTCAAATGCTTATTGAGGTCACCAATTCGCGCAAAAACTGAATCACACGAGTCACAATGAAAAGACTTTTCTCTTGTGTGTGTCAACATATGCTTATTAAGATAACTCTTTCGTGAGAAGGCTGAATCACACAAGTCACATTGGAAGGGCCTCTCTCCTGTATGGGACATCATATGCTGTTTAACATAACCTTTTTGTGAGAAAGATGCATCGCACAGTTCACACTGGAAAGGCTTCTCTCCGGAGTGAACCCTGACATGCTTATTAAGGTCACTCATTCGTGGGAAGGCTGAATCACACAGACCACACGGGAATGGCTTCTCTCCTGTGTGAGTCATCACATGCTTTTTGAGATCACCCTTTCCTGAGAAAGCTGCATCGCACCAGTCACAACGAAAAGGCTTTTCTCCGGTATGGATCAAGACGTGCCTTTTCAGGTCAAACTTCCGTGAAAAAGCTGAAGTGCATTGGTCGCACTGGAAAGGCTTCTCTCCTGTATGGGTCATGACGTGCTCTTTCAGACTCCCTTTCTGGGTGAAGGCGGCACTGCAAAGTTCACATTGGAAAGGCTTCTCTCCTGTGTGGATCATCATGTGCCTTTTAAGATTCCTCTTGCGTGTGAAAGCTGCATCACACAGATCGCACTCAAAAGCTTTTTCACCTGCTTGGGTCATCATGGGAAATCTGAGCTTACCCTGTGAGATAGCAATATACAACTACGATCAAATTGCAGTCTTTTATGTTTGGATAGTTACATGCCAGATATAGGGAATCTATGAGTACTTTCCTGTGAAATCTTGAAGGTTACCTTTACCTGTAATTATAAGAAAGAAAAAAAAAATGAATTGTAGTGCCACAAACTTTTTCATACATGGACCTAGAATTCATTAATTCTAAAAATATGACATCTCTTTGTAATGATAAATCCAACACTTAATTTTTGGAAAATGTCTACTACTAAGAGTGAGAATATATTGTACAAAAATGTAGGACAAACCTCACTTGCAAATTTGGATAAATATACACCCTGATAATGACTAACTAGGGCAAACAATTACCTTTGAGTTAACATACTGAAAGAATGCATAAATATATAAATTGAAAATGCTATTATCATAATGTCTCATATATAAAACATAGTGAAATAACATACATATTTATATATATATTATACATATATATATATAAATATATATACAGTCAACTCTCAATTAACACAAGGTTAACTAACGCATTTTTGATTTAACATGAGTTTATTTTTAAGGATTTTTTTTAGATAACACAATTTCAATTTAACACGATTTGAATTTGGTGGTAAGAGCACTGAGAGGGCCTCCGCACCGTCACTCTCCCATGCTCTGTTTTGATCTCAGTTTCTACACCAAAACAAAAAGGAAAATGGTGTCACTATACTACACTAATTTTTAAAGGTATGGACCATGATTATAAGTCATAAAAGCTTGAAATTTTATTACAGAGAAATTAATATTTAGATATTGTAAACTCTCGCTTTCTGTTCTACACCAAAACAAAAAAGAAAACGGTGTCACCAACCCACAATTAATGTTAAACTAATTTTCAAATGTATGGACCGTGATTATAAGCTGTAAAATTTGTTACAGAGATATGAATAATTTAGTTAGAGATTGTAAACTCTTGTTTTCTGTTCTACACAAAAACAAAAAAGAAAATGGTGTCACCAACCCACAATTAATAATGAACTAATTTTGTTTGTTCTTGTGTGCATATAGAATAAATATGTACTAGAAATATTTACAAAGAATGTGTGTTTTTGCTGTTTCTGTAACCGACAAATGTATTAATAATGTGTTTGTTCAAGTTTAGAGTAACAGTGTCCAGGAACCTAACTCCCCCTATTACCATTATTTCCTATGGGAAAAATATGTTTAACTAACGTGATTTTGATTAACACGATGTCTCCAGGAATGTAACCCTCGCATTTATTGAGAGTTGACTGTATATATATATATATATAAACATATATATATATCATTTAGAAAGTAACCGTTTGATAAATGATAGCCAACATGGTTTCAGACGGAAACGTTCTTGCGTGACTAACTTACTCGAATTCTACAACACAGTTGTCTCGAATTTTGACAAAAGAAACAATATAGATTTAATATATCTAGACTTTGCAAAAGCTTTTGATACCGTCCCACACGAAAGACTACTTACTAAATTAGCTTTGCATGGAATAAGTGGTAGCCTATTAGGTTGGACTAGTAATTGGTTGAAAGGTCGAAAACAGAGAGTTGTTTTAAATGGAAAAACTTCTGGATGGAAAAGTGTTGCAAGTGGAGTTCCTCAGGGTTCCGTTCTTGGGCCACTTCTATTCATAGTATATATAAATGATATAGACCATGGACTAAAATCTACTGTTTCCAAATTTGCTGATGATACAAAACTGTGCGGAGTGGCAAATAATCACTCAAACCAATTAGATATTCAAGAAGATTTAGATCAATTACAGCAATGGTCTGAAAAGTGGCTAATGAAATTTAACACAAGTAAATGCAAGGTAATGCACATAGGTAAAAATAACAGCAAGTACGATTACAAGTTATTTGGAAATTCGTTAACAAAAGTGGATAGTGAAAAAGATCTCGGCGTAATTATCAGTAACGACCTCAAATCATCCAAGCAGTGTATTTCAGCCTCTGAGAAAGCAAATAAGATTCTGGGATTGATTGCGCGATCTTTTGATTTCAAAAGTCCATCACTCATTAACAAGCTATATAAATCGTTAGTTCGTCCACATTTGGAATATGCTGTTTCCGTATGGTCACCGAATCTCATTAAAGACATTGACAGACTGGAAAAAGTACAACGGCGAGCCACAAAACTGATTCCAAATATCAAAAATAAATCATACGAAAATCGACTTAAGCACATGAATCTGTTTTCCCTAAAAAAGCGTAGACTCAGAGGTGACTTGATACAGGTCTTTAAGATTTTAAAGGGAATTGACAACATCAAAAGTGACCAAATTTTCACATTGAATGAGAATCAGACAAGAAACAATGGTCTCAAACTGTCCGGAAATAGATTCAATTTGGAAGTAGGTAGAAACAACTTTGCCAACCGTGTAGTTAATGAATGGAATAAACTTCCTGCACAGGTAGTGCAATGTAGTTCAGTTCGAAGCTTTAAGAATCATTTAGATAAATACCTAAGTAAGATGCTGTAATTATTATAATTTGTTATATTATTTGTTTTTGTTTTGTTATAATTTGTCTGTCTGATTTTCATTTATTATTAGTTATATGTCAATTTATTATCATTTACTATTTACCTGTTTGTTTGTTATTCAACTATACCAATGCATTTATTTATGTATTTTAATTGTTATTTACATTGTTATAGTTTTAATTTATTATTAATATGATTTTTTTTTTTTTTTTTTTTTTTTTTTTTTTTTTTTTTTTTTTGCATCCGACCTAGATATGGATCAAAAGGTCTCCTGTCGGCATGCTTTGCCTTTGTAATCCTTTGTAATATATATATATAGATCATATATCATATATACATTATAAGTGTGTGTGTTTGTATCTCACATCTAGTTTGTTCTTAAATTTTTGTATGGTGTTTGCACACACTATTGTTTCATCTAATTTGTTCCAGACATCCACCACTCTGCGTGGATTTTTTTTTTTTCAGATCTCTTCTATGGGTACCCTTTTTGAGTTCCTTTTCATGACCCCCTGTTTTTCTCCTATCCCACTTTAATAAATCTCCTCTGTCAAGGACTTCCATGCCTTTCATGATTTTGTAAATGGCCAATAGATCACCCCTTTCTCTTCTTTGTTCCAGGGTTGGTAGTTCCAGTTTAGACAATCTTTGCTCGTATGTCCATTTTCAAAGTGTTGGGGCCATCTTTGCTGTTGCTATTTGTATTCTTTCTATTTTTCTTATATTCTTTTTTGTACTGGGTGTCCATGGTGTCACAGCATACTCCAATCTTGGTCTTATCTGTATGACTAGTATTTTTTTTTTTTTTTTTTTTTTTTTTTACCATTACCTCATCCAAGTAATTAAAAGCCACCTTTATTGATCTTCATAAATTGTTGGTTGTCTGCAGACATGTCTTTGGTGATAATGACTCCTAGGTCCTTTTTCTGGAACAAACTTTCTTGACTTCCTTTGCACCAATTTTATATTGTCTTGATTTTTTTTTTTTTTTTTTTTTTTTTACTTTTTCCAAATTCCATTAAACTACATTTCTTAATGTTGAAGTTCACTTCCCACTTTTGACTCCATTCCCAGACCTTGTCCAGGTCTCTCTGTAGTGATTCACAATCTTTTTCCATGTGTGTATTTAACCCGTTGTAATTACCTAGTTTTATTATACGGGAAGAGGAGCTATGCTCGTGGTGACCTATCTTTGTATCTTGCAACATCTAGCTTATTCTTAAATTCATGTATGGTGTTTGCATACACTTTTGTTTCATCCAATTTGTTCCAGACATCCACCACTCTGTGTGGAAAACTGTTTTTTTCAGATCTCTTCTATAACTGTCCTTTTTGAGTTTCTTTTCATGTCCCCATGTTTTTCTTCTACCCAAATATAATAAGTCTTCTCTATCAAGAACTTCCAGGCCTTTCATAATTCTGTAAATGGCCAACAGATCACCTCTTTCTCTTCTTTGTTCCAGGGTTGGTAGTTCCAGTTTAGACAACCTTTGCTCATATGCCAGTTTTGAAAATGTTGGGGCCATCTTTGTCGTTGCTATTTGGATTCTTTCTATTTTCCTTATATTCTTTTTTTAATGGGCGTCCATTGTGTCACTGTGTACTCCAATCTTGGTTTTATCAGTGTGACTAGTATTTTCTTTATCATTTCCTCATCCAAATAATTAAGTCACTTTTATTGATCTTGACAAATTGTAGGTTTCTCTATTTTATCTGCTTGTCTGAGGACATTTCTTTGGTGATGATTACTCTTAGGTCCTTCTCAGAACTAACTTTCTTTAATTCCATTGCACCAATTTTCCATTGTCTTGATATTCTTTTTTTACTTTTTCCAAATTCCATTATACTACATTTCTTAATTTTGAAGTCCACTTCCCACTTCTGACTCCATTCCCAGACCTTGGCACAATATTGGCACTTTTCCAGTCTTCCAGTACCTTTCCTTCTCTGTAGCGATTCACAATCTTTCTCCATACTTACTTTCTTTAGTAGTTTTGCATCATCTGAAAAGAAGTTCATGTAACATTCTACACCTTTATCCATGTCATTTACATATATAGAAAACATTATTGGCGCCAGCACTGAACCCTGTGGGACTCCACTTATCATTTCTTTTCAAGTAGAGTTTTTGTCTCTGAGCACCACTCTCATTTTTCTTCCATGCAAGAAATATTCCATCCATTTCAATAGTTTTCCTTGTATACCTCCTGTTGTTTCAAGTTTTCTTAATAATTTTTGTGTGGTACTTTATCAAACGCCTTTTGTAAATCCAGGAAAGCACAGTCTTCCCATCCATCCCTTTCTTGCATTATATCTATTAACCTTGAATAGAAACAGATCAAATTTGTGGCACATAACCTTCCCTGTCTAAATCCAAATTGTCTCAGATTTTGTATATTGTTCTCCTCCAGATGTCTTGTCCATCTACTTTTGATAACTTGCTAAAAGATTTTGGCTATTGTACTTATAAGGGAAACCAGTCTATAATTTGTTGGGTCTTCCTTGTTCCCCCTTTATATATTGGCACAATATTGCCATTTTTAAGTCTTCCAGTACTTTTTTCTTTCTGAGTGAGCAATCTATTATCTTATATATTCTGTCCATTAGTTCATCTACACT
The DNA here is from genome assembly GCF_046742065.1 of Oratosquilla oratoria. NCBI lineage: Eukaryota > Metazoa > Arthropoda > Malacostraca > Stomatopoda > Squillidae > Oratosquilla > Oratosquilla oratoria. The sequence continues at coordinate 48,969,969 of NC_134788.1, read as the reverse complement.
TTCTTTAAGTATCCAGTTTGCAATTCTGTCCGGGCTGTATGATTTTTTTTTTTACATCAAGGTTCATTATTTGGTCCCTTATTTCTTTCTGTGTCACAATTATTTCGGAACTTTCTCCCCTTCCTTCATCCCAATTGTGTATGTTTTCTTTAGTTAACACAGATTTGAAATATGTATACATATGTGTGTGTATATATTATATATGCATACATATATATATATACTGATATATATGCATACATATATATATATATACACACACACATATCTCTCTTGATAGCACAATGGGCTAAGTCACTGGTCATTACATCTAAGCTGGGTTCAAGTCCTTAGCTTGACCATGTATCAGTTTCTGTATATAATCTTCCATTGAGCTCCTCATCAGTCTCGACTGTGATGGCATGGAATTAAAGTGAATTAATGTGGTTGAAAAGATGAAAATCTGTTTACTGGGGACCATTCAGTGTATGTAAAATCACCTTATTTATATTCTTCTGAAAACTCTCAAAACACCTATCTAAATCTATGAAAAAAATCCCTTTCTTCTATATTTTTCTCATTACCAGGGCCATACGCACTCACAAAAACCCACATATTTTATCCCAGGTGAGAACCTTTGTGGATAAATGATGTTGGAGATGTGTTCTGAAATGGATTGATGATAGCAAACACGATATCTATGAAGTGAGCAAGACATAAGTATACAATGGAAATGGAGGTGGAGGGAAAGGTGGTAGATAGGGCATTAACCCATTAAACTGCGATGACAAGATTCTTGTCATTTGGTCAAATAAAACAAAAAATCATAAAACACCAAAATGTTTGATCAAACACCAGAAAAGTATGACGTCAGTCCTCACTTCACGAAGCGAGGACTGACGTCATACTTTTCTGGTGTTTGATCAAACATTTTGGTGTTTTATGATTTTTTGTTTTATTTGACCAAATGACAAGAATCTTGTCATTGCAGTTTAATGGGTTAATGGACTCTATAGTGGTATCCAAAGGAAGGAGAGGAAGTTTTCATCATTCATGTTTTCAGATGAGAGAGTAAAGAGGGTGTCAGATAATTTTTAGTAGAATGGAAATTGAGAGTGGAGGAGGAAAAGGGTGGGAAGTAAGAGAGGTGCTGAATGAGAATGGACACAAGAAAAAGTACCAAGAGTAGCTGAGAGAGGTGTGGAAGGTGGTGAGGGATAAAGGGGAAGTAGGAGTAGAAGAGGAATGGATATGTTTCACAAAGGAAGTGACAGTGTGTCCAAAGATGGTATGAGGGATGAGGAGGATGGGAAGGAACAGAAGGAAAGGTAGTAAATGGTTTCATGAAGAGGTGAAGGCAGTGGGAGAAGAGAAGACAGCATTTGTGGATTTGTTGTATATGATGAATATAAGGAGAGAGGAGAAACTAAACACAAGGTGAAGGAGGCAAGGAGGGCAGATGCAAAATGAGCTAAGAGTTTTACAGAAAATTAATGTATATATATATATATATATATAATTGTTTTAGAAGGAAGTGAAGAGTGATATAGGTGTGTCAAGTAAAGAGGAGAAGATACAGAATGCAGATGGACAGATGTTAATGAGTACTGTAGAATAAAAAGGAAGTTAGGGTGGGAGTGATTCAATGGGAGGATCTAGGAAAATTATTGTGATGGAAGAGGAAAACTGCAAGGTCTTTGGGAAAAGATGAGTTACAAAGAGCACGGAAAGTGATGAAAGCTAATAAGACACCTGGGTTGGATAGGTGTCATGTGAATTTTCTGACAAAGAGAGGAAAAGTTATAATGGATTGGCTAGTCAGTTGTTTAATGTGTGCCTGAGGGAGGGGGATGTGCCAGAAGACAGGAGTGCTTATATAGTTCTACTTTACAAAGGAAAAAGGAGACAAATGTGAATGTTGTAATTTTAGAGGGATTAAGGTGCATAGATAAAATATTAATGGTACAGCAGATAATATACCTGAATCTTTTGGCAAAAGGTAAGGATGTTTTTTGGGCCTTTATGAATCTAGAAGAGACTTAGGTTAGACAGGATGGGGCATTGTGGGAGGTACTGCAGATATATGGGATACTTTGAAAACTGCTAGCACTCAAAAGCTTTTACAAGAGTAGCAGAACTTGGGTTAGGGTTAGAAATGGTGAGAGTGAGTGGTTTGAGGAGTCGGGGGGGGGTGTCAGGGTTGTGTTATGTCACCATGGATGTTCAATATGTTCAATGTACATGGATGTGAGGCAAATGCTGATGATACTGTACTTGTGCCTGAGTCAGAGGAGGGTCTAAGGCAGTTAGTGACTGAGTTTGGGAAGGTATGTGATAGGAGCAAGTTGAAAGTAAATGTGGATAATAGCGGTGATGAGATGTATAACGGGTGGCAGCAAATTGAAGGTAAGTCTTAAAAGTGGAAGGCTAGCAGAGGTGGATAGTTTTAAGTATTCAGGATCACATAAAGCAGAAATGGAAGAGTGAGAGTGACGCTGAACTGTAGAGTGAGGGAAGCAAGTAAATGTCTTGGGAGAATGAAAAAGTATCTGGGAATGGATGAAAACAAGATTACATGACAGGGTAATGATGCCTATGGCACTGTATGGGAGCAGACACTTGGAATTTAAAGGAGGCAAAAAGAAGTAAATTTCAAGTATTTGAGATGAAGTGTATGAGAAGCATGGTGGGGGTTACAAAAGTGGATAGAGAGAGAAATGAGGTGAGGAAGAGAGCAAGGCGTGGAATGGGAGTTGGCGGACAGGGCGGACAAAAGAATTTTGGGATGGTTTGGGTAAACAAAAAGAATGAGTAAGGAAAGACTAACAAAAACTGTGGAAGGCAGAAGTAAAGAAAACATGAAAGGATGACCAAGAAAAAGATGGATTGATGAGGTGGAAGAGGCCTTAAGTAGAAGGAGAATGTCTATTGAGCATTAAAGGGAAAAGGCAAGAAATAAGAGTGAGTGGAGAATGGTTGTGAGTCGACAAAACACGTATGCAGCCTGAAGGGATTTCTCTTCATCTCTATTTTTGCATGAGGGGCCAAGAAGGGAGGGTTGCCATGTATAAGTAATGGGAGTAAACCAGCTTAGGTTGTGGGTCTTGATGTGTCTTGCTGCATTGCTTCTGACTTGGGAAATGGGCTGGGGCAAGGATGGCCCTTCATCCACAACGAGCTAAGGTGGATGGGAAACAAGTGATTGATGAGTGGAAGTGGGCTACCTCAGCTGGTTACCTCTCATATAAGGATGAAGATTTTTTGATAAATAGACATAATATATATCACTCAGTACTCTTGTGCTGTTAATATTTTAAAGAGAGTAGAGTTCTCTGAAGTAGAATATCTTCAAAGGTGGTGAAAACGTGTTCTTTGTTCTACAAGCTGCAGCACAATCCAGATTTCACCAAGGAATTAACCCATTAAACTCCAATGACAAGATGTCTTGTCATTTGGTCAAATAAAACAAAAAATCATAAAACACCAAAATGTTTGATCAAACACCAGAAAAATATGACGTCAGTAGTCCTCGCTTCGCTCGCGAGTGAAGCGAGGACTACTGACGTCATATTTTTCTGGTGTTTGATCAAACATTTTGGTGTTTTATGATTTTTTGTTTTATTTGACCAAATGACAAGACATCTTGTCATCGGAGTTTAATGGGTTAAGTATTGAGACATGGATGGTGATTTTTTTGGAAATGGGGAGGAGTGCTACTGATATGTGATTTATAAGATATATATTTTATGACAACTTATAACAATCATTATATTTTGAGTACCAACTCTGGGAGCTTGCATCAATATGTTATGCCTACATTATGACATCAAGAATATTCAATACTTGCTACTCAATAGTAAATCATGGGCACAAGATGAAAAGATAAATTAGGTTAGGTTAGCAGAACTCAAACATGAAAAAAAAAATTGTGCAGATCCAATCCTAATTGCAAGATGCCCCACTATTCTGGAAGTTTCATACATAATGTATAAAGACATCCCACTATTGGTGTACTGGGGTAGTACTGCCACTGTCTAGTATATATTATATCAATATTGTTGTTGGTATGGTGAATATTTTAAAACCCCCAACATTTGGCAAAACTTATCCCATCGCCTCCTAAAAGAAAGCCTCTGAAGAAATTATGTCAAAATAAGAAATGGACTCTTACACTTTCAGTCTATAATTATGTTACAAATTGAGGGATTCAATTGTATGTTTACCAACGTGCCCCAGCCCCTGTGATCCACCCCACTAGTAGTTATTTATTATTTAGAATATATTAACAAATCTTAGAACTCGGCTACATAATTATTACCAGCATATATAACATCTTTTAAACCTGTTATGGGTATGTCAGTTTGTTCTCATGTAAAACATATGCCACCATTGACCCAATTGAAGACTGTCTACCTACATGTAACTTCTCCCATTACCTGTTTGACTTTCTTCTGTTCTTATAGTATTCGTGAAACTTCTTAGCCTTAAAAATGTCCAAGTATTTCAAATATATATAAATATATTTTGCAACTGTATACAATAGATCCCTTTCAGAAATTATTTTTTCAGTGTTTACTCCTGGGCGGAGAAAACGTAATTTTACACTGGTTAGAGAAACTTTAACATATCAATTTTAAGGGGTGACTAATCTTTTTTATTATTATCATGGAAATTATTATATTGATATATATTGGTGATGTTGCTTATTTCCTTGTGGTCTGGATCCTCCTTATATGTAGCAGTAGACTCCATGTAATTTCTATTTATAGATATTGGACTTTGTACGTATCTCTATAATTTTGCTTGTGTTGTATTGCAGTATTGATTTCAGTATTACACATAGGCTATACAATTTTTTGACGTTATATTTTTCCAAATATCGAAAAATATGGATAATTATAAGAATATGCTTTCGCAAACCCTCCAACTATCAGAATGGTGTGGTCTATAATTTTCCATGCATTTATTGAGGTATCCACAAACATCTCTTGGTGTATCTTTATTCCATGATATTTTTTACGTATTACACAGAAGTAACAAATAGAAATAGTATTCTCGCCATAATAATTTCCTTCTTTTATTCCAATAGTGCTTGTCGATAACAAATTACTATGCGTCGCTGCAGTCACACAATTTTCCACACCATCATAAATCTCTATTGATGATCAATGTTGCCTGGTGCTGTTAGGAAGATGGTGTTCACAATTATAATATTCAGGAACACTTATAGGGTACTGGGAAGCGTTTCTGCTTCAGGTTCGATCCCCAAAAAGTGAAAATGGCCAAATTATCAAATCGCACTTTTGTGGGAGAGGTGAGGTCAGGCTAGGTCCCGCTGTCCACATAGCATGAGTGAACCTGTGCAATGCTCCTCACTCAAAAATTGCCTTCCTTTCAATGGACGCCTCGCTCGCGAAAATCAGATGGGCGGAGTATCACTGGCGTCGAGATAGTCCGGCTTCAGGCAGTCGATGGAGACCCCAATCTCACTTGCCGTAGACTCGAAAAGTCTTTCCGTTCGAGGACGAGGTGGTGACCAGTGGATTTACCTGGGTTGTCGCAGCTGCTGCAGGATTTCGGGAGTCCCCTGTAGAGGATTTTTTTTTTTTTTTTTTTTTAATGAAAGTAGCTGTTGCCGACAAAACTGACGAGTTAAACACCATATGAGGACGGAGCCTTTATTTGTACGACGTTTCGCTTATTACTGTCTACATGGAAACGAGGTTTGAAAGTCTTGCTGATGATATAGAGACCAGTTGCGCCGATGGAAGACTCCACGATGATCGGTGACCCTATTAGGCTATTTTTGTCCACGTGCATCCTTGTCGGCAGTTCCTCGCGGAGACACCGAATCTCCTGAGGTAGTAGGACAGGTTGTGTGGGGGTGCGGTGGCCTGTCGCCATCGTTGTTGGCCTCTGCTGGCTGGAACTGCTGATGCGGTGCTGATTTCGACTTTATTTACGACGTCGTCAGGAGTGCAGATGCCCTGGTTTCTTACTGCGGCGGTGTAGGCGTGGGCGTTGGCGAGATGGTCTGCCTTCCATAGAACTTCGTTGATGGCTATGTCCTCAGCGCTGAAAAGGACGAATTCAGTCGGCTTTGGGTGGGTGTCAGGCAATGGACAGCATTTCTTGGCATGCTGCGCTTGATTTAATGTCCCCTCAGTGGCTGTTGGGAGACTTGGAGGACTTTTGCGGCTCTCAAGGCCACTGTCGACACTGGTGCTCGTACAAAGCCTGCGGAATCTCTGGTACGTTCCCTGGGCCTCACAAATGGGGACCTTAGACCAGTGTTGCAGCAGTTTTGTCTAACTAATTAATCACCTCTTTTTTTTTTCTTCTTCTTCTTCTTCTTCTTCACCGCTACGAACAACGACGGAAACACCAGGAGTGTCAAACAGCTGTGCTACGCCTAAGCAGACAACAAGTATAATATCTACCCAAGTCGGAGAGCCTGCCACAAGATGGGGATTAATTTCGGGCGCATTCCTCGGTGTCTGCTCCAATCTATCTGCTTTCAACGCGGTACACGTGGAAACTCGTCACGAGATCGTGGTGTCGTATGTCTGCGCCATTCCATCCACACTAGGTGATACACCATGAAGCCATGATTGAACCTGCCAAACAGCACATATTGGATTACTGCCGTGAACATGTCACCTACTTCATCGGCATGTTTCCTCATCTTCACGAGCACAACATTTATGCTCCTAAACAATTGAACATCTCTGACATTGATACATCGATATTCTGGCTTGCTTATCAATGACGACATGAGTAGATAGATGGGTGGTCAGCAATAACGTTTATAGCACGACACTGGCTCCCTTAATGAAAAAAAAAAAAAAAAATCACAGTCTTATCAATACTGGATTCTTTTTCAATGCCACACGTCAATAACTGCTATATGTCGAAATCACTGATTATTATATGGATCTGGTTCTTGATCTTTTCTTCGTTATAAGTAGTTATAGCTTCAAAATTATATGTACTACAAATACGTTAATCTCGAAATCACTTACTTCCGCCTGTGCATGCAGTCTAGCAGCAAAGTGGTGGATTTTTTTTCTTCTAGGTTGTCGCATTTCCTTAACCCATTCAACTCCGATGACAAGATGTCTTGTCATTTGGTCAAATAAAACAAAAAATCATAAAACACCAAAATGTTTGATCAAACACCAGAAAAATATGACGTCAATCCTCGCTTCGCTGCGAGCGAAGCGAGGATTGACGTCATATTTTTCTGGTGTTTGATCAAACATTTTGGTGTTTTATGATTTTTTGTTTTATTTGACCAAATGACAAGACATCTTGTCATCGGAGTTGAATGGGTTAATAGCAACACGTGACGCAATGATGCTAACTTCTTTCGCAACAGAGTGCTTGATGCGATGAAAAAAGGACTGCTCCTATTTAAATCAATCCAAACCGAGGGTCCTTTGTATAGTGAATAGGAGAAATTCTCACACAGTATTCCACAAGCTCACTGGTAACCATGGTAGCAGAAATGTCAGTAAACTGTCTGTAGAAAACCATTGTATTCAAGAAATATTTATTTTTATTTATTTAATTATTTATTTTCTATTTATTTATTTATTGTTTTCTTATTTGTTTATTTATCTACTTATTCGTTTATTTATTTATTTATTCATTTTTTATTTTATTTTATTTATCTATTTATCTATTTATTTATTTACTTATTCATTTATTTATTTATTTATTGTCGTTCAGTATGGGGCAACCGGAGGAGACTAAACGTAGAAAGTGCCACTGAACAGCAGCAGATATGATATTTTCAAAGCTTTTCTAGATGGAGGATAATGCCATGGTAACAAGTGTCTTAAATGATACTCGTATCAAATTGCTACCACATGAAAGCAGAGTAACGCGAGCCACTTAGTGTAGCGTGTACAATGATGGCATATCCGGAGGAGGCCCTGAGGGCTCATCGCAGAATCACTGACCTATCCCCGAGTGGACAATACAATCTCTGGTTCTCGATATTGTTAATGCTAAGTGGTCAAGCGTCGAGCGTTTTGGAGTGGCTGAGGATGTGAATGGAGTCTGAAACCGGTGTTTTAAATCCATTCACACTGATTAGGTGCCAGCGTTTTCATGCACCACCGGAACAGCCCGATTTTGATGTCCACAGTTGCAGAAAGGGGGTTGGGAGGTTAAAAAAGTGCGACTTGATAACTTGGCAACTTGCACTCCCTGGGGATCGAACCCCAAACAGGAAGGCTTCCCAAAGCTCCACAAGGGTCTCTGTAATATAAAGGGGGAAAAGCCTGTGGTGTATAGATAGACAGAGGGATTTTAAGATGAAGTTAGAAAATCCAAGGAGGTGTTTATAGATATCTCAATTAATGCATGAAAATAATTAGACCACACCGTTCCGATTGTTGGAGGGATTTTGAAAGCGTGTTCTTCATGACCACCTACATATTTCGACATTTCGGCTTCAAAGAGATAATGTCAACAAAGAACAACAAATTGTAAACAATTAATCTGAAATCCGTACAACGCAAGGAAAATAACGTAAATATATACAAAGTCAAACATTTATGAGTAGGAATTACTGAACGTAAATGAAGCAAGACCTAGACCACTGGGAAAATAAACAATATCAACACTATATATCAATATAATAATTTCCACGATAAGAATATTAAACAAGTGTAGTCACCCCTTACAAATTTCATGTGTTAAGTTTTTTCAAACTAGTCATAAATTTCGTTTTCTCCTGCAAGAGGTAAACACATATAAGAAATTCTGATAGAGGCGTATTTTACAGTTGCAAAAATATTTGAACTACTTGGAATATATTTGAGGTCCAGATGGTTTCACAGGATGTAGGCGCTCTACAGTCGGGTAAATGGTTGTCATCAGAGGCAGGCTGATATAGCCGTAATACTTTTTAAAAATACCTTTAAAAGATACACTGACAGTAATGGTGTTGGTGATTAACAAGGTGAAGTAGTCATGTTAAGAAAGTCTGTAGTTGCTAGGGCGGAGGTAAAATTCCAGGATCACACAAACGCGAATATTTATGAAACTTGCGTTGTCCAATAACACCTAACCTAATATAACTTAACCTAACATAACCATTCAACAGAAAAAAAAAGAAAGAAAAAAAAATGAAAATGTGTTTGCGTGATAGTGGAATAGAACCTGGGCAGATCACAGGGGCTGGGACACTTTGGTAAGCTTTAAGAATAATTTAGATAAACACCTAAGCTAGATGCTGTAATGATTATCATTTATTTTATATTATTTGTTTTTGTTTTGTTATCATTTGTCTGTTTGATTCTCATTTATTATTAGCTATATGTCAATATATTATCATTTACTATTTACCTGTTTATTATTTAACTATACATATGCATTTATTTACATATATAATTTGTTATTTGCATTATTATATTTTTTATTTATTGTTATTATGATTTTTTTGCATCCGACCTAGATATGGACAAAAAGATCTCCTGTCAGCATGCTCCGCCTTTGTAATACTTTGTAAGTCAATTCTCTTGACCTCTGCCCAGTTAATATTGATACATTAAACACAATTTTTCTCTTCAATTTAAATCATATATTCTTATTCATTTAGCTTCACTCACATATTTTATACATGCCCCCCTACTTACTCAAAGTAGATTACATTTGCATACCTAAAACATGCCCCCTACATCTTCCCAGGTCTAGCCTGAACCCCACCCCCTCAGGAAAATCCTACACTACTACTGATGTGGTATAGAGAGGGTAAGTATTGTCAGATAGGGTTATTGAAGTACCACCATACTAATATCAGTATTGATCAAATATTTACATGGCAATATCACCATAGTGTAACAGTATTGGATTACAGTTAACATTTTGTATGAAATTTCCAGAATAATGTTATATCTTGCCACTGGAACCACATCTACCCAAATGTTTTGATTAGATTAATTAATTTTAACATAACCTAAATTAATTATTAACATTTCATCATGTGCATTTATATTTACAAGTTTTGCATATTATTGATATTGAATATTTGCAAGTATTGAATATTCTTGATGTCATGCTGTAGTTATGCCTTCTGAGTGATATGTTAAGGATGTTGGTATACTCATATCTAAATAAAATAGACTTTAAAAAAAAACAGTGTGAAAAGTAGCTGTTCCAATTTCTATGGAAATCCAATGGGAGAAAAAAAATACTTCTATGTCTTTTGTTTTTATATATCTTGGTAACTCATAGAACCTGTGATATTAATTTTAATAGGAAACTAAATGCTTTGATTAGGATTGTCTTGTTAATTATTACTCTATGTCTAAGAGTTACACAATACAGGCTTTTTCATTTGACTAACCAAATTTTGTAAAAAAGAAAGAAAAAAAAATGTAATTGCATTGCTAAAATCTAGGGTTTTACCCTTAGAAATGCAAATCAAGAAGATAATTCAGAAAAAATTTAAGCATTGTACATTGTTTAAAAGATGATAATTTACATAGAGAAAGAACTAGCTAAGTTATAATAAAAAATGGAAGCTAGCTAACATGACTCCCACATTCAAAAAAGGTGACAAAAAGAAACCAAATAACTATAGGCCTATAAGCTTGACTTCAATCATAGGAAAAATTATGGAAACTATCATCAGAGATGCTATCAAATATCATTTAGAAAGTAACTGTTTGATAAATGATAGCCAGCATGGATTCAGATAGAAACATTCTTGCATGACTAATGTACTCAAATTCTACAACACAGTCATCTTGAATTATGACAAAAGAAACAATATAGATTTAATATATGTAGACTTTGCAAAAGCTTTTGATACTGTTCCCCATGAAAGACCACTTACTAAATTAGCTTCGCACAGAATAAGCAGTAGCTTATTAAGTTGGACTAGTAATTGGTTGAACATTCGAAAACAGAGAGTTGTTCTAAATGGCTAAACTTCTAGATGGAAAAATTTTATGTGGAGTTCCTTAGGGTTCCGTTCTTGAGCCACTTGTATTCATAGTATATATAAATGATATAGACCATGGACTGAAATCTATTGTCTCCAGATTTGCTGATGATACAAAACTGTGTGGAATGGCAAATGATCACTTAAACTAATTAGATGTTCAAAAATATTTAGATAAACTACAGCAATGTTTTGAAAAGTAGCTAATGAAATTTAACACAAGTAAATGCAAGGTTATGCACATAGGTAAAAATAACAGTAAGTACAATTACAAGTTACTTGGAAATTCATTAACAAGAATAGTGTAAAGGATCTCGGTGTAATTATCAGTAATGAACTCAAATCATCTAAGCAGTGTATTTCAGCCTCTGAGAAAGCAAATAAGATTCTAGGACTAATTGCACAATCTTTTGACTTCAAAAGTTCATCTCTAATTAATAAGCTATATAAATCATTAGTTCATCCACATTTCGAATATGCTGTTTCCATATGGTCGTTGAATCTCATTAAAGACATTGACATATTGGAAAAAGTACAACAGTGAGCCACAAAACTGATTCCAAATATCAAAAATAAATCATACAAAAATTGACTAAAACATATGAATCTGTTTTCCCTAAAAAAGTGTAGACTCAGAGGTGAGTTGATACAGGTCTTTAAGATTCTAAAGGGAATTGACATCAAAAGTGACAAATTTTTCACACTGAAAGAGAATCCAACAAGAAATAATGGTCTCAAACTGTCAGGAAATAGATTTAATTTGGAAGTGGGTAGAAACAACTTTGCCAGCCATGTTGTTAATGAATGGGATAAACTTCTTGTAGAGGCAGTGCAATGTAGTTCAGTTTGAAGCTTTAAGATTTGTGTAGATAAACACCTAAGCAAGATGCTGTGCCTGTCATTTATTTTATATTTGTTATTATTTGTGCGTTTTCTTTTGTTTTTGGGAATGTCCCCTTTCGGGGCTACAGGTTGTAGGACTCCTAATCCCATCTCCCATCCCTTTTTTGTCGCCTTTTACGACTCAAGCGGGAAAACTTGGTGGTAGTATTCTCTTCCCACACCACAGGGTCGGCGAAAACAGAAAATGAATACTCAGAGAAATGGTACAGGACAGCAACAAGGGGTTGGGGGACAGTATAACGGAAGGACAGTTGTAGCATAAAAGTGTCATCATTTCTTTATTAACAGAGTTTTCCTCTATCATAGACAAAATGATGTGTGGCTCTGGTCCATAGGGTCACCCCATATAGACCCTAAAGTATCAACTGCATGTTACTTTGCCACAATAATATGCAGCCAATACCCCAGACAGGGATATCTGACCCAGGGCAGTGGAGAGGATGCAGGGATGACCTGCCATCCAGGAGGTGCCAAGATAAGAGGGAGGGTGGAGGGGAGTGGAATATATGGGAAATGGAATGGGTGGGAGTGGTTTCTATGGCTTTTTCTTTTTGGCTACCCCCCATGTGGGGGGGAAAAGCCTTTGGTATATGTATGTATGTATGTTGTTATTATTTGTATGCTTATCATTATTTGCTTATCATTTATTATTATATAATATTTACCTGTTTATCATTTAAATTTACCTATTTATTTATCTATCTTATCTATTGTACAGGGCAGAAACATGGAACATGAAAGAGGAAGAGAGAAGGAGTTTGAATGTGTTTGAGATGAAATGTTTGAGAAGTATGATAGGGGTTACTAGGCTGGATAGAGTGAGAAATGAGGAGGTGAGGAGGAGAACAGGGGTGGAAAGGGAACTGGGAGATAGGGTTGCTGAAAGAGTATTAGGATGGTTTGGACACATGGAAAGAATGAGTGAAGAAAGATTAGTAAAAGAAGTGTGGGAGGCAGAGATGGAAGGAGTGAATATGAGGGGGCATCCTAGGATGAGATGGATGGATGGGGTGAAAGGGGCATTACAAAAGAGAGGAATGTCTGTGGAGGAAGGATGGGAGAGAACAGAAGATGGGGGTGAATGAAGAGGGGTTGTGTATAGATGATGTTATGATGCATGAGGGGGAGTGGGTGGGGAATGGGGGGTAAGGAAGTATGTATGAGAAAAAATTTGACGCAGCCCGAAGGGATTTCTCCCCGTCTTCTCCTTTTCTGCAGGAGGGGACGGAGGGGGGGGGGGTCACTGAATTTATGAAGCGGCCTTGCTGTGGATGTGCTGTGTCTTGCAACACTGCTTCTGACCCAGGGCAGTGGACAGGATGCAGGGATGACCTGTCATCCAGGAGGTGCCAAGATAAGAGGGAGGGAGGAGGGTGGAGGGATGGAATATATAGGAAATGGAATGGGTGGGAGTAGTTTCTATGCCTTTTTCTTTTTGGCTACCCCCCATGTAGGGGGAAAAAGCCTTTGGTATATGTATGTATGTATGTATTATAAATTTTACTTATCATTATTATAAGCTTTTTGCATCTAACCTAATTATGGACCAAAAGGTCTCCTGTTGGCATGCTCCTTTGTAATCCTTTGTAATCCCCTGAAAAAAAGGGAAAGAAAAATCCTCTGGATGGAAAAAATATTAGTAATAGAGATGAAAAATGTATAGATACTGACAAATTAGATATAAAAGGTGGAGTATTTTGTGATATTTTTCAGATTGACATTACTGTATCCCATCATTTTTATTGACTTACTGGGGATTACCATTAGGGCATCTCAAAAACTGTAAAAAATTATTATTACTTTTTTCTTTTTTCTTTTTCATTAGGGATGAGCTACTTCCCAACATTCAATAGTCCCGACCCAGGGATCAGCCCCCCACCCCCCATGATGCATAGGAGGGTCTGCAAACAGTTTTCTCTATTTGGGAGGTTTGTATTTCACTACCTGTTTTCTGTTTTTGTCCAGATATGCAAAATGTTTCTTGATCCTGTGTTTTTCAATATTGTTGCTGATCACTGTGTGAGCAACACCAAAATCCAGGGCTTGCTTGCCATGGCTCTTGATTTTCAAGCAGATGTTCTGTATACAACTTGTTAGGGTTTTGAGTACCTCTTCAGCAAGGTGTGATCAGTTGGTCTGCAATAGACCTTCAGCTTCCTCATTCTGCCTTCTCCAGAAGTCTTTCATTCCCACAAATAGTTATTCATTTTCACAAGAACTATGTTTAACGCAGTATCTTGTCTCAAAAGTACTTGAGGGACTTTTTGATTAAAATATTTGTTGTCTGCTAATCTGCGTTCTAAAACACAGCATACAGTGCCATTTCTTGGTATTAGTTCCAAGGATGTCGTGAGTTATGTACCAACCCAAGCATCCTGTAGCATAACAGATGATATTCAGTGATATTGATGGTTTTTCTTCATCTTTTGAAAGTAGTCTCAGCTCCTTAAGTGTCTCTAATAGCAGCCAAGATGTGTGGATAGACTAATTCTGGTTAAATTACCTTTTGATTATAAGTTTGTTACCCATTAAGCTATGTAAATGAGGCACCCCTGCTGTGGATTTGTTGTGTCTTCTGAGCCAGGCAATGGGCAGGAGACTGCAATGACCATTCATCCACAAGGAGCTAAGATGAGAGGGAAACAAATGGATGATGGATGAGAGTGGAATGGGTGTATATCTTTGCTGGCTACCTCTCTCACAAGGGGAAAGAGGCCCTTCATATATAGATAAATATACTTTGATATTGAAAAGAATTTTCCACTGTGAAATAATAGTTTTTTTTTTCTTCAAAATATTTATTTGAAGTTAATAATTTTTCCTAGTCAGTCAATACTAGGTTGTGCATTTATCTATTTATGCAGGAGAACTTTGGGTAAGTATTTATCCTACATGTGTGCTAAGTATTCACACTTGTATTATTACATGCTCTCCAAATGTGAGGTTTTAGATTTATCATCACATACAAGTGATTTTGATAGGATTGATAAATTCCAGTTGTAATTTCTATTTCCATGTATGAAGAGTATGTGATACTCCAAGTAACTTTTTCTTCTTTTTATTGCAGGGTAAAGTTAACCTTCAGTATTTCATTGGAAGACACCCATAGATTTTAGTAACCCGGCACATTACAGTCCAAATTGAACAAACTCCGGTTTGGTTTGGGTTGAATATTGTTACAGTATTTCAGATTTCACATGATGACCCAAGTAGGAGAAAAAGCTTTTAAGTGTGATCTGTGTGATGCAGCTTTCACTCGAAATAGAGATCTCAAAAGACACATGATGATCCACACAGGAGAGCAACCTTTCAAATGTGAACATTGCAGCGCGGCTTTCACAAGGAAAAGCAGTCTGAAAGAGCATATAATCACCCACACAAAGGAGAAGCCTTTCCAATGTGACCTATGCACTTCAGCTTTTTCAAGGAAGTCTGATCTAAAAAGACATGTGTTAACCCACACTGGAGAAAAGCCTTTCCATTGTGACTTGTGTGATGCAGCATTCTCAGTAAAAGGTAATCTCAAAAAGCATGTGATGACTCACACAGGAGAGAAGCCATTCCCATGTGGATTGTGTGATTTAGCCTTCCTACAAATGAGTGACCTTAATAATCATGTGAGGGTCCATACTGGAGAGAAGCCTTTCAAGTGTGAACTGTGTGATGCATCATTCTCACAAAAGGGTTATGTCAAACAACATATGATGTCCCACAGAGGAGAAAAACCTTTCCAATGCCACCTCTGTGGTGCAGCTTTCTCACAAAAGGGCTCTGTCAAACAACATATGATGACCCACACAGGAGAGAAGCCTTTTTGTTGTAACTTTTGTGATTCAGCTTTCTCACGCAAGAGTCATCTTAATACACACATAATGACCAAACATAGAGAGAAACCATAATGGTTTGACTTATGCATTGCAATATTTTTGCAAGACTAATATCAACAGGTTGTACACAAGTTAAAAATTCTTTTCCATGTGAACTATATGACACGGACTTCTCATAGGAAAAAAAAAATCCCAATAAGAATGTGATGACCTGTGTATGAAAAAAAACAACATTTAATATGAACTTTAAGAAACAAAATTATTTATAGACAAGTATTGTCTTAAAAATCATTCATATTATATAGACCATTACTATTATAATCTGCTATGCCATTAATAGGACAATAGTATTTTTTGTTCTTAGACAATTCTTTATTGGGTGTAATGGTAAGGCATTTTTAAATAACTTGCAGTATTCTGTGAGTCATTTGACTTCATACCTTTGTGCATCAGGAGTGATTCTGCACCATGCAGGATATTCAAAAAAATATTCTGGAAATTGTCTTTTATCCCCCAACATAAACTCAGATGGCCCCATGTCAAGAGTCAGACAGTCTTGAGTACGAGTTCAAGAGGTAGAGCTGTTTATTATATATGTGTATATATATAAATATAATATTCTTGCAAACCAAATTGACAAGGTGCACCATCTTGTTGAAACATCATGTCCTCCATCACTTCTAATTGGTTAAGCTCAGTAATAAAGTAATTTTGCAGCATTTCTAAATAGCAATCACCATTAAAATGTCCTTAAAAGAAGAATGATCCTAGGATTTTATTTTTTCCCAAGAACACCAGTCATCAACTTTAGAGTGATTTTGAGATTTCTGTGGATTTCCAGTCTAAGTATGGCAGTTATAATTAACCTCAACAATAATGTGGAATCTTGCTTCATCAGAAAACATTAAATTATTAGAAAATACAAATTTTATATTAATTTTTCCATTGAACTAATAACAGAATGTTAAATCATAAGTAATGAGAAAGTATTCATAATGAAAATGTCATGCACAGGATATGGCCAGTAGAAATGAACACATATATGAAGACCTCATAATTACTATAATTATGCAAATACAGCATGTAACCCAACAATCATGAAAACAAAGACAACCTACAAACAACACAAGGCTTTACCAATAATAAAAGGCCACACAAAAATCACACAGCATCATCACTCAGAAACCAAAAATCTATCCTTAAGAGCAACACAAAAATGATAGGTAGCCATTTTTGTGTGTGCAATATCGTATGTGACTGTAAGTTCTTTTTTAATTTTCATACATACCAGTTCCAGCATTTTTTGCATTAATGACTTATATTTAGAGAATTTTCTTAGGAATTTGTAATTGAAAAAAAAAAAAAAAAATTAAATATATGGCTTAGAACCAGAGACTAGAATTATTTGTGATGGCTGTTCAGCTGCTGGCACTTCATAGTAATAGTAGTATATCCTGCCACCATGGGGCAATACAAAAGTACGAGTACTTCCACCTAGCAAAGAACTTGTAATGAACATATGCATGTGCCATATCTAGTGCTTGTAAGGAAAAGTGCACTAACATTTTATTTATCTACTAGGGTACTTGGAGAACACCTCAGTATGTATACATCCTAATTTGTTTTCAATCTATTCATATATATATATATGAAAATATGTATATATATATATATATATGTATATACTATGACTATCCCTCTGTTATGCTGTCCCCCAACCCCTTGTTACTGTCCTGTACCATTTCTCTGATTATTCATATCCTTTTTTTCGCCTACCCTGTGGTGGGGGAAGAGAATGCTACCACCAAGTCTTTCCACTTGAGTCGTAAAAGGCGACAAAAAACGGGACGGGGGATGGGATTAGGAGTCCTACTACCTGTAGCCCCAAAAGGGGACATTCCTAAAAAAAAAAAAAAAAAAAAAGTAAAGGCATAAGAGGGTCTGGGAGTTTTCCAACCAGTACCCTAAGGTTTGGGTCTTTTAATGTGCGTGGATGTGGTACAGATGAGAGTAAAAGGGAAGAGATAGGCAGTATGTTTGTGAGAAGATGGATGTGCTGGCTTTGAGTGAAACTAAAATGAAAGGAGAGGGCAACTGTGAGTTTGGGAGGTACTCAGGAGTGAAGAGGGGATGAGGGAGAGAAGGGGTGACTTTACTAGTAAGTATTTACCTAGTTGTATTTTGCGGGAAGGGGAGCTATGCTCGTGTTGTCCCGCCATTGTACCTCTCAGTGTCTAGTTTGCTTTTAAACTCGTGAATGGTTTTTGCGCATACTATTTCATTATCCAGTTTGTTCCAAGTGTCCAAAACTCTATGTGGAAAACTGTTTTTCTTCATTTCTCTTCTATAGCTATGTGTTTTTATTTTCTTTCCATGTCCTCTTGTGTGTCTTTTGTCCCAGTTAAGTAAGTCCTCTCTATCAAGTATCTCTGTGCATTTCATGATTCTGTAGATGGTCAGTAGGTCTCCTCTCTCTCTTCTTTGCTCCAGTGTCGGTAACTCCAGTTTAGCCAATCTCTCCTCATATGATAGGTTTGCAAGTGCAGGTGCCATTTTTGTAGCTGCTCTTTGGATTCTTTCTATTTTCTTTATATTCTTTTTGGTACTGGGGGACCACAATGTCGCCGCATACTCTGGTCTAGGCCTTATCAATGTAACCAATTTTTTTTTTTTTTATCATGTCTTCGTCCAAATAAGCAAATGCCACTTTTATTGATCTTGGCAAGTTGTAAGTCTCCCCGACAATTTTGTTAATCTGTTTATCATAGGACAAGTCGTTTGTGATAATTACTCCCAAATCTTTTTGGGATCCTACTTTCTTTACTTCCTTGGTTCCAATTGTATATTTTCCTGATATTCTGTTTTTGCTTTTTCCAAACTCCATTATGCTACACTTCTTAGTATTAAAATCCATTTCCCATTTCTAACTCCAGTTCCATACCCTATTCAGGTCTTCTTGCAGTGCTTCACAGTCCTTATCAGTCTCTACTTTCTTTAACAGTTTGGCGTCATCAGCAAAGAAGCTCATGTAACAGTTCACGTCCTCGTCCATATCATTCATATAGATAGCAAATATTATTGGTGCCAGTACAGATCCTTGCGGTACTCCACTGATCACCTCTTTCCAATCTGAATATTTTTCTCTGAGCACTACTCTCATCTTTCTACCAGTCAGGAAGTCCTCCATCCATTTTAGTAGGTTCCCTTGTATTCCTCCTATGTGTTCCAGTTTTTTTTTAGTAATTTTCTGTGTGGTACTTTGTCAAATGCTTTTTGCAAGTCTAGGAATGCACAATCAGCCCATCCATTTCTTTCTTGCACTATGTCTATTAGTCTTGAGTAGAAGCATACTAAGTTTGTGGTGCATGATCTTCCTTGTCTGAACCCGAATTGTCTTGGGTTTAATATGTTGTTATCTTCCAGATGATTTACCCATCTATTCTTGATGATTTTCTCACAAATTTTGGCTATAGTGCTTGTTAGTGATACTGGCCTATAGTTGGTGGGTTCTTCCTTGTTTCCTCCATTATATATTGGTACAATGTTAGCATTTTTCCAGTCATTAGGTATCTTTCCTTCCTTGAGTGAGCTATCTATTATGATGTATATTTTGTCCGTTAGTTCTTCTTTGCATTCTTTTAGAATCCAATTTGCAATTCCATCCGGGCCATGTGATTTTCTGACGTCCAGTTTTGATAGATGTTCTGATATTTCTTTTTGTGATGTTGTAAATTCACTCATGTGAAGTGAAGAGATAAGTAAGTGGGTAGTGGAGTGGAAGAAGGTTTCATCAAGGTTAATGTGGATGAAGGTGAAGCTGGGAATGGAGATGTGGGTTTTTGAAAGTGCGTATGGGCCTGGTAGTGAGAAGAGCATAGAGGAATGGGAGGCTTTTTGGGTAGATATAAATGAGTGCATAGAGGGATTAGGGAGAAATGTCAATGTAGTTGTATTGGGAGACCTTAATGCTAGGGTAGGAAATGAACCAACAGATGGAGTGATTGGGAAGTATGGAGTTCCAGGTAAAAATCGTAGTGGAGAATTGATGGTGGAGATGTGTCTTGAGAGAGAGTTGATGATAGCAAATACTGTACAGTGTTTAGGAAGAAAGTCAAGCATAAGTACACAAGGGAGAAGGTGGTGGATGGAAGGGTGGTAGATAGAGCATTAATGGACTATATAGTGGTGACCAGGAGTATGGTAGGAAGAGTTAAGGATGTACATGTTCTAAGGGGAGAGAGTGGGGGAATATCAGATAATTTTCTGGTGGAAGGTAAATTGAGAGTGGAGAAAGAGGAAAAGGGCAGAAGGTAGGGAGGTACTTAGAGTGAACTGCTTAAATGAGAGGGGAAAAAAAAAAAAAGGAGAATGAGTATAAGAAGCTGAAAGAGGAGTGGGAGGGAGTAAAGGATAGAGTAGAACTGGGAGTGGAGGAGGAATGGGGATGGTTCAAGGAGGGAGTCATAAGGTGTGCAAAGATGGTGTGTGGAACAAGGAGGGCGGGAGGAAATAGAAGGAAGGGTAGTGAGTGGTGGGATGAGGAAGCAAAGAAGGGTGTAGAAGAGAAGCAGGCATTCATAGATTGGCTACAAATTAGGACGAGGGAATCGTATGAGAGGTACAAAGTAAAGAGAAGGGAAGTTAAGCATAAGATAAAGGAAGCAAAGAGGAGAGCAGATGTGAAATGGGGTAAGAGTGTGACAGAAAATTTTGAAAGTAATAAAAAGATGTTTTGGAAGGAAATTAAAAGAGAAAGAGGAGGCGAATCAAGTAGAGAAGAAAAGGTAAAAGGTGCAGATATATGATAATGGAAGAGAAGGCAGTGAGAGGAATGTGGGCAGAGTATTTTAGGGAGTTGCTAAATGTGAAGGAAGATAGGGAGGGAAAGGTAGTTCTGGGTGAGAAGTGCTAAGAAAATGAGAGTGATAAGTGAGGAAAATGGAGGAGAAAATAGGGAAGGATGAAGTGAAAGCAGCTGTTAAGATGAGGAGAGTAGGTAAGGCACCTGCATGGGTTGGATGGATGGGACAAGTGTGAGTGTAGTAGTTTCAGAGGGATCAGCTTGTTGAGTGTAGTTGGGAAGGCTTATGGGAGGGTCTTGATTGAGAGGATTAGGAGAGGAACAGAGGGAGTAATTGGTGAGGAACAGTGTGGGGTTGTGTAGATCAGATTTTTGTGGTAAGACAGATATGTGAGAAAGCTATAGGAAAAGGTAAGGATGTTTTTGGGGATTTTATGGATCTGGAAAAGGCTTACGACAGGGTAGACAGGAAGGCACTGTGGGAGGTACTGCAGATATATGGGATAGGAGGAAAGCTGTTGAGAGCAGTCAAGAGTTTTTACAAGAGTAATAGAGCTTGTGTTAGGATTAGAAATGGAGAGAGTGAATGGTTTGAGGTAAAGGTGAGACTTCGTTAGGGATGTGATATGTCACCCTGGCTGTTCAATCTTTACATAGATGGGGTGGTGTGAGAAGTGAATGCAAGGGTAGTGGGTCAGGGATTGGAGATGATTAAAGAAAATGGAGAAAAGTGGGAGGTGAGCCAGTTGTTGTTTGCTGACGACACTGCACTTGTAGCAGGATCGGAGGAGGGATTGAGGAAGTTGGTGACAGAGTTTGAGAAGGTGTGTGAAAGAAGGAAGCTGAAGATAAATGTGGGCAAAAGTAAGGTGATGAGATGTACAAGGGGAGAGAGTGACAACAGACTGGAAGTGAGCATTAAGGGTGAAAGACTGGAGGAAGTGGATAGTTTTAGATACTTGGGTGTGAATGTGGCAGGAAGAGGAGGTGTTGGGGGGAGAGGTAGAATGTAGATTGAGAGAAGCGAGTAGATGCCTTGGTGGATTAAAAAGTGTAATGAGAAATAGACATCTGGGAATGGATGCTAAGAGGAGGTTATATGAAGGAGTGATTGTGCCAACAGCACTGTATGGGGCAGAAACATGGACCATGAGAGAGGAAGAGAGAAGGAGTTTGAAAGTGTTTGAGATGAAATGTCTGAGAAGTATGATAGAGGTTACTAGGCTAGATAGAGTGAGAAATGAGGAGGTGAGGAGTAGAACAGGGGTGGAAAGGGAGCTGGGAGATAGGGTTGATGAAAGAGTATTAGAATGGTTTGGACACAAGGGTTGATGAAAGAGTATTAGGATGGTTTGGACACATGGAAAGAATGAGTGAAGAAAGATTAGTAAAAGTGGTGAGGAAGGCGGAGGTGGAAGGAGTGAATATGTGGGGGCGTCCTAGGATGAGATGGATGGGGTGAAAGGGGCTTTACAAAAGAGAGGAAGGACGGGAGAGGACAGAAGATAGGGGTGAATGGAAAAGGGTTATGTATAGATGAGGCTGTAATGCATGAGGGGGAGTGGGTGCGGGGATGGGGGTGAGGAAGTATGTATGAGAGAAGATTTGATGCAGCCCAAAGGGATTTCTCCCCATCTTCTCCTTTTCTGCATGGGGGGACGGAGAGGGGGGGGCGCCGAATTTATGAAGTGGCTTTGCTGTGGATGTGCTATGTCTTGTGACACTGTTTCTGACCCAAGACAGTGGACAGGATGCAGGGATGACCCGTCATCCAGGAGGTGCCAAGATAGGAGGGAGGGAGGAGGGTGGAGGGTAGTGGAATATATAGGAAATGGAATGGGTGGGAGTGGTTTCTATGCCTTTTTCTTTTTGGCTACCCCCTGTGTAGGGGGAAAAGCCTTTGGTATATGTATGTATTATATTATATATATATATATATATATATATATATATATATATATATATATATATACATACATAGGTTAACTACTTAGAAGAGAAAACAACTGAAGTAGAGCACTTTCATGTATTACATTATCAGTGCAGAATTATGTAAAGGGTACAAACAAGCATAATATAATAGTGGAGACAAAGGAAATGTGTTGGCATGAGGAAGGGTTCATAAGTCAGTAGCAGGAAACAAGAAATGTGGGACATTTCTATGGACACATGGTGATCAGATGTAAAAAGTGGGAAAAAGGAATGTGAAGCATTCCATGGGCACAAGGTGAGGATCAAATGTCTAATAGAATCTAATTTACAAATGGTCTTAAAGTTGGTACATATTTGTTATTTCTTTACAGATATAATTATCTTCTTAATGCAATCCTATACTGAGGTTGACATTAGCACCAAGGTGAGATTTAATCAAACTACTTTACAAAAGAGAGGATTGTCTGTGGAGGAAGGACAGGAGAGGACAGAAGATAGGGGTGAATGGAGAGGAGTTGTGTATAGATGAGGCTGTGATGCATGACGGGGAGTGAGTGGGGGATGGGGGGTGAGGAAGTATGTATGAGAAAAAATTTGACGCAGCCCAAAGGGATTTCTCCCCATCTTCTCCTTTTCTGCATGAGGGGACGGAGAGAGGGAGGTCGCCGAATTTAAGAAGCGGCCTTGCTGTGGGTGTGCTGTGTCTTGCAACACTGCTTCTGACCCAGGGAGGGCAGTGGACAAGATGCAGGGATGACCCATCATCCAGGAGGTGCCAAGATAGGAGGGAGGGTGGAGGGGAGTGGAGTATATGGGAAGTGAAATGGGTGGAAGTGATTTCTATGCCTTTTTCTTTTTGGCTCCCCCCCGTGTAAGGGGGGAAAAGCCTTTGGTATATGTATGTACTTTCAATAGAATTCCTTTCAACGATGTTGCTGTTGAAAGTAATTACTCCTACACCGGCATTATCCCAGCCAGTGGAATGATTAAAGGTTCTGAAGTGTTTAAAAATAACACTTGATTCAAACCTTTCAGTTACGCATTTTAATGTTTTACTTAAGCAAGGTTTACACGCTACGATAAATTGTAGCGATTTATTGTAATGAAAAGGTTGTTACAATTTGTCATTACGTGAAGATATTCAGCAGTGTGAGATTTCCCTGATGTGTCTATTGTGTCAACTAAATGAATCTGACCAGTGGATGTTGTTAGAGTGACACATATTATGGGCTCATTATGGATGTTAGACAACCCATCAATTGAAAGACATACATTTTCATTATTCAGGTCATCTGCACACTGTGTTTTAACCACTCTTTCCCTCATACACATGAAGGAGGGAATCTGGATGGTTGAACTGGGTGCAGGGGGAAATGACAGAACAAAGTTTAGGAACTACTGATCTAGACAGAGCTCATCCAAACTATACCCCCCCCCCTCCTCTGTGACAATCTCCCTGTCCCAGCTTCCAACTTTTCCACCTCAACGGAAGAAAGGCTTACTGCGACTCGGTACAGTTGCGACCCATGATCCTTGAAGCCATAAAGCAAGGTTTACACGCTACGATAAATTGTAGCGATTTATTGTAATGAAAAGGTTGTTACAATTTGTCATTACGTGTAAACAGGAGATCGTAGCGATTTATAAACTCTCCTACTGGGATTCGAACCCTCGCTCTGGCGAGGGTTCGAATCCCAGTAGGAGAGTTTATAAATCGCTACGATCTCCTGTTTACACGTAATGACAAATTGTAACAACCTTTTTCGCGAGCGAAGCGAGGACTGCTGACGTCATATTTTGTTGTGTTCGACAACCAAATACCCCGTTCACACACCACTTTAAACACGTGTCTGTCTGTCGAACCGCGTTCGACGAACAGTTACACCGTGTAAAACCCCCTATTAGGGAACACCACTGCGGTTGCTGCTGCCAAGGTGGCGACGAGGCTCAGCAAAATCACACAGCCCCCACGATGACACAGATCAAGGGCATCACCATTTATAACGGTGTCATAACGTGTACAACACCGTATATGAACTGTTCTAGACCACCTGAAAGTTTAAGGTCCGAGTGGGTACTAGCGCAGCCAACCAAGAAAAAGAGAGGGAATATATATATATATATATATATATATATATATATATATATATATATATATATATATATATATATATATATATATATATATATATATAGTCTATTTAAGACAAGTCTCAAGTAGACGAAAACGTTCGGACTAAGTTTGTTATTTCTCAGTTGTTGTTTTTCTGCAAATTGTATATGTGCATATATATACATATGTATATACATATATATATATATATATACATATATATATATATATGATATATATATGTATATATATATATATATATATATATGTGTGTGTGTGTGTGTGTGTGTGTGTGTGTGTGTGTGTGTGTGTGTGTGTGTGTGTGTGTGTGTGTGATTCAACTTGGCCTTTGGTCTTTTGGATCGCATGTTGGACTCGTGATCGACAGCTATTTCCCTCCCGGAAGAGAGCTCAGACCTCGTATGACCGATCTATGGATAATGCTATGACCTTACACACACACACACACACCCAACTCCCCGCCCACGAGAGTCAGAGTAACGACCCGAAGCGCAGCGATACCGAAATAATTTCGGCCCTGGGAAGGATTCGAACCAAGTACTACAAGCACCACCATGCTGGTAGTCCAGCGCTCTACCAACTGCGCCACCGAGTCGTGTAACTGATGTGTGTGTGTGTGTGTGTGTGTGTGTGTGTGTGTGTGTGTGTGTGTGTGTGTGTGTGTGTGTGTGTGTGTGTGTGTGTGTGTGTGTGTGTAAGTATTTATTCGCCTGACAGCTTGCAATGATGCCTTGCCATCGGACAACACTGATCAATAAGAGTTATGATTGTGTCCAAAATATTGTCATCACAGTAATGCCAGGTAGTTTGTTATTGTCAAGTATTATTGAAATGAAAGTAGATTTTTTTTTTTGGGGGGGAGTGCTAATGTTATTTCTGTTTCTTTTCAGTAGTGTGGAAATCAAAACACCAAGAGCTGTTTTTGGATATCTAAATAAATTCAAGAAAATGTATAGAAATAATTGAACATAAATTACATAAATGGAAGATCTAGACTACAAGGGAAAAATAGCATGAACAATATTTATCCAAATGATAATTTCCACGGAAAAAATAATAAAGTTTAGTCACCCCCTAAAAATTTCGTTACACTTTCTCAAACCACTCATAGATTACGTTTTCTACAGCCAGGAGTAAACACTGAAAAGCAGTTTCTGAAAAGGGTGTATTGCAAAGGGACGTACTTTCAAGACTTTGCCATCCCTGGCGAACGCTGTTTAACGCTAGAAAGTAGAGCGTAACCTGGTTTTCTAGGTAATCTTATGTGTCTTAATAGGTGATCTATAAAATCTAGTTTCCGCATGTATAGCTACCGAAGTTATTTTCTAATAGAAGTTATTTCATAATAGTAGAGAGCGCTTGCCAAGGCTGGCGAAAGGTTAAGCACGGCCCATAGTCATAGGATTGCAAAAGCTATTTGAGGTACTTGGTACATTTGTGAGGCTCAGAAGTTTCAATGAAGAAAGTCGCACAGGTAATGAAAGAAGTTACATGGTGGCATATGTTTTACATTAGAGGCAGGCTGACAAACATAGTAGCATTAAAAATAGCATTGAATGATACACTAATGATAATGATTTAGGCAAACAGCAAGATGATGTGCTTGATATAAAAAAAAATTAGTTATTGGGGTAGAGGTAATATTCCAGAATCACACAAACATGGATATTTAACGTGAAACTTTGTTGTCCAATAGCTCCTAACCAAATATAACATAACCTACCATAGCTATTCCATAGAAAAATATATCTTTCAAATGCAAGAAAGAATGAAAAGAATGTGTTTGTATGATACTGGAATAAAAGCAGGGCAGATAACAGGGGTTGTGACACTGGTAAATCCTTCTTTAAATTATAATCCCAAATTGATGGGTACATTAACGTGTCGGTTTTGACATAATTTTTTGAGAAGCCATTGGTAAGTTGTGGATGGGATAGGTATTGCCATATGTGGATTTTACAGTACCACCATACCAACAACAGTACCTATATGTTATTTATATAGCAGCAGTAATATCACAGCATGTACCAATATTGATGTATAGTTTACATTTTGTATGAAATTTCAGAATAATGTTGCACCTTGCAATTGGAACCACATCTACCCTAATGTTTTGAATTTGTGTATTCATTTTAAAAGAACCTAACTTAGTTTTTGATCTTGCATTTTTATTTACTATAAGGTTGCAAATATTAATTATTCTTGATGGCATAATGTAGGTATGGCATATTGATGCTATTACTTAAAGTTGGCATTCAAATTTATATCTCACAAATCACATATCAGTAATACTCCTTTCACTCCCAAAAAATTCACCATACATATCTCAATATTTAGTATCCTGATGACATCTGGTTTACAGTACAACTCATAGAGAAAGAGAAATAAAATTGCTTCTCACTACTTCCAAACATGATCTGTAAAGAACTCTAAAAAAGCAAGAGTATATGACGCCCATGTCATATGTAAACCTATGTAAATGAAGCAGCCCTGCTGTGGATATGCTGTGTCTTGCTGCATTGCTTCTAACCTGGGCAGTGGGCAGGAACTTGGGATGACCATTCATCCACTAGGAGCTCAGATAAGAGGGAAACAAATGGGTGGTGGATGGGGGTGGAATAGGTGCGTACCTTGGCTGGCTATCTTCTTACAAAGGAGAAGCCCTTGGCTTATAGAAAGATACATTATCCTTTAATACGAGTATTGATATAATTTTCCACTATATTGTAAGTGACATTATAGAAATGGCATTTCAATGTATTAGTTTGTGTATTCTTTCTGAAGGCAAGTTTTCTTTGCTAGTCATTATTAGGGTATGCAGTTATCCAGTTTTGCAAGAGAACTTTGGGTGAGCAAATTGTGTACAAAATATTCACACTTGTATCATTACATGTTCCCCAAATGTAAGGTCTTGGACTTATCATCACATGCAAGTAATTTTGGTGGGATTAATAAATTCCATGTAATAAGTTCTATTTCCATGTATGAAGAGTATGTGGTACTACAAATAACTTTTTATTCTTTTTCATGCAGGGTAAACTTAACCTTCAAGATTTCATTGGAAGATACCCATAGATTTCATATATCTGGCATATTACAATTCAAATAGAAGAAACTCCTGTTTAGTTTGGGTTGAATATTGGTATTTCAGATATCGCATGATGACCAAAGCAGGAGAAAAAATCTTTAAATGTGATCTGTGTGATAAAGCTTTCACACGAAAGAGGAGTGTCAGATACCATATGATAAGCCACACAGGAGAAAAGCCTTTCCAGTGTCACTTGTGTGATAAAACATTCACACAGAGGGGTAGTCTAAAAGTGCATGTGATGACCCACACAGGAGAGAAGCCATTCCCTTGTGGACTGTGTGATTTAGCTTTCCCACAAATGAATGACCTTAACAGACATGTGAGAGTCCATACCGGAGAGAAGCCTTTCAAGTGTGAACTGTGTAGTGCGTCATTCACACGAAAGGGTAATATGAAACAGCATATGATGTCCCACACGGGAGAAAAACCTTTCCAATGTGACATCTGTTGTGCATCTTTCTCAAAAAAGAGCCGTCTCCAAGAGCATATGAGGACCCACACAGGAGAGAAGCCTTTCCATTGCAAATTTTGTGATTCAGCTTTCTCACAGAAGAGTAATCTTAATGCACATGTTATGGGCAAACATAAAGAGAAATTATAATAGCGTGATTTTTGTACAGCAATATTCTTGCAAGACTATTATCAACATATTTACTATATATAAATGAGAAACATGTTCCACAGGAACTGGATGGCATAGCCTTCTCATGGAAAAATATTCTCAATAAGGTTGTGATGACCCGTTCATGAAAAAACATTAAATGTAAACTTTACTAAAGAAAAAATATATACAATTATTTCTTAGAAATTATTCAGTTTATACTATAAAGACCATTACTGTTATAGTCTGCTAAAACATTATTTGGATAACATTAGATTCATTTCTCAGTTGATTCATTATTGGGTGTAATACTAAGGCATTTTGAAATAAATTTTACAGTATTCTATGAATTATTAATTGATCTACATGCATATGTGCATCAGATTCTGCACCATGCATGATGTTAAAAGGAATGTTCTGGAAATTGTTGTTTGTCCTCCAACATCAACTCAGATCTCAGATGGTATGGTATTAAGAGCTGTTTATTTACATATATTTATTTACTTGCAAACCAAATTGACAAGGTGCATCATCTTGATAAAACACTATATCCTCTATCAATTCTAATTGGTTAAGCTCAGAAATAAATTTATTTTGCAGCACTTCTAAATAAAATCAACATTAAAAGAAGAGTGATCCTAGGATTTTCTTTTTATCCAAAGAACACCAGTCATCAACATTTAAGGTGATTTTGACAGACTCCTAAGTATTGCAGTTATGATTATTGACTTTGATATTAATGTGGAATATAACTTCATCGACAATGTTAAATCATTAGAAAATGTAAACTTGTTATTGATTTTTCCATTAAACTAATGACAAAGTTAATTCATGATGAACTTTTTATAATGAGAACTATGGCAGGCATGGGATATGGGCAATAGAAATGAGCATTTCTGTATATGAAGACCTCATAATAACTACATTTAACTATGCATCTACAGCATGTTACTTAACCCATTCAACTCCGATGACAAGATGTCTTGTCATTTGGTCAAATAAAACAAAAAATCATAAAACACCAAAATGTTTGATCAAACACCAGAAAAATATGACGTCAGTCCTCGCTTCGCTGCGAGCGAAGCGAGGACTGACGTCATATTTTTCTTGTGTTTGATCAAACATTTTGGTGTTTTATGATTTTTTGTTTTATTTGGCCAAATGACAAGAATCTTGTCATCGGAGTTTAATGGGTTAATGTGACCCCTCTGTCTCCCACTACTCCATCTGTGAACTCTGCTACAGACACCAGAACCACTTGCGAAATTCAAGGTACCAAATAACACCTGTTTCAGCAACGCCAACGAGGCTGTCAAGGCCATCGAGCTAACAAGAAGGCCAGATTCACCTTCCGTCCTGATCTACAAAAGGAAATTGTGTCGACCTCCCTCAACCGGGAGACACATGGCTATCTGAAGGACATCCAGGCTCTCGATGGAAAAGACGTCTTCATAATAAGCTTTGAGAAGAGCCCGGTCAGGCCCAGAATGGTGGGCTATCTCGTGGAATTCCCATTGGCCGTCGTGGTGGGGCAGCACCCGAGAGTTGGCGCCGCCAGGAGAAGTCTCGACTCAAAGAAGAAAACACTGAGCCACAGCATAGTTGAAATGAAGGGCACGCTTCCTGAGAAGATAAACCTGGGGATCTGGAGTAAGTTCAAACTAACCCCCATCTTCCCGGAACAGCTCCGCTGCTGCTACCAATGCCAACAATTTGGGTTCCATCATTCGCGTGGTCGCCATCAGGCCAAATGAGCCGTATGCAGCAGCACTCATTTGTCGAAGGAATGTCTCCAGCGGGACAAGTAAAAGGGTAGAAGTTGCTCACGAATGTCCCAACTGACAGAAGGAACACAAGGCTTGGGACGGTGAGTACAGTGTGCGGAGGTGGGTTCTGGTGAAGGCCACTCCGCCCCCTGCCACCAACACGCAATCAGCGCCAAGAAGCCCAGCATGGGGTCTCCAATCCCAATCCACTTATCTTCCGCAGCTTCCGATATCAGCGGAGGCATCCCGGCCGTTGCGATCCCCCTCCCCGGCTGCTGCAGTACCCCTGCAAGCACGGAGGCTGAGTGCTCCTGTTCCCTTTCAGGCCCCTCCACCGGCCCGCCGGGAATCCGCCCCTACCTCGAACTAGCCACCCCCTACCCCAGCCACTACCTGACAACCCCTCCTTCCATGACAAAGGAGGACATGTGGGAATTCATCATCACCATGGCTACTGCCATGACGAAGTGTATCGGGATGACCGACTCTGCCACGACTTGGTTCCTGTTGAAGGTTGTACAAATTTTTTACGACCCATTTACACTCCACGAGGCCATTGCCCCTCCACCTAGCGGGATGTTGCTCTCTCCCCTCCAATCCCTCGATCTCCAACTCCAGATCTCAGGCTCGCCACATTCTCGCCTGATTCGGTGAATAAAGTGATCATGATCACTGCGTTGATTTCCTTCCTTGGTCGTCCCCCGGGAAAGGCGATTGAGTGCCCGCTGAGCCATGCGAAGGGGACAGCCAACCCAAGTGACCAACAAAGTGGTATTGTCTGCATAACAGAGCAGGCGAGCATCCTTGGAGGGTGTAGATCCTCGATTTCATGCTACGAGAGAGATATCTTAGATGCTAATCGAGTTGTTGCTGTTGCGATCGAAGAGGCTGTTTGGATTATGGATTATCTAGGTAAGACCACCCGCTCGCGCGGAATCGGTTTTTGTGGGAGGGGAAGAAAGTCTGTAAGAAAATGAAAATATAGTAGCGTATAAAAGAGGGCTATTACCAGCGCGCTTTTTCGTGAGCGACCAGGGGCAATTAAGGACGATTGGTGGTCGTGGCTCGGGAGAAATGGACAGGGAACTCGGACGGCGGCGCCGACGCCGGGATTAGAATATCCAAAAGTTCAGAAAATGGTAGGAGGCGTAGTAGTAGAGAAAGGTGGTAAAACGGAAAAATCTTTAGTAGGAGGTAAACTGAAATGAGAAGATGTAGTATAAGAGAAAGTTAGAAAGGAAGCGAATTTTAGTCGAGGAAAAAGTAAGTGTAGATGTTTGTGCGTGTGTCGTGGCTATGTTCGTGAGAGGTGTTTGTATGTATCTTACGGGAAGTGAGTAGAGTTCAGTTCCCGCGTGTAGAGAGCGCGTTCCTGATTAACCCCAGGTTAAGGCATGAGCGTTTCCTGCTTTTCCCCAGGTTGGGTTTGAGAGTCGGTAGAGTCGATCCAGTGGCGGTGCGAGGGTGGGTGGGTGGGCAGGCGGGCGGGTGTTTTATTATCTTTCTCCTTCCAAGCACAACTCTGAAAGCAGAGAATTACGTGACTTGGCCTCTGTTGGCAAGAGGCCGTCTTTTAAATCCTGGTAGCGGTTCACAGTCAGGTGCGGGGTGATCTAATAGAAGTGTTCAAGTGGATCAAAGGCTATAACAAGAGTGATGCAAACAAGGTCATCATAATAAAACGACAGGGCAGGACTCGCAGTAATGGGTATAAACTGGACAAATTTAGATTTAAGAAGGAAATAGGCAAGAATTAGTTTACTAATAGGGTGGTCGATGAATGGAATAAACTTAATAACCATGTAGTAAGCGCTGAAACTATCAGTTGTTTTAAAAAACGATTAGACACCTTTATGGATGGGGATGACAGGTGGTGATGGATACGGAGCTGGCTAGTGTAGGCCTTATGGTCTCTTGCAGTCTCCTTTATCCTTATGTTCATATGTCCCGGTTTCTGACTAGTCTTCTGATTGGCCGCCTTACCTTTGGCTATGGACCAATTGCGAGCCCTTGTGAGTGCGCGTGCTTCCGTTCGCGTTGGTGACGTCATCAGACCCGGTTCGGTCTGCATGGGTGACGGTTGTCTCAGACGCGATTGGTATTGGTGGATGAAGTACCACCACTACATTAATATTGTTTCTGTTTCTTTTCAGTAATGTGAAAAAATCAGAGTCTTAGAATAAAGACCAAAACACCAAAAGCTCTTTTTGGATATCTAAATAAATCAAAGAAAATATATAGAAATTACTGAACTTACATACATACATATACCAAGGCTTTTTCCCCCTTCCAAGGGAGGTAGCCAAAAAGGGGAAGGCATAAAAACACTCCCACCCATTTCATCCCTAAAAACACTCCACACCCCTCCCACCCTTCCTCTCATCTGAGCACCTCCTGGATGACGGGTCATCCCTGCACCCTGCCCACCGCCCTGGGTCAGAAGCAGTGTCGCAAGACACAGTACATCCACAGCAAGGCCGCTTCATTTAATCGGCGACCCCCCCTCTCCGTCCCCCTTTGCATATAAGGCGAGGACGGGGAGAAATCCCTTCGGGCTGCGTCAAAATTTACTCACACATACTACCCCCCCTCCTCATGCAGTCACAACATCATCCATATACAACCATTCTCCACTCACCTCTGTCTTCCGTCCTCTCCCTTCCTTCCTCAACAGACATTCCCCTCTTCCCCAAAGCCCCCTTCACCCCATCCATCCACCTCATCCTAGGACGTCCCCTCATGTTCACTCCCTCCACATCTGCCTTCCATACCTCTTTTACTAGTCTTTCTTCACTCATTCTTTCCATGTGTCCAAACCATCCTAATATTCTTTCATCAACCCTATCTCCCAAATCCTTTTTCACCCCTGTTCTCCTCCTCACCTCCTCATTTCTCACTCTATCCAGCCTAGTAACCCCCACCATACTTCTCAGACACCTCATCTCAAACACATTCAAACTCCTTCTCTCTTCTTCCCTTATGTTCCACGTTTCTGCCCCATACAGTGCTGTTGGCACAATCACTCCTTCATACAGTCTCCTCTTTGCATCCATTCCCAAATGTCTATTCCTCATTACACTCTTTAAACCACCAAGGCATTTACTCGCTTCTCTCAATCTACATTCTACCTCCACCTTCACTCCATCTTTTCCTGCTACACTTGCACCCAAGTATCTAAAACTATCCACTTCCTCCAGTCGCTCTCCCTTAATGTTCACTTCCAGTCTACTGCCACTTTCACCCCTTGTACATCTCATCACCTTATTTTTACCCACATTTATCTTTAGCTTTCTTCTATCACATACTCTCCCAAACTCTGCCACCAGCTTCCTCAATCCCTCCTCTGACCCTGCCACAAGCGCAGTGTCGTCCGCAAACAACAGCTGGCTCACCTCCCACTTTTCTCCATTTTCTTTAACCATCTCCAATCCCTGACTCACTACCCTAGCATTCACCTCTCGCACCACCCCATCCATGTATAAGTTGAACAGCCACGGCGACATAATGCATCCTTGACGAAGTCCCACTGAACTTATGTGACATAAATAGAAGATCTAGACTACAAAGAAAAATAGCATGAATAATAATCATCCAAATGATAATTTCCATGATAAGAATACTAAAGAAGTTTGGTCACCCCCTTGAAAAATTCATGTTAAACTTTCTCAAACCACTCATAGATTACGTTTTCTATAGCCAGGAATACATACATATACCAAAGGCTTTTTCCCCCTACACCCATTCCATTTCCTATATATTCCACTCCCCTCCACCCTCCTCCCTCCTTATCTTGGCACCTCATGGATGACGGGTCATCACTGCACCCTGTCCACTGCCCTGGGTCAGAAGCAGTGTCGCAAGACACAGCACATCCACAGCAAGGCCGCTTCATAAATTCGGTTACCCCCCCCCCCTCTCCGTCCCCCCATGCAGCAAAGGACAAGACGGGGAGAAATTCCTTCGGGCTGGTTCAATTTTTTTCTCATACATACTTCCTCAACCCCATCCCCTAGTATAAAAGTGTCATAATTTCTCTATGAACAGAGTTTTCCTCTATCATAGACAAAATGATATATGGCTCTGGTCTGTAGGGGCGCCCCATATAGACCCTAAAGGAGGGGTGGGGAACCTTTTTGTGCATGAAGGCCACCTTACAATTCATCGTCCTACATAGAGGCCGCATTGAACAAATTATTATATTTTTTCTTCAATTATTTTATCCCTTTTTTAGGGAGTGACATCACTGAACACGGTTAACTTTGCTTTCGTCTATGTGTGTGGTGTATATTATAAGTTTCAGGTGTATAATGATTTCAGACTAAAAAAAATATTCAAGGTCTTTAAAAAAAAAATAATAATATGTATATCAAAGGCCGCACTTGATGGCCCGGAAGGCCGCAGGTTCCCCACCTCTGCCCTAAAGTATCAACTGCATGTATAGCCAGGAATAAACACTGAAAAAGTTCCTGAAAGGGGTACATGTGTCGTACTAAAACTTTGCCATCCTTGGCGAACGCTGTTTACTACTAGATAGTAGAGCTTGACCTGTTTTATAGGTAACCTTATGTCTTAATAGGTGATCTATAAAATCTAGTTTCCGCAAGTATAGCTACCGAAGTTATTTTTTAATAGAAATTATTTCATAATAGTAGAGAGCGCTTGCCAAGGCTGGCGAAAGGTTAAGCACGGCCCATAGTCATAGAATTGCAAAAGATATTTGAAGTACTTGGTACATTTGTGGGTCTCAGAAGTTTCACTGAAGAAAGTCGCACAGGTAATGAAAGAAGTTACATGGTGGCATATGTTTTACATCAGAGGCAGGCTGACATAACCGTAGTAGCGTTAAAAATAGCATTGAACGATACACTAATGATAATGGTTTAGGCAAATAGCAAGATGATGTGCTTGATATAAAAAAAAACATCGTAGCTGCTGGGGCAGAGGTAATATTCCAGAATCACACAAGCACGGATATTTAATGTGAAACTTTGTTGTCCAATAGCTCCTAACCAAATATAACCTAACCTACCATAACCATTCCATAGGAAAATATAACAAATACAAGAAAGAAGTGAAGAATGTGTTTGTGTGATATTGGAATAGAAGCAGGGCAGATAGCAGAGGCTGGGACACTGGTAAATCCTTCCTTTAAATTATGATTCCAAATTGTTGGTTACATTAACATGTCAATTTCTACATAATTTCTTGAGAACCCATTTGTAAGGAGATGATGGGATAGGTATTGCCGTATGTAGATTTTTCAGTGCCACCATACGAACAACAGTACCGATATGATATTTATATAGCAGCAGTAATATTACAATATGTACCAGTATTGATGTATAATTTACATTTTGTATGAAATTTCCAGAATAATGCTCTATCTTGCAACTGGAACCCACTACCCTAATGTCTTGAACTAGTTTATTCATGTTAACATAACCTAACTTCGTCTTTCATCTTGCATTTTTATTTACTATAAAGTTGCAAATATTAAATATTCTTGATGGGATAATGTGGGCATACTGAATGGCATAGGTCGGTGTTCTCGCAATAATTTATCACGATATTGCCCACCTATACCCATGTGATATGTAAACCTATGTAAATAAAGCAGCCCTGCTGTGGATGTGCTGTATTTTGCTGCATTGCTTCTAACCTGGGCAGTGGAAAGGAACCTGAGATGAGCATTCATCCACTAGAAGCTAAGATAAGAGGGAAACAAATGGGTAGTGGACGAGAGTGGAAAGGGTGCGTACCTTGGCTGGCTGTCTCCCTTACATGAGAAAGAGGGCCATGGTTTGTAGATAGATACATTATCCTTTAATATTTATATAATTTTTCACTATATTGTGTGTGATTTTATAATAATAGCATTTCAATGTATCATTTTGTGTATTCTTAGAATATATTAATTTGAAGGCAAGTTTTCTTTTCAAATTATTACTAGGATGTGCAGATATCCAGTTTTGCAAGAGAACTTTGGGTGACCAAAATGTGTGCAAAATATTCGTGCGTTTATTATTACATGTTTTCCAAATGTAAGGCTTTACATTTATCATCACATACAAGTAATTTTAGTGGGATTAGTAAATTCCATTTAATAACTTCTATTTCCATGTATGAAGAGGATGTGGTACTACAAATAACTTTTTATTCTTTTTCATGCAGGGTAAACTTAACCTTCAAGATTTCATTGGAAGATACCCATAGGTTTCATATATCTGGCATATAACAATGCAAATAGAAGAAACTCCTGTTTAGTTTTGGTTGAATATTGGTATTTCAGATATCATATGATGACCAAAGCAGGAGAAAAAATCTTTAAGTGTGATCTGTGTGATAAAGCTTTCACACGAAAGACGGGCCTCAAAAGGCATATGATAAGCCACACTGGAGAAAAGCCTTTCCAATGTGACCTGTGTGATAGAACTTTCACACAAAAGGGTAGTCTAAAAGTGCATGTGATGACCCACACAGGAGAGAAGCCATTCCCTTGTGGACTGTGTGATTTAGCTTTCCCACAAATGAATGACCTTAATAGACATGTGAGGGTCCACACCGGAGAGAAGCCTTTCAAGTGTGAACTGTGTAGTGCGTCATTCACACGAAAGGGTAATATGAAACAGCATATGATGTCCCACACGGGAGAAAAACCTTTCCAATGTGACATCTGTTGTGCATCTTTCTCAAAAAAGAGTCGTGTCCAAGAGCATATGAGGACCCACACAGGAGAAAAGCCTTTCCCTTGTAACTTTTGTGATTCAGCTTTCACACGGAATAGTATCCTCAATGCACATGTTAAGGACAAACATAAAGAGAAATTATGATAGTGTGATTTTTTTTTGTATAGCAATATTCTTGCAAGAATAGTGTCAACAGATACACAAATGAGAAACATCTTCCACAGCAACTGCATGGCATAGCCTTCTCATGAAGAATATTCTCAATAAGGATGTAATGACCCATTCGTGAAAAAACATTTTATTTGAACTTTACTAAAATATATATATATATATATATATGTATACAGTAATTTCTGTCTTAGAAATTATTCAGTTTATACTATAAAGACCATTGCTGTTATAATCTGCTAAAACACTAATAGCACAACATTAGATTCATTTCTCAGCTGATTCATTAATGGGTGTAATGTTAAGGCATTTTGAAATAAATTTTACAGATTTTCTATGAGTCATTAATTGGTCTACATGCCCCTGTGCATCACATTCTGCACCATGCATGATGTTAAAAGGAATGTTCTGGAAATTGTTGTTTGTCCTCCAACATGAACTCAGATCTCAGATGGCCTTGTATTATGAGCCACACAGCCTACATTACAAGTCTAATAGGCAGAGCTGTTTATTTACATATATATACTTGCAAATCAAATTGACAAGGTGCACCATCTTGATGAAACACTATATCCTCTATCAGTTCTAGTTGGTTAAGCTTAGTTATAAAGTTATTTTGCAGCATTTCTCAATAGCAATCACCATTAAAAGAAGAATGATCCTAGGATTTTATTTTTTCACAAAGAATACTAGTCATCAACAACATTTAAGATGATTTTGACAGATTCCTAAATATTGCAGTTATGATTATTGACCAAGACAATGTGGAATATTACTTCATCAAATATGTCAAGTTATTAGAAAATGTAATCTTGGTATTGATTTTTCCATTCAACTAATGACAAAGTTTAGTCATGAGGAACTGTTCATAATTAGAACGATGGCAGGTATGGGATATAGGCAATAGAAAGTAACATTTCTGTATATGAAGAACTACTAATAACTATATTCAACCATGCATGTACAGCATGTTACCTAACAATTATGAAAACAAAAACATCCTACAAAAAACACAATGTTTAACAATAATAACTGGCTGCAGTAGAACTACACCCACACACTCACTCAGAAACCAAAATCTGTCCTAAAGAACAACTCAAGAATGATAGGCACACATTTCTGTGTGCTTTTTTATATGTGACTGTATATCATTTTTAATTATCATACATAAATTCCAGTTCCAGCATTTATAGTGTTAGTGACTTATATTTAAAGAATGTTTGTAGGACTGGTGTGATGTGTTTGTGGTGGCTGCGGCAAGTGTTTGTGTGCCTCTCATGTTGAGGTGGTCCTTGACTTTGAGGACTTTTGTTTCATGGTGTAAATGGTCTGTAGGTGTTGTATTTGTGCAGCCTGTAATTGTTTTTAGGGCTTTGTTTTGTATGATTTGAAGGGTGTTGTGGTGTGTCTCACTGAGATTAAGAGCCCATGCAGGACTCGCATAATTCATCACTGAGCGTATGCATTGTTTGTATATTGTTGTATTAGTTTCTTTGTTTTGTCCAAATGTTGTTCCAGTGATTGACTTAAGTGCGTTAAGTCTAGGTGTGCATTTGTTTTTTATGTTTGTGATGTGTTGTTTGAAAGACATGGATGTATCGTATGTTACACCAAGAATTTTCGGTGTGTTTGTGTGTTGTTGATGTAGAGATGAGGTATGTATTTGTTTTCTTTTGTCCAGTTGGTGAGAAGTGTTGCTGTAGATTTGGTTGGAGCTATTTTGAGTCTGTGATGAACCATGTGTTGAGTGTATCAAGATATGGCTGGATTATTTCTGCAGTTTTGTCTGTGTTACAATGTATGCATGTGATTGTTATGTCGTCTGCGTAGGAAGCAATTTGTATTTCTGAGGTGTCTGGTGTGGGTAAGTCATGCATGTATAGATTAAAGAGCGTGGGGGATAGAACAGAGCCCTGTGGTACTCCATTCTTAATGTTTCTGATGTGCGATGATTGGCCATTATATGACACGTAAGCATTCCTACCTACCAGAGAATTGGCCAGCCATCTTTTGGTGTTATTGTACATGTCTGTGTTATATATTCTATTTGTTAAGTTGTGGCGGGGGATAGCATCAAAAGTTTTACATGTCTAATGTTACAAGAAGTGTTCTGTGGTGGGGCCTATCTGAATTGATGCCATCTAAAATTCTTTGTGTGAGGTTTATCAGAAGAGTGTTTGTGGAGTGTAGTGGCCTAAAACTGTGTTGTGAGTCAGCAAGGGGAATATATGGTGTGACAAGTTGAAGTATTAGGCGTTCAATGACTTTAGAGGGGGTGCAGAGAAGTGTGATTGGGCGGTGCGATGTTGGGATTGTTGGGTCTTTCTTCGGTTTTGGAATGGTGATTATTTGACCATGCTTCCAGATGTCGGGTATAGTGTTGTGTGAATAGCTGTAGTTTGCAATGTTTGTGAGTGCGTGTATACCTTGTGGTCCAATGTGTTTTAGGTGGATGTTACTTATGTTATCTTGGCCACAGGCAGATGAGTGCTTGAGATTATGTATCATGTGTTTTGTCTGACTGTCTATGAAGGGTGTATAGTCTGAGTCTGTTGAAATGCCAGCATGTCAAAAGACTAGTCATATATCCTGCCACCATGGGGCATTATGAAAGTGCTTCCAACCAACAAAATACTTGCAATGAAAATATATATGTTCCAAATCTGGTGTTTGTAAAAAAAAAAGTGCACTAACATTTTGCTTATCTACTAGAGTACTTGGTCTACACCTCAGAACACCTAAGTCATCATCTACTTTCAATCAGTTTATGTACATATGTATGTATGTATATATATATATATATATATATATATATATATATATATATATATATATGCATAAACACACATACACACAAACAGAATATCAAAAGATTACAAAATTGGTGAAGAAAAGGTGAAAAAAGTAAACTCGGAGAAATATCTTGGAGCGATGATTGGCAAGGACATGACACCAGATAAGCATATTAACAAAATATTTGGAGAAACCTACAATTTATTGAGATCAAAGTGGCGTTTGCCTATTTGGACGAAGAAATGATAAAGAAAATCCTAACTACACTAATAAGACCAAAACTTGAGTGCACAACAGCACTCTGGACACCCAGTACCAAAAAGAACAATAAAAAACTAGAAAGGTTACAAAGAGCAACAACCAAACTAGCACCAACTCTTTCAGAACTAACACATGAGCAAAGACTGTCCAAATTAGAACTACCAACTTTGGAACAGAGAAGAGAAAGAGGTGACCTGCTGATTATCTACAGAATAATGAAAGGAATAGAAGTTTTAGATAGGGATGACTTGTTAATATGGGACAATGGTAAAACGAGAGGACATGAAAAGAAACTAAAAAAAAAAAAAAGTTACAGAAGAAATTTAAAAAGGAACAGCTTCTCACACAAAGTGATAGATACATCAAATTAATTAGACAACGAAACAGTGTGTGCAAACATTATACAATATTTTAAGAAAAAACTTGATGCTGAGAGATACAAAGATGGGTCACCACGAGCATAGCTCCCTTCCCGTATAATACAAGGTAAAAAACACACACACACATATGTATATATATATATATAATATATATATATATATATGTGTGTGTGTGTGTGTATTTACCTACTTGTATTTACCTAGCTGAATTAGATGGGGAGCTATGCTCGTAGTGACCTGTCTTTGTATCTTTCAGCATCTAGTCTGTTCTTAAATTCTTGTATGGTTTTTGCACACACTATTGCCTCATCCAATTTGTTTGTGATTGCGCCATCTCACTTGATGGCGCAATTGGTTAAGTCACTATCGCTTGTCACGTGCTAGCACTAGGTTTGAGTCCTTGGCTGTACCACATTTCAATTTCTGCACATTGGCCTCCCTAAGTCTCTCGATGTTGATGGCTTAGAATTAAAGTGAATTTTGGTTGATAAAATGTATATTTGTTCACTGGAATCCATTCAGTGATGTGTATATATATATATATATATATATATATATATATATATATTATATATATATACATATATTATATATATATATTATATATATATATATATATATATATACACTGTGTGTATCATTAATAATTGCAACTTACTCATAAATGGGAATCATAAAATATGAGATTAGGTTAGGTAGAAAAAAAAGTAGGAGGCAGAGCAAATTGTACTAGTGTTCAACAATCCTCAAATACTGTGCCTTATACATGATACCTACATGCCCTATCCCAACACATGGTCGACAGGTCGACATCTTGGCCAACAAAATTAGGAAATTAGCAGGACTCTCGAGATTGAAAGGCAAAGGTTTGGAATAATTAGAATGGTGTTTATGAATGGCTTTCCAGATCACGTATCCGCTGGGCTACAGGACGTAGATAATGCCATGTCTGCGAGCATGGATGTGTTGGTAGTCCGTGCTAGACTTCTCACAAGGACACAGAAGGGTAAGACGTTAGCTGCCATGGCAACGGAGATACCAAGGATCGAGATGCCACTACGATGACTCGCCTGGGAAGAGGGGAGACCCGCTGGATCAGAGTCCACCTGCCGATAGAAAAGGGAAAACATGGGACTCCAGAGGTGACCACAGCGGATGTAGGGGGGCCACCTATGATGCGTTGTTATCCGTGAGGCGCCCTGGTCATATCGCGAGGGATTGTGCAGAGACGAAGCCTGTCTGATACGAACCATTACATATCGCTTGACAATGCGAGCAAGGAAACGGACAAGGGGCGGCTGCTGTACAAGCTGCCGCCCTATCAATATTAGGGCACTCCCCAATTGTAAATGTCTGGCTGAAAGGAAGATGTGTAAGAGCACTAGTAGACTCCGGCTGTTCAACCACGATTGTAACGGCCGATCTGATTAAAAAATTCAGACAGGGAGATATGACCCTGATGGCAGTTGAAGGGAGACAAAGTGTGAAGGTGACCAAGAAGTTGATATGACGGTGGAGGGCATTCCGATATGACTATGAGTGCTTGTTATTAGAACGGTCATAGAGGGAATTAAAGTGGTGCTGGGAATGGATGCAATTACACAGCTCGGAGAAGTCACGTTTTCTCGCCGGACAAGTGAGAGTTGGAGCGATACGTGACTCCAGTACGGAATGGAGGCGGAGGAGCCGTCAGAGGTCGGAAATAGACGTAGGAATGACAATGAGGGCCATGGAGGGCAGTTTCGCCACGAAGCTCGACCTTGACGACAAGGGGGTACCTTTTACAATCGAGAACGAAGACTTCCTGGCGAATTTTGATGGCCACAGGTGGGAGGTAGAGTGGTACCTCAAAGAAAGCTCACCTATATTGAAGAACAAAGTCGTCTGCTATGAACAGACTCTCGGAAAGGAGGTGAGAGATGACAACATCGAACTACAGCGTTGGGTTGATGATGGAATTTTGAGTCCTTGGGAGGAGCCGGTGGAGGATGGAATCTTGCCTCTGATGGCAGTGGTGCAAGAACAAAGTACGACCGGCATTGGGTTTCCGAGAGCTGAACCAGTTCGTAAGGTGTCACACTGGCGATGATTTTGTAGACATATTTAACGAGACAATGGAAATGAGAGGTGCGCCCACGATTGTAGATCTATGGGTGGATTGCCTGCAAACCAACTAACAAAATGTAAAGGTAAAATATATTGTTTGACCAGACTGGGATTCGAGCTGTGCTCAGTTCCGAGGATAATGACGAGGACCCTGAAGAAGACTGAAGTGATGAAGAAGGGCACGGATTCCTACCTCGATGACATATTGGTGGATGGTACTGTTTTGCCGGCGTCGGACGTAATGGAACACTTAGCTCGGTTTGGATTTTGGTCTCAAAGGAACCGGAACCGATGGAAGGAGGAACGGTGTTGAAACTGCGACTAGAGAGGGACGGGAGCGGAAACCTGATGTTCAAGGGAGGCAACGAGATCCCGAACTAACGGACGAGATGAGCAGACGATAGCTCTTCTCACTGTGTGGCAAATTGTTTGGTCGCTACCCGATCGGAGGTTAATTCCGTGTGGCGTGCAGTTACATTAAGAGCCGGTTATATTAAGAGATAAGGTTGATGAGGACACGCTTACGATGATACATAACGTCGTACGATGGGTGAAGCGCGATGACCCACTGAGAGGACAGTGGAGTGTACCATAACAGAGCATAGGTGTAATATGGTGTAATGCTAGCAACCGGCGTAGTCCTGGAGATAGGAGGTGTGGTAGTCGAAGATGATACATGACAGCGCAAAGGATGACTACCATCACATTAACGTACTCGGAGTTGGATACGGTTGTAAAAGGAGTCAATTTGGCGCTGAAATGGGG
The DNA here is from genome assembly GCF_046742065.1 of Oratosquilla oratoria. Lineage (NCBI taxonomy): Eukaryota > Metazoa > Arthropoda > Malacostraca > Stomatopoda > Squillidae > Oratosquilla > Oratosquilla oratoria. The sequence continues at coordinate 48,926,819 of NC_134788.1, read as the reverse complement.
ACTACGTGAGATCGAAATCAGGACAGACTCAGCCACGGTGGCGGGATGGATGAACTCAATGCTGCCTCAGTACAGGTAGGGGAGGAGGTATGGGTGAATCCAAGAGATGGTAAGTGCACGTCACAGTGGACGAGGGGTATTGTAACAGAGATAAATTTGCGGAACATCATATCTGTCGAGGGAGTGCCGTGACATATCCTGGATCTCCGTCGTGTGGTGGATGGCGGAAAACAAAAACAAAAAACGATGAAGATAATTCCGACGCGGTAGTGAATGGGGGAGCGGCGCCTCGGCGACCGTAGCGTAACAGACGTCCTCCGTAAAGGCTGCAGGACTACGAAGTAGGAAATGGAAGAGACAAAGAATCGGTTGATCTCGAGATCAAGGGGTGGGGGTTGCTTGGTATGGATGTGGTTAATGTGGTGCGGGTATGGGTGTCCAGTTGCACCCCCGGCACGGGGTCAAAGGTCACTCTGTAGAGAGGAGATGAACGGGCGTTGGCTGATGCGTATGGGCAAGTGTGTAAATGGAGCGAACGATGAGAAGATGATAATGAGAAAAGCAGAGTGCAAGAAAAACACAGATAATAATTAGGTAGGGTAGGATTGATAGGCGATGCGGGGGAAAGAGAAACTAGCGAGAATAGTTTTTGTTAGCGAAGACGAAGAAGCAGGAACACACACACACACACACACACACACACACACACACACACACACACACACACACACACACACACACACACACACACACAAACACACACACACAAACTAGATGTTGCGAGATACTAAGACGGGCTACCACGAGCATAGCTCCCCTTCCGTATACTACAACTAGGGAGACACACGACCCGACCCGTGGTGCAGTGGTACATTTCCTGGCTGCCACTACGGAGGTCCGGGTTCGAATCCCGCCCAGGGCTGAAATAATTTCAGCATCGCTGCGCTGCGGGTCGTTACTCCAACTCTCGTGGGCGAGGAGTTGGTGTGTGTGCGTGTAAGGTCACAGCATTAACCATAGATCGGTCATATATGAGCTATGAGCTCTCATCCCGGAGGTCAATAACTCGATCACAAGTCCAACACGTGATCCAAGACCATGGTGAATCACACACACACACACACACACACACACACACACACACACACACACACACACACACACACACACGGCCCGGTGGCGGATTGGTAAAGCACTGGCCTCACAAGCCGGAGAACCGGGGTTCGATTCCCCGGCCGGGCGGAGACAAGTTGGGTTTGTCTCCTTTCACGTGTAGCCCCTGTTCACCTAACAGCGAGTAGGTACGGGACGTTAGTCAAGGAGTTGTGACCTTGCTGTCCCGGTGTGTGGAGTGTGAGTGGTCTCAGACCTACCCAGAGATCTGCTAATAATGAGCTCTGAGCTCACTGCCGTAGGGTGGTGTCTGGCTGTCTCGAAAAGAGGCTGCAGCAGATCCGAGGTGAATACACACACACACACACACACACACACACACACACACACACACACACACACACACACACACACACACATGTTTGTCATATACATAAATGACATGGATGAAGGAGTAGAGTGTTATATGAAATTCTTTGCGGACGAAGAAAAAATACTGAAGAAAGTAAGAATGGAGGAGGATTGCAAGTCATTACAACTAGACTTGGATAAGATCTGGAAATGGACTCAAAAGTGGGAAGTGAAATTCAATATCAAGAAATGTAGTATAATGGAATTTGGAAAAAGTAAAAACAGAATATCGAGAGATAATAAAATTGGTGAAGAAGAGGTCAAAAAAGTCAACTCGGAAAAAGAACTTGGAGCGATGATCAGCAAAGACATGACACCGGACAAACATATAAAATAGTCGGAGAAACCTACAATTTATTGAGGTCAATGAAAGTGGCATTTGTCTACTTGGACGAGGAAATTATAAAAAAAAAAATAATAATAATAACTACACTATTAAGACCAAAACTCGAGTACGCAGCAACACTATGGACACCCAGTACCAAAAAGAATAATGATAAAAAAAAATAAAATACAAAGAGCAACAACAAAACTGGCACCAACTCTTTCCAAAATGACATACGAACAAAGACTGTCCAAATTAGAATGACCAACTCTGGAACAAAGAAGGGAAAGAGGAGATCTACTAACTATAGGATTATGAAAGGAATGGAAATCTTAGATAAGAATAATTTATTGAAATGGGACAATGGAAAAAAGAGGACACGAAAAGAAACTCAAAAAAGATAATTACAGAAGAGATCTTAAAGAAATAGCTTCCCACACAGAGTGATAGATACCTGGAACAAATTAGACAAAGAAACAGTGTGTGCAAACACTATTCAAGATTTTAAGAAAAAACTTGATGCTGAAAGATACAAAGACGGGTCACCACGAGCATAGCTCCTTTCCCGTATAATACAACTAGGTAAATACAACTAGGTGGGCGGGGAGTTGGTGTGTGTGTACGTGTAAGGTCACAGCATTACCTATAGATCGGTCATACGAGCTCTGATCTCTGTTCCTGTCGATCACGAGTCCAACACGTGATCCAAAGACCATGGTGAAACACACACACACACACACACACACACACACACACACACACACACACACACACACACATATATATATATATATATATATATATATATATATATATATAAAATATATAAAATATATATA
>NC_134788.1:48784131-48921631 GCF_046742065.1 Oratosquilla oratoria | reverse complement strand
CACACAAACATGGATACTTAATGTGAAATTTCATTGCCCAATAGCTCCAAACCTAATATAACCTAGCCTACCATAACCATTCCATAGAAAAACATATCTTTCGAATGCAAGAAAGAAATGAAAATGTGTTTGCATGATACTGCAATAAAAGCAGAGCAGATAACAGGGCCTGAGATACTTTGGTAAATCCTTCTTTCTTTAGATTATAATCCCAAAGTGTTAGGTGCATTAACACAAGTAAAATTGTACATAATTTCTTGAGAAGCTATTACAGTTTCTTACAGTAGTCTTCTGGAAGAGGTCCTTAAGCCTGTGAATCCAACTATGAACTTTGAACGGAATAAGTGGTGGTGATGGTATCAGTTTGAATATTTTTATATTTAATTTTATCTCTATGGTTATATATTAAATCTTGGTTGCTCCATATTTTATTTAAATTATTCTCACCTTGAATAATTGATTTTGAGTCTATGACATACATGGGTAGTGCATTCCAACTGTTTACTATTCTATTACAAAGTGAGTTCTTCCTTTTATCCAATTTTTATTTTCTCTTCACTATTTTCATAGGATGGTTCTGCCATTTTCACTTAGTACTAAAATATCTTGCCATACCTCCTAATCATACACTCCTGTCAGGATCTTAAATGACTCGATCATATCGCTTCGTGCATGTCTATAAGCTAGTGTGGGTAGTTTCACTTTCCTCAATCTCTCTTCATAGTTTAGTTTCTTAAGTTTTGGTACCAGCTTGGTCGCTCTCCTCTGCACTCCTTCTACAGCATCAGTGTCCTTCAGCAAATATGGAGCCCATACTTGGTTTGTATACTCCAAATGGGGTGTGATTAGTGCCACATAGACTCAAAATTTTGTTCATTCTAAGAGACAAAGGCTCTTCTGATAAGTCCTACAAGTCTATTAACTTTATTTATCTTTTCTGCAAGATGATTTGAGAATTATAGCTTACTGTCGATTATTACCCCTATATCCTTTTCTGTGCTTATTTCTGTCATCTTTTCATTCATGTTATATCCATCATTCCTTACACTACAATTTCCAATGCACATGAATTTACACTTTTTTTGGATGTAACGGCAATAGCCATTTAGCTACCCATTGCCTTATACAGTCTATGTCCTCTTGAAGAAGCATCATGTCCTCCTGGGTTTTAATTTGCCTGTAAACTTTTGTATCATCTACATACAAGTATATTTCATGTCCATTTCTTAAAACTTCCAGTAAATAATTTATATAAAGGACAAACAATATTGGTCCCATCACAGACCCCTAAGGGATACCATTTTTCACATTATGCCATTCTGATATTTGGCTATTCACTACTACACATTGTTTTCTAGACTCCACAAAAGCTCCTATCCACTTCAAACACTTCTATCTGATGTTGTAGCTTCTTATTTTTTCTAGAAGTCTCCTATGTGGCACTTTATCATAGGCTTTCATAAAGTCACAGTATATTATGTCTATTGCAGCATTTTCATCTAATATCTGAGTCCATCTGTCCAACACCCTTATTAGTTGAAGAACTGTAGGTTGCCCTGGCTTGTTACTAAATAGTTGATTTGATTTCATATGTTTCATAACTTTCTCTCTGACTAGTGATTCCATTAGTTTAGACGCAATACTTGTAACTGTAGTTTGCCAGGTCACAACTGCTTCCTTGTTTAACCCATTCAACTCCGATGACAAGATGTCTTGTCATTTGGTCAAATAAAACAAAAAATCATAATAAAACAACAAAATGTTTGATGATCAAACAGCACCAGAAAAATATGACGTCATATTTTTCTGGTGCTGTTTGATCATCAAACATTTTGTTGTTTTATTATGATTTTTTGTTTTATTTGACCAAATGACAAGACATCTTGTCATCGGAGTTGAATGGGTTAAATATGGCAATTATATTTGCAATTCTCCAGTTCACTGGTAGTTGTCCAATACTGTATGACTTTTTAGATAATATTTTGAGGGGTTCTACCAGTTACTCTCCTCCTTCCGTCATTATCCTAGGATGTATTCCATCCGGTCCAGGTGATTTATTCTTTTTGATGGCTTCAATGGCTTTTTTAGTGTTCTCTAATGAGAACTCCATATTTGACATTTCAAGTACTTGCTTCGTTGGAAAATTTGGTACATCTGTCTGGTTCCTCTTTGAATACTTTGTTGAACTCATTCGCTACATCTGCCTTTTCCTTAACCTTCTTAGTTTTGGTCATACTACTATCACCATTTGTGTTGAGTTCTGGTATACCAACTCTACTTGGTAATTTTTCTTGTACATATTTCCAAAATAATTTTGGATTTTCTTTTGATTTTCTTGCAATTAACTGTTCTCTATTCTTCATAAGTTTTCTTGTTTCATTCCTCACCTGGTTGTTTATACACCTGTATTCTTTCTCAACCCTTGAAATTCCCGACAAATTATATCTACACATGTGTTCAGTTGTGTTAGTCATGACCATTTTTTTTTTTTTTCTAACCAAAGCTTCATATTCATCAGTACAGTAGTTCCTGATTTGTTCTTTTTCTTTGACTAACTGTGTCTTTAACTATTTTAATTGGCACACATTCAATTATAATGTCTAAGTTTACTTCTAAAAAACTTTCCACATATCCTCAATATTTCCTTTACCCAAGTATTAAACCTAGTTGATGCCCAACTTAATTCTCAACACTTTAAAGTCTGATCTCTCATACAAGAATATTTTCTTTGTATTTGTTTTTACTTCGGCCTGAGTATTGCAGGTGAAAGTAATAGTAGCATGGTCACTTTGTCCTATGGGACTCTCTACTTCTATTTCCTCTACTATTTCTTCTTCATTACTAAATATTAAGTCTAACACCCTCTTGCCTCTCCTCTCTGCCTTGTGATTTCTTGCATATGTTGCATTAGGAAGCAGCTCTCACTGTTTCAGTAAATTAAACTCAACACTATTCCAGCAGATGTAGTGTAGTTTATCCAGTTTATATTGGGAAGAATAAAACCACCCAGAATTATTTTGTAACAAAATTGTTTGTTGCTGATTTCTTGCATCACCTTAAGCAGTTTATCATTTTCTGCCTTGTTGCTACTTGAACTTCTATGTATTGAAGCAATCAATATATCTTTGTTCATACACTTAACTTTGATGCATAAGTCTTCACAGTATTGCTGTTCTGTAACAATTTCACTGTAGAATAAATCCTCCCTCATGTAGACAAGCAGGCCCCTGCCCTCCTCAAAATTAACAACATCTTTCTCTATTATTTCATATCCTGTAATGTTTTTAGTCCTGACTTTTTGCAGAGTAGTAAGGAGAGGATGGGATAGGTATTGTCATATGTGGATTTTTAAGTGTCACCATATCAACAACAGTACCAACATGATATTTACGTAGCAATGGCAAGATCATGGCAATGTACCAGTACTGATGTATAATTTATATTTTGTATGAAATTTGCAGAATAATGGTGTATCTCACAACTGGAACCACAACTACCCAAATGTCTTTAATTAGTTTATTCATTCTAACCCAACCCAATTTAGTCTTTCATCTTGTATTTTTAATTACTATAAAGTTGCAAATATTAAATGTTCTTGATAGTATAATAGTGGCATGACATATTGATGCTATTACCTAGAGTTGGTAGTCACTCCCAAAAATTTCACCATACATATCTCAATACTTAGTATCCTGATGAGATCTGGTTTACACTACAACTCATAGAGAAAGAGATATAAAACTGTTTTTTGCTGCTTTCAAACATGATCTGTAAAGAACTCTAAAGATGCAAGAGTATATGATGCTCATGTCATATATAAACCTATGTAAATAAAGCAACCCTGCTGTGGATATGCTGTGTCTTGCTGCATTGCTTCTAACCTGGGCAGTGGGCAGGAACCCGGGATGACCATTCATCCACTAGGAGCTAAGATAAGAGGGAAACAAATGGGTGGTGGATGGGAGTGGAATAGGTGCATACCTTGGCTGGCTACCTCCCTTACAAGAGGAAGAAGCCCTTGATATATAGATAAGTATGTTATCCTTTAATATTAATATAATTTTCCACTGTGTACAGTATATTTATTTGACATCATAATAGTATTTCAGTGTATTTTTTGTGTATTCTTTCTAGATATTAATTTAAAGGTAATGTTTTTTTTTTCTACTTAGTTATAATAGGATGTGCATTTATCCAGTTTTGCAATATAATTTTGTTTGGATGAACCTTTGTCCTACATGTGTGCAAAATATTCACACTTGTATTATTACATGTTCTTGAAATGTAAGGTCTTAGATTTATCATCACATGAAAGAAATTTTGATTGGAGTAATGATTTCCAGTTGATAAATCCTATTTCCAAGTATGAAGAGGATGTGATACTACAAATAACTTTTTCTTATTTTCATTGCAGGGTAAAGTTAACCTTCAAGATTTCATTGGAAGATAGCCATAGATTTCATACATCTGGCATCAATCCAAATAGAACAGACTCCAGTTTGGTTTGGGTTGAATATTGTTATTTCAGATTTCACATGATGACCCAAGCAAAAGAAAAAGCTTTTAAGTGTGATCTGTGTGATGCAGCTTTCACACGAAAGACGGACCTTAAGAGGCATACGATGATCCACACAGGAGAGAAGCCTTTCCAATGTGAACTTTGTAGTTCGGCTTTCACACGACAGATGGACCTCAAGAGGCATACGATGATCCACACAGGAGAGAAGCCTTTCAAATGTGAACATTGCAATGCAGCTTTCCCACATAAAAAGAATCTGAAAGTGCATATGATCACCCACACAAGAAAGAAGTCCTTCCAATGTGACCTATGCACTTTAGCTTTTTCCCGGAAGTCTGTTCTGAAAAGGCATGTCTTGAGCCACAGTGGAAAAAGGCCTTACCATTGTGATTTGTGTGATGCAACTTTCTTAGCGAAGGATACTCTAAAAATGCATGTGATGATTCACACAGGAGAGAAGCCGTTCCCTTGTGGAATGTGTGATTCGGCCTTCCTAAAAATGAGCGACCTTAATAACCATGTGAGGGTGCATACTGGAGAAAAGCCTTTCAAATGTGATCAGTGTGGTGCGTCATTCTCAAGAAAGGCTTCTATCAAACAGCACATGATGTCCCACACGGGAGAAAAACCTTTCCAATGTGACATCTGTTGTGCATCTTTCTCAAAAAAGAGCAGTGTCCAAGAGCATATGAGGACCCACACAGGAGAGAAGCCTTTCCATTGTAACTTTTGTGATTCAGCTTTTTCACGGAAGAGTAACCTCAATACACATATTAAGGCCAAACATAAGGAGAAATTATAATAGCATGATTTTTGTATGGTAATTTTCTTGCAAGACTAGTATCAATATTTTCCATATCAACTGCATGGCATAGCCTTCTCATGGAAAAAATATTCTCAATAAGGATGTAATGACCCATTCATAAAAAGAATGGCATAGCCTTCTCATGGAAAAAATATTCTCAATAAGGATGTAATGACCCATTCATAAAAAGAAAAATTGTATATGAGATTTACTAAAATGTATATATATATATATTAATAAAAAAAATTATATACAGTTATTTGCCTTAGAAATTATTCAGTTTATAGTCTGGTAAAACATTAATAGCATAACATTAGATTTATTTCTCAACTGGTTCATTATTGGATGTAATGCTAAGACATTTTGAAATAAATTTTACAGTATTCTATGAAACAATCTTTGGTCTGCATGCTCATGTGTATCAGATTCTGCACCATGCATGATCTTAAAAGCAATGCTCAGGTCTTTTATCCTCCAACATCAACTTAGATCTCAGATACACTTGTGTTAAGAGTCGCACAGCCTTCAGTGCTAGCACAAGAGGAGGAGCTGTTTATTCCATATATATGTACTTGCAAACTAAACTTCACAAACTAAACTTCAGGAGGTGCTAAGATAAGAGGGAGGGTGGAGGGGTGTGGAGTGTATTCAGGGATGGAATGGGTGGGAATGATTTTATGCCTTTTTCTTTTTGGCTACCCCCCTTGTAAGGGGGAAAAAGCCTTGGTATATGTACTTGCAAACTAAATTGGCAGGGTGCACCATCTAGTTGAAACATTATATCCTCTATCGGTTCTAATTGGTTAAGCTCAAGAATAAAACTATTTTACAGCATTTCTTAACAGTAATCGCCATTAAAAGAAGAATGATCCTAGAATTTTATTTTTTCACAAAGAACAGTAATCATCACCTATAGGGTGATTTTGACAGATTCCTATGTACAGTGAGTCCTCGTTATACAGTACATATGCATTCCTGAAAACCTTACCACAAATTGAAATTATCGTATATGGAACCCAAGTTTCGACTTATGGCAGACGTACCTTCTCCCTGCTCTTTCCTCTTCAAAATATCTAATTTTACCTCCAAAACACAAGTGGATACCGTAACTGAATTTTTCTTACTGTAAATAGAATCGAGGGTAGTAATTACCAAATACCATAACTGTGAATTTACTGGATAAAGAATTACCGTATAAGGAGGACTCACTGTATTTCCAGTCTAAGTACTGCAGTTATGATTATTAACTTTGACAATCATGTGGAATGTTATTTCATTGAAAATATAAAATTATCAGAAAATGTAAACTTTATAATAATTTTTCCATTGAACTAATGATAGAAAGTCAGTTCATGAGAAATGAGGAACTTCGCATAATGAGAACTATGGCAGGTATGGGATATGGGCAATAGAAATAAACATTTCTGTATATGAAGAACTCATAATGACATTTAACTACACATCTACAACATGTTACCTAGCAATTATGAAAACAAAGACAACCTACAAAAAACATAAAGATTTAACAGAAACCAATTTCTGTTTTAAAGAACAATTAAAAAATGATGGGCATACATTTCTGGTAGACAAGTGGGTAGAGAGGTAGATGAGAAGTGTTATATTTTATAGTTTATGTATTTACATAATACCCAGAGGTGAGAAGGCAAAGGAGTTGCTCAAGCTTGCTCCCCACCTAATGTTTACAAACAGTCACCAGGGACCCAATTTAATTGCTGTATAATGTTCATTTTTATGCTGAGGTAACAATATGTAAACTAAGTCAGTGTGTGTATTGATTTCGAGAATGAGTAAGCAGTATTGCATGCAGGACTGTAAAAGTTGTTCTGATTAGAGAAAGGGTGGAGTGGAAAATTCAATTGGTTCATGATTGTAAGATCATGGCCTCAGGGGGGTTCTTATATCTAACATTAAAGATCATTGAACTAAAGAAATCATGACATCATTGCAGAACTGACCTAGTAAACAAATTGAGGATTCCTGATGGAAGTTATCATGTGTAACTAAAAGAATCACATTATAGAAGAATTCATGAAGAAAATCAAGGAAAATATCTCAACTGTATATATACTCCTATACATATATAAGTGGAACTTGACTAGGTCGGATGATCTGAGGCATGGGGCCTACAGAAGAAAATACTGAGTGACTAATTATACTAACAAAGACAGTGGTGAAAGGGAACTAAAAAGTAAAAGCACAAAAGAAAGACGGCACATGGATGATGACAGAGTAGTGAAAGGGGACCATAGATGGTCACAATCATACATGAATACCAATTCCAGTATTTTTAGTGTTGGTGACTTATATTTAGAGAATTTTTGTGGGACTTTGTAAATGGAAACTAATTTGAAATATGCGGATTAGAAATAGAGATATACAGTATATGTTTTTGTGAAGTCTGTTCAGCTGTCAGCATGTTGAAATACTAGTGGTACATACTGCCACCATGGACCAGTACGAAAATACTTCCACCCAGCAAAATACTTGTAATGAACATATGTATGTGCCAAATCTGGTACTTGTAAAGAAAGTACACTGACAGTTCACTTATCTACTAAAGTACTTGGCCTACACCTTAGAACACCTAAGTCCTCATCTGTTTTCAATATATTCATTTACATATATATGTATGTGTATATATATATATATATATATATATATATATATGCATGTATAAACATCCAGGTAAATATATATATGCATGTATAAACATTCAGCTAAACCATCAATTTTATGGCATTTGCTGGTCATGAAGCTTTTTTAATCAGTACAAAATTATGTTCAGTTTTTTTTTCTATAAAGTTCCCACCACCACTAGACTAGTTTACTAGGTGGCCAGTAGATGATGCTGAGTGTTCCAGTGCTCATTCTGCTTGTTTATTTTGTTAATGCTAGTGGTGATTGTTGAATTCTGTTACATCATTTGCAACTGAAAGACTTTTATGATAGCCTAATTGTATTAATGGATCAGTTAATCAAAGGACTAGAGCAACATTTAGCCTTTACTGAACAAGAATTAGTGAGCATATTTACTGAATGAAAAGTTGCACAAAGAAAGATCAAATCATATAAAATAACTACATTTAGATGAAATGTTTAAAAAGATAACCGAGAAGAATGCCGGCATTCTTACTCCATCAAGTAGCCAGACAGTCCACCTGCAGCATCAACATCCAGTGATAATCCTGATAGCCCTCAACTTCCAGACCTTCATAATTAACTTTATTTTCTGTACACTTTTAACATTTGTCCAATTGGGGAACAGAAATGTTACAATATTATTCATAAATACAGTAACCACAGTAATAAATTAAATCTATTGTTATATTACCTTATTGATTTTGTTTGCTTAATCCACTTTCACCAATGCAAGTGCCTATAGATACAGGTGATTTTTTTTTTTTTTTTTTTTTATCACCGAATGACCTAATGGCCCCAGTACTAAGTTGTTTTTTTATTGTTGTTTTTTTCTAATGGAACAGGAACATGTACTATAGAGTATTAACAAACTTGTACTTTTTATACTTGTTTTTTATCTAATTATATTTGATATTTGTTTAATGTGTGTTGACAAGAGGGAAGCTATTGCAATTGTGGAAAAATCAATACTCCAGCATGACCTAGGAACCAAGGATGCCAAAAAAATTCATTAACTACCTGTGTGTGCATATTTACCTAATTATATTATACGAGAAGGGGAGTTATGCTCGTAGTGACCTGTCTCTATCTCTCAACATCTAGTTTGTTCTTAAATTCTTGTATGTTTTTTCCACACACTTGTTTTGTCCACTTTGTTCCAGGCATCTACCACTCTGTGTGAAAAACTTTTTTTTTCATATATCTTCTATATCTTTTTTGAGTTTCTTTTCATATCTTCTTTTTTCTTTTATCTCACTTTGATAAGTCTTCTCTGTGAAAGACTTCCATGCCTTTCATGATTCTGTAAATGACTATTAGATCTCCTCTTTCTCTGTTTTGTTCCAGGGTTGGTAGTTCTAGTTTAGACAATTTTTGTATGTCAATTTTGAAAGTGTTGTTGTTGCTCTTTGGATTCTTTTTAATTTCTTTATAATCTTTGTTGCACTGGGTGTCCATAGTGTCGCAGCATACTCCAATCTTGGTCTTATCAGTGTGACTAATATATTTTTCTAACCATTACTTCATCCAAGTAATTAATAGCCACTTTTATTGATCTTAGTAAATTGCAGGTTTCTCTATTTTGTTTATATGCTTGTCTGGTGACATGTCTTGCCTACCAGACCATCCACCGATACCAGGCTACCCCTACAGCCACCACAACACCCTGCCAGAAGCAATACAGAACCAAGAGAGAAAGATAGTAGGACCAACTGGAATGTGCGGAAGCCGACTTCAGCCATGTCACAGACAAAATTACTGAAAGTATACCGAAAGTAGTAATTACTCCTAGGTCCTTTTTGGAGCTAACTTTTTTTTACTCCCTTTGTACCAATTTTATAGTGTCCTGATATTCATTTTTTACTTTTTTCCAAACTCCATTATACTACATTTCTTGATGTTGAAGTTCAGTTCCCACTTTTGGCTCCATTCCCTGACTTTGTCCAGGTCTGTAGTGATTCACAGTCTTTTTCTGTACTTTCTTTAGTAGTCTTGCATCATCTGCAAAGTGTGTGTATGTATTTACCTAGTTGTATTACAGGGGAAGGGAGCTATGCTCATGGTGACCAGTCTTTGTATCTTTCAGCATCAAGTTTTTTCTTAAGATCTTGAATAGTGTTTGCACACACTGTTTTTTTATCTAAATTATTCCAGGTATCCACTACTCCATGTGGGAAGCTTTTTTTCAGATCTCTTCTATAGTTATCCTTTTTGAGTTTCTTATCATGTCCTCTTGTTTTTCCATTGTCCCATTTTAATAAATCATTCCTATCTAGGACTTCCATTCCTTTCATGATTCTATAAATAGTCAGCAGATCTCCTCTTTCTCTTCTTTGTTCCAGAGTTGGTAATTCTAATTTGGACAATCTTTGTTTGTAAGTTAATTTGGAGAGAGTTAGTGCCAACTTTGTCAATGCTCTTTGTATTCTTTCTAATTTATTTTTATTCTTTTTAGCACTGGGTGTCCATAGTGTTGTTGCATATGTATTTACCTAGTTGTATTATACAAGAAGGGATCCATGCTTGTGGTAACCCATCTTTGTATCTCTCAGCATCAAGTTTTTTCTTAAAATCTTGAATACTGTTTGCGCACACTGTTTCTTTGTCCAATTTGTGCCAAGTATCTATCACTGCGTGGGAAGCTTTTTTTCAGATCTCTTCTGTAATTATCTTTTTTGAGTTTCTTTTCGTGTCCTCTTGTTTTTCCATTATCCCATTTCAATAAGTCATTCTTCTCTAAGATTTCCATTCCTTTCATAATTCTATAGACAGTAGGTCTCCTCTTTCCCTTCTTTGTTCCAGAGTTGGTAATTCTAATTTGGACAGTCTTTGTATGTTATTTGAGAAAGAGTTGGTGCCAGCTATGCTGTTGCTCTTTGTATATATATATATATATATATATATTCTGTTAAAAACGACAGCAAAAGAATTATTGATTAGTTTTTTCCGTGAGCTCTCAAGCTTGCGAAAAGCAGATTTTTGGTAGGGGGAAAGGGAGTAAATCAGATTTCCAAAATTCATAGGAAACACAAAAGTTATAATAGACACAAAAGTATACACATATATATATATATATATATATATATATATATATATATATATTACATATATATATATATATATATATATATATGTGTGTGTGTGTGTGTGTGTATGTATATATATATATATATATGTATATATTTATATATATACCTATATAATAAATATATGTATATATATATATATATATATATATATATATACATACATATATATATATATTGGCTGCATATTATTGTGACAAAGTAGCATACAGTTGATACATTAGGGTCTATATGGGGCACCCCTACGGACCAGAACCACACATCATTTTGTCTGTGATAGAGGAAAACTCGGTTCATAGAGAAATGATGGCACTTTCATACTACAACTATCCCTCCATTATGCTGTCCCCCAACCCCTTGTTACTGTCCTGTACCATTTCTCTGAATATTCATTCCCTATTTTCGCCGACCCTGTGGTGGGGGAAGAGAATGCTACCACCAAGTCTTTCCACTTGAGTCGTAAAAGGCGACAAAAAACGGGACGGGGGATGGGATTAGGAGTCCTACTACCTGTAGCCCCACAAGGGAACATTCCTAAAAAAGTAAAGGCATAAGAGGGTCTGGGGTTTTTCCAACCAGTACCCTAAGGTTTGGGTCTTTTAATGTGCGTGGATGTGGTACAGATGAGAGTAAAAGGGAAGAGATAGGCAGTATGTTTGCGAGAAGAAAGATGGATGTACTGGCTTTGAGTGAAACTAAAATGAAAGGAAAGGGCTACTGTTAGTTTGGGAGTGTAGCTGGGAGGTACTCAGGAGTGAAGAGGGGACGAGGGAGAGAAGGGGTGGTCAGCCCCCCCCCCCCGTATTAGCCCCCCCAACTGAAATGAGCAAATTGAAAATTTAGAACACTCAACTAAGTATATAGAAGTAGGTAAATACACAATGGCGCGGTTGCTAGAAATCCCAGTGCCACTACGGCGGTCTGGGTTCGAATCCCGCCCAGAGCTGAAATAATCTCAGTATCACTGCGCTGCGAGTCGTTACTCCAACTTTCGTGGGCGGGGAGTTGTGTGTGTGTGTGTGCATGGAAAGATTACAGCATTATCCATAGATCGGTCATATATGAGCTCTCTTTCGGGAAGGAAATATCTGTCGATCACGAGTCCAACACGTGATCCATGACCATGGTGAATCACTGGCGTCCAGTTGCCAGTGACACTAGATATCTAACCGTTTCTTCCTTTCTTCTTTCCCATTTTGTAATGATAGCACTCAGATGGCGCCTTTCTGTTGGCGATGTCAGATTTTTTTTTTATGTTTGTCAATCTATCTTCTCTCGCAAGTGCATTGTTTATTCAACTCCGATGACAAGATGTCTTGTCATTTGGTCAAATAAAACAAAAAATCATAAAACACCAAAATGTTTGATCAAACACCAGAAAAATACAACGTCAATCATCGCTTCGCTGCGAGCGAAGCGAGGATTGACGTCGTATTTTTCTGGTGTTTGATCAAACATTTTGGTGTTTTATGATTTTTTGTTTTATTTGACCAAATGACAAGACATCTTGTCATCGGAGTTGAATGGGTTAAAATCCACATTACAATGTGTATCTAAATGATTTGTATATTTTACTATATGTGCATCGTAAAATGTAATTAAAATCATCTTACTATAACCTTTAATATTTAAATTGAGTTTGCAATTAATGAATTGATATGATGACTAGTGTTATTTGTTAACATAATTACCTTTTCTCTAGCTCTAGGTAAGGGATAGAAAGTTGTTCAGGAGAGAGAAATTCTTGAAAAAAAAAAAAGACAAAAGAAAACAGGTGGGGTCGACACCGTTTGTTTGGATCTTATATTAACTGGATGGCTTTACGTTTCGCTTTAAATTACATTTGCAATAGTTTCAAACATTTATACATACATACATATATATATATATATATATATATATATATAAATGTAATAGAATTTTAATCCATTTATATAGAAATGTAATAGAATTATTCTAATGCCATTTTTACCATGTACGTTTAGTTAAACATTCAAATTATAATGTGGATTTCAAAGACTGCATTTCCTAGGTTTAACCTTAGTATTCTAAACGCCTAACTGTTGTGTGTTGAAATCTCAAGGAGCATGAGGTCCAATTAAAGATCTATTTAACTATTGCCCATCATTACGTACAAACGGTTACACAATAATAATTTAATATCAAACAATAGAAAGCGATAGAAACACACAGAAATCAAGGATACATTAGAAATGTGTATATATATATATATATATATATATATATATATATATATATATATATATATTATATATATTACGTAAACACAATGTGTTATACTGGTCATTCAACAGAAACGATGTTAAAACATGTAGGAACCACAAAAAAGTGCTACTTCGCTATGCAATCTACAGTCAATTAATGTGCAGTATAGCAGCGGAATAGGAGTAAAGAAATCAACGACGGAGTAGCAATTGCTTTAAAATGCAGGCTTGAAGCATAAAATAGTACCGGACTTGGAAGATTCAATCCCAACCGTACATATAGAAACAAACAGAGGCCCCTTTAAGTATAAGAAAAAGGAAACTAAAACACATAGGCCCATATTTCCCAACTTACATTTGACAGATTCCTTGAAGATGTCTCAAACAGACGAAAGCGATCGGTCACCATTTATCTAATTTTCCAGTCGACAATAATACTAACAGAAACGAAGAATCATTACTGAACTCAGAGTCATTGTGTTGAAATGCAACATTCTCTTTGAACCACTATTATTCATTTTATTTGTTGATATAATGAACGTTTAGCATAGGGACTGAAGTGTTTACAAATATTTATGCTTCATGTCGCCTCACAAGGATTCTGAAATGTTTACTAAAGTGTCTCCTTATACAATGAACAAAGGTAGCCTACTTGGTATGTTTATTAGATATCGGAGGTAATAGTATCTACTACCAATGTAGGATATCTTATTGTCTTTATATTGAATTATAAAAAAAAAATAAAAAAAAATCATAAACTTGTAAGCATATCATTTGTGTCAAAATATACTCTATATATATATATATATATATTCTTTTCAAAATAATAATATTCGTCACGGGATATCTAGAGATTGAATTTTTTTTTTCAGAATGTTTCGCTCTGTTAATATGAACACAATTGTCAAAAATCATCTTTGCCATATCTTTAAAACATTTTTCTCTGCACGTGTTTAAGGGTTTTCTCAGAAGGTTTCGTTCAGTGTTAATATGAACACTTTTCAGAATTCATCGTCTTTTCTATATTTTTTAAAAAGTTTTTCTCTAGGTTTTCTCAAAATGTTTCCCTCAGTGTTATTATGAAAATAATTCAAAATTCATCGTCTTTTCTATATTTAAAAAATTCTCTAATGTGTTTAAGAAATTTCTCAGAATGTTTCGCTCAGTGTTAATATGAACAGAATTGCCCAAATTTATTGTATTTTTTATATCTAAAAAAAAAATTCTCTCCACGTGTTTAAGGATTTTCTCAAAGTTTCGTTCAGTGTTAATATGAACTCAATTGTCAGAATTATCAAAAATATTTTTTCTATATCTTTAAAGCATTTTTTCTCGACGTGTATTTTCTCAGGATGTTTCGTTCAATGTTAATATGAACACAATTATCAGAATGTTTCATTTAGTATTAAAATGAACATAATTGTCAAAATCTATCGTATTTTCCATACGAGTATTTTTTTTTTCTCTACAAGTGTTTAAGGGTTTTCTCAGAATGTTTCGCTCAGTGTTAATATGAACGGAATTGTCCAAAATCATCTTTTCTATGTCTTTAATGCATTTTTCTCTGTACGTGTTTAAGGGTTTTCTCAGAACGTTTCGTTCAGTGTTGATATAAACACTTTTCAAAATTCATCGTCTTTTCTATATTTAAAAAAAAAATCTAGGATTTCTCAGAATGTTTCGCTCACTGTTAATATGAAGACAATTTTCAAAATTCATCGTCTTTTCTATATCTAAAAAAAATCTCTACACGTGTTTAAGGATTTTCTCAGAATGTATCGCTCAGTGTTAGTATGAACACAATTGTCAAAAGTCATCGTATTTTCTATATTTCTAAAACATTTTTCTCCCCACGTGTTTAAGAATTTTCTCATAATGTTTCGTTCAGTGGTAATATGAACACAATTGTCAGAATGTTTCGCTCAATGTTAAATTGAACATAATTGTCCAAATTTATCGCATTTTCTATACGAGTATTTTTCATATTTTCTCTACAAGTGTTAAATGGTTTTCTCAGAATGTTTCGCTCAGTGTTAATATGAACGGAATTGTTAAAAATAATCTTTTCTATGTCTTTAATGCATTTTTCTCTGTACGTGTTTAAAGGTTTTCTCAGAACGTTTCGTTCAGTGTTGATATGAATACTTTTCAAAATTCATCGTCTTTTCTATATTTAAAAAAAATATCTAGGATTTCTCAGAATGTTTCGCTCACTGTTAATATGAAGACAATTTTCAAAATTCATCGTCTTTTCTATATTTAAAAAAAAAATTCTACACGTGTTTAAGGATTTTCTCAGAATGTATCGCTCAGTGTTAGTATGAACACAATTGTCAAAAGTCATCGTATTTTCTATATTTCTAAAACATTTTTCTCCCCACGTGTTTAAGAATTTTCTCATAATGTTTCGTTCAGTGGTAATATGAACACAATTGTCAGAATGTTTCGCTCAATGTTAAAATGAACATAATTGTCCAAATTTATCGCATTTTCTATACGAGTATTTTTCATATTTTCTCTACAAGTGTTAAATGGTTTTCTCAGAATGTTTCGCTCAGTGTTAATATGAACGGAATTGTCCAAAATCATCTTTTCTATGTCTTTAATGCATTTTTCTCTGTACGTGTTTAAAGGTTTTCTCAGAACGTTTCGTTCAGTGTTGATATGAATACTTTTCAAAATTCATCGTCTTTTCTATATCTAAAAAAATATCTAGGATTTCTCAGAATGTTTCGCTCACTGTTAATATGAAGACAATTTTCAAAATTCATCGTCTTTTCTATATTTAAAAAAAAATTCTACACGTGTTTAAGGATTTTCTCAGAATGTATCGCTCAGTGTTAGTATGAACACAATTGTCAAAAGTCATCGTATTTTCTATATTTCTAAAACATTTTTCTCCCCACGTGTTTAAGAATTTTCTCATAATGTTTCGTTCAGTGGTAATATGAACACAATTGTCAGAATGTTTCGCTCAATGTTAAAATGAACATAATTGTCCAAATTTATCGTATTTTCTATACGAGTATTTTTCATATTTTCTCTACAAGTGTTAAATGGTTTTCTCAGAATGTTTCGCTCAGTGTTAATATGAACGGAATTGTCCAAAATCATCTTTTCTATGTCTTTAATGCATTTTTCTCTGTACGTGTTAAAAGGTTTTCGCAGAACGTTTCGTTCAGTGTTGATATGAACACTTTTCAAAATTCATCGTCTTTTCTATATCTAAAAAAAATCTAGGATTTCTCAGAATGTTTCGCTCACTGTTAATATGAAGACAATTTTCAAAATTCATCGTCTTTTCTATATTTAAAAAAAAATCTCTACACGTGTTAAGGATTTTCTCAGAATGTATCGCTCAGTGTTAGTATGAACACAATTGTCAAAAGTCATCGTATTTTCTATATTTCTAAAACATTTTTCTCCCCACGTGTTTAAGAATTTTCTCATAATGTTTCGTTCAGTGGTAATATGAACACAATTGTCAGAATGTTTCGCTCAATGTTAAATTGAACATAATTGTCCAAATTTATCACATTTTCTATACGAGTATTTTTCATATTTTCTCTACAAGTGTTAAATGGTTTTCTCAGAATGTTTCGCTCAGTGTTAATATGAACACAATTGTCAAAAATAATCTTTTCTATATCTTAAATAAATGCATTGTTCTCTCCACGTGTTTAAGGGCTTTCTCAGAATGTTTCGTTCAGTATTGATATGAACACCTTTTAAAATTCATCGTCTTCTCTATATTTCTAAAAGTTTTTTTTTTCTCTAGGTTTTCTCAGAATATTTCGCTCGGTATGAAAATTGTCAAAATTCATTGTCTTCTCTATTTAAAAAAAATTCTACACGTGTTTAAGAATTTTCTCAGAATGTTTCATTCAGTGTTAATAAGAACACTTTTCAAAATTCATCGTCTTTTCTATATTTTTAAAAAGTTTTTCTTTAGGTTTTCTCAGAATGTTTCCCTTAGTGTTAATATGAAAAAATTCAAAATTCATCGTCTTTTCTATACAGTATATGAAAAAAATCTCCACGTGTTTAAGGATTTTCACAGAATGTTTCGCTCAGTGTTAATATGAACACAATTATTTTCTATATTTTGTAGATATTTTTCTTTCCTCGTGTTTAAGAATTTTCTCAGAATGTTTCCTATGAACATAATTGTCAGAATGTTTCGCTCAGTGTTAAAATGAACATAATTGTCAAAAATGATCGTATTATCTATACGAGTATTTTTCCTATTTTCTCTACAATGTTTAAGGGTTTTCTCAGAATATTTCGCTCAGTGTTAATGTGAACACAATTGTCAAAAATCATATTTTCTATATCTTTAAAGCATTTTTCTCTGCACGTGTTTAAGGGATTTCTCAGAATGTTTCGTTCAGTGTTAATATGAACACTTCAAAATTCATCGTCTTTTCTATCGGGGATCGGATGAAAATGAGACTAGATCTTCTGATGTTTCGAACCATCACACGTACAAAGTTGTTAGCGTCTTGGCCTCGTGATTTTGGACGCTCGGGTCAGGGTTCGAATCCCATGGCAGAGATTCTAAAAACGATCAATCTTTTCTATATATTAAAAAAAAATTCTCTGTTTTCTCATAATGTTTTGTCAAATTTCATTGTATTTTCTATATTTTTAAAACAGTTTTCTCTCCACGTGTTTGGATTTTCTCAGAATGTTTCGTTCAGTGTTAGTATGAACACAATTATCAGAATGTTTCGTTTAGTATTAAAATGAACATAATTGTCAAAATCTATCGTATTTTGCATACGTGTATTTTTCTTATTTTCTCTACTAGTTTTTAAGAAATTTCTCAGAATGTTGCGCTCAGTGTTAATATGAACGCAACTGTCAAAAATAATCTTTTCTATGTCTTTAATGCATTTTTCTCTGTACGTGTTTAAGGGTTTTCTCAGAACGTTTCGTTCAGTGTTAATATGAACACTTTTCAAAATTCATCGTCTTTTCTATATTAAAAAATATCTAGGATTTCTCAGAATGTTTCGCTCACTGTTGATATGAAGACAATTTTCAAAATTCATCGTCTTTTCTATATTTAAAAAACAATTCTCTACACGTGTTTAAGGATTTTCTCAGAATGTTTCGCTCAGTGTTGATGTAAACACAATTGTCAAAAGTCATCGTATTTTCTATATTTCTAAAACATTTTTCTCTCCACGTGTTTAAGAATTTTCTCATAATGTTTCGTTCAGTGGTAATATGAACACAATTGTCAGAATATATTGCTCAGTGTTAAAATGAACATAATTGTCAAAATTTATCGTTTTTTCTATACGAGTATTTTTCATATTTACTCTACAAGTGTTTAATGGTTTTCTGAGAATGTTTCGCTCAGTGTTAATATCAATACAATTTTCAAAATTCATCTTTATTATACCTTTAAAGCATTGTTCTCTTCAAGGTTTTCTCAGAATGTTTCGTTCAGTACTAATATGAACACCTTTCAAAATTCATCGTCTTTTCTCTAGGTTTTCTCAGAATGTTTCGCTCAGTATTAATATGAAATTTTTCAAAATTCATCGTCTTTTCTATATTAAAAAAAATTCTACATGTGTTTAAGAATTTTTCAGAATGTTTCATTCAGTGTATATATGAACATAATTGTCAAAATTCATCGTCTTTTCTATATTTCAAAACGTTTCTCTCTACATGTATACAAGGATTTTCTCAGAATGTTTCGCAGTTATAAGAATACAATTGTCAAAATTCATCGTCTTTTCTTAAAACATTTTTCTCTCCACGGGCTTTCGCAGAATTTTTCGTTCAGTGCTATAAAGCCACGTGCTGAACTGAAAATTTTGCTCCATGATACCATGACATCTTGATTTCCCTTTCATGTCGTCACTAGGCAAAAGCACAGTCGATTTCCATCTTCAAACGAGGTAAAAACAGCGTCGATTTTCATCTTCACACCAGGCAAATATACTGTCGATTTCCATCTTCACACTAGGCAAATATATCGTCGATTTTTATCTACACACTAGGCAAAAATAACGTTGATTTCCATGTTCACACCAGGCAAAACTGCCGTTGATTTCCATCTTCACACTAGGCAAAAATACCATCGATTTCCATGTTCACACTAGGCAAAACTACCGTCGATTTCCATCTTTACATTAGGCAAAAATACCGTTGATTTCCTCCTTCATACTAGGCAAAAATAACGTCGATTTCCATCTTCACACTAGGAAAAAACCCCGTTGATTTCCATGTTCACGCCAGGCAAAACTGCCGTCGATTTCCATCTTCACACTAGGCAAAAATACCGTCGATTTCCTCCTTCATACTAGGCAAAAATGACGTCGATTTCTATCTTCACACTAGGAAAAAAAACGTTGATTTCCATGTTCACACTAGGCAAAAATACCGTCGATTTCCTCCTTCATACAAGGCAAAAATGACGTCGATTTCTGTCTTCACACTAGACAAAAATGACGTCGATTTTGATTTTCTATGTCGATGTCTTCCTTCACATTTGGCAGAAAAATCGTACATTTTTTGTTCTATTCGCGAAAAAAAGATCCTTCAACGGGACAGAAATACCGTCAAAATTTTATCCTTCACACATGACAAAAATAGTCGATATTCCCCCCCCCCCCCAAAAAAAAAAAAAAAAAACTCGTAAAGGTGTTTTTGTCCCTTGAGAATATAAATATAAATACAAATAGAATTAATAAAGAAAAAATAAAGGAGTAAATAAAAATTAAATCGCATAAAACACATAAATAAATAAATAGATCAATGAAATTATTAAACAAAATAAACTTACACTGTTGTATTGTTTCGTGATTTTTTTTTTTTTTTTTTTTTTTAGCTTATGGTAAAAGCATAATCATTACTTTATTTAGTTTTTGTCTTGCCAAAACGATGCTTACTATCTAATTGATATAGTAAAAAATTGTCATGCTTATGCATACTGTTGTTTTGGAGAAATAATGCGAAATATTAGAATAATTTGAGTGAAAATGGGCTATTGGCAACTCGACGGCAGTGCTGGAATATGATTGGCTAAATTATGTCGTCATACTGAATTTAGATCTTGACTAATTTCGAGGGGAATATGCAGTTGAAAAACAAACATGCCTCTTTTGAACATAATGTAATACAATATGATATAATATAATATAATATGATATAGTATAATATAATATGATATCATATAGTATAATATAATATAATATATAATATATAATACGTGTGTATATATATATATATATATATATATATATATACATATGTATAGATATATATATATATATATGTACATATATATATATATATATATATATATATATATATATACATATATATATATATATATATATATATATATATATATATATATATATATCACCCCTATCCTCCCGAAATAATGATGAATTGTGAAAATGAAACGTCAGGACCCGATACTCATGAATAAAATTTCATATAAATACCTTTCCATCAAATAAAGTATTTCCCTGTAATACGTTATGATACTGCAAAACACGACAAAGAAATAATAATGGAATATTAGACCCAAAAGTAAAGAGAGGAAACGAAACGAAATGAAGGAGGGTCGGCTTTCAGCGACTACAGCACTATCTCCCTCATCCTTCGATACAGTACACATCTGGAGAGAGAGGAGAAAGCGCATCTGTCTCTAGCACACATTTCATAAAAAAATTATTGGAGCTAGAAATGCTAGATGGTGACGTAGTATAGATTCATGAATTTATTTTACATTTTCAAATTATAAATATAAAGAAATACATCTTTAGAATATATCATTTGCAATACAATAAGAATTAGTAAAAGTTGAAAATGATAACTTCCAATACAGTAATAACTACTGCCATCCCTTTCTAGTAGGGGTATGAGTTACAATTCATAACAATGCAACATTATATCATGAAGGAAATAATACAGACAGACGAGAAATTAACAATTTCCAATAAAACTGATAATGAATGAGTGAAAACTAGAATGAAAATATGATAATAGACCAAACAAATAATTTTCGTTATAATGATAACTCCTTTAGACCTTTTCATTTAGACCATAAGATCATATAGCAAGTGGACAGCAGGAATATATAATTCCTCATAGATAATGCGGAATGAGGAGATGAGAAATGAAAGAGAAGTGAAGGGAGAGGATATATAGTAAAGGGGTGAGGAGAGGAAAGTAAAGGAAGGACAGGCGTAAATGTCTGAAGAAAAAAGAAATGCAACAATAGATTTAGGAAGGGAAGCTAGTGTGGAGAAAGACGGGGAATAACCTTCAGTCAGCACCACATTCAATACAAGTACTCATTTTACAAATGGAATGATGCGTCGTTTGGCGTGTAGCCACATAGCATATTTAATTTTCAGTACTTTAGCACTCAATAGGTTCGAAGAGTGTGGTACTGCGCATAGCATTTCCCTGGGCAGAGTGCTACATTGCACTCCTTACAATGGTAAGATGTTGATTTTCTTTTCTTTGGTCGCAGGATGGTGTTCATACAAACGTGGCAATCCCTTTGTCTTTTTGTACGTTTTATTGAGGCAGCAGTAGGTGCTGGGGGTGAGAGAGATTTTCCCAGGTAGTGCCTCTGTACCCACGCTGTACAGGCCACACGATCGGGCATGTTTGGAAGTAGCGAGTGGCGGCCTGGTGTGGTGAACTTTGTTCTCCGTACTTGTCCAGCAATTAGTACGACACTGCATACGTGAATTTCTTCAGAGACGTTGGTCTGTTGCCACTCCTTATCAGCCTGAAGTTGTAGGCATTGAGCACAGTTTTCCTCACACATTCCACAAAGCTGACCATCGTGTCGGCCTTGTCAACAAGACGCATATTTGCCGTGTAGTCAATCACAAGGTCTGGTTTCTTTATTACTTCATATTCACCTTCCCTGTAGTCATCATTTTTCCGGTATGCAGAGTTGACAGCATAATGACTTGACGCTTGCCATGCCACTGCATTGCCATGACCTTTCCCCACTTCTGAATGTTGTGGTCCCTCGACCACTCCGGACCTTCTCCCAACGAGACTACGTCCGCCGTTCCCTCCGAGCATATTCACCATTAATTAACCCATTCAACTCCGATGACAAGATGTCTTGTCATTTGGTCAAATAAAACAAAAAATCATAATAAAACAACAAAATGTTTGATGATCAAACAGCACCAGAAAAATATGACGTCATCAGTCCTCCTCCTCTTCGAGGAGGACTGATGACGTCATATTTTTCTGGTGCTGTTTGATCATCAAACATTTTGTTGTTTTATTATGATTTTTTGTTTTATTTGACCAAATGACAAGACATCTTGTCATCGGAGTTGAATGGGTTAAACCTTAGTTTTAGTGTTATTGGGAGTCTCATTTTCCCTGGCTTGTCCATACCGAACCAAACCCACGCGACAACGTCACGTCGCATGCGCCAAAGACAACAAACCCGAAAACGACAAACGATTCAAAATTCAAAATTAACTCATTCTTTCTTTCTTTCTCTCTTCATCATTTTTTAATTTTTTTTTGTTTATATTTATTTTTTATCTATCAATCTCTGCCTATGACGTCATGACGCATGCGCAAAAGACAACAAACCCAAAGACGACCAACAACCAACCTAAAATTCAAAATTAATTATTTCTTCTTTTCTTTCTCTCTTGTCTTAGTTACTTAATTTTCTTTATTAATTTTTTCAATTATTTTTTTATTAATTTTTCAATTATATTTTTCAATTAATTTTTTCAATTAGCTTTTATATCTATCAATCGCTGCTCATGACGTCACGTCGCATGCGCAAAAGACAACAAACCCGAAGACGACCAAAATTAACTTTCAAATTCTTTCAATTTTAATTTTTTTTCTCCTTCCTTTCTACTTTCCTTTAAATTTCTCTCTTTTTTTTGTTATTATTTTTTATTTTATCTTTTCTACCAGTCTCTGCCCATGACGTCACGACGCATGTGCAAAAGACAACAAACCCGAGGACGATTATAAAATTCAAAATTAATTCTTTCTTCTTCTTTTCTTTCTCTCTTTCTCTCTTTGTTTCCTATTTTGTTAATTATTTTTGTTATTCTATTTATTTATCTATTTATCTATCTATTTATTTATCTATCAATCGCTGCTCATGACGTCACGTTGCATGCGCAAAAGACAACAAACCCGAAGACGACAAACGATTCAAAATTCAAAATTAACTTTCTTTCTCTCTTTTCTTCATTATTGATTTTCTTATCTTTATATACTTTTCATTTATTTTTATTTTTTATCTATCAATCTCTGCTCATGACGTCATGACGCATGCGCAAAAGACAACAAACCCAAGGACGACCAACGATTAAACTAAAATTCGAAATTAATTATTTCTCCTTTTTTTTTTCTCTCTCTCTTTCTCTCTTTTCTTACTTATCTAATTTTTTCAATTAGTTGTTTAATATTTTTTTTATCTATTAATCGCTGCTCATGACGTCACGTTGCATGCGCAAAAGACAACAAACCCGAAGACGACCAACGATTAACCTAAAATTCAAAATTGACTTTCTTTCAAATCTAAATTTCTTTCTCCTTCCTTTAAATTACTTCTCTTTAAATTTCTTTCTCTCTTTTCTCGTTATTTATTTTTTATCTTTTTTATCTACCAGTCTCTGCCCGTGACGTCACGACGCATGCGCAAAAGACAACAAACTCGAAGACGATGATAAAATTCAAAATCAGTTCTTTCTCCTTTTCTTTCTCTCTTTCTCTCTTCATTAGTTATTTTTTTTTCATTATCTATTCATTTATTTATATTTTTTTATCTATCAATCGCTGCTCATGGCGTCATGTCGCATGCGCAAAAGACAACAACAAACCCGAAGATGACAAACGATTCAAAATTCAAAATTAACTCATTCTTTCTCTTTCTGTCTTTCTCTCTTTTCTTCATCATTTATTTTTTTATCTTTTTATCTTCTTTATTTATTTTTATTGTTTTATCTATCAATCTCTGCCTATGACGTCATGACGCATGCGCAAAAGACAACAAACCCAAAGACGACCGACGACCAACCTAAAATTCAAAACTAATTATTTCTCCTTCTTTTCTCTCTTTCTCTCTTTTCTTAGTTATTTAATTTCTTATTACTTTCAATTAGTTGTTTAATATTTTTTTATCTATCAATCGCTGCTCATGACGTCATACCGCATGCGCAAAAGACAACAAACCCGAAGACGACAAACGATTCAAAATTCAAAATTAATTCCTTCTTTCTCTTTCTGTCTTTCTCTCTTTTCTAAAAAAATTTTTTTCTATCTTTTTATTTTTTTTTATTTTTTTTTTATCTATCAATCTCTGCCTATGACGTCATGACGCATGCGCAAAAGACAACAAACCCAAAGACGACCAACGACCAACCTTAAATTCAAAATTAATAATTTCCCCTTCTTTTCTTTATCTCTTTCTCTCTTTTCTTAGTTATTTAATTTTTTATAATTTTCAATTGGTGGTTTAATATTTTTTTATCTATCAATCGCTGCTCATGACGTCACGTCGCATGCGCAAAAGACAACAAACCCGAAGACGACCAACGATTAACCTAAAATTCAAAATTGACTTTCTTTCAAATCTAAATTTCTATCTCCTTCCTTTAAATTACTTTTCTTTAAATTTCTTTCTCTCTTTTTTGCTATTTATTTAATTTTTATCTTTTTTTATCTACCAGTCTCTGCCCGTGACGTCACGACGCATGCGCAAAAGACAACAAATCCGAAGACGATGATAAAATTCAAAATCAATTCTTTCTCCTTCTTTTCTTTCTCTCTTTCTCTCTTCATTTGTTATTTTGTTATTTATTTTTGTTATTCTATTAATTTATCTATCTTTTTTATCTATCAATCGCTGCTCATGACGTCATGTCGCATGCGCAAAAGACAACAACAAACCCGAAGACGACAAACTATTCAAAATTCAAAATTAACTCGTTCTTTCTATTTCTATCTTTCTTTCTTTTCTTCGTCCTTTATCTTTTTTATCTTTTTATCTTTTTTATTTATTTTTATTTTTTATCTATCAATTTCTGCCTATGACGTCATGACGCATGCGCAAAAGACAACAAAGACGACCAACAACCAACCTAAAACTCAAAATTAATTATTTCTCCTTCTTTTTTCACATTCTCTCTTTTCTTAGTTATTTAGTTTTCTTGTTACTTTCAATTAGTTGTTTAATATTTCTTATCTATCAATCGCTGCTCATGACGTCATGTCGCATGCGCAAAAGACAACAAACCCGAAGACGACAAACGATTCAAAATTCAAAATTAACTCGTTCTTTCTCTTTCTGTCTTTCTTTTCTTCATCCTTTATTTTTTTTATTTTTATCTTTTTTATTTATTTTTATTTTTTATCTATCAATTTCTGCCTATGACGTCATGACGCATGCGCAAAAGACAACAAAGACGACCAACAACCAACCTAAAATTCAAAATTAATTATTTCTCCTTTTTTTCACTTTCTCTCTTTTCTTAGTTATTTAGTTATTTATTATTTTCAATTAGTTGTTTAATATTTCTTTTATCTATCAATCGCTGCTCATGACGTCACGTCGCATGCGCAAAAGACAACAAACCCGAAGACGACCAACGATTAACCTAAAATTCAAAATTGACTTTCAAATCTAAATTTCTTTCTCCTTCCTTTAAATTACTTTCCTTTAAATTTCTTTCTCTCTTTTTTCGTTATTCATTTAATTTTTTATCTTTTATTATCTATCAGTCTCTGCCCGTGACGTCACGACGCATGCGCAAAAGACAACAAATCCGAAGACGATGATAAAATTCAAAATCAATTCTTTCTCCTTCCTTTCTTTCTCTCTTTCTCTCTTCATTTGTTATTCATTTTTGTTATTTCATTATTTATTCATTTATTTATCTTTTTTATCTATCAATCGCTGCTCATGACGTCATGTCGCATGCGCAAAAGACAACAACAAACCCGAAGACGACAAACGATTCAAAATTCAAAATCAACTCATTCTTTCTCTTTCTGTCTTTTTCTCTTTTCTTCATCATTTATTTTTTTATCTTTTTATATTTTTATTTATTTTATTTTCTATCTATCAATTTTTGCCTATGGCGTCATGATGCATGCGCAAAAGACACCCAAAGACGACGAATGACCAACCTAAAATTCAAAATTAATCATTTCTCCTTCTTTTCTTTCTCTCTCTCTTTTCTTAGTTATCTATTTATTATTATTATTATTATTTTCAATTAGTTGTTTAATATTTTTTCGCCCGGTGGCAACAGCCCTCTTTTAATTTTTTTTTTACAGACATTCTTCCCCTCCCACAAAAACCGATCCCGCGCAAACGGGTGGTCTGTCCTAGGAAATTAGTGTGTATATGTAAATCGACGTCATTTTTGCCTAGTATGAAATATCGTAGGTATTTTTGCCTAGTGTGTAGATGGAAATCGACGGTATTTTTACCTAAATCCACGGTAGTTTTGCCTAGTGTGAATATGGAAATCAACGTTATTTTTGCCTAGTGTGTAGATGGAGATCGACGATATTTTTGCCTAGTGTGAAGATGAAAATTGACGGTATATTTGCCTAGTGTGAAGATGAAAATCAACGGTGTTTTTACCTCGTTTGAAGATGGAATTTGACTGTGTCTTTGCCTAGTGACGACGTAAAAGGGAAATCAAGATGTCATGGTATCATGGAGCGAAATTTTCAGTTCAGCACGTGGCCTTACGTAACACTGAACGAAAAATTCTGAGAAAGCCCAAAAATCTTTTAAGAATATAGAAAAGACGATGACTTTTGACAATTGTGTTCTTATTAAGACTGAGCGAAACATTCTGAGAAAACCCTTGTATACATATTGAGAGAAACGTTTTAAAATATAGAAAAGACGATGAATTTTGACAATTGTTTTCATGCTAACACTGAACGAAACATTGAGAAAATTCTTAAACACTTGGTGAGATTTTTTTAAATATAGAAAATACGATTAATTTTGACAATTGTGTTCATATTAGCACTGAGCGAAGCATTATGAGAAAATTCTGTAGAGATTTTTTTAATATAGAAAAGACGATGAATTTTGAAAATTGTTTTCATATTAACAGTGAGCGAAGCATTCTGAGAAACCCTAGAGAAAAACCTTTTAGAGATATAGAGAAGACAATGAATTTTGAAAAGTGTTCATACTAACACTGAACGAAACATTCTGAGAAAACCCTTAAACGCGTGCAGAGAAAAATGCTTTGAAGATATATAAAATATTATTTTTGACAATTGTGTTCATATTAATATTGAGCGAAACATTCTGAGAAAGCCCTTAAACACTTGTAGAGAAAATATGAAAAACACGATAATTTTTTAACAATTATGTTCATTTTAACACTGAGTGAAACATTCTGACAATTGTGTTCATATTACCATTGAACGAAACATTCTGAGAACATTCTTAAACATGTGGAGAGAATTTTTTTATGAATATAGAAAATACGATGAATTTTGACAATTGTGTTCATATTAACACTGAGCGAAATATTCTGAGGAAATCCTTGAACACGTGTAGAGATTTTTTAATATAGAAAAGACAATGAATTTTGATTTTTTTTCATATCAACAGTGAGCGAAACATTCTGAGAAACCCTGGAGAAAAAAAATAAAGACATAGAAAAGACGATGAATTTTAAAAAGTGTTTATATTAACGCTGAACGAAACATTCTGAGAAAACCCTTAAACACGTGCAGAGCAAAATGCATTAAAGACATAGAAAAGATGATTTTTGACAAATGTGTTCATATGAACAGTGAGCGAAACATTCTGGGAAAATCCTTAAACACTTGTAGAGAAAATATGAAAAATACTCGTATAGAAAATACGATGAATTTTGACAATTATGTTCATTTTAATACTAAACGAAACATTCTGATAATTGAGTTCATATTAACACTGAACGAAACATTCTGATAAAATCCTTATACACGTGGAGAGATTTTTTTTAATATAGAAAATACAATGAAATTTGACAAAACATTCTGAGAAAACGGAGAGAACTTTTTGAGAAATAGAAAAGACGATAAATTTTGAAGTGTTCATATTAACATTGAACGAAACATTCTGAGAAATCCCTTAAACACGTGGAGAGAAAACTGCTTTAAAGATAAAGGATGATTTTTGACAATTAACACTGAGCGAAACATTCTGAAAATATCCTTAAACTCTTGTAGAGAAAATATGAAAAAATAATCGTGTAGATGATACGATATATTTTGGCAATTATGTTCATTTTAACACTGAGCGAAACATTCTGACAATTATGTTCATATTAACACTGAAGGACACATTCTGAGAACATTCTTAAACACGTGGAGAGAAAAATGTTTTATATAGAAAATACGATGAATTTTGACAATTGTGTTCATATTCACACTGAGTGAAACATTGACAAAATCCTTAAACACGTGTAGAGAATTTTTTTCTATGTATGGAAAAGACGATGAATTTTGGAAATTTTCATATTGACAGTGAGCGAAACATTTTGAGAAAACCTAGAGAAAAACCTTTTAACAATATAGAAAAGACGATGAATTTTGAAAAGTGTTCATATTAACACTGAACGAAACATTCTGAGAAAACCCGTGAAGAGAAAAATGCTTGATAGATATGGAAAAGATGATTTTTTACAATTGTGTTAATATTAACACTGAGCGAAACATTCTGAGAAAACACTTGTAGAAAACACTTTTAGAGAAAATATGAAAAATACTCGTATAGAAAATACGATAAATTTTGACAATTAGGTTTATTTTAACTCTGAGCGAAACATTCTGACAATTTGGTTCATATTAACTGAACGAAACATTCTGAGAAAATCTTTAAACACGTGGAGAGAATTTTTTTTATAAAATACAAAAAATACAATAATTTTTTTGGCAATTCTGCCTATGTTAACACTGAGCCAAACACTCTGAGAAAATCCTTAAACACATGCAGAATTTTTTTTTAGATATAGAAAAGTCGATGGATTTAGATTTTTTCATATCACTGAGGAAAACATTCTGAGAAAACATAGAGAAAAGCTTTTTAGAATATAGAAAAGACGATGAATTCTGAAAAGTGTTCATATTAACACTGAACGAATCATTCTGAGAAAACCTTAAACACGTGCAGAGAAAAATGCTTTAAAGATATAGAAAAGATCATTTTTGACAATTGTCTTCATATTAACACTGACCGAAACATTCTGAGAATATCCTGAAACACTTGTAGAGAAAATATGAAAAATACTCGTATAGAAAATGCGATAAATTTTGACAATTATGTTCATTTTAATACTAGACGAAACATTCTGATAATTGTGTTCATATTAACACTGAACGAAACATTTTGAGAAAATCCTTAAACACGTGAAGAGATTTTTTTAAATATAGAAAACACGATGAATTTTGACAATTATGTTCATATTAATACTGAGCGAAACATTCTGAGAAAATCCTTAAACATGTGTAGAGAACTTTTTAATATAGAAAAGACGATGATTTTTGACATTTTTCATATTGGTACTGACCGAAACATTCTGAGAAAACCTAGAAAAAAACTGTTGAAAATATAGAAAAGACGATATATTTTGAAAAGTGTTCATATTAACACTGAACGAAACATTCTGAGAAAACATTAAACACGTGCAGAGAAAAATGCTTTAAATATATAGAAAAGATTATTTTTGACAATTGTGTTCATATTAACACTGAGCGAAACATTCTGAGAAAACCCTTGGACACTTGTAGAGAAAATAAGAAAAATACACGTATAGAAAATACGATAAATTTTGACAATTATGTTCATTTTAACACTGAGCGAAACATTCTGACAATTGAGTTCATATTAGCTGAACGAAATATTCTGAGAATATCCTTAAACACGTGGAGAGAATTATCTTAAATACAAAAATACAATAAATTTGGGCAATTCTGTTCATATTAACACTGAGCGAGAAAAAAATTTGAGAAAATCCTTAAACACGTGTAGAGAATTTTTTCGAATTTTTTCGATGAATTTTGAAAACTTTCATATCAACACTAAGCGAAACATTCTGAGAAAACCTAGAGAAAAACCCTTTAGACACATAGAAAAGACGATGAATTCTGAAAAGTGTTCATATTAACATTGAACGAAACATTCTGAGAAAATCCTTAAACACATGCAGAGAAAAGTGCTTTAAAGATATAGAAAAAATTATTTTTGACAATTGTCTTCATATTAACACTGAGCGAAACATTCTGAGAATACCCTTAAACGCTTGTAGATAAAATATGAAAAATACTCGTATAGAAAATACGATAATTTTTTGAAAATTATGTTAATTTTAATACTAAACTAAGCATTCTGATAATTGTGTTTATATCAACACTGAACGAAACATTCTGAGAAAATCCATAAAGACGTGGAGAGAATTTTTTTTTCTAATATAGAAAATACGATGAATTTTGACAATTGTGTTCATAATAACACTAAGCGAAACATTCTGAGAAAGTCCTTAAACACGTGTAGAGAATTTTTTCTAAATATAGAAAGGACGATGAATTTTGATTTTTTTTTTCATATTAACACTGAGCGAAACATTCTGAGAAAACCTAAAGAAAAACCTTTTAGAAATATAGAAAAGACGATGAATTCTGAAAAGTTTTCATATTAACACTGAACGAAACATTCTGAGAAAACCCTTAAACACGTGCAGGGAAAAATGCTTTAAAGACATAGAAAAGATGATTTTTGACAATTGTGTTAATATTAACACTGAGCGAAACATTCTGAGAGAACCCTTAAACACTTGTAGAGAAAATATGATAAATACACGTATAGAAAATACGATAAATTTTGACAATTATGTTCATTTTAACACTGAGCGAAACATTCTGAAAATTGAGTTCATGTTAACTGAACGAAACATTGAGAAAATCCTTAAACACGTGAAAAGATTTTTTTTTTAATCTAAGGAAATACAATAAATCTTGGCAATTCTGTTCATAATAATACTGAGCGAAACATTCTGAGAAAATCCTTAAATACACGTAGAGAATTTTTTTAGATGTAGAAAAGTCGATGAATTTTGATTTTTTTTCATATAATCACTGAGCGAAACATTCTGAGAAAACCTAGAGAAAAACTTTTTGAAATATAGAAAAGACGATGAATTCTGAAAAGTGTTCATATTAACACTGAACGAAACATTCTGAGAAAACCTTAAACACGTGCAGAGAAAAATGCTTTAAAGACATAGAAAAGATAATTTTTGACAATTGTGTTCATAGTAACACTGAGCGAAACATTCTGAGAAAATATTTTTCAATCTCTAGGTATCCCGTGACGAATATTACCGTTTCGAAAAAATATATATAGAATATATTTTAATACAAATGATATGCTTACAAGTTTATGATTTTTTTTTATATAATTTTATTTAAAGACTGGTAGTAGATACTATTACCTCCGATATCTTATAAACATACCAATTACCTTTGTTCATTGTATAAGGAGACACTTTAGTAAACATTTCAGAATCCTTGTGAGGCGACATGAAGCATAAATATTTGTAAACACTTCAGCCCCTATGCTAAACGTTCATTATATTAACAAATAAAATGTATAAATGTGGTGCAAAAATAATGTTGCATTTCAGTAATGATTCTTCGTTTCTGTTAGTATTATTGTCGACTGGAAAATTAGATAAATGGTGACCGACCGTTTTCGTCTGTTTGAGACATCTTAAAGGAATCTGTCAAATGTAAATTGGGAAATCTGGGCCTATGTGTTTTAGTTTCCTTTTTCTTATACTTAAAGGGGCCTCTGTTTGTTTCTATATGTACGGTTGGGATTGAATCTTCCAAGTCCGGTACTATTTTATGCTTCAAGCCTGCATCTTAAAGCAATGGCTACTTCGTCGTTGATTTCTTTACTCTTATTCCGCTGCTATACTGCACATTAATTGACTGTAGATCGCATAGCGAAGTAGCACATTTTTGTGGTTCCTACATGTTTTAACATCGTTTCTGTTGAATGACCAGTATAACACATTGTGTTTGCGTCATCTATTAACGCCCATTTCTAATGTATCCTTGATCTCTGTGTTTCTATCGCTTTCTATTGTTTGATATTATTATTGTGTAACTGTTTGTACGTAATGATGGGCATTAGTTGAATAGATCTTTAATTGGACCTCATGCTCCTTGAGATTTCACCAAACAACAGTTAGGTGTTTAGAATACTAAGGTTAAACCTAGGAAATGCAGTCTTTGAAATCCACATTATAATTTGCAGCGGCGGTTCCATGAATATTTAGCTGGGGAGGCTAAGGGGTGCTGAGCAAATTTTTGGAGTGGCTAATAGTACTATAATTTCCGCGTTAGCGGCAATCCGAAAGGCGTAGTCCAAGGTCCGCCATGGGGTCAAAGGGGCCGGCCTAGGGTCCTTGGTGGGGTCCAGGGGCACCGCTCTGACGGGAGCTCTGCTAGGATTTTTTGTTGGGGGCTGAGGAGGGACTCGACATGTTGACGAGGGGGGGGGGGGGTCTCAGAAAATAAACTCAGATGATGATCATTCACGAACATCTGAACAGGGGAGGCATACCATGCTGTTTTGATCCCGGTATAAAAGTTGATTTTCTAACCTCACTTATCTATTGTTCGAGTGCCACAAGGATCGGTGGTGGGACCAATTCTGTTCATCATCTATGTTAATGACCTTGTTAATAATTTGGAATCATCGGCAAGTCTGTTTGCAGACGATGCAAAAATATATAGGAACATCAAGACCCGGGAAGATGTCGAGGCATCACAGAGAGACTTGGACAGAGTAGCTGAATGGAGCAGAAAGTAGTTACTCACCTTTAATGTAGACAAATGCAAGACAATGCACTTCGGCCATGGGAACCCCAGAACAAGCTACAAGCTTGGAGAAAGGAACCTGGATAAGTCAACGGTGGGAAAAGACCTAGGAGTTTTTGTCTCTACAGACCTAAAGTCCTCCATACATGTAGCCAAGATTGCAGCCAAGGCAAATAGCAGACTGGGCATTATCAAGAGGAATTTTACCTACATGGATCGGGAGATCATGCTCCCTCTCTACAAGGCGCTGGTTCGACCGATATTAGACTATGCATCCCAGTGTTGGTCGCCATACCTAGTGAAGGATATCAAACTACTGGAGCAAGTGCAACGCAGGGCTACCAAGCTAGTGCCGGAATGTTCAGAGCTGCCCTATGAAGAGAGATGCAAATTCCTTGGCTTACAGACGCTGGAGGACAGAAGAAAACGCGGAGACACGATTGAAGTCTATAAGCTTCTTCACGGATATGAGGACATTCCCTACACCAAGTTTTTCAGCCTCAGCACAACTGGACTCAGGGGCCACAGTTACAAATTAGCTGTTACGGACCACTGGAGAACTTCGCTCAATCCGTACATTGCGTGAGTGGAATCATTTGCCAGAACATGTAGTGACTGCACCGTCAGTATCAACTTTTAAAACTAGGTACGACAGGCACAAAGGGTATGAGCAATCAAATACCGGCGCAATATTTTAAGAGGTGGGGATCCAACAAGAAATATTCTTATTTCCCCACTAACCAATACTAGGTAAGCAATACTAGGTAAGCAATCATGCAGTAAATGCCATAGGAAATTCAGGGCCAATGTGGAAATTCGAAAGCTTCTTATATAGTATTGTGGGCCCTGGCATCTAATCACCCTTTTAACCCATGTAGCATATACGTCTGTGTAAATTGCTTCATAAAACATTACTTGAAGTAGGCTATATTTCTTCAATTGTAGAATAAACAAAAATTGAAATAAAAACAAAAACAAAAAT
Organism: Oratosquilla oratoria; assembly: GCF_046742065.1. NCBI lineage: Eukaryota > Metazoa > Arthropoda > Malacostraca > Stomatopoda > Squillidae > Oratosquilla > Oratosquilla oratoria. Next base: position 48,887,466 of record NC_134788.1, on the reverse strand, counting down.
GTTTTACGGTTTGTAAAACATTTATATGAATGAAAATGAAATTCATATATAGCAGAACAAACACTTTTGAAACATAAGCACTTCCCTAGAAACTACATGTTTCGATAACAAAAATGTAACCCTCTTCCTAAACTTAATTGCAAGTTGTTCCTTAAGAATAGTTTTAAAAACAGATAGAAATCATGTTTCTTCATTCAGTGTCCTTCATATGAAAAAGCCAGTAAATCCTTGATGTTTTGACATTTCATGGATTTCAACCATAAACAGATAAAGTTAAAAAAAGAAGAGAAACTCATGATGATATATTTAAGGAAATACATCGTTCCACCTACTTTAAAATGATACGCCTATTCCTATGGTTGGCAGCAAATGCATCGATAATCATATCCCTGTCTAACATCTTTACTCTTTGGGAATTGATGTTTAATACTCCAAGATTACTGGTACGTTTGTCACCGCTACTGTTACACAAGTAGGTTTTCAGTTGCTTTTGGCACGAAAAGCTTCTTTCACATGATGCTGAGTTAACTGGAAGAGTAACATTAATACGCACTAGCTTATACAAATCTATGAATGCATCTTTGTACGGTTGGAGCATGATGGCAAGTTGCATAGGTGTGTCCACTTCCATTCCCTGCTCCTGCTTTCTGGCGATCAACCTTCTTAGTTGGTGCAGCTCTACGGATAGATCTTTGTCCTCCACCCCGTAATTTGCAGCCATTCCTGATAGCTTTTCCTTGTTCAAAAAGGTTGGATGATTGGGGTTGAAGGCAGATACTCCAATAAGTACCTGACATGCATCGCCAGAAAACCTTCGTCTCAACTCACTGAGAAACTTGTCTATCACGGAGTAGTAAATCCGTCTCTTGGTAACATCGGAGTCATTCGAATCATCATCTTGTCCTATGCCGGATGTTATGACAAACTCATCCAAGTATCGTTGGGCTGCCCTTTGCCTCTGACGTGCAAGTTGTCTGCGAATCCCTACAGTCTGGCACAATTCTTCAGCATGATTTCGTAGTTCCTCCCAGCTCTCTTCGTTTCTCATCTCTGTGAGACTAGACATCACTGCTTCAACCAAATCAACTGCTGAGGCAAGCTGGAGATCGGGGAACTGGAGTTGATCTGACAAGGTTTTCGTCAATTGCAGCAAACTCTCCATGAACACCAGGTTCGTCACAAAATGGTGATCCAGAAGGGCAATGAGTGACCTTGCTCCACTGGCCCTGTCCACATTTCCCCCTTCCATTAAATAATTTGAGGTTGCAACGATGCCAGGCAAGGTCCTCTTAACAGCTTGGCAGGCCGAGTGTTGGCATGCCCATCTGGTGTCCGATAACCGTTTGAGTTCTATATGTGGTCTTTCTGGGTTCAGCTCCTTTCGGAATTTTAGAAATTCCTGATACAGCACCGACGAGGAGAAAAAATTGTACAGTGATTGGACTGTGACGAAAAACTCAGAGATTGACCTTATATTGTTTACGCAGTCAACTAAAACAAGGTTTAGCCTATGAGCATAGCAGTGGATGTATACAGCCTGTGAAACATCTCTTCTGAATCTTTCTTGGACCCCATTGGTGCAACCCGACATAACTGCCGCTCCATCATAGCACTGACCGACACAGGTATTGTGATCAATTTTACATTTGGCTAACGTTTCTTTTATCTTCTGGAGTAACGATTCTGCATCAAGGCCTTCAGCTGGTGTGAAATCCAAGAATTCTTCATGAAGTTCCTGATCATGGAGATACCTCACAGCAATAGAGAACTGCTCCTTCTTCTCTATATCCTTCGTTTCGTCCACCATGATGGCAAAGTGCACTGCTTGTTTCACCTCATCACTTATCTCCTTTCTGATCATACCTGTCATTATTTCAAATGATTCATTTTGTATATCGTGGTGAGTATATTTTGCATTCCCCGGACCGTTAACTTTTTTTTTGCAACTGTGTGATCATACTTGGCTAGCACATTAAGTAATTCCAAAAAGTTTCCTCGATTGTCGGATTCATCCCCTTCTCTGTGCCCTCTCTGGGTAACATTTTGACATGCTGTATAGAGAAGTACATCAATAACTACTTTAATGTACCGCCGATTATCCACCACTGTCTTGGCAGGGAGATAGTGCTGTAGTCGCTGAAATCCGACCCTCCTTTCAACCCCTCATTTCGTTTCGTTTCCTCTCTTTTATTCCATTATTATTTCTTTGTCGTGTTCTGCAGTATCACAACGTATTACAGGGAAATACTTTATTTGATGGAAAGGTATTTATATGAATTTCTATTCATGAGTATCGGGTCCTGACGCTTCATTTTCACAATTTATCATTATTTCGGGAGGATAGGGGTGATATGTATGTATATATATATATATATATATATATATATATATATATATATATATATATATATATATATATATATATATATATATATATATATATATATATATATATATATATATATATTATTCAAAATAGGCATGTTTGTTTTTCAACTGCATATTCCCCTCGAAATTAGTCAGGATCTAAATTCAGTATGACGACATAATTTAGCCAATCATATTCCAGCACTGCCGTCGAGTTGCCAATAGCCCATTTTCACTCAAAGTATTCCAATATTTCGCATTATTTCTCCAAAACAACAGTATGCATAAGCATGGCAATTTTTCACTATATCAATTAGATAGCAAGCATCGTTTTGGCAAGACAAAAACTAAATGAAGTAATGATTATGCTTTTACCCCAAGCTAAAAAAAATCATGTAACAATGCGCAAGAATACGACAGTGTAGGGATATAAAGTTTATTTTGTTTAATGATTTTATTGATCTATTTATTTACTTATTTACATATTGCGTTTTATGTGATTTAATTTCTATTACTCCTTTATTTTTTCTTTATTAATTATATTTGTATTTTTATGTTTTTTCTTTTTATATTCTCAAGGGACTTTACGGTTTTTTTTGGGGGGAAAAATATCCACTGTATGTTTGTCATGTGTGAAGGAAGTCCACGTGAGGAAATTTTGACGGTATTTCTGTCCCGTTTTCGCGAACAGAACAAGAAATATACGATGTTTCTGCCAAATGTAAGACATCGACATACAGAACCAAAATCGATGGCATTTTTGCCAAGTGTGAAGATGGAAATCGACGTAATTTTTGCCTAAAATGAAGGAGAAAATCTACGGTCTTTTTGCCTAATGTGAATATGGAAATCAACGGTAGTTTTGCCTAGTGTGAACATGGAAATCAACGTTATTTTTGCTAAGTATGAAGGAGGAAATCGACGGTATTTTTGCCTAGTGTGAAGATGGAATTTGACGGCAGTTTTGCGTAGTGTGTATATGAAAATCAACGGTATTTTTGCCTAGTGTGAAGATGGAAATCGACGATAGTTTTGCCTACTGTGTACATGAAAATCAACGTTAATTTTGCTTAGTGTGTATATGTAAATCGACGTCATTTTTGCCTAGTATGAAGGAGGATATCGTAGGTAGTTTTGCCTAGTGTGAAGATGGAAATCAACGTTATTTTTTGCCTAGTGTGTGGATGGAAATCGACGGTATTTTTGCCTACTGTGAAGATGGAAATCGACGGTAGTTTTGCCTGATGTGAACATGGAAATCAACGTTATCTTTGCCTAGTGTGTAGATGGAAATCGACGTCATTTTTGCCTAGTGTGAAGATGGAAATCGACGGTATTTTTGCCCTGTGTGAAGATGAAAATCGACGGTGTTTTTACCTAGTTTGAACATGGAAGTCTGTCTAGTGAAGACGTGAAAGGGAAATCAAGATGTCATAATAATCATGGAGCGAAATTTTCAATTCAGCACGTGGCACTGAACGAAAAATTCTGAGAAAGCCCTTAAGTACGTCGAGAGAATTTTCTTTTTAAGAATATAGAAAAGACAAAGAATTTTGATAATTATGTTCTTATTAAAACTGAGCGAAACATTCTGAGAAAATCATTGTATACATGTAGAGAGAAACGTTTTCATATATAGAAAAGACGATGAATTTTGACAATTGTGTTCATACTAACACTGAACGAAACATTCTGAGAATTTTTTTAAAAACGCAGTGAGATTTTTTTAAATATAGAATATACGATGAATTTTGACAATTTTGTTTATATCAACACTGAGCGAAACATTCTGAGAAAATCCTTAACATGAGTAGAGATTTTTTTTAACAGAAAAGACGATGATTTTTTTTTCATATTAACACTGAGCGAAACATTCTGAGAAAACCTAGAGAAAAAAACAAAAATATAGAAAAGACGATGAATTTTGAAGTGTTCATATTTACACTGAACGAAACATTCTGAGAAAACCCGTGGAGAGCAAAATGCATTACAGAAAAAATATGATTATTTTTGACAATTTTGTTGATATAAACAATGAGCGAAACATTCTGAGAATATCCTAGAGAATATCTTGTAGAGAAAAGATGAAAAATATTCGTATAAAAATACGATAAATTTTGACAATTATATTCATTTTAATATTAAACGAAACATTCTGATAATTGTGTTCATATTAACACTGAACGAAACATTCTGGGAAAATCCTCAAACACAATGTTTTAAAAATATAGAAAATACGATGAATTTTGACAATTATGTTCATACTAGTTCTGAGCGAAACATTCTGAAAAATCCTTAATTATGTGTAGAATTTTTTTTAGATATAGAAAAGACGATGAATTTTGAAAATTTTCATATTAACACTGAGCAAAACATTCTGAGAAAACTTAAAGATTTTTTTAGAAATATAGAAAAGACGATGAATTCTGAAAAGTGTTCATATTAACAATGAACGAAACATTCTGAGGAAACCCTTAAACACGTGCAGAGAAAAATGCTTTAGAGATATGGAAAAGATTATTTTTGACAATTGTGTTAATGTTAACTCTGAGCGAAACATTCTGAGAAAACCCTTAAACACTTGTAGAGAAAATATGAAAAACACTCGTAAAGAAAATACAATAAATTTTGACAATTATGTTCCTTTTAACACTGAGCGAAACATTCTGACAATCGAGTTCATATCAACTGAACGGAACATTCTGAGAAAATCCTTAAACACGTGGAGAGAAAAATGCTTTAAAATATAAAAAAATGCAATAAATTTTGGCAATTCTGTTCATGTTAACACTGAGCGAAACGTTCTGAGAAAATCCTTAAACACATGTAGAGAATTTGTTTAAGATAGAAAAGTCGATAAATTCTTATTTTTTTCATATTATCACTGAGCGAAACATTCTGAGAAAACCTAGAGAAAAACCCTATAGAAATATAGAAAAGGCGATGAATTCTGAAGTGTTCATATCAACACTGAACGAAACATTCTAAGAAAACATTAAACACGTGCAGAGAAAAATGGTTTAAAGAGGATTTTTGACAATTGTGTTCATATTAACACTGACCGAAACATTCCGAGAATATTCTTAAACACTTGTAGAGAAAATATGAAAAATACTCGTATAGAAAATACGATAAATTTGGACAATTCTGTTCATTTTACTACTAGACGAAACATTCTGATAATTGTGTTAATATTAACACTGAACGAAATATTCTGAGAAAATCCTTAAACACGCGGAGAGAATTTTTTTAATATAGAAAATACGATGAATTTTGACAATTGTGTTCATATTAACAATGAGAAAAACATTCTGAGAAAATCCTTAAACACGTATAGAGAATTTTTTCATATATAGAAAAGACGATGATTTTTAAACATTTCCATATTAACACTGAGCGAAACATTCTGAGAAAACCCAGAGAAACCCTTTTAAAAATATAGAACAGACGATGAATTTTGAAAAGTGTTCATAATAACACTGAACGAAACATTCTGAGACAACACTTAACCACGTGAAGTGGAAAATGCTTTAAAATATAGAAAAGATAATTTGTGACAATTGTGTTCATATTAACACTGAGCGAAACATTCTGAGAAATTCCTTAAACACTTGTAGAGAAAATATGAAAAATAGTCGTATAGAAAATACGATAAATTTTGACAATTATGTTTATTTTAACACTGAGCGAAACATTCTGACAATTGTGTTCATATTAACACTGAACGAAACATTCTGAGAAAATCCTTAAACACGTGGAGAGAAAAATGTTTTAAAATACAAAAAATACAATAAATTTTGGCAATTCTGCCCATGTTAACACTGAGCGAAACATTCTGAGAAAATCCTTAAACACATGCAGAATTTTGTTTAGATATAGAAAATTCGATGAATTTTTATTTTTTCATATCACTGAGCAAAACATTCTGAGAAAACATAGATAATTTTTTTTAGAAATATAGAAAAGACGATGAATTCTGAAAAGTGTTCATATTAACACTGAACGAATCATTCTGAGAAAACCTTAAACACGTGGAGAGAAAAATGATTTTAATATATATAAAAGATTATTTTTGACAATTGTGTTCATATTAACAAAGAGAAAAACATTCTGAGAAAATCCTTAAGCACGTATAGATAATTTTTTCAAACAGAAAAGACGATAAAATTTGAAAATTTTCATATTAACACTGAGCGAAACATTCTGAGAAAACCCAGAGAAAAAACTTTTAGAAGTGTAAAAAAGACGATGAATTCTGAAAAGTGTTCATATTAACACTGAATGAAACATTTTGAGAATACCTTTAAACACGTGGAGAGTAAAATGCTTTAAAGATATAGAAAAGATGAATTTTGACAATTGTGTTAATATTAACACTGCAGACACGTGTTTAAAGTGGTGTGTGAACGGGGTATTTGGTTGTCGAACAACGTTCGACAACCAAATACCCCGTTCACACATCACTTTAAACACGTGTCTGTCGAACCGCGTTCGACGAACCGTTAGACGTTGTCAACCCCCTCTTACTTCAACAACCTTTATGGTCCTTTTTTCTTTTTCAAACGGCAACATATACAGCAACAGCAACAGACAACTACCCAACAATTGGCACAACATTGGCTAATCCCGCAAACCACATAATATTTGCAATACTTCTATTAACCCATTCAACTCCGATGACAAGATGTCTTGTCATTTGGTCAAATAAAACAAAAAATCATAAAACACCAAAATGTTTGATCAAACAGCACCAGAAAAATATGACGTCAGTCCTCCTCGCTTCGCTCGCTCGCTCGCGAGCGAAGCGAGGAGGACTGACGTCATATTTTTCTGGTGCTGTTTGATCAAACATTTTGGTGTTTTATGATTTTTTGTTTTATTTGACCAAATGACAAGAATATTGTCATCGGAGTTTAATGGGTTAAGTTCTCACTTTGATGTACTGACCTCATAACAGACGACAAATTGAAATAGTTGATATTATGATTGTATTCTGACTTTCCATTTATAGTTGTCGAGCAGAGGTAGCTATGCGAAATGTGATGTTTGTGTTCCCTCCAAGCCATGGGAAGAGCAAAAGTCAGGCGACATATCCCTTTTGCCTTCCATGCTGTAAGAAGCTTGACACGAGACACAATTAATTATGGGGATTTCAACTTTAATGATGGTCACTGGCTTTACAACTAAAGTACTACACAGAGCATTTTTAATCAGGCGCATAAAATACTCTTTCCGGGATTTGAGTGTCTACTCACCGCAGATGCAGCAAAAGAAATACACATATACATATACCAACGGCCTTTTTACCCTTACAAGGGAGGTAGCCAAAAAAAGGCATAAAATCCACTCCCATCAATTCCATTCCCACATATTCCACTCCCTCCTTCCCTCTTATCTTGGCTCCTTCTGGATGACAGGTCATCCATGCATATCGGCCACTGCCCTGGGTCAGAAGCAATGCAGGAAGACACAGCACATCAACAGCAAGGCCGCTTCATTTAATCGGCGAACCCCCGTGTCCACTCCAGGTCAAGTTAGGTTGTACCTGGATATAAGTTCTTTTTCCTACTCAAATAATACGTCAATCTCCGGCGAGATATTTGTTTGGTACCATCTTGTTCAGTATAATCGGTGGAGCCTAATATATCTGCAGGGTAACCAACGAATGGTCCAAGCCGTCTCAGTTAACAGCGCCTACAACGGTGTGAACTGCTGTTTCATTTATGCAAATCCTTTTTTAATATAGGTTCCACATCTGTGATCGACATAATTTTTTGTATTCATTAAAATACATCCCATACATCGCGTGCTACCGTAAATTCTTGCAGTCAAAACTGGACTTTCATTGGCTGAGTATACTACAGTTGGTGTAGATTTCATGAGTATGCAATTCGTTTCTTCCCGTGATAAACGGACCGGTCCCGGATATACCGTTCTGTTTCATCCCGAGCATTACGCTTAGGCACAGAAACAAATCTTTTATGCTAGAATAGTGGTTTCGTTGGTAATGTTGGTTACCAAGATTTCCAATCTAATTTGACCTATCACCTCCCGGCAATGCTACTTTCCAGACTAAAATAATACTTACATTGCATTGGTTTTACAACTATGTCACTTGGGTCAAATACACTCGTTCAAAGTAAATACCTATTTCATCAAAAGGAACAGTATATACCGATGACGACTGCTAATTAGGTGCAGTATCCTTATAATAATCACTTGTTAATAATCTCCAACATACTTATCTCTTCGGTAGTCTTAATTTGCTCTTGTTTTTCCTCGAGCTTTAAAAATGGTTAAGTGTTAATGGTACAAAAAATATAACATATTAATAGGCCAAGACAATTGATCAATTTCGACCGATCACCTCCCGGTAATTCTAATTTCCACACTAAAAGGGCATATCCTGAGAAATATTACTTTCTTAACATTGTTTTTACTGTTTTTTAATCAACCTGGGTCAAATCAACTTGTTCAAAGTAAATTATCATGCCGACAAAAGAAATGATACATGCCGGTGATCGATGCAGATCAAATAATAGTATCATTAGACTGATGCACATGCCCTTCAATTTCACCAAACTGGCAACTCTAGGCTACAAATCCACAGGTAATGTTTCCAAAGAAACTTTCCATATATACGATGTTATACTGTATCATTTGTAAAAGCTTTTCATCTGTCTAAAACTGACTTTAGTTCTGTGACAAAATAAGTTAATTTGCTGCACAAATACCCTTCAAAGTAGGGTTGGAGTGGCACAGAGGAAGGAGTGGATTTTTTTTTTTTTTCTGTGCGAGTGAGTGCTCTGACTAGGTAGAAGGCCACAGGTACATATGTCAAAAAGTTATATTCATACACCGGTATCAGTAATGCATACCTTGTGGGGAAACACTTACATACAATGTACCACACGTAATCTAAATATGCTCCTTTCTCACAACAACGGTAAAATTGACAAAGTCATGATAGGAGACCCTAACACTTCAAAGTGCATCTTGCTAATCCTAAGTCGGAGTAATCTCGAAAAGAGTAATACTACAAGCGATTAAGTATGTGATATAAGTGTTCTCAACTCTATCACCTAAAGAAAATATTGCATACCTAAATTTCGTACACTGTGTTACCGCTACAACCGCAGGAAAGATCAATCTAGTTCTACTTTGTCTATTATTGGTGATGGTAATTTTCAGTAAAGTAACAACAATATAAATAACACTGTGAGATCGGGTATTATAAGGTAAATATATACATCATACGCACCGGGATAAATAAATGATAACAATTATAAAAGGCTTATGAGATAGTAATGACGCCCAAAATTCAATTCGCCTTTGTGACTTGGGTCATTAAATGCCTTTATTTCTCTTTACGTGTTGCCTATAGCACCGGTTGGCATGTATGGGTTTAGGGTTCATTCACACTATCCATTCTCGGTCTGCTCTCGGTCAAGATCTAAGAATATAAGGTCTAACCACTTCCGACCGAATTTCGAGGGAGTTGGCGCAGCGAGCCCGTGAACGTCACCTGGCTGTTCAAAGTGGGGTTAGCGGGTCCTATAGCTGTCAGTTGAAGTTGGTCCGTCGTTCGAAAATGACGTCGCCTTCGCTCGCACCGCTCCACTCAATTAGTTATATTCTGACAAATATTATATAAAATATATATATAAATATATATAAAATATTATAGTTCCTGTCTATATATATGAATATATAATATATATGATATATAATATATATATATATATATAATATATAAAATATTATAGTTCCTGTCTTCCTTGGCGTTTCACAGTTTTCTTCAGTGTATCACAAAGAGAAAATGGACGCATCCAAACGACGTCAGAAGCTGCGCAGGACTGCTCCAGCGGTTAGACCTGTTTACTTAGACCTTGCTCTCGGTTCTGAGGCATTCACACGTACGGTCCGCTCTCGCTCCCGTCATCGCCCCTCACAAAAGAAGGAAATCAAGTGTATATTTTTACCGTGACCAGTTCATCATGCAGTACATGCCATAGGAAATTCAGGGCCAATGTGGAAATTCGAAAGCTTCTTATATAGTATTGTGGGCCCTGGCATCTAATCACCCTTTTAACACATGTAGCATATACGTCTGTGTAAATTGCTTCATGAAACATTACTTGAAGTAGGCTATATTTCTTCAATTGTAGAATAAACAAAAATTGAAATAAAAACAAAAAAAGGTTTTACGGTTTGTAAAACATTTATATGAATGAAAATGAAATTCATATATAGCAGAACAAACACTCATGAAACATAAGCACTTCCCTAGAAACTACATGTTTCGATAACAAAAATGTAACCCTCTTGCTAAACTTAATTGCAAGTTGTTCCTTAAGAATATTTAAAAAACAGATAGAAATACATGTTTCTTCATTCAGTGTCCTTCATATGATAAAGCCAGTAAATCCTTGATGTTTTGACATTTCATGGATTTCAACCATAAACAGATAAAGTTAAAAAAAAGAAGATGATGATATATTTAAGGAAATACATCGTTCCACCTACTTTAAAATGATACGCCTATTCCTATGGTTGGCAGCAAATGCATCGATAATCATATCCCTGTCTAACATCTTTACTCTTTGGGAATTGATGTTTAATACTCCAAGATTACTGGTACGTTTGTCACCGCTACTGTTACACAAGTAGGTTTTCAGTTGCTTTTGGCACGAAAAGCTTCTTTCACATGATGCTGAGTTAACTGGAAGAGTAACATTAATACGCACTAGCTTATATAAATCTATGAATGCATCTTCGTACGGTTGGAGCATGATGGCAAGTTGCATAGGTGTGTCCACTTCCATTCCCTGCTCCTGCTTTCTGGCAATCTACCTTCATAGTTGGTGCAGCTGTACGGATAGATCTTTGTCCTCCACCCCGTAATTTGCAGCCATTCCTGATAGCTTTTCCTTGTTCAAAAAGGTTGGATGATTAGGGTTGAGGGCAGATACTCCAATAAGTACCTGACATGCATCGCCAGAAAACCTTCTTCTCAACTCACTGAGAAACTTGTCTATCACGGAGTAGTAAATGCGTCTCTTGGTAACATCGGAGTCATTCGAATCATCATCTTGTCCTATGCCGGATATTATGACAAACTCATCCAAGTATCGTGGGGCTGCCCTTTGCCTCTGACGTGCAAGTTGTCTGCGAATCCCTACAGTCTGGCACAATTCTTCAGCATGATTTCGTAATTCCTCCCAGCTCTCTTCGTTTCTCATCTCTGTGAGACTAGACATCACTGTTTCAACCAAATCAACTGCTGAGGCAAGCTGGAGATCAAGGGACTGGAGTTGATCTGACAAGGTTTTCGTCAATTGCAGCAAACTCTCCATGAACACCAGGTTCGTCACAAAATGGTGATCCAGAAGGGCAATGAGTGACCTTGCTCCACTGGCCCTGTCCACATTTCCCCCTTCCATTAAATGTTTTAAGGTTGCAACGATGCCAGGCAAGGTCCTCTTAACAGCTTGGCAGACTGAGTGTTGGCATGCGCATCTGGTGTCCGATTACCGTTTGAGTTCTGTATGTGGTCTTTCTGAGTTCAGCTCCTTTTGGAATTTTAGAAATTCCTGATACACTATCGACGAGGAGAAAAAAAATGTACAGTGATTGGATTGTGACGAAAAACTCAGAGATTGACCTTATATTGTTTACATAGTCAACTAAAATGAGGTTTAGCCTATGAGGATAGCAATGGATGCATACAGCCTGTGAAACATCTCTTCTGAATTTTTCTTGGACCCCATTGGTGCAACCCGACATAACTGCCGCTCCATCATAGCACTGACCGACACAGTTATTGTGGTCAATTTTACATTTGGCTAAAGTTTCTTTTATCTTCTGGAGTAACGATTCTGCATCAAGGCCTTCAGGTGGTGTGAAATCCAAGAATTCTTCATGAAGTTCCTGATCATGGAGATACCTCACAGCAATAGAGATCTGCTCCTTCTTCGCTATATCCTTCGTTTCGTCCACCATGATGGCAAAGTGCACTGCTTGTTTCACCTCATCACTTATCTCCTTTCTGATCATACCTGCCATTATTTCAAATAATTCATTCTGTATATCGTGGTGAGTATATTTTGCATTCCCCGGACCGTTAACTTTTTTTGCAACTGTATGATCATACTTGGCTAGCACATTAAGTAATTCCAAAAAGTTTCCTCGATTGTCGGATTCATCCCCTTCTCTGTGCCCTCTCTAGGTAACATTTTGACATGCTGTATAGAGAAGTACATCAATAACTGCTTTAATGTACCGCCGATTATCCACCACTGTCTTGGCAGGGATAGTGCTGTAGTCGCTGAAAGCCGACCCTCCTTTCAACCCCTCATTTCGTTTCCTCTCTTTTATTCCATTATTATTTCTTTGTCGTGTTCTGCAGTATCACAACGTATTACAGGGAAATACTTTATTTGATGGAAAGGTATTTATATGAATTTCTATTCATGAGTATCGGGTCCTGACGTTTCATTTTCACAATTTATCATTATTTCGGGAGGATAGGGGTGATATGTATGTATATATATATATATATATATATATATATATATATATATATATATAGGATAGGGGTGATATATGTATATATATATATATATATATATATATATATAGGATAGGGGTGATATATGTATATATATATATATATATATATATATATATATATATATATATATATATATATATATATATATATATCATTCAAAAGAGGCATGTTTGTTTTTCAACTGCATATTCCCCTCGAAATTAGTCAGGATCTAAATTCAGTATGACGACATTATTTAGCCAATCATATTCTAGCACTGCCGTCGAGTTGCCAATAGCCCATTTTCACTCAAAGTATTCCAATATTTCGCATTATTTCTCCAAAACAACAGTATGCATAAGCATGGCAATTTTTTACTATATCAATTAGATAGCAAGTATCGTTTTGGCAAGACAAAAACTAAATGAAGTAATGATTATGCTTTTACCCCAAGCTAAAAAAAATCATGTAACAATGCGCAAGAATACGGCAGTGTAGGGATAAAAAGTTTATTTTGTTTAATAATTTTATTGATCTATCTATTTACTTATTTACATATTGCGTTTTATGTGATTTAATTTCTATCATTCCTTTATTTTTTCTTTATTAATTCTATTTCTATTTTTATGTTTTTTCTTTTTATATTCTCAAGGGACTTTACGGGTTTTTTGGGGAAAAAATATCCACTGTATATTTGTCATGTGTGAAGGAAGTCCACGTGAGGAAATTTTGACGGTATTTCTGTCCCGTTTTCGCGAACAGAACAAGAAATAAACGATTTTTCTGCCAAATGTAAGACATCGACATAGAAAACCAAATTCGACGGCATTTTTGCCAAGTGTGAAGATGGAAATCGACGTAATTTTTGCCTAGTATGAAGGAGAAAATCGACGGTCTTTTTGCCTAATGTGACGATGGAAATCAACGGTAGTTCTGCCTAGTGTGAACATGGAAATCAACGTTATTTTTGCTTAGTATGAAGGAGGAAATCGACGGTATTTTTGCCTAGTGTGAAGATGGAATTTGACGGCAGTTTTGCGTAGTGTGTATATGAAAATCAACGGTATTTTTGCCTAGTGTGAAGATGGAAATCGACGATAGTTTTGCCTACTGTGTACATGAAAATCAACGGTAATTTTGCTTAGTGTGTATATGTAAATCGACGTCATTTTTGCCTAGTATGAATGAGGATATCGTAGGTATTTTTGCCTAGTGTGAAGATGGAAATCAAGGTTATTTTTGCCTAGTGTATAGATGGAAATCGACGGTATTTTTGCCTACTGTGAAGATGGAAATCGACGGCAGTTTTGCCTAGTGTGAACATGGAAATCAACGTCATTTTTGCCTAGTGTGTAGATGGAAATCCACGGTATTTTTGCCCAGTGTGAAGATGGAAATCGACGGTATTTTTGCGCTGTGTGAAGATGAAAATCGACGGTGTTTTTACCTAGTTTGAAGATGGAAATCGGCCTAGTGACGACGTGAAAGGGAAATCAAGATGTCATGGTATGAAGCGAAATTTTCAATTCAGCACGTGCCCTTACGTAACACTGAACGAAGAATTCTGAGAAAGCCCTTAAGCACGTGGAGAGAATTTTCTTTTTAAGAATATACAAAAGATAAAGAATTTTGATAATTATGTTCTTATTAAAACTGAGCGAAACATTCTGAGAAAATCCTTGTATACATGTAGAGAGAAACGATTTCATATATAGAAAAGACGATGAATTTTGACAATTGTGTTCATACTAACACTTAACGAAACATTCTGAGAATTTTTTTAAAAACGCAGTGAGATTTTTTTTAAAATATGGAATATACGATGAATTTTGACAATTGTGTTTATATCAACACTGAGCGAAACATTCTGAGAAAATCCTTAACATGAGTAGAGATTTTTTTTAACAGAAAAGACGATGATTTTTTTTTCATATTAACACTGAGCGAAACATTCTGAGAAAACATAGAGAAAAAACTTAAAAATATAGAAAAGACGATGAATTATGAAGTGTTCATATTTACACTGAACGAAACATTCTGAGAAAACACGTGGAGAGCAAAATGCATTACAGAAAAAATATGATTAT
This sequence comes from Oratosquilla oratoria, assembly GCF_046742065.1. Taxonomy (NCBI): domain Eukaryota; kingdom Metazoa; phylum Arthropoda; class Malacostraca; order Stomatopoda; family Squillidae; genus Oratosquilla; species Oratosquilla oratoria. The sequence continues at coordinate 48,872,460 of NC_134788.1, read as the reverse complement.
TTTTGACAATTTTGTTCATATAAACAATGAGCTAAACATTCTGAGAATATCATAGAGAATATCTTGTAGAGAAAAGATGAAAAATATTCGTATAGAAAATACGATAAATTTTGACAATTATATTAATTTTAATACTAAACGAAACATTCTGATAATTGTGTTCAAATTAACACTGAACGAAATATTCTGGGAAAATCCTTAAACACAATGTTTTGAAAATATAGAAAATACGATGAATGTTGACAATTATGTTCATACTAGTTCTGAGCGAAATATTCTGAGAAAAGCCTTAATTATGTGTAGAATTTTTTTTAGATATAGAAAAGACGATGAATTTTGAAAAATTTCATATTAACACTGAGCAAAACATTCTGAGAAAACCTAAAGATTTTGTTTAGAAATATAGAAAAGACGATGAATTCTGAAAAGTGTTCATATTAACACTGAACGAAACATTCTGAGGAAACCCTTAAACACGTGCAGAGAAAAATGCTTTAGAGATATGGAAAAGATTATTTTTGACAATTGTGTTAATGTTAACTCTGAGCGAAACATTCTGAGAAAACCCTTAAACACTTGTAGAGAAAATATGAAAAACACTCGTAAAGATAATACAATAAATTTTGACAATTATGTTCCTTTTAACGCTGAGCGAAACATTCTGACAATCGAGTTCATATTAACTGAACGGAACATTCTGAGAAAATCCTTAAACACGTGGAGAGAAAAATGCTTTAAAATATAAAAAATGCAATAAATTTTGGCAATTCATTTCATGTTAACACTGAGCGAAACGTTCTGAGAAAATCCTTAAACACATGTAGAGAATTTTTTTAAATATAGAAAAGTCGATAAATTCTTATTTTTTCATATTATCACTGAGCGAAACATTCTGAGAAAACCTAGAGAAAAACCCTTTAGAAATATAGAAAAGACGATGAATTCTGAAGTGTTCATATCAACACTGAACGAAACATTCTAAGAAAACATTAAACACATTCAGAGAAAAATGATTGAAAGATGATTTTTGACAATTGTGTTCATATTAACACTGACCGAAACATTCCGAGAATATCCTTAAACACTTGTAGAGAAAATATGAAAAATACTCGTATAGAAAATACGATAAATTTTGACAATTATGTTCATTCTGATAATTGTGTTAATATTAACACTGAACGAAATATTCTGAGAAAATCCTTAAACACGTGGAGAGAATTTTTTTAATATAGAAAATACGATAAATTTTGACAATTGTGTTCATATTAACAATGAGAAAAACATTCTGAGAAAATCCTTAAACACGTATAGAGAATTTTTCTCATATATAGAAAAGACGATAAATTTTGAAAAAATTCATATTAACACTGAGCGAAACATTCTGAGACAACTCGAAGAAAAACCCTTTAGAAATGTAAAAAAGACGATGAATTCTGAAAAGTGTTCATATTAACACTGAACGAAACATTCTGAGAAAACCCTTAAACACGTGCAGAGTATAATGCTTTAAAGATATAGAAAAGATGAATTTTGACAATTGTGTTAATATTAACACTGAGCGAAACATTATGAAAAAACCCTTGTAGAAAACACTTGTAGAGATAATATGAAAAATACTCGTATAGAAAATACGATAATTTTTGACAATTATGTTTATTTTAACACTGAGCGAAACATTCTGACAATCGGGTTCACATTAACTGAACGAAACATTCTGAGAGAAAAATGTTTTAAAATACAATAAATTTTGGCAATTCTGTCCATGTTAACACTGAGCGAAACATTCTGAGAAAATCCTTAAACACATGCAGAATTTTTTTTTAGATATAGAAAAGTCGATCAATTTTTTTTTTTCATATCACTGAGCAAAACATTCTGAGAAAACATAGATAATTTTTTTTAGAAATATAGAAAAGACGATGAATTCTGAAAAGTGTTCATATTAACAATGAACGAATCATTCTGAGAAAACCTTAAACACGTGGAGAGAAAAATGATCTAAAGATATAGAAAAGATGATTTTTGACAATTGTGTTCATATTAACAAAGAGAAAAACATTCTGAGAAAATCCTTAAGGACGTATAGAGAATTTTTTCATACATAGAAAAGATGATTTTTGGCAATTGTGTTCATATTAACACTGAGCGAAACATTCTGAGAAAACCCAGAGAAAAAACTTTTAGAAATGTAAAAAAGACGATGAATTCTGAAAAGTGTTCATATTGACACTGAACGAAACATTTTGAGAAAACCCTTAAACACGTGGAGAGTAAAATGCTTTAAAGATATAGAAAAGATTAATTTTGACAATTGTGTTAATATTAACACTGCAGACACGTGTTTAAAGTGATGTGTGAACGTGTGAACGGGGTATTTGGTTGTCGAACGTTGTTCGACAACCAAATACCCCGTTCACACGTTCACACACGTGTCTGTCGAACCGCGTTCGACGAACCGTTAGACCGTGTAAACCCCCTCTTACTTCAACAACCTTTATGGTCCTTTTTTTCTTTTTCAAACGGCAACATATACAGCAACAGCAACAGACAACTACCCAACAATTGGCACAACATTGGCTAATCCCGCAAACCACATAATATTTGCAATACTTCTATTAACCCATTCAACAACGATGACAAGATGTCTTGTCATTTGGTCAAATAAAACAAAAAATCATAAAACACCAAAATGTTTGATCAAACACCAGAAAAAATATGACGTCAGTCCTCCTCGCTTCGCTCGCGAGCGGGCGAAGCGCGGAGGACTGACGTCATATTTTTCTGGTGTTTGATCAAACATTTTGGTGTTTTATGATTTTTGGTTTTATTTGACCAAATGACAAGACATCTTGTCATCGGAGTTGAATGGGTTAACCCAAAAAAGAAAACAAGAGAACAAGCCTGGCGTATGATGTGTTAAACATGACAAAACTCAAGACAAACTAACAATCAATTCGACAATTACCTCCCACACCCATATTTCCAAAATACGGAAGTATCTCATAATCCTTGTTCTTTAAATAAATGGTCAAATTATATTCCAGCCAAACAATAATCCTTGTTCTTTAAATAAATGGTCAAATTATATTCCAGCCAAACAATAAAAACTAAACTAAACCGACATCTAACCACAAAAACCCAAGTTTCAAATCCAAAATACTACCCTTGATTCACAACCACGACCAGATTTTATACCACATTCCCTCCAAGATTACAACTTTCCATCTACAGAAACGGAATGCCACGCACCAACTCTCTAACTGTAAAAAAAAATATATATATATATTGAGTACCAGAAAACATGGACTACGATATGATGCAACACCTATACCCAACCGTGACATGAGCTTTACTCCTTGAGATTTCGAGAAGCTAGGCCCACTGTCATATCCCAATTACCTATAGACCTAAGACATCTCCAAGACGCACAGGACAACCCTAGTCTCGCCACTTACTCACAAAGAAGAATCCCCCATACCTAAGGAAGTGTCCTCAGTAATATCTTTTTTTTTTTTTATCATATCTATTGATGATATAACAAAACAAGTCCCTACGAAAACAACTGTCATTCTATGCATCGACGACCTAGACCAGTTATGCGTGGGAACCCACCCTTTTCATATCAACTGCCTTCTGAAACACACACACACACACACACACACACACACACACACACACACACACACACACACACACACACACACACACACACACACACACACACACACACACACACACACACACAGAAAGATAGTTATAGAAGAGATCTGAAGAAGAACAGTTTTCTACACAAAGTGGCGGACACTTGGAATAAAATGGACGAAACAGTAGTGTGTGCAATGACCATTTACGAATTTAAGAGCAAATTAGACACTGCGAGATACAAAGGCGGGACACCACGAGCGTAGCTCCCTTTCTCGTAAAATACAATTAGGTAAACACAACTAAGTAAAACTAGGTATATACACAACCCAACTACACTAATGGCCAGGATCCCATGAATTTCGTTTCTCCACTTCATCAGCCACCATGAACTTCTGTTGATGCCGTTGCTGTAAATATACTCCATTAACACAACTAGGGAACACCACCCTCCTAGTAAAACAACAGATTTATATATATTTTTTTTTTTCAGTACTCTGGAGATAGGGATTTGAGAGACGATTGTTGTTATGTAGGCTTGCCAAGAAGATCTTCTTGCATAATGTCTGGCTTGACTGGCTCGACTACTTGCTTTTCCCAAGAGCAGGGAGTTCTCTTGGTCCGGACCTCTTTGAGGAAGTTGAAAAGCCCTGTGGGCCAACTAGGGAACTGAGCATTGAGATGTGGATGCTGAAGTCTTTGGGTTTGAAAGGAGAACTGTTGGTGTTAAGTGATCTGCGTTGTGTCAAGTGTTGAGAAGTTATTTTCTATATTCATCATTATCAATTGAGGGCATTCGCCAGGGAACACGTCTGTTCACTCACACACAAACGCCACCACGATCTCTCCGAACAAGGTCTCTTGCAGCCACTCTTCCCACTCCGAACAACTCTCTAGCACAGCGTTTCTCAATCAGGGTTCCCCTAAGGGACCTGTGGCAACACGCTGCCACTGCTATAGAGTCCCCTAATTGCACATATCTTAACTGTACATAAATATATTGATCCTTATCAAATCATTATATATGTCCATTATAATTAATACAGCATGTTTCAAATATTATATATCATATAAAGATGACTGTTGTATTGTTAAATTCATATATGTATAGTTTTATATGCATACTTTGTTCAAAGCTTGTATCTATTCTCTATATATTATGTATGTTATGGCGGATGGCCAGTTGGTTAAACTCTGTTCTCTTTAATTATTTAAAGACTACAATTGTCTCCAATGATGAGGTGTTCAACCCCATAGTCCGCGATAACAAAGTAGTGCGCTAGTCCATCTCGGTATGGAAACCAATAAAGCAGTTCTTTATGTCTAGAACATCGAGCTGTTAACACCTCCATAAGCGTCATGGAAGTCATTATTGTTATAAATTGTTATTTTTACGTAATGTTAACTATTGGGAGAATATGTAAGAGTTAGTGCATAAGTCATGTTAATAATTTATGTACTTGGTTTCTCAGAATGATAGTGGATCACGAAGATATTTGATGATGTATGTTATGGAGGCGGGTAAACAAAATCATGGTAGGAATCATGAAGTTGAGTTCGATGATTGTTTTATTGATGAATAATGTGTTTAATTATTGTATTGATTTAACAGATTAATTGTGAATGTAAATTAAATTGTGATACAATTTGCAGAAACCACACGGCCCCCCACACACGGCCCCACAACGGCCCCACCACAAATTTATATACCGTCTGTATGTGACCAAAGAAGAGCATAAGAATAAAGAAGATTAAAGTGTGCGTCATAATTGTCATTCCCACACCCTCTGTAACCTCGACCCGCCAACCCTTCGGGACGGCGTGTACATATATATATATATATATATATATATATATATATATATATATATATATATATATATACAGGGGGACTATTTGTATATAAATTTTAATGACGGAGGCTCACTGTTAAGTCCTTGTCCTAGTTAAACCACTCCTCTGAAAATAAAGATTAGATAACAGAAATGTCTCAGTTAATGGCAGTTGCATACATAAACAAAGAATGCACTTCTAGTCCCATAAGTTAGTAGTTAAGCAATCTTTATCCCACTCCACAATATTCATAATATAAATTGACAACCCATTACATTTTCCAAGAAATAAGTCGAAGGGACCCCAACTCTCACCCTAAGTATGAAAATATCATCAACATATCTGAACAGCTGCCCAGGATGTAACATATCTGAACAGCTGCCCAGGATATAACACTTCACCCCATACCATACAACACATAATGGAAGATTGCATTATATACAATCATGTACGCAAACAACACAACATACACTCTATAAAGGATTTGTGGGAAAACCCAGTTTCGGCTGTGGCATTCCTTGGGGAGACGGGACTGCTCGGACAGGCAGTCTAGGGAACAACAACAACAACATATCTGAGCCAATCATGCCAGGGAGTTTTATCGTCGGAAAAAGAACACTCTCAAAGGATCCGATGTAAAGATTGACCAGAACAGGAGAAAGGATAGAACCCAGGCTATGGCCAAAATTTGAACTAAAGATTAATTTTTGTAAAGAAAAAAAAAAAAAAAAACATTAGTTGAAAGACAAGTGCGATGATTTTGGAAACCGGAAGGGGGAATTAGTCTTGGAATGCTTATAGCTATGCTTCTAAAAATGACAAAACATCATCAACATAAATATTTGTAGATAAAGAAGCAGTGTCGATACTTGATAAACTACGAACTGAAATATTAATATCCTTGATTTTCTGGAAGAAATATTCTGAATGTTTTATATGTGAGTTGGAAATTTACCCCCACAAAAGGTGATAACAAACCCATAACGAACTAGGGAAGGAGTAAATATCACTAGTGATTATGTCTCTAAACTTAAAATTTTCACTCCTAATTTGCTTTATTTTTATGGCCTAAGTTATAAGGAGGTACCCCCAATGAGGCTCATAATCTCCAACAGGGACTCTTGGACCAGTAAACTTTCCAAATCAAACACCAGAAAAATATGACGTCAGTCCTCGCTTCGCTCGCAAACTTAAAGTTTTCACTCCTAATTTGCTTTATTTTTATGGCCTAAGTTATAAGGAGGTACCCCCAATGAGGCTCATAATCTCCAACAGGGACTCTTGGACCAGTAAACTTTCCAAATCAAACACCAGAAAAATATGACGTCAGTCCTCGCTTCGCTGCGAGCGAAGCGAGGACTGACGTCATATTTTTCTGGTGTTTGATTTGGAAAGTTTACTGGTCCAAGAGTCCCTGTTGGAGATTATGAGCCTCATTGGGGTACCTCCTTATAACTTAGGCCATCGCAGCGAAGCGAGGACTGACGTCATATTTTTCTGGTGTTTGATTTGGAAAGTTTACTGGTCCAAGAGTTCCTGTTGGAGATTATGAGCCTCATTGGGGGTACCTCCTTATAACTTAGGCCATAAAAATAAAGCAAATTAGGAGTGAAAACTTTAAGTTTAGAGACATAATCACTAGTGATATTTACTCCTTCCCTAGTTCCTTTTCTTTTGCAAGAAGTTGCTACTTAAAGACAGCATCCTCCTCCCGCTTTGTACTACTGAAGAGGATTGCAGTTAGCAGCCGAAATATAGACTGGCTTATTCGGCTCTTTTTTTTCCGATTGTGGTGTTAGCTGTAACACACACACACACACACACACACACACACATATATATATATATATATTTATATATATATATATATATATATATATATATATATATATATATGTGAAGATAGGAGGGTGGTAAAGAAATACACAAGTCAGAGATGAGTTTATTTCTCTAACGTTTCGGCTATTTACACCTCCTTCAGAGAGACTAAGTAGTACAAGGGGGTTACAAGATTATATATCGTCCGGAGGACGTCTCCTAGTTAATGGCCTGGTGGACGACCGGCCGCTGACGATTGATCCGTGGATGGTTGGTCCGCAGACGATTGATCCGCGGACGATTTATCCGCTCTATGTTCCGCCGCCTCAATTTACTTTGGCCAGTCGTGTACGATAAAACATTTTTTTTTTTTTTTTTTTTTTTTTTTTTTTTTTTTTTTGCCTCTTGGAGAATATTCCAACCTCTCACCCTGAAAGCCAAGAGTTCGGCTTGCTTAAATCTAAATGAAGGATTTAAGATTTTTTAATGAAGGATTTTATATTTAAGATTTTGACTCAGCTTTACGCGTTGGATCCATACTGTCTTTTATTTGATCTACTATCTCATCACCAGACTTATTGTCACCCACTGCCACATCTTTCTTTGAGGCTCTAGCACGGTTAACCCATTAAACTCCGATGACAAGATTCTTGTCATTTGGTCAAATAAAACAAAAAATCATAAAACACCAAAATGTTTGATCAAACAGCACCAGAAAAAATATGACGTCAGTCCTCCTCGCTTCGCTCGCTCGCTCGCGAGCGAAGCGAGGAGGACTGACGTCATATTTTTCTGGTGCTGTTTGATCAAACATTTTGGTGTTTTATGATTTTTTGTTTTATTTGACCAAATGACAAGAATATTGTCATCGGAGTTTAATGGGTTAAGTTCTCACTTTGATGTACTGACCTCATAACAGACGACAAATTGAAATAGTTGATATTATGATTGTATTCTGACTTTCCATTTATAGTTGTCGAGCAGAGGTAGCTATGCGAAATGTGATGTTTGTGTTCCCTCCAAGCCATGGGAAGAGCAAAAGTCAGGCGACATATCCCTTTTGCCTTCCATGCTGTAAGAAGCTTGACACGAGACACAATTAATTATGGGGATTTCAACTTTAATGATGGTCACTGGCTTTACAACTAAAGTACTACACAGAGCATTTTTATTCAGGCGCATAAAATACTCTTTCCGGGATTTGAGTGTCTACTCACCGCAGATGCAGCAAAAGAAATACTCATATACATATACCAACGGCCTTTTTACCCTTACAAGGGAAGTAGCCAAAAAAAGGCATAAAGTCCACTCCCATCAATTCCATTCACATATTCCACTCCCATCCAACCCCTCCTTCCCTCTTATCTTGGGTCCTTCAGGATGACAGGTCATCCATGCATATCGGCCACTGCCCTGGGTCAGAAGCAATGCAGGAAGACACAGCACATCAACAGCAAGGCCGCTTCATTTAATCGGCGAACCCCCGTATCCATCTCCAGGTCAAGTTAAGATGTATCTGGATTAAGTTCTTTTTTCCTACTCAAATGATACGTCAATCTCCGGCGAGATATTTGTTTGGTACCATCTTGTTCAGTATAATCGGTGGAGCCTAATATATCTGCAGGGTAACCAACGAATGGCCCAAGCCGTCTCAGTTAACAGCGCCTGCAACGGTGTGAACTGCTGTTTCATTTATGCAAATCCTTTTTTAATATAGGTTCCACATCTGTGATCGACATAATTTTTTGTATTCATTAAAATACATCTCATACATCGCGTGCTACCGTAACTTTTTGCAGTCAAAACTGGACTTTCATTGGCTGAGTATACTACAGTTGGTGTAGATTTCATGAGTATGCAATTCGTTTCTTCCCGTGATAAACGGACCGGTCCCGGATATACCGTTCTGTTTCATCCCGAGCATTACGCTTAGGCACAGAAACAAATCTTTTATGCTAGAATAGTGGTTTCGTTGGTAATGTTGGTTACCAAGATTTCCAATCTAATTTGACCTATCACCTCCCGGCAATGCTACTTTCCAGACTAAAATAATACTTACATTGCATTGGTTTTACAACTATGTCACTTGGGTCAAATACACTCGTTCAAAGTAAATACCTATTTCATCAAAAGGAACAGTATATACCGATGACGACTGCTAATTAGGTGCAGTATCCTTATAATAATCACTTGTTAATAATCTCCAACATATTTATCTCTTCGGTAGTCTTAATTTGCTCTTGTTTTTCCTCGAGCTTTAAAAATGGTTAAGTGTTAATGGTACAAAAAATATAACATATTAATAGGCCAAGACAATTGATCAATTTCGACCGATCACCTCCCGGTAATTCTAATTTCCACACTAAAAGGGCATATCCTGAGAAATATTACTTTCTTAACATTGTTTTTACTGTTTTTTAATCAACCTGGGTCAAATCAACTTGTTCAAAGTAAATTATCATGCCGACAAAAGAAATGATACATGCCGGTGATCGATGCAGATCAAATAATAGTATCATTAGACTGATGCACATGCCCTTCAATTTCACCAAACTGGCAACTCTAGGCTACAAATCCACAGGTAATGTTTCCAAAGAAACTTTCCATATATACGATGTTATACTGTATCATTTGTAAAAGCTTTTCATCTGTCTAAAACTGACTTTAGTTCTGTGACAAAATAAGTTAATTTGCTGCACAAATACCCTTCAAAGTAGGGTTGGAGTGGCACAGAGGAAGGAGTGGATTTTTTTTTTTTTTCTGTGCGAGTGAGTGCTCTGACTAGGTAGAAGGCCACAGGTACATATGTCAAAAAGTTATATTCATACACCGGTATCAGTAATGCATACCTTGTGGGGAAACACTTACATACAATGTACCACACGTAATCTAAATATGCTCCTTTCTCACAACAACGGTAAAATTGACAAAGTCATGATAGGAGACCCTAACACTTCAAAGTGCATCTTGCTAATCCTAAGTCGGAGTAATCTCGAAAAGAGTAATACTACAAGCGATTAAGTATGTGATATAAGTGTTCTCAACTCTATCACCTAAAGAAAATATTGCATACCTAAATTTCGTACACTGTGTTACCGCTACAACCGCATGAAAGATCAATCTAGTTCTACTTTGTCTATTATTGGTGATGGTAATTTTCAGTAAAGTAACAACAATATAAATAACACTGTGAGATCGGGTATTATAAGGTAAATATATACATCATACGCACCGGGATAAATAAATGATAACAATTATAAAAGGCTTATGAGATAGTAATGACGCCCAAAATTCAATTCGCCTTTGTGACTTGGGTCATTAAATGCCTTTATTTCTCTTTACGTGTTGCCTATAGCACCGGTTGGCATGTATGGGTTTAGGGTTCATTCACACTATCCATTCTCGGTCTGCTCTCGGTCAAGATCTAAGAATATAAGGTCTAACCACTTCCGACCGAATTTCGAGGGAGTTGGCGCAGCGAGCCCGTGAACGTCACCTGGCTGTTCAAAGTGGGGTTAGCGGGTCCTATAGCTGTCAGTTGAAGTTGGTCCGTCGTTCGAAAATGACGTCGCCTTCGCTCGCACCGCTCCACTCAATTAGTTATATTCTGACAAATATTATATAAAATATATATATAAATATATATAAAATATTATAGTTCCTGTCTATATATATGAATATATAATATATATGATATATAATATATATATATATATAATATATATAAAATATTATAGTTCCTGTCTTCCTTGGCGTTTCACAGTTTTCTTCAGTGTATCACAAAGAGAAAATGGACGCATCCAAACGACGTCAGAAGCTGCGCAGGACTGCTCCAGCGGTTAGACCTGTTTACTTAGACCTTGCTCTCGGTTCTGAGGCATTCACACGTACGGTCCGCTCTCGCTCCCGTCATCGCCCCTCACAAAAGAAGGAAATCAAGTGTATATTTTTACCGTGACCAGTTCATCATGCAGTACATGCCATAGGAAATTCAGGGCCAATGTGGAAATTCGAAAGCTTCTTATATAGTATTGTGGGCCCTGGCATCTAATCACCCTTTTAACACATGTAGCATATACGTCTGTGTAAATTGCTTCATGAAACATTACTTGAAGTAGGCTATATTTCTTCAATTGTAGAATAAACAAAAATTGAAATAAAAACAAAAAAAGGTTTTACGGTTTGTAAAACATTTATATGAATGAAAATGAAATTCATATATAGCAGAACAAACACTCATGAAACATAAGCACTTCCCTAGAAACTACATGTTTCGATAACAAAAATGTAACCCTCTTGCTAAACTTAATTGCAAGTTGTTCCTTAAGAATATTTAAAAAACAGATAGAAATACATGTTTCTTCATTCAGTGTCCTTCATATGATAAAGCCAGTAAATCCTTGATGTTTTGACATTTCATGGATTTCAACCATAAACAGATAAAGTTAAAAAAAAGAAGATGATGATATATTTAAGGAAATACATCGTTCCACCTACTTTAAAATGATACGCCTATTCCTATGGTTGGCAGCAAATGCATCGATAATCATATCCCTGTCTAACATCTTTACTCTTTGGGAATTGATGTTTAATACTCCAAGATTACTGGTACGTTTGTCACCGCTACTGTTACACAAGTAGGTTTTCAGTTGCTTTTGGCACGAAAAGCTTCTTTCACATGATGCTGAGTTAACTGGAAGAGTAACATTAATACGCACTAGCTTATATAAATCTATGAATGCATCTTCGTACGGTTGGAGCATGATGGCAAGTTGCATAGGTGTGTCCACTTCCATTCCCTGCTCCTGCTTTCTGGCAATCAACCTTCATAGTTGGTGCAGCTGTACGGATAGATCTTTGTCCTCCACCCCGTAATTTGCAGCCATTCCTGATAGCTTTTCCTTGTTCAAAAAGGTAGGATGATTGGGGTTGAAGGCAGATACTCCAATAAGAACCTGACATGCATCGCCAGAAAACCTTCTTCTCAACTCACTGAGAAACTTGTCTATCACGGAGTAGTAAATCCGTCTCTTGGTAACATGGGAGTCATTCGAATCATCATCTTGTCCTATGCCGGATGTTATGACAAACTCATCCAAGTATCGAGGGGCTGCCCTTTGCCTCTGACGTGCAAGTTGTCTGCGAATCCCTACAGTCTGGCACAATTCCTCAGCATGATTTCGTAGTTGCTCCCAGCTCTCTTCGTTTCTCATCTCTGTGAGACTAGATATCACTGTTTCAACCAAATCAACTGCTGAGGCAAGCTGGAGATCAGGGGACTGGAGTTGATCTGACAAGGGTTTCATCAATTGCAGCAAACTCTCCATGAACACCAGGTTCGTCACAAAATGGTGATCCAGAAGGGCAATGAGTGACCTTGCTCCACTGGCCCTGTCCACATTTCCCCCTTCCATTAAATGTTTTAAGGTTGCAACGATGCCAGGCAAGGTCCTCTTAACAGCTTGGCAGGCTGAGTGTTGGCATGCCCATCTGGTGTCCGATAACCGTTTGAGTTCTATATGTGGTCTTTCTAAGTTCAGCTCCTTTCGGAATTTTAGAAATTCCTGATACACCACCGACGAGGAGAAAAAAAATGTACAGTGATTGGACTGTGACGAAAAACTCAGAGATTGACCTTATATTGTTTACACAGTCAACTAAAACGAGGTTTAGCCTATGAGCATAGCAGTGGATGTATACAGCCTGTGAAACATCTCTTCTGAATCTTTCTTGGACCCCATTGGTGCAACCCGACATAACTGCCGCTCCATCATAGCACTGACCGACACAGGTATTGTGGTCAATTTTACATTTGGCTAAAGTTTCTTTTATCTTCTGGAGTAACGATTCTGCATCAAGGCCTTCAGGTGGTGTGAAATCCAAGAATTCTTCATGAAGTTCCTGATCATGGAGATACCTCACAGCAATAGAGATCTGCTCCTTCTTCGCTATATCCTTCGTTTCGTCCACCATGATGGCAAAGTGCACTGCTTGTTTCACCTCATCACTTATCTCCTTTCTGATCATACCTGCCATTATTTCAAATAATTCATTCTGTATATCGTGGTGAGTATATTTTGCATTCCCCGGACCGTTAACTTTTTTTGCAACTGTGTGATCATACTTGGCTAGCACATTAAGTAATTCCAAAAAGTTTCCTCGATTGTCGGATTCATCCCCTTCTCTGTGCCCTCTCTGGGTAACATTTTGACATGCTGTATAGAGAAGTACATCAATAACTGCTTTAATGTACCGCCGATTATCCACCACTGTCTTGGCAGGGATAGTGCTGTAGTCGCTGAAAGCCGACCCTCCTTTCACCCCCTCATTTCGTTTCGTTTCCTCTCTTTTATTCCATTATTATTTCTTTGTCGTGTTCTGCAGTATCACAACGTATTACAGGGAAATACTTTATTTGATGGAAAGGTATTTATATGAATTTCTATTCATGAGTATCGGGTCCTGACGTTTCATTTTCACAATTTATCATTATTTCGGGAGGATAGGGGTGATATGTATGTATGTATATATATATATATATATATATATATATATATATATATATAGGATAGGGGTGATATATGTATATATATATATATATATATATATATATATAGGATAGGGGTGATATATGTATATATATATATATATATATATATATATATATATATATATATATATATATATATATATATATCATTCAAAAGAGGCATGTTTGTTTTTCAACTGCATATTCCCCTCGAAATTATTCAAGATCTAAATTCAGTATGACGACATAATTTAGCCAATCATATTCCAGCACTGTCGTCGAGTTGCCAAGAGCCCATTTTCACTCAAAGTATTCCAATATTTCGCATTATTTCTCCAAAACAATAGTATGCATAAGCATGGCAATTTTTTACTATATCAATTAGATAGCAAGCATCGTTTTGGCAAGACAAAAACTAAATGAAGTAATGATTATGCTTTTACTCCAAGCTAAAAAAAATCATGTAACAATGCGCAAGAATACGGCAGTGTAGGGATAAAAAGTTTATTTTGTTTAATAATTTTATTGATCTATCTATTTACTTATTTACATATTGCGTTTTATGTGATTTAATTTCTATTATTCCTTTATTTTTTCTTTATTAATTCTATTTCTATTTTTATGTATTTTCTTTAAATATTCTCAACGGACTTTACGGTTTTTTTGGGGAAAAATATCCACTGTATATTTGTCATGTGTGAAGGAAGTCCACGTGAGGAAATTTTGACGGTATTTCTGTCCCGTTTTCGCGAACAGAACAAGAAATAAACGATTTTTCTGCCAAATGTAAGACATCGACATAGAAAACCAAATTCGACGGCATTTTTGCCAAGTGTGAAGATGGAAATCGACGTAATTTTTGCCTAATATGAAGGAGAAAATTGACGGTATTTTTGCCTAGTATGAAGATGGAAATCAACGGTAGTTTTGCCTAGTGTGAACATGGAAATCAACGTTATTTTTGCTTAGTATGAAGGAGGAAATCGACGGTATTTTTGCCTAGTGTGAAGATGGAATTTGACGGCAGTTTTGCGTAGTGTGTACATGAAAATCAACGGTATTTTTGCCAAGTGTGAAGATGGAAATCGACGATAGTTTTGCCTACTGTGTACATGAAAATCAACGGTAATTTTGCTTAGTGTGTATATGTAAATCGACGTCATTTTTGCCTAGTATGAAGGAGGATATCGTAGGTAGTTTTGCCTAGTGTGAAGATGGAAATCAACGTTATTTTTGCCTAGTGTGTAGATAAAAATCGATGGTATTTTGCCTAGTGTGAAGATGAAAATCGACGGCAGTTTTGCCTAGTGTGAACATGGAAATCAACGTTATTTTTGCCTAGTGTGAAGATGGAAATCGACGGTATTTTTGCCCAGTGTGAAGATGGAAAACGACGGTATATTTGCCCAGTGTGAAGATGAAACTCGACGGTGTTTTTACCTAGTTTGAAGATGGAAGTCTGCCTAGTGAAGACGTGAAAGGGAAATCAAGATGTCATAATAATCATGGAGCGAAATTTTCAATTCAGCACGTGGCACTGAACGAAAAATTCTGAGAAAGCCCTTAAGCACGTGGAGAGAATTTTCTTTTTAAGAATATAGAAAAGATAAAGAATTTTGATAATTATGTTCTTATTAAAACTGAGCGAAACATTCTGAGAAAATCTTTGTATACATGTAGAGAGAAACGTTTTCATATATAGAAAAGACGATGAATTTTGACAATTGTGTTCATACTAACACTTAACGAAACATTCTGAGAATTTTTTTAAAAACGCAGTGAGATTTTTTTTAAAATATAGAATATACGATGAATTTTGACAATTGTGTTTATATCAACACTGAGCGAAACATTCTGAGAAAATCCTTAACATGTGTAGAGATTTTTTTTAACAGAAAAGACGATGAATTTTTGTTTCATATTAACACTGAGCGAAACATTCTGAGAAAACCTAGAGAACAAACTTTTAAAAATATAGAAAAGACGATGAATTTTGAAGTGTTCATATGTACACTGAACGAAACATTCTGAGAAAACCCGTGGAGAGCAAAATGCATTACAGAAAAAATATGATTATTTTTGACAATTTTGTTCATATAAACAATGAGCGAAACATTCTGAGAATATCCTAGAGAATATCCTTGTAGAGAAAAGATGAAAAATATTCGTAGAGAAAATACGATAAATTTTGACAATTATATTAATTTTAATACTAAACGAAACATTCTGATAATTGTGTTCAAATTAACACTGAACGAAATATTCTGGGAAAATCCTTAAACACAATGTTTTGAAAATATAGAAAATACGATGAATGTTGACAATTATGTTCATACTAGTTCTGAGCGAAACATTCTGAGAAAATCCTTAAACACGTGTAGAGAATTTTTTCAATATAAAAAGGACGATGAATTTTGAAATTTTTCATATTAACACTGAGCGAAACATTCTGAGAAAACCTAGAGAATTTTTTTTAGAAATATAGAAAAGATGATGAATTCTAAAAAGTGTTCATATTAACAATGAACGAAGCATTCTGAGAAAACCCTTGAACACGTGCAGAGAAAAATACCTTAGAGATATGGAAAAGATTATTTTTGACAATTGTGTTAATGTTAACTCTGAGCGAAACATTCTGAGAAAACCCTTAAACACTTGTAGAGAAAATATGAAAAACACTCGTAAAGATAATACAATAAATTTTGACAATTATGTT
Source organism: Oratosquilla oratoria (assembly GCF_046742065.1). Lineage (NCBI taxonomy): Eukaryota > Metazoa > Arthropoda > Malacostraca > Stomatopoda > Squillidae > Oratosquilla > Oratosquilla oratoria. The sequence continues at coordinate 48,855,922 of NC_134788.1, read as the reverse complement.
CCTTTTAACGCTGAGCGAAACATTCTGACAATCGAGTTCATATTAACTGAACGGAACATTCTGAGAAAATCCTTAAACACGTGGAGAGAAAAATGCTTTAAAATATAAAAAATGCAATAAATTTTGGCAATTCATTTCATGTTAACACTGAGCGAAACGTTCTGAGAAAATCCTTAAACACATGTAGAGAATTTTTTTAAATATAGAAAAGTCGATAAATTCTTATTTTTTCATATTATCACTGAGCGAAACATTCTGAGAAAACCTAGAGAAAAACCCTTTAGAAATATAGAAAAGACGATGAATTCTGAAGTGTTCATATCAACACTGAACGAAACATTCTAAGAAAACATTAAACACATGCAGAGAAAAATGATTGAAAGATGATTTTTGACAATTGTGTTCATATTAACACTGACCGAAACATTCCGAGAATATCCTTAAACACTTGTAGAGAAAATATGAAAAATACTCGTATAGAAAATACGATAAATTTTGACAATTATGTTCATTCTGATAATTGTGTTAATATTAACACTGAACGAAATATTCTGAGAAAATCCTTAAACACGTGGAGAGAATTTTTTTAATATAGAAAATACGATAAATTTTGACAATTGTGTTCATATTAACAATGAGAAAAACATTCTGAGAAAATCCTTAAACACGTATAGAGAATTTTTCTCATATATAGAAAAGACGATAAATTTTGAAAAAATTCATATTAACACTGAGCGAAACATTCTGAGACAACTCGAAGAAAAACCCTTTAGAAATGTAAAAAAGACGATGAATTCTGAAAAGTGTTCATATTAACACTGAACGAAACATTCTGAGAAAACCCTTAAACACGTGCAGAGTATAATGCTTTAAAGATATAGAAAAGATGAATTTTGACAATTGTGTTAATATTAACACTGAGCGAAACATTATGAAAAAACCCTTGTAGAAAACACTTGTAGAGATAATATGAAAAATACTCGTATAGAAAATACGATAATTTTTGACAATTATGTTTATTTTAACACTGAGCGAAACATTCTGACAATCGGGTTCACATTAACTGAACGAAACATTCTGAGAGAAAAATGTTTTAAAATACAATAAATTTTGGCAATTCTGTCCATGTTAACACTGAGCGAAACATTCTGAGAAAATCCTTAAACACATGCAGAATTTTTTTTTAGATATAGAAAAGTCGATCAATTTTTTTTTTTCATATCACTGAGCAAAACATTCTGAGAAAACATAAAGAATTTTTTTTAGAAATATAGAAAAGACGATGAATTCTGAAAAGTGTTCATATTAACACTGAACGAATTATTCTGAGAAAACCTTAAACACGTGGAGAGAAAAATGATCTAAAGATATAGAAAAGATGATTTTTGACAATTGTGTTCATATTAACAAAGAGAAAAACATTCTGAGAAAATCCTTAAGGACGTATAGAGAATTTTTTCATACATAGAAAAGATGATTTTTGACAATTGTGTTCATATTAACACTGAGCGAAACATTCTGAGAAAACCCAGAGAAAAAACTTTTAGAAATGTAAAAAAGACGATGAATTCTGAAAAGTGTTCATATTAACACTGAACGAAACATTTTGAGAAAACCCTTAAACACGTGGAGAGTAAAATGCTTTAAAGATATAGAAAAGATTAATTTTGACAATTGTGTTAATATTAACACTGCAGACACGTGTTTAAAGTGATGTGTGAACGTGTGAACGGGGTATTTGGTTGTCGAACAACGTTCGACAACCAAATATCCCGTTCACACGTTCACATATCACTTTAAACACGTGTCTGTCGAACCGCGTTCGACGAACCGTTAGACGTTGTCAACCCCCTCTTACTTCAACAACCTTTATGGTCCTTTTTTTCTTTTTCAAACGGCAACATATACAGCAACAGCAACAGACAACTACCCAACAATTGGCACAACATTGGCTAATCCCGCAAACCACATAATATTTGCAATACTTCTATTAACCCATTCAACTCCGATGACAAGATGTCTTGTCATTTGGTCAAATAAAACAAAAAATCATAAAACGCCAAAATGTTTGATCAAACACCAGAAAAATATGACGTCAGTCCTCCTCGCTTCGCTCGCAAGCGGGCGAAGCGAGGAGGACTGACGTCATATTTTTCTGGTGTTTGATCAAACATTTTGGTGTTTTATGATTTTTGGTTTTATTTGACCAAATGACAAGACATCTTGTCATCGGAGTTGAATGGGTTAACCCAAAAAAGAAAACAAGAGAACAAGCCTGGCGTATGATGTGTTAAACATGACAAAACTCAAGACAAACTAACAATCAATTCGACAATTACCTCCCACACCCATATTTCCAAAATACGGAAGTATCTCATAATCCTTGTTCTTTAAATAAATGGTCAAATTATATTCCAGCCAAACAATAATCCTTGTTCTTTAAATAAATGGTCAAATTATATTCCAGCCAAACAATAAAAACTAAACTAAACCGACATCTAACCACAAAAACCCAAGTTTCAAATCCAAAATACTACCCTTGATTCACAACCACGACCAGATTTTATACCACATTCCCTCCAAGATTACAACTTTCCATCTACAGAAACGGAATGCCACGCACCAACTCTCTAACTGTAAAAAAAAATATATATATATATTGAGTACCAGAAAACATGGACTACGATATGATGCAACACCTATACCCAACCGTGACATGAGCTTTACTCCTTGAGATTTCGAGAAGCTAGGCCCACTGTCATATCCCAATTACCTATAGACCTAAGACATCTCCAAGACGCACAGGACAACCCTAGTCTCGCCACTTACTCACAAAGAAGAATCCCCCATACCTAAGGAAGTGTCCTCAGTAATATCTTTTTTTTTTTTATCATATCTATTGATGATAAAACAAAACAAGTCCCTACGAAAACAACTGTCATTCTATGCATCGACGACCTAGCCCAGTTATGCGTGGGAACCCACCCTTTTCATACCAACTGCGTTCTGAAACACACACACACACACACACACACACACACACACACACACACACACACACACACACACACACACACACACACACACACACACACACACACACACACATACACACAAACACAAGAGGACATGAAAAGAAACTCAAAAAGATAGTTATAGAAGAGATCTGAAGAAGAACAGTTTTCCACATAAAGTGGTGGACACTTGGAACACACTGGACGAAACAATAGTGTGTGCAAAACCATACACGGATTTAAGAGCAAACTAGACACTGCGAGACACAAAGGCGGGGTACCACGAGCGTAGCTCCCTTTCTCGTAAAATACAATTAGGTAAACACAACTAAGTAAAACTAGGTATATACACAACCCAACTACACTAATGGCCAGGATCCCATGAATTTCGTTTCTCCACTTCATCAGCCACCATGAACTTCTGTTGATGCCGTTGCTGTAAATATACTCCATTAACACAACTAGGGAACACCACCCTCCTAGTAAAACAACAGATTTATATATATTTTTTATTTTCAGTACTCTGGAGATAGGGATTTGAGAGACGATTGTTGTTATGTAGGCTTGCCAAGAAGATCTTCTTGCATAATGTCTGGCTTGACTGGCTCGACTACTTGCTTTTCCCAAGAGCAGGGAGTTCTCTTGGTCCGGACCTCTTTGAGGAAGTTGAAAAGCCCTGTGGGCCAACTAGGGAACTGAGCATTGAGATGTGGATGCTGAAGTCTTTGGGTTTGAAAGGAGAACTGTTGGTGTTAAGTGATCTGCGTTGTGTCAAGTGTTGAGAAGTTATTTTCTATATTCATCATTATCAATTGAGGGCATTCGCCAGGGAACACGTCTGTTCACTCACACACAAACGCCACCACGATCTCTCCGAACAAGGTCTCTTGCAGCCACTCTTCCCACTCCGAACAACTCTCTAGCACAGCGTTTCTCAATCAGGGTTCCCCTAAGGGACCTGTGGCAACACGCTGCCACTGCTATAGAGTCCCCTAATTGCACATATCTTAACTGTACATAAATATATTGATCCTTATCAAATCATTATATATGTCCATTATAATTAATACAGCATGTTTCAAATATTATATATCATATAAAGATGACTGTTGTATTGTTAAATTCATATATGTATAGTTTTATATGCATACTTTGTTCAAAGCTTGTATCTATTCTCTATATATTATGTATGTTATGGCGGATGGCCAGTTGGTTAAACTCTGTTCTCTTTAATTATTTAAAGACTACAATTGTCTCCAATGATGAGGTGTTCAACCCCATAGTCCGCGATAACAAAGTAGTGCGCTAGTCCATCTCGGTATGGAAACCAATAAAGCAGTTCTTTATGTCTAGAACATCGAGCTGTTAACACCTCCATAAGCGTCATGGAAGTCATTATTGTTATAAATTGTTATTTTTACGTAATGTTAACTATTGGGAGAATATGTAAGAGTTAGTGCATAAGTCATGTTAATGATTTATGTATTTGGTTTCTCAGAATAATAGTGGATCACGAAGATATTTGATGATGTATGTTATGGAGGCGGGTAAACAAAATCATGGTAGGAATCGTGAAGTTGAGTTCGATGATTGTTTTATTGGTGAATACTGTGTTTGATTATTGTATTGATTTAATAGATTAATTGTGAATGTAAATTAAATTGTGATACAATTTGCAGAAACCACACGGCCCCACATATACGGCCCCACCACAAATTCATATACCGTCTGTATGTGACCAAAGAAGTGTATAAGAATAAAGAAGATTATAATGTGCGTCATGATTGTCATTCAATCACACCCTCTGTAACCTCGACCCGCCAACCCTTCGGGGAGGCGTGTACAATATATATATATATATATATATATATATATATATATATATATATATATATATATACAGGGGGACTATTTGTATATAAATTTTAATGACGGAGGCTCACTGTTAAGTCCTTGTCCTAGTTAAACCACTCCTCTGAAAATAAAGATTAGATAACAGAAATGTCTCAGTTAATGGCAGTTGCATACATAAACAAAGAATGCACTTCTAGTCCCATAAGTTAGTAGTTAAGCAATCTTTATCCCACTCCACAATATTCATAATATAAATTGACAACCCATTACATTTTCCAAGAAATAAGTCGAAGGGACCCGAACTCTCACCCTAAGTATGAAAATATCATCAACATATCTGAACAGCTGCCCAGGATGTAACATATCTGAACAGCTGCCCAGGATATAACACTTCACCCCATACCATACAACACATAATGGAAGATTGCATTATATACAATCATGTACGCAAACAACACAACATACACTCTATAAAGGATTTGTGGGAAAACCCAGTTTCGGCTGTGGCATTCCTTGGGGAGACGGGACTGCTCGGACAGGCAGTCTAGGGAACAACAACAACAACATATCTGAACCAATCATGCCAGGGAGTTTTATCGTCGGAAAAAGAACACTCGCAAAGGATCTGATGTAAAGATTGACCAGAACAGGAGAAAGGATAGAACCCAGGCTATGGCCAAAATTTGGACTAAAGATTAATTTTTGAAAAAAAAAAAAAACTAGTTGAAAGACAAGTGCGATGATTTTGGAAACCGGAAGGGGGAATTAGTCTTGGAATGCTTATAGCTATGCTTCTAAAAATTACAAAACATCATCAACATAAATATTTGTAGATAAAGAAGCAGTGTCGATACTTGATAAACTACGAACTGAAATATTAATATCCTTGATTTTCTGGAAGAAATATTCTGAATGTTTTATATGTGAGTTGGAAATTTACCCCCACAAAAGGTGATAACAAACCCATAACGAACTAGGGAAGGAGTAAATATCACTAGTGATTATGTCTCTAAACTTAAAATTTTCACTCCTAATTTGCTTTATTTTTATGGCCTAAGTTATAAGGAGGTACCCCCAATGAGGCTCATAATCTCCAACAGGGACTCTTGGACCAGTAAACTTTCCAAATCAAACACCAGAAAAATATGACGTCAGTCCTCGCTTCGCTCGCAAACTTAAAGTTTTCACTCCTAATTTGCTTTATTTTTATGGCCTAAGTTATAAGGAGGTACCCCCAATGAGGCTCATAATCTCCAACAGGGACTCTTGGACCAGTAAACTTTCCAAATCAAACACCAGAAAAATATGACGTCAGTCCTCGCTTCGCTGCGAGCGAAGCGAGGACTGACGTCATATTTTTCTGGTGTTTGATTTGGAAAGTTTACTGGTCCAAGAGTCCCTGTTGGAGATTATGAGCCTCATTGGGGGTACCTCCTTATAACTTAGGCCATCGCAGCGAAGCGAGGACTGACGTCATATTTTTCTGGTGTTTGATTTGGAAAGTTTACTGGTCCAAGAGTTCCTGTTGGAGATTATGAGCCTCATTGGGGGTACCTCCTTATAACTTAGGCCATAAAAATAAAGCAAATTAGGAGTGAAAACTTTAAGTTTAGAGACATAATCACTAGTGATATTTACTCCTTCCCTAGTTCCTTTTCTTTTGCAAGAAGTTGCTACTTAAAGACAGCATCCTCCTCCCGCTTTGTACTACTGAAGAGGATTGCAGTTAGCAGCCGAAATATAGACTGGCTTATTCGGCTCTTTTTTTTCCGATTGTGGTGTTAGCTGTAACACACACACACACACACACACACACACACATATATATATATATATATATATATATATATATATATATATATATATATATATATATGTGAAGATAGGAGGGTGGTAAAGAAATACACAAGTCAGAGATGAGTTTATTTCTCTAACGTTTCGGCTATTTACACCTCCTTCAGAGAGACTAAGTAGTACAAGGGGGTTACAAGATTATATATCGTCCGGAGGACGTCTCCTAGTTAATGGCCTGGTGGACGACCGGCCGCTGACGATTGATCCGTGGATGGTTGGTCCGCTGACGATTGATCCGCGGATGATTTATCCGCTCTATGTTCCGCCTCCTCATTTTCCTTTGGCCAGTCGTGTACGATAAAACATTTTTTTTTTTTTTTTTTTTTTTTTTTTTTTTTTTTTTGCCTCTTGGAGAATATTCCAACCTCTCACCCTGAAAGCCAAGAGTTCGGCTTACTTAAATCTAAATGAAGGATTTAAGACTTTTAAATGAAGGATTTAAGATTTAAGATTTTGACTTAGCTTTACACGTTGGATCCATACTGTCTTTTATTTGATCTACTATTTCATCACCAGACTTATTGTCACCCACTGCCACATCTTTCTTTGAGGCTCTAGCACGGTTAACCCATTAAACTCCGATGACAATATTCTTGTCATTTGGTCAAATAAAACAAAAAATCATAAAACACCAAAATGTTTGATCAAACAGCACCAGAAAAATATGACGTCAGTCCTCCTCGCTTCGCTCGCTCGCTCGCGAGCGAAGCGAGGAGGACTGACGTCATATTTTTCTGGTGCTGTTTGATCAAACATTTTGGTGTTTTATGATTTTTTGTTTTATTTGACCAAATGACAAGAATATTGTCATCGGAGTTTAATGGGTTAAGTTCTCACTTTGATGTACTGACCTCATAACAGACGACAAATTGAAATAGTTGATATGATTGTATTCTGACTTTCCATTTATAGTTGTCGAGCAGAGGTAGCTATGCGAAATGTGATGTTTGTGTTCCCTCCAAGCCATGGGAAGAGCAAAAGTCAGGCGACATATCCCTTTTGCCTTCCATGCTGTAAGAAGCTTGACACGAGACACAATTAATTATGGGGATTTCAACTTTAATGATGGTCACTGGCTTTACAACTAAAGTACTACACAGAGCATTTTTATTCAGGCGCATAAAATACTCTTTCCGGGATTTGAGTGTCTACTCACCGCAGATGCAGCAAAAGAAATACTCATATACATATACCAACGGCCTTTTTACCCTTACAAGGGAAGTAGCCAAAAAAAGGCATAAAGTCCACTCCCATCAATTCCACTCCCTCCTTCCCTCTTATCTTGGCTCCTTCTGGATGACAGGTCATCCATGCATATCGGCCACTGCCCTGGGTCAGAAGCAATGCAGGAAGACACAGCACATCAACAGCAAGGCCGCTTCATTTAATCGGCGAACCCCCGTGTCCACTCCAGGTCAAGTTAGGTTGTACCTGGATATAAGTTCTTTTTCCTACTCAAATAATACGTCAATCTCCGGCGAGATATTTGTTTGGTACCATCTTGTTCAGTATAATCGGTGGAGCCTAATATATCTGCAGGGTAACCAACGAATGGTCCAAGCCGTCTCAGTTAACAGCGCCTGCAACGGTGTGAACTGCTGTTTCATTTATGCAAATCCTTTTTTAATATAGGTTCCACATCTGTGATCGACATAATTTTTTGTATTCATTAAAATACATCCCATACATCGCGTGCTACCGTAAATTCTTGCAGTCAAAACTGGACTTTCATTGGCTGAGTATACTACAGTTGGTGTAGATTTCATGAGTATGCAATTCGTTTCTTCCCGTGATAAACGGACCGGTCCCGGATATACCGTTCTGTTTCATCCCGAGCATTACGCTTAGGCACAGAAACAAATCTTTTATGCTAGAATAGTGGTTTCGTTGGTAATGTTGGTTACCAAGATTTCCAATCTAATTTGACCGATCACCTCCCGGCAATGCTACTTTCCAGACTAAAATGATACTTACATTGCATTGGTTTTACAACTATGTCACTTGGGTCAAATACACTCGTTCAAAGTAAATACCTATTTCATCAAAAGGAACAGTATATACCGATGACGACTGCTAATTAGGTGCAGTATCCTTATAATAATCACTTGTTAATAATCTCCAACATATTTATCTCTTCGGTAGTCTTAATTTGCTCTTGTTTTTCCTCGAGCTTTAAAAATGGTTAAGTGTTAATGGTACAAAAAATATAACATATTAATAGGCCAAGACAATTGATCAATTTCGACCGATCACCTCCCGGTAATTCTAATTTCCACACTAAAAGGGCATATCCTGAGAAATATTACTTTCTTAACATTGTTTTTACTGTTTTTTAATCAACCTGGGTCAAATCAACTTGTTCAAAGTAAATTATCATGCCGACAAAAGAAATGATACATGCCGGTGATCGATGCAGATCAAATAATAGTATCATTAGACTGATGCACATGCCCTTCAATTTCACCAAACTGGCAACTCTAGGCTACAAATCCACAGGTAATGTTTCCAAAGAAACTTTCCATATATACGATGTTATACTGTATCATTTGTAAAAGCTTTTCATCTGTCTAAAACTGACTTTAGTTCTGTGACAAAATAAGTTGTTTTGCTGCACAAATACACTTCAAAGTAGGGTTGGAGTGGCACAGAGGAAGGAGTGGATTTTTTTTTTTTTTATGTGCGAGTGAGTGCTCTGACTAGGTAGAAGGCCACAGGTACATATGTCAAAAAGTTATATTCATACACCGGTATCAGTAATGCATACCTTGTGGGGAAACACTTACATACAATGTACCACACGTAATCTAAATATGCTCCTTTCTCACAACAACGGTAAAATTGACAAAGTCATGATAGGAGACCCTAACACTTCAAAGTGCATCTTGCTAATCCTAAGTCGGAGTAATCTCGAAAAGAGTAATACTACAAGCGATTAAGTATGTGATATAAGTGTTCTCAACTCTATCACCTAAAGAAAATATTGCATACCTAAATTTCGTACACTGTGTTACCGCTACAACCGCAGGAAAGATCAATCTAGTTCTACTTTGTCTATTATTGGTGATGGTAATTTTCAGTAAAGTAACAACAATATAAATAACACTGTGAGATCGGGTATTATAAGGTAAATATATACATCATACGCACCGGGATAAATAAATGATAACAATTATAAAAGGCTTATGAGATAGTAATGACGCCCAAAATTCAATTCGCCTTTGTGACTTGGGTCATTAAATGCCTTTATTTCTCTTTACGTGTTGCCTATAGCACCGGTTGGCATGTATGGGTTTAGGGTTCATTCACACTATCCATTCTCGGTCTGCTCTCGGTCAAGATCTAAGAATATAAGGTCTAACCACTTCCGACCGAATTTCGAGGGAGTTGGCGCAGCGAGCCCGTGAACGTCACCTGGCTGTTCAAAGTGGGGTTAGCGGGTCCTATAGCTGTCAGTTGAAGTTGGTCCGTCGTTCGAAAATGACGTCGCCTTCGCTCGCACCGCTCCACTCAATTAGTTATATTCTGACAAATATTATATAAAATATATATATAAATATATATAAAATATTATAGTTCCTGTCTATATATATGAATATATAATATATATGATATATAATATATATATATATATATAATATATAAAATATTATAGTTCCTGTCTTCCTTGGCGTTTCACAGTTTTCTTCAGTGTATCACAAAGAGAAAATGGACGCATCCAAACGACGTCAGAAGCTGCGCAGGACTGCTCCAGCGGTTAGACCTGTTTACTTAGACCTTGCTCTCGGTTCTGAGGCATTCACACGTACGGTCCGCTCTCGCTCCCGTCATCGCCCCTCACAAAAGAAGGAAATCAAGTGTATATTTTTACCGTGACCAGTTCATCATGCAGTACATGCCATAGGAAATTCAGGGCCAATGTGGAAATTCGAAAGCTTCTTATATAGTATTGTGGGCCCTGGCATCTAATCACCCTTTTAACACATGTAGCATATACGTCTGTGTAAATTGCTTCATGAAACATTACTTGAAGTAGGCTATATTTCTTCAATTGTAGAATAAACAAAAATTGAAATAAAAACAAAAAAAGGTTTTACGGTTTGTAAAACATTTATATGAATGAAAATGAAATTCATATATAGCAGAACAAACACTCATGAAACATAAGCACTTCCCTAGAAACTACATGTTTCGATAACAAAAATGTAACCCTCTTGCTAAACTTAATTGCAAGTTGTTCCTTAAGAATATTTAAAAAACAGATAGAAATACATGTTTCTTCATTCAGTGTCCTTCATATGATAAAGCCAGTAAATCCTTGATGTTTTGACATTTCATGGATTTCAACCATAAACAGATAAAGTTAAAAAAAAGAAGATGATGATATATTTAAGGAAATACATCGTTCCACCTACTTTAAAATGATACGCCTATTCCTATGGTTGGCAGCAAATGCATCGATAATCATATCCCTGTCTAACATCTTTACTCTTTGGGAATTGATGTTTAATACTCCAAGATTACTGGTACGTTTGTCACCGCTACTGTTACACAAGTAGGTTTTCAGTTGCTTTTGGCACGAAAAGCTTCTTTCACATGATGCTGAGTTAACTGGAAGAGTAACATTAATACGCACTAGCTTATATAAATCTATGAATGCATCTTCGTACGGTTGGAGCATGATGGCAAGTTGCATAGGTGTGTCCACTTCCATTCCCTGCTCCTGCTTTCTGGCAATCAACCTTCATAGTTGGTGCAGCTGTACGGATAGATCTTTGTCCTCCACCCCGTAATTTGCAGCCATTCCTGATAGCTTTTCCTTGTTCAAAAAGGTAGGATGATTGGGGTTGAAGGCAGATACTCCAATAAGAACCTGACATGCATCGCCAGAAAACCTTCTTCTCAACTCACTGAGAAACTTGTCTATCACGGAGTAGGAAATCCGTCTCTTGGTAACATCGAAGTCATTCGAATCATCATCTTGTCCTGTGCCGGATGTTATGACAAACTCATCCAAGTATCGTGGGGCTGCCCTTTGCCTCTGACGTGCAAGTTGTCTGCGAATCCCTACAGTCTGGCACAATTTTTCAGCATGATTTCGTAGTTGCTCCCAGCTCTCTTCGTTTCTCATCTCTGTGAGACTAGACATCACTGCTTCAACCAAATCAACTGCTAAGGCAAGCTGGAAATCGGGGGACTGGAGTTGATCTGACAAGGTTTTCGTCAATTGCAGCAAACTCTCCATGAACACAAGATTCGTCACAAAATGGTGATCCAGAAGGGCAGTGAGTGACCTTGCTCCACTGGCCCTGTTCACATTTCCCCCTTTCATTAAATGTTTTAGGGTTGCAACGATGCCAGGCAAGGTCCTCTTAACAGCTTGGCAGACTGAGTGTTGGCATGCGCATCTGGTGTCCGATTACCGTTTGAGTTCTGTATGTGGTCTTTCTGAGTTCAGCTCCTTTTGGAATTTTAGAAATTCCTGATACACTATCGACGAGGAGAAAAAAAAATGTACAGTGATTGGATTGTGACGAAAAACTCAGAGATTAACCTTATATTGTTTACACAGTCAACTAAAACGAGGTTTAGCCTATGAGCATAGCAGTAGATGTATACAGCCTGTGAAACATCTCTTCTGAATCTTTCTTGGACCCCATTGGTGCAACCCGACATAACTGCCGCTCCATCATAGCACTGACCGACACAGGTATTGTGGTCAATTTTACATTTGGCTAAAGTTTCTTTTATCTTCTGGAGTAACGATTCTGCATCAAGGCCTTCAGGTGGTGTGAAATCCAAGAATTCTTCATGAAGTTCCTGATCATGGAGATACCTCACAGCAATAGAGATCTGCTCCTTCTTCGCTATATCCTTCGTTTCGTCCACCATGATGGCAAAGTGCACTGCTTGTTTCACCTCATCACTTATCTCCTTTCTGATCATACCTGCCATTATTTCAAATAATTCATTCTGTATATCGTGGTGAGTATATTTTGCATTCCCCGGACCGTTAACTTTTTTTGCAACTGTGTGATCATACTTGGTTAGCACACTAAGTAATTCCAAAAAGTTTCCTCGACTGTCGGATTCATCCCCTTCTCTGTGCCCTCTCTGGGTAACATTTTGACATGCTGTATAGAGAAGTACATCAATAACTGCTTTAATGTACCGCCGATTATCCACCACTGTCTTGGCAGGGATAGTGCTGTAGTCGCTGAAAGCCGACCCTCCTTTCAAACCCTCATTTCGTTTCGTTTCCTCTCTTTTATTCCATTATTATTTCTTTGTCGTGTTCTGCAGTATCACAACGTATTACAGGGAAATACTTTATTTGATGGAAAGGTATTTATATGAATTTTTATTCATGAGTATCGGGTCCTGACGTTTCTTTTTCACAATTTATCATTATTTCGGGAGGATAAGGGTGATATATATGTATGTATATATATATATATATATATATATATATATATATATATATAGGATAGGGGTGATATATGTATATATATATATATATATATATATATATAGGATAGGGGTGATATATGTATATATATATATATATATATATATATATATATATATATATATATATATATATATATATATATCATTCAAAAGAGGCATGTTTGTTTTTCAACTGCATATTCCCCTCGAAATTAGTCAGGATCTAAATTCAGTATGACGACATTATTTAGCCAATCATATTCTAGCACTGCCGTCGAGTTGCCAATAGCTCATTTTCACTCAAAGTATTCCAATATTTCGCATTATTTCTCCAAAACAACAGTATGCATAAGCATGGCAATTTTTTACTATATCAATTAGATAGCAAGTATCGTTTTGGCAAGACAAAAACTAAATGAAGTAATGATTATGCTTTTACTCCAAGCTAAAAAAAATCATGTAACAATGCGCAAGAATACGGCAGTGTAGGGATAAAAAGTTTATTTTGTTTAATAATTTTATTGATCTATCTATTTACTTATTTACATATTGCGTTTTATGTGATTTAATTTCTATCATTCCTTTATTTTTTCTTTATGAATTCTATTTGTATTTTTATGTTTTTTCTTTTTATATTCTCAAGGGACTTTACGGTTTTTTTTGGGGGGAAAAATATCCACTGTATATTTGTCATGTGTGAAGGAAGTCCACGTGAGGAAATTTTGACGGTATTTCTGTCCCGTTTTCGCGAACAGAACAAGAAATAAACGATTTTTCTGCCAAATGTAAGACATCGACATAGAAAACCAAATTCGACGGCATTTTTGCCAAGTGTGAAGATGGAAATCGACGTAATTTTTGCCTAGTATGAAGGAGAAAATCGACGGTCTTTTTGCCTAATGTGACGATGGAAATCAACGGTAGTTCTGCCTAGTGTGAACATGGAAATCAACGTTATTTTTGCTTAGTATGAAGGAGGAAATCGACGGTATTTTTGCCTAGTGTGAAGATGGAATTTGACGGCAGTTTTGCGTAGTGTGTACATGAAAATCAACGGTATTTTTGCCAAGTGTGAAGATGGAAATCGACGATAGTTTTGCCTACTGTGTACATGAAAATCAACGGTAATTTTGCTTAGTGTGTATATGTAAATCGACGTCATTTTTGCCTAGTATGAAGGAGGATATCGTAGGTAGTTTTGCCTAGTGTGAAGATGGAAATCAACGTTATTTTTGCCTAGTGTGTAGATGGAAATCGACGGTATTTTTGCCTACTGTGAAGATGGAAATCGACGGCAGTTTTGCCTAGTGTGAACATGGAAATCAACGTTATTTTTGCCTAGTGTGTAGATGGAAATCGACGTTATTTTTGCCCAGTGTGAAGATCGAAATCGACGGTATTTTTGCCCTGAGTGAAGATGAAAATCGACGGTGTTTTTACCTAGTTTGAAGATGGAAGTCTGCCTAGTGAAGACGTGAAAGGGAAATCAAGATGTCATAATAATCATGGAGCGAAATTTTCAATTCAGCACGTGGCACTGAACGAAAAATTCTGAGAAAGCCCTTAAGCACGTGGAGAGAATTTTCTTTTTAAGAAAACTGAGCGAAACATTCTGAGAAAATCCTTGTATACATGTAGAGAGAAACGATTTCATATATAGAAAAGACGGTGAATTTTGACAATTGTGTTCAAACTAACACTGAACGAAACATTCTGAGAAAATTTTTAAACACGCAGTGAGATTTTTTTAAATATAGAATATACGATGAATTTTGACAATTGTGTTTATATCAACACTGAGCGAAACATTCTGAGAAAATCCTTAATATGTGTAGAGATTTTTTTTAACAGAAAAGACGATGATTTTTTTTCACATTAACACTGAGCGAAACATTCTGAGAAAACATAGAGAAAAAACTTAAAAATATAGAAAAGACGATGAATTTTGAAGTGTTCATATGTACACTGAACGAAACATTCTGAGAAAACCCGTGGAGAGCAAAATGCATTACAGAAAAAATATGATTATTTTTGACAATTTTGTTCATATAAACAATGAGCGAAACATTCTGAGAATATCCTAGAGAATATCCTTGTAGAGAAAAGATGAAAAATATTCGTAGAGAAAATACGATAAATTTTGACAATTATATTAATTTTAATACTAAACGAAACATTCTGATAATTGTGTTCAAATTAACACTGAACGAAATATTCTGGGAAAATCCTTAAACACAATGTTTTGAAAATATAGAAAATACGATGAATGTTGACAATTATGTTCATACTAGTTCTGAGCGAAATATTCTGAGAAAAGCCTTAATTATGTGTAGAATTTTTTTTAGATATAGAAAAGACGATGAATTTTGAAAATTTTCATATTAACACTGATCGAAACATTCTGAGAAAACATAAAGAATTTTTTTTAGAATATAGAGAAGACGATGAATTTTGGAATGTGTTCATATTAACAATGAACGAAACATTCTGAGGAAACCCTTAAACACGTGCAGAGAAAAATGCTTTAGAGATATGGAAAAGATTATTTTTGACAATTGTGTTAATGTTAACTCTGAGCGAAACATTCTGAGAAAACCCTTAAACACTTGTAGAGAAAATATGAAAAACACTCGTAAAGATAATACAATAAATTTTGACAATTATGTTCCTTTTAACGCTGAGCGAAACATTCTGACAATCGAGTTCATATTAACTGAACGGAACATTCTGAGAAAATCCTTAAACACGTGGAGAGAAAAATGCTTTAAAATATAAAAAATGCAATAAATTTTGGCAATTCATTTCATGTTAACACTGAGCGAAACGTTCTGAGAAAATCCTTAAACACATGTAGAGAATTTTTTTAAATATAGAAAAGTCGATAAATTCTTATTTTTTCATATTATCACTGAGCGAAACATTCTGAGAAAACCTAGAGAAAAACCCTTTAGAAATATAGAAAAGACGATGAATTCTGAAGTGTTCATATCAACACTGAACGAAACATTCTAAGAAAACATTAAACACATGCAGAGAAAAATGATTGAAAGATGATTTTTGACAATTGTGTTCATATTAACACTGACCGAAACATTCCGAGAATATCCTTAAACACTTGTAGAGAAAATATGAAAAATACTCGTATAGAAAATACGATAAATTTTGACAATTATGTTCATTCTGATAATTGTGTTAATATTAACACTGAACGAAATATTCTGAGAAAATCCTTAAACACGTGGAGAGAATTTTTTTAATATAGAAAATACGATAAATTTTGACAATTGTGTTCATATTAACAATGAGAAAAACATTCTGAGAAAATCCTTAAACACGTATAGAGAATTTTTCTCATATATAGAAAAGACGATAAATTTTGAAAAAATTCATATTAACACTGAGCGAAACATTCTGAGACAACTCGAAGAAAAACCCTTTAGAAATGTAAAAAAGACGATGAATTCTGAAAAGTGTTCATATTAACACTGAACGAAACATTCTGAGAAAACCCTTAAACACGTGCAGAGTATAATGCTTTAAAGATATAGAAAAGATGAATTTTGACAATTGTGTTAATATTAACACTGAGCGAAACATTATGAAAAAACCCTTGTAGAAAACACTTGTAGAGATAATATGAAAAATACTCGTATAGAAAATACGATAAATTTTGACAATTATGTTTATTTTAACACTGAGCGAAACATTCTGACAATCGGGTTCACATTAACTGAACGAAACATTCTGAGAGAAAAATGTTTTAAAATACAATAAATTTTGGCAATTCTGTCCATGTTAACACTGAGCGAAACATTCTGAGAAAATCCTTAAACACATGCAGAATTTTTTTTTAGATATAGAAAAGTCGATCAATTTTTTTTTTTCATATCACTGAGCAAAACATTCTGAGAAAACATAAAGAATTTTTTTTAGAAATATAGAAAAGACGATGAATTCTGAAAAGTGTTCATATTAACACTGAACGAATTATTCTGAGAAAACCTTAAACACGTGGAGAGAAAAATGATCTAAAGATATAGAAAAGATGATTTTTGACAATTGTGTTCATATTAACAAAGAGAAAAACATTCTGAGAAAATCCTTAAGGACGTATAGAGAATTTTTTCATACATAGAAAAGATGATTTTTGACAATTGTGTTCATATTAACACTGAGCGAAACATTCTGAGAAAACCCAGAGAAAAAACTTTTAGAAATGTAAAAAAGACGATGAATTCTGAAAAGTGTTCATATTAACACTGAACGAAACATTTTGAGAAAACCCTTAAACACGTGGAGAGTAAAATGCTTTAAAGATATAGAAAAGATTAATTTTGACAATTGTGTTAATATTAACACTGCAGACACGTGTTTAAAGTGATGTGTGAACGTGTGAACGGGGTATTTGGTTGTCGAACAACGTTCGACAACCAAATACCCCGTTCACACGTTCACATATCACTTTAAATACGTGTCTGTCGAACCGCGTTCGACGAACCGTTAGACGTTGTCAACCCCCTCTTACTTCAACAACCTTTATAGTCCTTTTTTCTTTTTCAAACGGCAACATATACAGCAACAGCAACAGACAACTACCCAACAATTGGCACAACATTGGCTAATCCCGCAAACCACATAATATTTGCAATACTTCTATTAACCCATTCAACTCCGATGACAAGATGTCTTGTCATTTGGTCAAATAAAACAAAAAATCATAAAACACCAAAATGTTTGATCAAACACCAGAAAAATATGACGTCAGTCCTCCTCGCTTCGCTCGCAAGCGGGCGAAGCGAGGAGGACTGACGTCATATTTTTCTGGTGTTTGATCAAACATTTTGGTGTTTTATGATTTTTGGTTTTATTTGACCAAATGACAAGACATCTTGTCATCGGAGTTGAATGGGTTAACCCAAAAAAGAAAACAAGAGAACAAGCCTGGCGTATGATGTGTTAAACATGACAAAACTCAAGACAAACTAACAATCAATTCGACAATTACCTCCCACACCCATATTTCCAAAATACGGAAGTATCTCATAATCCTTGTTCTTTAAATAAATGGTCAAATTATATTCCAGCCAAACAATAATCCTTGTTCTTTAAATAAATGGTCAAATTATATTCCAGCCAAACAATAAAAACTAAACTAAACCGACATCTAACCACAAAAACCCAAGTTTCAAATCCAAAATACTACCCTTGATTCACAACCACGACCAGATTTTATACCACATTCCCTCCAAGATTACAACTGTCCATCTACAGAAACGGAATGCCACGCACCAACTCTCTAACTGTAAAAAAATTGAGTACCAGAAAACATGGACTACGATATGATGCAACACCTATACCCAACCGTGACATGAGCTTTACTCCTTGAGATTTCGAGAAGCTAGGCCCACTGTCATATCCCAATTACCTATAGACCTAAGACATCTCCAAGACGCACAGGACAACCCTAGTCTCGCCACTTACTCACAAAGAAGAATCCCCCATACCTAAGGAAGTGTCCTCAGTAATATCTTTTTTTTTTTTATCATATCTATTGATGATAAAACAAAACAAGTCCCTACGAAAACAACTGTCATTCTATGCATCGACGACCTAGCCCAGTTATGCGTGGGAACCCACCCTTTTCATACCAACTGCGTTCTGAAACACACACAAACACACACACACACACACACACACACACACACACACACACACACACACACACACACACACACACACACACACACACACACACACACACACACACACACAAGAGGACATAGAATCTCGAAAAGATAGTTATAGAAGAAATCTGAAGAAGAACAGTTTTCCACACAGAGTGGTGGACACTTGGAACAAAAATGGACGAAACAGTAGTGTGTGCAAAAAACATTCACGAATTTAAGAGCAAACTAGACACCGCGAGATACAAAGGCGGGACACCACGAGCGTAGCTCCCCTTCCCGTAAAATACAACCAGGTAAATACTACTAGTTAAATACTAGGTATATACACAACCCAACTACACTAATGGCCAGGATCCCATGAATTTCGTTTCTCCACTTCATCAGCACCATGCACTTCTGTTGATGCCGTTGCTGTAAATATATTCCATTAACACAACTAGAGAACACCACCCTCCTAGTAAAACAACAGATATATATATATATATATATATATATTTTCAGTACTCTGGAGATAGGGATTTGAGAGACGATTGTTGTTATGTAGGCTTGCCAAGAAGATCTTCTTGCATAATGTCTGGCTTGACTGGCTCGACTACTTGCTTTTCCCAAGAGCAGGGAGTTCTCTTGGTCCGGACCTCTTTGAGGAAGTTGAAAAGCCCTGTGGGCCAACTAGGGAACTGAGCATTGAGATGTGGATGCTGAAGTCTTTGGGTTTGAAAGGAGAACTGTTGGTGTTAAGTGATCTGCGTTGTGTCAAGTGTTGAGAAGTTATTTTCTATATTCATCATTATCAATTGAGGGCATTCGCCAGGGAACACGTCTGTTCACTCACACACAAACGCCACCACGATCTCTCCGAACAAGGTCTCTTGCAGCCACTCTTCCCACTCCGAACAACTCTCTAGCACAGCGTTTCTCAATCAGGGTTCCCCTAAGGGACCTGTGGCAACACGCTGCCACTGCTATAGAGTCCCCTAATTGCACATATCTTAACTGTACATAAATATATTGATCCTTATCAAATCATTATATATGTCCATTATAATTAATACAGCATGTTTCAAATATTATATATCATATAAAGATGACTGTTGTATTGTTAAATTCATATATGTATAGTTTTATATGCATACTTTGTTCAAAGCTTGTATCTATTCTCTATATATTATGTATGTTATGGCGGATGGCCAGTTGGTTAAACTCTGTTCTCTTTAATTATTTAAAGACTACAATTGTCTCCAATGATGAGGTGTTCAACCCCATAGTCCGCGATAACAAAGTAGTGCGCTAGTCCATCTCGGTATGGAAACCAATAAAGCAGTTCTTTATGTCTAGAACATCGAGCTGTTAACACCTCCATAAGCGTCATGGAAGTCATTATTGTTATAAATTGTTATTTTTACGTAATGTTAACTATTGGGAGAATATGTAAGAGTTAGTGCATAAGTCATGTTAATAATTTATGTACTTGGTTTCTCAGAATGATAGTGGATCACGAAGATATTTGATGATGTATGTTATGGAGGCGGGTAAACAAAATCATGGTAGGAATCATGAAGTTGAGTTCGATGATTGTTTTATTGATGAATAATGTGTTTAACTATTGTATTTATTTAACAGATTAATTGTGAATGCAAATTAAATTGTGATACAAGTTGCAGAAACCACACGGCCACACACGGCCCCACATACACAAATTTACATACCGTCTGTATGTGACCAAAGAAGGGTATAAGAATAGAGAAGATTGAAGTGTGCGTTATGATTGTCATTCCCACACCCTCTGTAACCTCGACCCACTAACCCTTCGGGGCGGCGTGTACAATATATATATATATATATATATATATATATATATATATATATACATATATGGTTGTGTACAGGGGGACTATTTGTATATAAAGTTTAATGACGGAGGCTCACTGTTAAGTCCTTGTCCTAGTTAAACCACTCCTCTGAAAATAAAGATTAGATAACAGAAATGTCTCAGTTAATGGCAGTTGCATACATAAACAAAGAATGCACTTCTAGTCCCATAAGTTAGTAGTTAAGCAATCTTTATCCCACTCCACAATATTCATAATATAAATTGACAACCCATTACATTTTCCAAGAAATAAGTCGAAGGGACCCCAACTCTCACCCTAAGTATGAAAATATCATCAACATATCTGAACAGCTGCCCAGGATGTAACATATCTGAACAGCTGCCCAGGATATAACACTTCACCCCATACCATACAACACATAATGGAAGATTGCATTATATACAATCATGTACGCAAACAACACAACATACACTCTATAAAGGATTTGTGGGAAAACCCAGTTTCGGCTGTGGCATTCCTTGGGGAGACGGGACTGCTCGGACAGGCAGTCTAGGGAACAACAACAACAACATATCTGAACCAATCATGCCAGGGAGTTTTATCGTCGGAAAAAGAACACTCGCAAAGGATCTGATGTAAAGATTGACCAGAACAGGAGAAAGGATAGAACCCAGGCTATGGCCAAAATTTGAACTAAAGATTAATTTTTGTAAAGAAAAAAAAAAAAAAAAACATTAGTTGAAAGACAAGTGCGATGATTTTGGAAACCGGAAGGGGGAATTAGTCTTGGAATGCTTATAGCTATGCTTCTAAAAATGACAAAACATCATCAACATAAATATTTGTAGATAAAGAAGCAGTGTCGATACTTGATAAACTACGAACTGAAATATTAATATCCTTGATTTTCTGGAAGAAATATTCTGAATGTTTTATATGTGAGTTGGAAATTTACCCCCACAAAAGGTGATAACAAACCCATAACGAACTAGGGAAGGAGTAAATATCACTAGTGATTATGTCTCTAAACTTAAAATTTTCACTCCTAATTTGCTTTATTTTTATGGCCTAAGTTATAAGGAGGTACCCCCAATGAGGCTCATAATCTCCAACAGGGACTCTTGGACCAGTAAACTTTCCAAATCAAACACCAGAAAAATATGACGTCAGTCCTCGCTTCGCTCGCAAACTTAAAGTTTTCACTCCTAATTTGCTTTATTTTTATGGCCTAAGTTATAAGGAGGTACCCCCAATGAGGCTCATAATCTCCAACAGGGACTCTTGGACCAGTAAACTTTCCAAATCAAACACCAGAAAAATATGACGTCAGTCCTCGCTTCGCTGCGAGCGAAGCGAGGACTGACGTCATATTTTTCTGGTGTTTGATTTGGAAAGTTTACTGGTCCAAGAGTCCCTGTTGGAGATTATGAGCCTCATTGGGGGTACCTCCTTATAACTTAGGCCATCGCAGCGAAGCGAGGACTGACGTCATATTTTTCTGGTGTTTGATTTGGAAAGTTTACTGGTCCAAGAGTTCCTGTTGGAGATTATGAGCCTCATTGGGGGTACCTCCTTATAACTTAGGCCATAAAAATAAAGCAAATTAGGAGTGAAAACTTTAAGTTTAGAGACATAATCACTAGTGATATTTACTCCTTCCCTAGTTCCTTTTCTTTTGCAAGAAGTTGCTACTTAAAGACAGCATCCTCCTCCCGCTTTGTACTACTGAAGAGGATTGCAGTTAGCAGCCGAAATATAGACTGGCTTATTCGGCTCTTTTTTTTCCGATTGTGGTGTTAGCTGTAACACACACACACACACACACACACACACACACATATATATATATATATATATGTATATATATATATATATATATATATATATATATATATATGTGAAGATAGGAGGGTGGTAAAGAAATACACAAGTCAGAGATGAGTTTATTTCTCTAACGTTTCGGCTATTTACACCTCCTTCAGAGAGACTAAGTAGTACAAGGGGGTTACAAGATTATATATCGTCCGGAGGACGTCTCCTAGTTAATGGCCTGGTGGACGACCGGCCGCTGACGATTGATCCGTGGATGGTTGGTCCGCTGACGATTGATCCGCGGATGATTTATCCGCTCTATGTTCCGCCTCCTCATTTTCCTTTGGCCAGTCGTGTACGATAAAACATTTTTTTTTTTTTTTTTTTTTTTTTTTTTTTTTTTTTTTTGCCCCTTGGAGAATATTCCAACCTCTCACCCTGAAAGCCAAAAGTTCGGCTTGCTTAAATCTAAATGAAGGATTTAAGATTTTTTAATGAAGGATTTAATATTTAAGATTTTGACTCAGCTTTACGCGTTGGATCCATACTGTCTTTTATTTGATCTACTATCTCATCACCAGACTTATTGTCACCCACTGCCACATCTTTCTTTGAGGCTCTAGCACGGTTAACCCATTAAACTCCGATGACAATATTCTTGTCATTTGGTCAAATAAAACAAAAAATCATAAAACACCAAAATGTTTGATCAAACAGCACCAGAAAAATATGACGTCAGTCCTCCTCGCTTCGCTCGCTCGCTCGCGAGCGAAGCGAGGAGGACTGACGTCATATTTTTCTGGTGCTGTTTGATCAAACATTTTGGTGTTTTATGATTTTTTGTTTTATTTGACCAAATGACAAGAATATTGTCATCGGAGTTTAATGGGTTAAGTTCTCACTTTGATGTACTGACCTCATAACAGACGACAAATTGAAATAGTTGATATTATGATTGTATTCTGACTTTCCATTTATAGTTGTCGAGCAGAGGTAGCTATGCGAAATGTGATGTTTGTGTTCCCTCCAAGCCATGGGAAGAGCAAAAGTCAGGCGACATATCCCTTTTGCCTTCCATGCTGTAAGAAGCTTGACACGAGACACAATTAATTATGGGGATTTCAACTTTAATGATGGTCACTGGCTTTACAACTAAAGTACTACACAGAGCATTTTTAATCAGGCGCATAAAATACTCTTTCCGGGATTTGAGTGTCTACTCACCGCAGATGCAGCAAAAGAAATACACATATACATATACCAACGGCCTTTTTACCCTTACAAGGGAAGTAGCCAAAAAAAGGCATAAAGTCCACTCCCATCAATTCCACTCCCTCCTTCCCTCTTATCTTGGCTCCTTCTGGATGACAGGTCATCCATGCATATCGGCCACTGCCCTGGGTCAGAAGCAATGCAGGAAGACACAGCACATCAACAGCAAGGCCGCTTCATTTAATCGGCGAACCCCCGTGTCCACTCCAGGTCAAGTTAGGTTGTACCTGGATATAAGTTCTTTTTCCTACTCAAATAATACGTCAATCTCCGGCGAGATATTTGTTTGGTACCATCTTGTTCAGTATAATCGGTGGAGCCTAATATATCTGCAGGGTAACCAACGAATGGTCCAAGCCGTCTCAGTTAATTAACAGCGCCTGCAACGGTGTGAACTGCTGTTTCATTTATGCAAATCCTTTTTTAATATAGGTTCCACATCTGTGATCGACATAATTTTTTGTATTCATTAAAATACATCCCATACATCGCGTGCTACCGTAAATTCTTGCAGTCAAAACTGGACTTTCATTGGCTGAGTATACTACAGTTGGTGTAGATTTCATGAGTATGCAATTCGTTTCTTCCCGTGATAAACGGACCGGTCCCGGATATACCGTTCTGTTTCATCCCGAGCATTACGCTTAGGCACAGAAACAAATCTTTTATGCTAGAATAGTGGTTTCGTTGGTAATGTTGGTTACCAAGATTTCCAATCTAATTTGACCGATCACCTCCCGGCAATGCTACTTTCCAGACTAAAATGATACTTACATTGCATTGGTTTTACAACTATGTCACTTGGGTCAAATACACTCGTTCAAAGTAAATACCCATTTCATTTAAAGGAACAGTATATACCGATGACGACTGCTAATTAGGTGCAGTATCCTTATAATAATCACTTGTTAATAATCTCCAACATATTTATCTATTCGGTAGTCTTAGTTTGCTCTTGTTTTTCCTCGAGCTTTAAAAATGGTTAAGTGTTAATGGTACAAGAAATATAACATTTAAATAGGCCAAGACAATTGATCAATTTCGACCGATCACCTCCCGGTAATTCTAATTTCCACACTAAAAGGGCATATCCTGAGAAATATTACTTTCTTAACATTGTTTTTACTGTTTTTTAATCAACCTGGGTCAAATCAACTTGTTCAAAGTAAATTATCATGCCGACAAAAGAAATGATACATGCCGGTGATCGATGCAGATCAAATAATAGTATCATTAGACTGATGCACATGCCCTTCAATTTCACCAAACTGGCAACTCTAGGCTACAAATCCACAGGTAATGTTTCCAAAGAAACTTTCCATATATACGATGTTATACTGTATCATTTGTAAAAGCTTTTCATCTGTCTAAAACTGACTTTAGTTCTGTGACAAAATAAGTTAATTTGCTGCACAAATACCCTTCAAAGTAGGGTTGGAGTGGCACAGAGGAAGGAGTGGATTTTTTTTTTTTCTGTGCGAGTGAGTGCTCTGACTAGGTAGAAGGCCACAGGTACATATGTCAAAAAGTTATATTCATACACCGGTATCAGTAATGCATACCTTGTGGGGAAACACTTACATGCAATGTACCACACGTAATCTAAATATGCTCCTTTCTCACAACAACGGTAAAATTGACAAAGTCATGATAGGAGACCCTAACACTTCAAAGTGCATCTTGTTAATCCTAAGTCGGAGTAATCTCGAAAAGAGTAATACTACAAGCGATTAAGTATGTGATATAAGTGTTCTCAACTCTATCACCTAAAGAAAATATTGCATACCTAAATTTCGTACACTGTGTTACCGCTACAACCGCAGGAAAGATCAATCTAGTTCTACTTTGTCTATTATTGGTGATGGTAATTTTCAGTAAAGTAACAACAATATAAATAACACTGTGAGATCGGGTATTATAAGGTAAATATATACATCATACGCACCGGGATAAATAAAAGATAACAATTATAAAAGGCTTATGAGATAGCAATGACGCCCAAAATTCAATTCGCCTTTGTGACTTGGGTCATTAAATGCCTTTATTTCTCTTTACGTGTTGCCTATAGCACCGGTTGGCATGTATGGGTTTAGGGTTCATTCACACTATCCATTCTCGGTCTGCTCTCGGTCAAGATCTAAGAATATAAGGTCTAACCACTTCCGACCGAATTTCGAGGGAGTTGGCGCAGCGAGCCCGTGAACGTCACCTGGCTGTTCAAAGTGGGGTTAGCGGGTCCTATAGCTGTCAGTTGAAGTTGGTCCGTCGTTCGAAAATGACGTCGCCTTCGCTCGCACCGCTCCACTCAATTAGTTATATTCTGACAAATATTATATAAAATATATATATAAATATATATAAAATATTATAGTTCCTGTCTATATATATGAATATATAATATATATGATATATAATATATATATATATAATATATAAAATATTATAGTTCCTGTCTTCCTTGGCGTTTCACAGTTTTCTTCAGTGTATCACAAAGAGAAAATGGACGCATCCAAACGACGTCAGAAGCTGCGCAGGACTGCTCCAGCGGTTAGACCTGTTTACTTAGACCTTGCTCTCGGTTCTGAGGCATTCACACGTACGGTCCGCTCTCGCTCCCGTCATCGCCCCTCACAAAAGAAGGAAATCAAGTGTATATTTTTACCGTGACCAGTTCATCATGCAGTACATGCCATAGGAAATTCAGGGCCAATGTGGAAATTCGAAAGCCCTGGCATCTAATCACCCTTTTAACACATGTAGCATATACGTCTGTGTAAATTGCTTCATGAAACATTACTTGAAGTAGGCTATATTTCTTCAATTGTAGAATAAACAAAAATTGAAATAAAAACAAAAAAAGGTTTTACGGTTTGTAAAACATTTATATGAATGAAAATGAAATTCATATATAGCAGAACAAACACTCATGAAACATAAGCACTTCCCTAGAAACTACATGTTTCGATAACAAAAATGTAACCCTCTTGCTAAACTTAATTGCAAGTTGTTCCTTAAGAATATTTAAAAAACAGATAGAAATACATGTTTCTTCATTCAGTGTCCTTCATATGATAAAGCCAGTAAATCCTTGATGTTTTGACATTTCATGGATTTCAACCATAAACAGATAAAGTTAAAAAAAAGAAGATGATGATATATTTAAGGAAATACATCGTTCCACCTACTTTAAAATGATACGCCTATTCCTATGGTTGGCAGCAAATGCATCGATAATCATATCCCTGTCTAACATCTTTGCTCTTTGGGAATTGATGTTTAATACTCCAAGATTACTGGTACGTTTGTCACCGCTACTGTTACACAAGTAGGTTTTCAGTTGCTTTAGGCACGAAAAGCTTCTTTCACATGATGCTGAGTTAACTGGAAGAGTAACATTAATACGCACTAGCTTATATAAATCTACGAATGCATCTTCGTACGGTTGGAGCATGATGGCAAGTTGCATAGGTGTGTCCACTTCCATTCCCTGCTCCTGCTTTCTGGCAATCAACCTTCTTAGTTGGTGCAGCTCTACGGATAGATCTTTGTCCTCCACCCCGTAATTTGCAGCCATTCCTGATAGCTTTTCCTTGTTCAAAAAGGTTGGATGATTGGGGTTGAAGGCAGATACTCCAATAAGAACCTGACATGCATCGCCAGAAAACCTTCTTCTCAACTCACTGAGAAACTTGTCTATCACGGAGTAGTAAATCCGTCTCTTGGTAACATCGGAGTCATTCGAATCATCATCTTGTCCTATGCCGGATGTTATGACAAACTCATCCAAGTATCGTGGGGCTGCCCTTTGCCTCTGACGTGCAAGTTGTCTGCGAATCCCTACAGTCTGGCACAATTCCTCAGCATGATTTCGTAGTTGCTCCCAGCTCTCTTCGTTTCTCATCTCTGTGAGACTAGATATCACTGTTTCAACCAAATCAACTGCTGAGGCAAGCTGGAGATCAGGGGACTGGAGTTGATCTGACAAGGGTTTCATCAATTGCAGCAAACTCTCCATGAACACCAGGTTCGTCACAAAATGGTGATCCAGAAGGGCAATGAGTGACCTTGCTCCACTGGCGCTGTCCACATTTCCCCCTTCCATTAAATAATTTGAGGTTGCAACGATGCCAGGCAAGGTCCTCTTAACAGCTTGGCAGGCTGAGTGTTGGCATGCCCATCTGGTGTCCGATAACCGTTTGAGTTCTATATGTGGTCTTTCTAAGTTCAGCTCCTTTCGGAATTTTAGAAATTCCTGATACACCACCGACGAGGAGAAAAAAAATGTACAGTGATTGGACTGTGACGAAAAACTCAGAGATTGACCTTATATTGTTTACACAGTCAACTAAAACGAGGTTTAGCCTATGAGCATAGCAGTGGATGTATACAGCCTGTGAAACATCTCTTCTGAATCTTTCTTGGACCCCATTGGTGCAACCCGACATAACTGCCGCTCCATCATAGCACTGACCGACACAGGTATTGTGGTCAATTTTACATTTGGCTAAAGTTTCTTTTATCTTCTGGAGTAACGATTCTGCATCAAGGCCTTCAGCTGGTGTGAAATCCAAGAATTCTTCATGAAGTTCCTGATCATGGAGATACCTCACAGCAATAGAGATCTGCTCCTTCTTCGCTATATCCTTCGTTTCGTCCACCATGATGGCAAAGTGCACTGCTTGTTTCACCTCATCACTTATCTCCTTTCTGATCATACCTGCCATTATTTCAAATAATTCATTCTGTATATCGTGGTGAGTATATTTTGCATTCCCCGGACCGTTAACGTTTTTTGCAACCGTGTGATCATACTTGGCTAGCACATTAAGTAATTCCAAAAAGTTTCCTCGATTGTCGGATTCATCCCCTTCTCTGTGCCGTCTCTGGGTAACATTTTGACATGCTGTATAGAGAAGTACATCAATAACTGCTTTAATGTACCGCCGATTATCCACCACTGTCTTGGCAGGGATAGTGCTGTAGTCGCTGAAAGCCGACCCTCCTTTCAACCCCTCATTTCGTTTCCTCTCTTTTATTCCATTATTATTTCTTTGTCGTGTTCTGCAGTATCACAACGTATCACAGGGAAATACTTTATTTGATGGAAAGGTATTTATATGAATTTTTATTCATGAGTATCGGGTCCTGACGTTTCATTTTCACAATTTATCATTATTTCGGGAGGATAGGGGTGATATGTATGTATATATATATATATATATATATATATATATATATATATATATATATATATATATATATAGGATAGGGGTGATATGTATATATATATATATATATATATATGTATATATATATATATGTTTTTATACATATATATATATATATATATATATATATATATATATATATAGGATAGGGGTGATATATGTATGACGACATTATTTAGCCAATCATATTCCAGCGCTGCCGTCGAGTTGCCGATAGCCCATTTTCACTCAAAGTATTCCAATATTTCGCATTATTTCTCCAAAACAACAGTATGCATAAGCATGGCAATTTTTTACTATATCAATTAGATAGCAAGTATCGTTTTGGCAAGACAAAAACTAAATGAAGTAATGATTATGCTTTTACCCCAAGCTAAAAAAAATCATGTAACAATGCGCAAGAATACGGCAGTGTAGGGATAAAAAGTTTATTTTGTTTAATAATTTTATTGATCTATCTATTTACTTATTTACATATTGCGTTTTATGTGATTTAATTTCTATCATTCCTTTATTTTTTCTTTATTAATTCTATTTCTATTTTTATGTTTTTTCTTTTTATATTCTCAAGGGACACGGGTTTTTTGGGGAAAAAATATCCACTGTATATTTGTCATGTGTGAAGGAAGTCCACGTGAGGAAATTTTGACGGTATTTCTGTCCCGTTTTCGCGAACAGAACAAGAAATATACGATTTTTCTGCCAAATGTAAGACATCGACATAGAAAACCAAAATCGACGGCATTTTTGCCAAGTGTGAAGATGGAAATCGACGTAATTTTTGCCTAGTATGAAGGAGAAAATCGACGGTATTTTTGTCTAATGTGAAGATGGAAATCAACGGTAGTTTTGCCTAGTGTGAACATGGAAATCAACGTTATTTTTGCTTAGTATGAAGGAGGAAATCGACGGTATTTTTGCCTAGTGCGAAGATGGAATTTGACGGCAGTTTTGCGTAGTGTGTACGTGAAAATGAACGGTATTTTTGCCTAGTGTGAAGATGGAAATCGACGATAGTTTTGCCTACTGTGTACATGAAAATCAACGGTAATTTTGCTTAGTGTGTATATGTAAATCGACGTCATTTTTGCCTAGTATGAAGGAGGATATCGTAGGTAGTTTTGCCTAGTGTGAAGATGGAAATCAACGTTATTTTTGCCTAGTGTGTGGATGGAAATCGACGGTATTTTTGCCTACTGTGAAGATGGAAATCGACGGCAGTTTTGCCTAGTGTGAACATGGATTTCAACGTTATTTTTGCCTAGTGTGTAGATGGAAATCGACGTTATTTTTGCCTAGTGTGAAGATGGAAATCGACGGTATTTTTGCCCTGTGTGAAGATGAAAATCGACGGTGTTTTTACCTAGTTTGAAGATGGAAGTCTGCCTAGTGAAGACGTGAAAGGGAAATCA
Organism: Oratosquilla oratoria; assembly: GCF_046742065.1. Lineage (NCBI taxonomy): Eukaryota > Metazoa > Arthropoda > Malacostraca > Stomatopoda > Squillidae > Oratosquilla > Oratosquilla oratoria. The sequence goes on along the minus strand of NC_134788.1, from coordinate 48,825,510 downwards.
AGATGTCATAATAATCATGGAGCGAAATTTTCAATTCAGCACGTGGCACTGAACGAAAAATTCTGAGAAAGCCCTTAAGTACGTCGAGAGAATTTTCTTTTTAAGAATATAGAAAAGACAAAGAATTTTGATAATTATGTTCTTATTAAAACTGAGCGAAACATTCTGAGAAAATCATTGTATACATGTAGAGAGAAACGTTTTCATATATAGAAAAGACGATGAATTTTGACAATTGTGTTCATACTAACACTGAACGAAACATTCTGAGAATTTTTTTAAAAACGCAGTGAGATTTTTTTTTAAAATATGGAATATACGATGAATTTTGACAATTGTGTTTATATCAACACTGAGCGAAACATTCTGAGAAAATCCTTAACATGAGTAGAGATTTTTTTTAACAGAAAAGACGATGATTTTTTTTTCATATTAACACTGAGCGAAACATTCTGAGAAAACATAGAGAAAAAACTTAAAAATATAGAAAAGACGATGAATTTTGAAGTGTTCATATTTACACTGAACGAAACATTCTGAGAAAACCCGTGGAGAGCAAAATGCATTACAGAAAAAATATGATTATTTTTGACAATTTTGTTCATATAAACAATGAGCTAAACATTCTGAGAATATCCTAGAGAATATCTTGTAGAGAAAAGATGAAAAATATTCGTATAGAAAATACGATAAATTTTGACAATTATATTCATTTTAATACTAAACGAAACATTCTGATAATTGTGTTCATATTAACACTGAACGAAACATTCTGGGAAAATTCTTAAACACAATGTTTTAAAAATATAGAAAATACGATGAATTTTGACAATTATGTTCATACTAGTTCTGAGCGAAACATTCTGAGAAAATCCTTAATTATGTGTAGAATTTTTTTTATATATAGAAAAGACGATGAATTTTGAAAATTTTCATATTAACACTGAGCAAAACATTCTGAGAAAACATAAAGATTTTTTTTAGAAATATAGAAAAGACGATGAATTCTGAAAAGTGTTCATATTAACAATGAACGAAACATTCTGAGGAAACCCTTAAACACGTGCAGAGAAAAATGCTTTAGAGATATGGAAAAGATTATTTTTGACAATTGTGTTAATGTTAACTCTGAGCGAAACATTCTGAGAAAACCCTTAAACACTTGTAGAGAAAATATGAAAAACACTCGTAAAGATAATACAATAAATTTTGACAATTATGTTCCTTTTAACGCTGAGCGAAACATTCTGACAATCGAGTTCATATTAACTGAACGGAACATTCTGAGAAAATCCTTAAACACGTGGAGAGAAAAATGCTTTAAAATATAAAAAATGCAATAAATTTTGGCAATTCATTTCATGTTAACACTGAGCGAAACGTTCTGAGAAAATCCTTAAACACATGTAGAGAATTTTTTTAAATATAGAAAAGTCGATAAATTCTTATTTTTTCATATTATCACTGAGCGAAACATTCTGAGAAAACCTAGAGAAAAACCCTTTAGAAATATAGAAAAGACGATGAATTCTGAAGTGTTCATATCAACACTGAACGAAACATTCTAAGAAAACATTAAACACATGCAGAGAAAAATGATTTAAAGAGGATTTTTGACAATTGTGTTCATATTAACACTGACCGAAACATTCCGAGAATATCCTTAAACACTTGTAGAGAAAATATGAAAAATACTCGTATAGAAAATACGATAAATTTTGACAATTATGTTCATTCTGATAATTGTGTTAATATTAACACTGAACGAAATATTCTGAGAAAATCCTTAAACACGTGGAGAGAATTTTTTTAATATAGAAAATACGATAAATTTTGACAATTGTGTTCATATTAACAATGAGAAAAACATTCTGAGAAAATCCTTAAACACGTATAGAGAATTTTTCTCATATATAGAAAAGACGATAAATTTTGAAAAAATTCATATTAACACTGAGCGAAACATTCTGAGACAACTCGAAGAAAAACCCTTTAGAAATGTAAAAAAGACGATGAATTCTGAAAAGTGTTCATATTAACACTGAACGAAACATTCTGAGAAAACCCTTAAACACGTGCAGAGTATAATGCTTTAAAGATATAGAAAAGATGAATTTTGACAATTGTGTTAATATTAACACTGAGCGAAACATTATGAAAAAACCCTTGTAGAAAACACTTGTAGAGATAATATGAAAAATACTCGTATAGAAAATACGATAATTTTTGACAATTATGTTTATTTTAACACTGAGCGAAACATTCTGACAATTGGGTTCACATTAACTGAACGAAACATTCTGAGAGAAAAATGTTTTAAAATACAATAAATTTTGGCAATTCTGCCCATGTTAACACTGAGCGAAACATTCTGAGAAAATCCTTAAACACATGCAGAAATTTTTTTTAGATATAGAAAAGTCGATCAATTTTTATTTTTTTCATATCACTGAGCAAAACATTCTGAGAAAACATAAAGAATTTTTTTAGAAATATAGAAAAGACGATGAATTCTGAAAAGTGTTCATATTAACACTGAACGAATTATTCTGAGAAAACCTTAAACACGTGGAGAGAAAAATGATCTAAAGATATAGAAAAGATGATTTTTGACAATTGTGTTCATATCAACAAAGAGAAAAACATTCTGAGAAAATCCTTAAGCACGTATAGAGAATTTTTTCATACATAGAAAAGATGATTTTTGACAATTGTGTTCATATTAACACTGAGCGAAACATTCTGAGAAAACCCAGAGAAAAAACTTTTAGAAATGTAAAAAAGACGATGAATTCTGAAAAGTGTTCATATTAACACTGAACGAAACATTCTGAGAAAACCCTTAAACACGTGGAGAGTAAAATGCTTTAAAGATATAGAAAAGATGAATTTTGACAATTGTGTTAATATTAACACTGCAGACACGTGTTTAAAGTGATGTGTGAACGTGTGAACGGGGTATTTGGTTGTCGAACAACGTTCGACAACCAAATACCCCGTTCACACGTTCACATATCACTTTAAACACGTGTCTGTCGAACCGCGTTCGACGAACCGTTAGACGTTGTCAACCCCCTCTTACTTCAACAACCTTTATGGTCCTTTTTTTCTTTTTCAAACGGCAACATATACAGCAACAGCAACAGACAACTACCCAACAATTGGCACAACATTGGCTAATCCCGCAAACCACATAATATTTGCAATACTTCTATTAACCCAAAAAAGAAAACAAGAGAACAAGCCTGGCGTATGATGTGTTAAACATGACAAAACTCAAGACAAACTAACAATCAATTCGACAATTACCTCCCACACCCATATTTCCAAAATACGGAAGTATCTCATAATCCTTGTTCTTTAAATAAATGGTCAAATTATATTCCAGCCAAACAATAATCCTTGTTCTTTAAATAAATGGTCAAATTATATTCCAGCCAAACAATAAAAACTAAACTAAACCGACATCTAACCACAAAAACCCAAGTTTCAAATCCAAAATACTACCCTTGATTCACAACCACGACCAGATTTTATACCACATTCCCTCCAAGATTACAACTTTCCATCTACAGAAACGGAATGCCACGCACCAACTCTCTAACTGTAAAAAAAAAAAAAATTGAGTACCAGAAAACATGGACTACGATATGATGCAACACCTATACCCAACCGTGACATGAGCTTTACTCCTTGAGATTTCGAGAAGCTAGGCCCACTGTCATATCCCAATTACCTATAGACCTAAGACATCTCCAAGACGCACAGGACAACCCTAGCCTCGCCACTTACTCACAAAGAAGAATCCCCCATACCTAAGGAAGTGTCCTCAGTAATATATATATTTTTTTATCATATCTATTGATGATATAACAAAACAAGTCCCTACGAAAACAACTGTCATTCTATGCATCGACGACCTAGCCCAGTTATGCGTGGGAACCCACCCTTTTCATACCAACTGCCTTCTGAAACACACACACACACACACACACACACACACACACACACACACACACACACACACACACACACACACACACACACACACACACACACACACACACACACACACAAGAGGAGAAAAAAGATAGTTATAGAAGAGATCTGAAGAACAGTTTTCTACACAAAGTGGCGGACACTTGGAATAAAATGGACGAAACAGTAGTGTGTGCAATGACCATTTACGAATTTAAGAGCAAATTAGACACTGCGAGATACAAAGGCGGGACACCACGAGCGTAGCTCCCTTTCTCGTAAAATACAATTAGGTAAACACAACTAAGTAAAACTAGGTATATACACAACCCAACTACACTAATGGCCAGGATCCCATGAATTTCGTTTCTCCACTTCATCAGCACCATGCACTTCTGTTGATGCCGTTGCTGTAAATATATTCCATTTACACAACTAGAGAACACCACCCTCCTAGTAAAACAACAGATTTATATATATATTTTTTCAGTACTCTGGAGATAGGGATTTGAGAGACGATTGTTGTTATGTAGGCTTGCCAAGAAGATCTTCTTGCATAATGTCTGGCTTGACTGGCTCGACTACTTGCTTTTCCCAAGAGCAGGGAGTTCTCTTGGTCCGGACCTCTTTGAGGAAGTTGAAATGCCCTGTGGGCCAACTAGGGAACTGAGCATTGAGATGTGGATGCTGAAGTCTTTGGGTTTGAAAGGAGAACTGTTGGTGTTAAGTGATCTGCGTTGTGTCAAGTGTTGAGAAGTTATTTTCTATATTCATCATTATCAATTGAGGGCATTCGCCAGGGAACACGTCTGTTCACTCACACACAAACGCCACCACGATCTCTCCGAACAAGGTCTCTTGCAGCCACTCTTCCCACTCCGAACAACTCTCTAGCACAGCGTTTCTCAATCAGGGTTCCCCTAAGGGACCTGTGGCAACACACTGCCACTGCTATAGAGTCCCCTAATTGCACATATCTTAACTGTACATAAATATATTGATCCTTATCAAATCATTATATATGTCCATTATAAATAATACAGCATGTTTCAAATATTATATATCATATAAAGATGACTGTTGTATTGTTAAATTCATATATGTATAGTTTTATTTGCATACTTTGTTCAAAGCTTGTATCTATTCTCTATATATTATGTATGTTATGGCGGACGGCCATTTGATTTAACTCTGTTCTCTTTAATTATTTAAAGACTACAATTGTCTCCAATGATGAGGTGTTCAACCCCATAGTCCGCGATAACAAAGTAGTGCGCTAGTCCATCTCGGTATGGAAACCAATAAAGCAGTTCTTTATGTCTAGAACATCGAGCTGTTAACACCTCCATAAGCGTCATGGAAGTCATTATTGTTATAAATTGTTATTTTTACGTAATGTTAACTATTGGGAGAATATGTAAGAGTTAGTGCATAAGTCATGTTAATAATTGATGTACTTGGTTTCTCAGAATGATAGTGGATCACGAAGATATTTGATGATGTATGTTATGGAGGCGGGTAAACAAAATCATGGTAGGAATCATGAAGTTGAGTTCGATGATTGTTTTATTGATGAATAATGTGTTTAATTATTGTATTTATTCAATAGTTTAATTGTGAATGCAAATTAGATTGTGATACAAGTTGCAGAAACCACACGGCCACACACGGCCCCACATACACAAATTTACATACCGTCTGTATGTGACCAAAGAAGGGCATAAGAATAGAGAAGATTGAAGTGTGCGTTATGATTGTCATTCCCACACCCTCTGTAACCTCGACCCACTAACCCTTCGGGGCGGCGTGTACAATATATATATATATATATATATATATATATATATATATATATATATATATATATATATACATATATGGTTGTGTACAGGGGGACTATTTGTATATAAAGTTTAATGGCGGAGGCTCACTGTTAAGTCCTTGTCCTAGTTAAACCACTCCTCTGAAAATAAAGATTAGTTAACATAAATTTCTCAGTTGATGGCAGTTGCATACATAAACAAAGAATACAGTTCTAGTCACGTAAGTTAGAAAATAAACAATCTTTATCCCACTTCACCATGTTCATAATGTAAATTGACAACCCATTACATTTTCCAAGAAATAAGTCGAAGGGACCCCAACTCTCACCCTAAGTATGAAAATATCATCAACATATCTGAACAGCTGCCCAGGATGTAACATATCTGAACAGCTGCCCAGGATATAACACTTCAACCCATACCATACAACACATAATGGAAGATTGCATTATATACAATCATGCACGCAAACAACACAACATACACTCTATAAAGGATTTGTGGGAAAACCCAGTTTCGGCTGTGGCATTCCTTGGGGAGACGGGACTGCTCGGACAGGCAGTCTAGGGAACAACAACAACAACATATCTGAACCAATCATACCAGGGAGTTTTATCGTCGGAAAAAGAACACTCTCAAAGGATCTGATGTAAAGATTGACCAGAACAGGAGAAAGGATAGAACCCAGGCTATGGCCAAAATTTGGACTAAAGATTAATTTTTGTAAAAAAAAAAAAAAAAAAAAAAAAAACATTAGTTGAAAGACAAGTGCGATGATTTTGGAAACCGGAAGGGGGAATTAGTCTTGGAATGCTTATAGCTATGCTTCTAAAAATTACAAAACATCATCAACATAAATATTTGTAGATAAAGAAGCAGTGTCGATACTTGATAAACTACGAACTGAAATATTAATGTCCTTGATTTTCTGGAAGAAATATTCTGAATGTTTTATATGTGAGTTGGAAATTTTCCCCCCACAAAAGGTGATAACAAACCCATAACGAACTAGGGAAGGAGTAAATATCACTAGTGATTATGTCTAAACTTAAAGTTTTCACTCCTAATTTGCTTTATTTTTATGGCCTAAGTTATAAGGAGGTACCCCCAATGAGGCTCATAATCTCCAACAGGAACTCTTGGACCAGTAAACTTTCCAAATCAAACACCAGAAAAATATGACGTCAGTCCTCGCTTCGCTCGCAGCGAAGCGCGAGCGAAGCGAGGACTGACGTCATATTTTTCTGGTGTTTGATTTGGAAAGTTTACTGGTCCAAGAGTTCCTGTTGGAGATTATGAGCCTCATTGGGGGTACCTCCTTATAACTTAGGCCATAAAAATAAAGCACCTTAGGAGTGAAAACTTTAAGTTCTTAATATTTTATTTTTTGTTCTTAATATTTTATTTTTTTCGAACCCTCACTGATCATTGTAGGGAGTTTATTCGTGAAAGATGTTCTATTTTAAGCTCCTGTTGTTATTTTTCTTATCATAGCCTTAAAAGAATTTGCATGTTATCATACAATTCCTTTATCTCAGTTGTTTAGCCAGAGGAACAAATGGTAGCTTATTTCCATAGTGGAATGGAACCTCTTTCAAGTTTACTTTGGACGAGTCTCAACAAGCATCCACTCATCTATTATGTTTGTAGCCAAGTGACGTTGACTGAAGGAACACCATTAAAAAACACCGGTCTATCTTTATCATATATATATATATATATATATATATATATATATATATATATATATATATATATATATATATATATATATATATTTCTAAACAGAAATGTAGTAACACGTTTGTAAATGACACGCGGGAAACCCACAGTCGGAGAAAATAAACTTCGAATAACGACGAATCCTTTATTCCTGAAGAGGGCTACAACTGACAGCCGAAATATAAGATTCTTCTTTATTCGAAGTTAATTTTCTCCGACTGTGGGTTTCCTGTGTGTCATATGTATATATATATATATATATATATATATATATATATATATGTATATATATATGTATACATATATGTATATATATGTTATGGGATCACGATAAAAAAAAAAAAAATGCCTCTTGGAGAATATATTCCAACCTCTCACCCTGAAAGCCAAGAGTTCGGCTTGCTTAAATCTAAATGAAGGATTTAAGATTTTTTAATGCAGGATTTTATATTTAAGATTTTGACTCAGCTTTACGCGTTGGATCCATACTGTCTTTTATTCTACTATCTCATCACCAGACTTATTGTCACCCACTGTAACATCTTTCTTTGAGGCTCTAGCACGGTTAACCCATTAAACTCCGATGACAATATTCTTGTCATTTGGTCAAATAAAACAAAAAATCATAAAACACCAAAATGTTTGATCAAACAGCACCAGAAAAATATGACGTCAGTCCTCCTCGCTTCGCCCGCGAGCGAGCGAGCGAAGCGAGGAGGACTGACGTCATATTTTTCTGGTGCTGTTTGATCAAACATTTTGGTGTTTTATGATTTTTTGTTTTATTTGACCAAATGACAAGACATCTTGTCATCGGAGTTTAATGGGTTAAGTTCTCACTTTGATGTACTGACCTCATAACAGACGACAAATTGAAATAGTTGATATTATGATTGTATTCTGACTTTCCATTTATAGTTGTCGAGCAGAGGTAGCTATGCGAAATGTGATGTTTGTGTTCCCTCCAAGCCATGGGAAGAGCAAAAGTCAGGCGACATATCCCTTTTGCCTTCCATGCTGTAAGAAGCTTGACACGAGACACAATTAATTATGGGGATTTCAACTTTAATGATGGTCACTGGCTTTACAACTAAAGTACTACACAGAGCATTTTTAATCAGGCGCATAAAATACTCTTTCCGGGATTTGAGTGTCTACTCACCGCAGATGCAGCAAAAGAAATACACATATACATATACCAACGGCCTTTTTATCTTTACAAGGGAGGTAGCCAAAAAAAGGCATAAAGTCCACTCCCATCAATTCCACTCCCTCCTTCCCTCTTATCTTGGCTCCTTCTGGATGACAGGTCATCCATGCATATCGGCCACTGCCCTGGGTCAGAAGCAATGCAGGAAGACACAGCACATCAACAGCAAGGCCGCTTCATTTAATCGGCGAACCCCCGTGTCCACTCCAGGTCAAGTTAGGTTGTACCTGGATACAAGTTCTTTTTCCTACTCAAATAATACGTCAATCTCCGGCGAGATATTTGTTTGGTACCATCTTGTTCAGTATAATCGGTGGAGCCTAATATATCTGCAGGGTAACCAACGAATGGTCCAAGCCGTCTCAGTTAATTAACAGCGCCTACAACGGTGTGAACTGCTGTTTCATTTATGCAAATCCTTTTTTAATATAGGTTCCACATCTGTGATCGACATAATTTTTTGTATTCATTAAAATACATCCCATACATCGCGTGCTACCGTAAATTCTTGCAGTCAAAACTGGACTTTCATTGGCTGAGTATACTACAGTTGGTGTAGATTTCATGAGTATGCAATTCGTTTCTTCCCGTGATAAACGGACCGGTCCCGGATATACCGTTCTGTTTCATCCCGAGCATTACGCTTAGGCACAGAAACAAATCTTTTATGCTAGAATAGTGGTTTCGTTGGTAATGTTGGTTACCAAGATTTCCAATCTAATTTGACCGATCACCTCCCGGCAATACTACTTTCCAGACTAAAATAATACTTACATTGCATTGGTTTTACTACTTTGTAATCCACTTGGGTCAAATACACTCGTTCAATGTAAATACCCATTTCATTAAAGGGAACAGTATCTACCGATGACGACTGCAAATACTGTGCAGTATCCTTATTTTATCGCTTATCCTATTTAGTTCTTATATTAGCTCTTGTTTATTCCTGGAGCTTTTAAAAAGAGAGTAAATAGTACTATAATTAAAGAATACTTTTGACGTCCAAGACAAATTATAAATTTCGACCGATTACCTCCCGGTAATTCTAATTTCCACACTAAAAGGGCATATTCTGAGAAATATTACTTTCTTTACATTGTTTTTACTGCTTTTTAATCAACCTGGGTCAAATCAACTTGTTCAAAGTAAATTATCATGCCAACAAAAGAAATTATACATGCCGGTGATCGATGCAGATCAAATAATAGTATCATTAGACTGATGCACATGCCCTTCAATTTTACCAAACTGGCAACTCTAGGCTACAAATCCACAGGTAATGTTTCCAAAGAAACTTTCCATATATACGATGTTATACTGTATCATTTGTAAAAGCTTTTCATCTGTCTAAAACTGACTTTAGTTCTGTGACAAAATAAGTTAATTTGCTGCACAAATACCCTTCAAAGTAGGGTTGGAGTGGCACAGAGGAAGGAGTGGATTTTTTTTTTTTTTCTGTGCGAGTGAGTGCTCTGACTAGGTAGAAGGCCACAGGTACATATGTCAAAAAGTTATATTCATACACCGGTATCAGTAATGCATACCTTGTGGGGAAACACTTACATACAATGTACCACACGTAATCTAAATATGCTCCTTTCTCACAACAACGGTAAAATTGACAAAGTCATGATAGGAGACCCTAACACTTCAAAGTGCATCTTGCTAATCCTAAGTCGGAGTAATCTCGAAAAGAGTAATACTACAAGCGATTAAGTATGTGATATAAGTGTTCTCAACTCTATCACCTAAAGAAAATATTGCATACCTAAATTTCGTACACTGTGTTACCGCTACAACCGCAGGAAAGATCAATGTAGTTCTACTTTGTCTATTATTGGTGATGGTAATTTTCAGTAAAGTAACAGCAATATAAATAACACTGTGAGATCGGGTATTATAAGGTAAATATATACATCATACGCACCGGGATAAATAAATGATAACAATTATAAAAGGCTTATGAGATAGTAATGACGCCCAAAATTCAATTCGCCTTTGTGACTTGGGTCATTAAATGCCTTTATTTCTCTTTACGTGTTGCCTATAGCACCGGTTGGCATGTATGGGTTTAGGGTTCATTCACACTATCCATTCTCGGTCTGCTCTCGGTCAAGATCTAAGAATATAAGGTCTAACCACTTCCGACCGAATTTCGAGGGAGTTGGCGCAGCGAGCCCGTGAACGTCACCTGGCTGTTCAAAGTGGGGTTAGCGGGTCCTATAGCTGTCAGTTGAAGTTGGTCCGTCGTTCGAAAATGACGTCGCCTTCGCTCGCACCGCTCCACTCAATTAGTTATATTCTGACAAATATTATATAAAATATATATATAAATATATATAAAATATTATAGTTCCTGTCTATATATATGAATATATAATATATATGATATATAATATATATATATATATAATATATAAAATATTATAGTTCCTGTCTTCCTTGGCGTTTCACAGTTTTCTTCAGTGTATCACAAAGAGAAAATGGACGCATCCAAACGACGTCAGAAGCTGCGCAGGACTGCTCCAGCGGTTAGACCTGTTTACTTAGACCTTGCTCTCGGTTCTGAGGCATTCACACGTACGGTCCGCTCTCGCTCCCGTCATCGCCCCTCACAAAAGAAGGAAATCAAGTGTATATTTTTACCGTGACCAGTTCATCATGCAGTACATGCCATAGGAAATTCAGGGCCAATGTGGAAATTCGAAAGCTTCTTATATAGTATTGTGGGCCCTGGCATCTAATCACCCTTTTAACACATGTAGCATATACGTCTGTGTAAATTGCTTCATGAAACATTACTTGAAGTAGGCTATATTTCTTCAATTGTAGAATAAACAAAAATTGAAATAAAAACAAAAAAAGGTTTTACGGTTTGTAAAACATTTATATGAATGAAAATGAAATTCATATATAGCAGAACAAACACTTTTGAAACATAAGCACTTCCCTAGAAACTACATGTTTCGATAACAAAAAATAACCCTCTTGCTAAACCTAATTGCAAGTTGTTCCTTAAGAATATTTAAAAAACAGATAGAAATACATGTTTCTTCATTCAGTGTCCTTCATATGATAAAGCCAGTAAATCCTTGATGTTTTGACATTTCATGGATTTCAACCATAAACAGATAAAGTTAAAAAAAAGAAGATGATGATATATTTAAGGAAATACATCGTTCCACCTACTTTAAAATGATACGCCTATTCCTATGGTTGGCAGCAAATGCATCGATAATCATATCCCTGTCTAACATCTTTACTCTTTGGGAATTGATGTTTAATACTCCAAGATTACTGGTACGTTTGTCACCGCTACTGTTACACAAGTAGGTTTTCAGTTGCTTTTGGCACGAAAAGCTTCTTTCACATGATGCTGAGTTAACTGGAAGAGTAACATTAATACGCACTAGCTTATATAAATCTATGAATGCATCTTCGTACGGTTGGAGCATGATGGCAAGTTGCATAGGTGTGTCCACTTCCATTCCCTGCTCCTGCTTTCTGGCAATCAACCTTCATAGTTGGTGCAGCTGTACGGATAGATCTTTGTCCTCCACCCCGTAATTTGCAGCCATTCCTGATAGCTTTTCCTTGTTCAAAAAGGTAGGATGATTGGGGTTGAAGGCAGATACTCCAATAAGAACCTGACATGCATCGCCAGAAAACCTTCTTCTCAACTCACTGAGAAACTTGTCTATCACGGAGTAGTAAATCCGTCTCTTGGTAACATGGGAGTCATTCGAATCATCATCTTGTCCTATGCCGGATGTTATGACAAACTCATCCAAGTATCGTGGGGCTGCCCTTTGCCTCTGACGTGCAAGTTGTCTGCGAATCCCTACAGTCTGGCACAATTCCTCAGCATGATTTCGTAGTTGCTCCCAGCTCTCTTCGTTTCTCATCTCTGTTTCAACCAAATCAACTGCTGAGGCAAGCTGGAGATCAGGGGACTGGAGTTGATCTGACAAGGGTTTCGTCAATTGCAGCAAACTCTCCATGAACACCAGGTTCGTCACAAAATGGTGATCCAGAAGGGCAATGAGTGACCTTGCTCCACTGGCCCTGTCCACATTTCCCCCTTCCATTAAATAATTTGAGGTTGCAACGATGCCAGGCAAGGTCCTCTTAACAGCTTGGCAGGCCGAGTGTTGGCATGCCCATCTGGTGTCCGATAACCGTTTGAGTTCTATATGTGGTCTTTCTGGGTTCAGCTCCTTTCGGAATTTTAGAAATTCCTGATACAGCACCGACGAGGAGAAAAAATTGTACAGTGATTGGACTGTGACGAAAAACTCAGAGATTGACCTTATATTGTTTACGCAGTCAACTAAAACAAGGTTTAGCCTATGAGCATAGCAGTGGATGTATACAGCCTGTGAAACGTCTCTTCTGAATCTTTCTTGGACCCCATTGGTGCAACCCGACATAACTGCCGCTCCATCATAGCACTGACCGACACAGGTATTGTGGTCAATTTTACATTTGGCTAACGTTTCTTTTATCTTCTGGAGTAACGATTCTGCATCAAGGCCTTCAGCTGGTGTGAAATCCAAGAATTCTTCATGAAGTTCCTGATCATGGAGATACCTCACAGCAATAGAGATCTGCTCCTTCTTCGCTATATCCTTCGTTTCGTCCACCATGATGGCAAAGTGCACTGCTTGTTTCACCTCATCACTTATCTCCTTTCTGATCATACCTGTCATTATTTCAAATGATTCATTTTGTATATCGTGGTGAGTATATTTTGCATTCCCCGGACCGTTAACTTTTTTTTTTGCAACTGTGTGATCATACTTGGCTAGCACATTAAGTAATTTCAAAAAGTTTCCTCGATTGTCGGATTCATCCCCTTCTCTGTGCCCTCTCTGGGTAACATTTTGACATGCTGTATAGAGAAGTACATCAATAACTGCTTTAATGTACCGCCAATTATCCACCACTGTCTTGGCAGGGATAGTGCTGTAGTCGCTGAAAGCCGACCCTCCTTTCAACCCCTCATTTCGTTTCGTTTCCTCTCTTTTATTCCATTATTATTTCTTTGTCGTGTTCTGCAGTATCACAACGTATTACAGGGAAATACTTTATTTGATGGAAAGGTATTTATATGAATTTCTATTAATGAGTATCGGGTCCTGAAGTTTCATTTTCACAATTTATCATTATTTCGGGAGGATAGGGGTGATATATATATATATATATATATATATATATATATATATATATATATATATATATATATATATATATATATATATATATATATATATATATATATATATATATATATATATATATATATATAATTCAAAATAGGCATGTTTGTGTTTCAACTGCATATTCCCCTCGAAATTAGTCAAGATGACGACATTAGTCAGTATGACGACATAATTTAACCAATCATATTCCAGCACTGTCGTCGAGTTGCCAATAGCCCATTTTCACTCAAAGTATTCCAATATTTCGCATTATTTCTCCAAAACAACAGTATGCATAAGCATGGCAATTTTTTACTATATCAATTAGATAGCTAGCATCGTTTTGGCAAGACAAAAACTAAATGAAGTAATGATTATGCTTTTACTCCAAGCTAAAAAAAATCATGTAACAATGCGCAAGAATACGGCAGTGTAGGGATAAAAAGTTTATTTTGTTTAATAATTTTATTGATCTATCTATTTATTTATTTACATATTGCGTTTTATGTGATTTAATTTCTATTATTCCTTTATTTTTTCTTTATTAATTCTAACTCTATTTTTATGTTTTTTCTTTTTATATTCTCAAGGGACTTTACGGGTTTTTTGGGGAAAAATATCCACTGTATATTTGTCATGTGTGAAGGAAGTCCACGTAAGGAAATTTTGACGGTATTTCTGTCCCGTTTTCGCGAACAGAACAAGAAATATACTATTTTTCTGCCAAATGTAAGACATCGACATAGAAAACCAAAATCGACGGCATTTTTGTCAAGTGTGAAGATGGAAATCGACGTAATTTTTGCCTAGCATGAAGGAGGAAATCGACGGTATTTCTGCCTAGTGTGAAGATGGAAATCAACGGTAGTTTTGCCTAGTGTGAACATGGAAATCAACGTTATTTTTGCTTAGTATGAAGGAGGAAATCGACGGTATTTTTGCCTAGTGTGAAGATGGAATTTGACGGCAGTTTTGCGTAGTGTGTACATGAAAATCAACGGTATTTTTGCCTAGTGTGAAGATGGAAATCGACGATAGTTTTGCCTAGTGTGTACATGAAAATCAACGGTAATTTTGCTTAGTGTATATATGTAAATCGACGTCATTTTTGCCTAGTATGAAGGAGGATATTGTAGGTAGTTTTGCCTAGTGTGAAGATGGAAATCAACGTTATTTTTGCCTAGTGTGTAGATGGAAATCGACGGTATTTTTGCCTACTGTGAAGATGGAAATCGACGGCAGTTTTGCCTAGTGTGAACATGGAAATCAACGTTATTTTTGCCTAGTGTGTAGATGGAAATCGACGTTATTTTTGCCTAGTGTGAAGATCGAAGTCGACGGTACTTCTGCCCTGAGTGAAGATGAAAATCGACGGTGTTTTTGCCTAGTGTGAACATGGAAATCAACGTTATTTTTGCCTAGTGTGTAGATGGAAATCGACGATATTTCTGCCTAGTGTGAAGATGGAAATCGACGGTATTTTTGCCCTGTGTGAAGATGAAAATCGACGGTGTTTTTACCTAGTTTGAAGATGGAAGTCTGCCTAGTGAAGACGTGAAAGGGAAATCAAGATGTCATACTAATCATGGAGCGAAATTTTCAATTCAGCACGTGGCACTGAACGAAAAATTCTGAGAAAGCCCTAAGTACGTCGAGAGAATTTTCTTTTTAAGAATATAGAAAAGACGATGAATTTTGATAATTATGTTCTTATTAAAACTGAGCGAAACATTCTGAGAAAATCCTTGTATACATGTAGAGAGAAACGTTTTCATATATAGAAAAGACGATGAATTTTGACAATTGTGTTCATACTAACACTGAACGAAACATCCTGAGAAAAAAATTAAAAACGCAGTGAGATTTTTTTAATATAGAATATACGATGAATTTTGACAATTGTGTTTATATCAACACTGAGCGAAACATTCTGAGAAAATCCTTAACATGAGTAGAGATTTTTTTTTAACAGAAAAGACGATGATTTTTTTTCTTCATACTAACACTGAGCGAAACATTCTGAGAAAACCTAGAGAAAAAACTTAAAAATATAGAAAAGACAATGAATTTTGAAGTGTTCATATTTACACTGAACGAAACATTCTGAGAAAACCCGTGGAGAGCAAAATGCATTACAGAAAAAATATGATTATTTTTGACAATTTTGTTCATATAAACAATGAGCGAAACATTCTGAGAATATCCTAGAGAATATCTTGTAGAGAAAAGATGAAAAATATTCGTATAGAAAATACGATAAATTTTGACAATTATATTCATTTTAATACTAAACGAAACATTCTGATAATTGTGTTCATATTAACACTGAACGAAACATTCTGGGAAAATCCTCAAACACAATGTTTTAAAAATATAGAAAATACGATGAATTTTGACAATTATGTTCATACTAGTTCTGAGCGAAACATTCTGAAAAAATCCTGAATTATGTGTAGAATTTTTTTTAGATATAGAAAAGACGATGAATTTTGAAAATTTTCATATTAACACTGAGCAAAACATTCTGAGAAAACTTAAAGATTTTTTTAGAAATATAGAAAAGACGATGAATTCTGAAAAGTGTTCATATTAACAATGAACGAAACATTCTGAGGAAACCCTTAAACACGTGCAGAGAAAAATGCTTTAGAGATATGGAAAATATTATTTTTGACAATTGTGTTAATGTTAACTCTGAGCGAAACATTCTGAGAAAACCCTTAAACACTTGTAGAGAAAATATGAAAAACACTCGTAAAGAAAATACAATAAATTTTGACAATTATGTTCCTTTTAACACTGAGCGAAACATTCTGACAATCGAGTTCATATTAACTGAACGAAACATTCTGAGAAAATCCTTAAACACGTGGAGAGAAAAATGCTTTAAAATATAAAAAAATGCAATAAATTTTGGCAATTCTGTTCATGTTAACACTGAGCGAAACGTTCTGAGAAAATCCTTAAACACATGTAGAGAATTTTTTTAAGATAGAAAAGTCGATAAATTCTTATTTTTTTCATATTATCACTGAGCGAAACATTCTGAGAAAACCTAGAGAAAAACCCTATAGAAATATAGAAAAGGCGATGAATTCTGAAGTGTTCATATCAACACTGAACGAAACATTCTAAGAAAACATTAAACACGTGCAGAGAAAAATGGTTTAAAGAGGATTTTTGACAATTGTGTTCATATTAACACTGACCGAAACATTCCGAGAATATTCTTAAACACTTGTAGAGAAAATATGAAAAATACTCGTATAGAAAATACGATAAATTTTGACAATTATGTTCATTTTACTACTAGACGAAACATTCTGATAATTGTGTTAATATTAACACTGAACGAAATATTCTGAGAAAATCCTTAAACACGTGGAGAGAATTTTTTTAATATAGAAAATTTTTTAATATAGAAAATACGATGAATTGTGTACAATTGTGTTCATATTAACAATGAGAAAAACATTCTGAGAAAATCCTTAAACACGTATAGAGAATTTTTTCATATATAGAAAAGACGATAAATTTTGAAAATTTTCATATTAACACTGAGCGAAACATTCTGAGAAAACCCAGAGAAAAACCTTTTTAGAAATGTAAAAAGACGATGAATTCTGAAAAGTGTTCATATTAACACTGAACGAAACATTCTGAGAAAACCCTTAAACACGTGGAGAGTAAAATGCTTTAAAGATATAGAAAAGATGAATTTTGACAATTGTGTTAATATTAACACTGAGCGAAACATTATGAGAAAACCCTTGTAGAAATCACTTGTAGAGAAAATATGAAAAATACTCGTATAGAAAATACGATAAATTTTGACAATTATGTTTATTTTAACACTGAGCGAAACATTCTGACAATTGGGTTCATATTAACTGAACGAAACATTCTGAGAAAATCCTTAAACACGTGGAGAGAAAAATGTTTTAAAATACAAAAAATACAATAAATTTGGGCAATTCTGCCCATGTTAACACTGAGCGAAACATTCTGAGAAAATCCTTAAACACATGCAGAATTTTTTTTAGATATAGAAAATTCGATGAATTTTTATTTTTTCATATCACTGAGCAAAACATTCTGAGAAAACATAGATAATTTTTTTTAGAAATATAGAAAAGACGATGAATTCTGAAAAGTGTTCATATTAACACTGAACGAATCATTCTGAGAAAACCTTAAACACGTGGAGAGAAAAATGATCTAAAGATATAGAAAAGATGATTTTTGACAATTGTGTTCATATTAACACTGAGCGAAACATTCTGAGAAAACCCAGAGAAAAAACTTTTAGAAATGTAAAAAAGACGATGAATTCTGAAAAGTGTTCATATTAACACTGAACGAAACATTTTGAGAAAACCCTTAAACACGTGGAGAGTAAAATGCTTTAAAGATATAGAAAAGATTAATTTTGACAATTGTGTTAATATTAACACTGCAGACACGTGTTTAAAGTGATGTGTGAACGGGGTATTTGGTTGTCGAACAACGTTCGACAACCAAATACCCCGTTCACACATCACTTTAAACACGTGTCTGTCGAACCGCGTTCGACGAACCGTTAGACGTTGTCAACCCCCTCTTACTTCAACAACCTTTATGGTCCTTTTTTCTTTTTCAAACGGCAACATATACAGCAACAGCAACAGACAACTACCCAACAATTGGCACAACATTGGCTAATCCCGCAAACCACATAATATTTGCAATACTTCTATTAACCCATTCAACTCCGATGACAAGATGTCTTGTCATTTGGTCAAATAAAACCAAAAATCATAAAACACCAAAATGTTTGATCAAACACCAGAAAAATATGACGTCAGTCCTCCTCGCTTCGCTCGCGAGCGAGCGAGCGAAGCGAGGAGGACTGACGTCATATTTTTCTGGTGCTGTTTGATCAAACATTTTGGTGTTTTATGATTTTTTGTTTTATTTGACCAAATGACAAGAATATTGTCATCGGAGTTTAATGGGTTAAGTTCTCACTTTGATGTACTGACCTCATAACAGACGACAAATTGAAATAGTTGATATTATGATTGTATTCTGACTTTCCATTTATAGTTGTCGAGCAGAGGTAGCTATGCGAAATGTGATGTTTGTGTTCCCTCCAAGCCATGGGAAGAGCAAAAGTCAGGCGACATATCCTTTTTGCCTTCCATGCTGTAAGAAGCTTGACACGAGACACAATTAATTATGGGGATTTCAACTTTAATGATGGTCACTGGCTTTACAACTAAAGTACTACACAGAGCATTTTTAATCAGGCGCATAAAATACTCTTTCCGGGATTTGAGTGTCTACTCACCGCAGATGCAGCAAAAGAAATACACATATACATATACCAACGGCCTTTTTATCTTTACAAGGGAGGTAGCCAAAAAAAAGGCATAAAATTCACTCCCATCAATTCCATTCCCACATATTCCACTCCCTCCTTCCCTCTTATCTTGGCTCCTTCTGGATGACAGGTCATCCATGCATATCGGCCACTGCCCTGGGTCAGAAGCAATGCAGGAAGACACAGCACATCAACAGCAAGGCCGCTTCATTTAATCGGCGAACCCCCGTGTCCACTCCAGGTCAAGTTAGGTTGTACCTGGATATAAGTTCTTTTTCCTACTCAAATAATACGTCAATCTCCGGCGAGATATTTGTTTGGTACCATCTTGTTCAGTATAATCGATGGAGCCTAATATATCTGCAGGGTAACCAACGAATGGTCCAAGCCGTCTCAGTTAATTAACAGCGCCTGCAACGGTGTGAACTGCTGTTTCATTTATGCAAATCCTTTTTTTAATATAGGTTCCACATCTGTGATCGACATAATTTTTTGTATTCATTAAAATACATCCCATACATCGCGTGCTACCGTAAATTCTTGCAGTCAAAACTGGACTTTCATTGGCTGAGTATACTACAGTTGGTGTAGATTTCATGAGTATGCAATTGGTTTCTTCCCGTGATAAACGGACCGGTCCCGGATATACCGTTCTGTTTCATCCCGAGCATTACGCTTAGACACAGAAACAAATCTTTTATGCTAGAATAGTGGTTTCGTTGGTAATGTTGGTTACCAAGATTTCCAATCTAATTTGACCGATCACTTCCCGGCAATACTACTTTCCAGACTAAAATAATATTTACATTGCATTGGTTTTACTACTTTGTAATCCGCTTGGGTCAAATACACTCGTTCAAAGTAAATACCCATTTCATCAAAGGGAACAGTATCTATCGATGACGACTGCAAATAATGTGCAGTATCCTTATTTTATCGCTTTACTATTAAGTATTTTATAATAGCTCTTGTTTATTCCTGGAGCTTTTAAAAAGAGTTTAGAGTAAATAGGACAATAATCAATGAATGTCTAGAAGTCCAAGACAAATTATAAATTTCGACCGATCACCTCCCGGTAATTCTAATTTCCACACTAAAAGGGCATATCCTGAGAAATATTACTTTCTATACATTGTTTTTACTGCTTTTTAATCAACCTGGGTCAAATCAACTTGTTCAAAGTAAATTATCATGCCAACAAAAGAAATTATACATGCCGGTGATCGATGCAGATCAAATAATAGTATAATAAGAAAGATGCACATGCCCTTCAATTTCACCAAACTGGCAACTCTAGGCTACAAATCCACAGATAATGTTTCCAAAGAAACTTTCCATATATACGATGTTATACTGTATCATTTGTAAAAGCTTTTCATCTGTCTAAGACTGACTTTAGTTCTGTGACAAAATAAGTTATTTTGCTGCACAAATACCCTTCAAAGTAGGGTTGGAGTGGCACAGATGAAGGAGTGGATTTTTTTTTTTTCTGTGCGAGTGAGTGCTCTGATTAGGTAGAAGGTCACAGGTACATATGTCAAAAAGTTATATTCATACACCGGTATCAGTAATGCATGCCTTGTGGGAAAGTACTTACATACAATGTACCACACGTAATCTAAATATGCTCCTTTCTCACAACAACGGTAAAATTGACAAAGTCACAGGAGACCCTAACACTTCAAAGTGCATCTTGCTAATCCTAAGTCGGAGTAAACTCGAAAAGAGTAATACTACAAGCTGTTAAGTATGTGATATAAGTGTTCTCAACTCTATCACCTAAAGAAAATATTGCATACCTAAATTTCGTACACTGTGTTACCGCTACAACCGCAGGAAAGATCAATATAGTTCTACTTTGCCTAATTATAATTAATATACTTCTCAAAAATATTTCAACAGCGCAAACAATTTTGCACGGGAGGATACTGCATGATAATTGAGTGTAATCTTAATACCGGGATACACCAATGATAATTCTTGGTAAATGCTTATGAAATGGTAATTACGTCTAAAGATTTTTTGTTTACATTGAGCGAGTGAGTGTTCTGCCTAGGTAGAAGGCCTCAGGTACATACGTCAAAAAGTTAAATTCATACACTAGTATCAGGAATGCATACCCTGTGGGAAAACACTTACAAACAACGGTAAAATTGACAAAGTCACGATAGGAGACCCTCACACTTCAAAGTGCATCTTGCTAATCCTAAGTTGGAGTAAACTCGAAAAGAGTAATACTACAAGCTGTTAAGTATGTGATATAAGTGTTCTCAACTCTATCACCTAAAGAAAATATTGCATACCTAAATTTCGTACACTGTGTTACCGCTACAACCGCAGGAAAGATCAATCTAGTTCTACTTTGTCGCAAGTAGGCAATAGTCGTATTAAAAGAGTAATTAACAATAATAACGATAACGTAATATTAGTTATCATGAGAGAAATAATTGATATATCTCCACCGAAATATATAAATGATAACACTATTAAGAGACATGAGATGATAACGACGGCCAATGGTCGATTCGCCATCATGACTTTGATCTTGACTTACGTATATTTCTTATTACATGCTGCCCTCAGCAATGGGTGGCATTTATGGTAGGTTTGTGTTTACCTCGTTCGTGATGCAGCAGGCAGGATTATTAGAGTGATGACGTTACAAAAATTGTGTTGTGACGACACACCATAGTAGGGTGAAAGTTGTTTAAAGATTTAAGTCATAAAGGCGACTCGAACTTGGGACGTCACTACTATCTCACGAGTCTTTTACCGGTACGGAAATTAGCGGTATTTGCCCTGCACTAATGCGTATCGCTATACAAATAATTATAGATAGAGGGCAGGATAGATAAGATGGGGAAGGGAGGGGGGTTTAGTGGAAGGAAAGAATGATATGGAAGGAAGTTAGAGATATGACACCTGTGGGGCAGACCACCCACTTCCTCGGTTATTTTTACAGTCTCGTGGACTTATAGACTACTAGATAGGATAGTTAGTTGGGGAAGAGGGGGGGGGGGGATAGGGGTTTAGTGTAAGTAAAGAAGGAAGTTGTGAGAGGTGTGGGGCAGACCCACTTGCTATTTTTAATTACACACACACACACACACATATATATATATATATATATATATATATATATATATATATTAAACGTTGATGGTTGACGTGAAGCTTCTGCCACATATGGTGTTCGGTTGGTCCATCTCCTATTTGTTGTTCTCCTTTTCTTCTTGCTTGAGATGTTGTTTTTTTGTCGTTGTTGTTGTTATCAATGTTATTGTTGATTGGCAGTTAGTTGTTGTTTTTTTGTGTTAGAAATGTATATGACTATTCTTTTTACCTATTTGTTTTAGGTGTTGAAACTATGGGAATTATTTTATTAATTACTTATTGAGCCGTATTCATAAAATGAAGGATATCCTTGCAAGTATAAGGTAGAAGTATAAGGTAATGCTCTCAAGCAAAAGGTAGAAGTATAAGCATATCCATCTTTCCATGATTACCTTATACTTGGGAGGATATCCTCCAAGCAGAAGTAAAAGAATGACTCGTGTTTCGGGAGCGCCGGGTTACATAGTTACACGTTTGAACGTGTCGTAACTCGTAAGATTTCTGATGTGATGTTCCTGTTTCCCGTACACGAGTTTACTATTGCGTTGGTGGTTGCTGAGTGGAGGTGTGTGGTGATTGCTCTCCTACATTATTTCAGGTAACACTATAAGCATGGCAAAATTACTAAATACAATATAAATAAAAAAGAAAAAAAAAACTTTATCCATTCATTCGCATGAGCAATTATGCTATCAACTACTACATTCACAGTCCGTGATACCGTAGCTTTATTCTATAGACAGATGACAAGGCGCCTCCCCGAGTGTCTTCATTGGTGCCTAAAAATCTGTCCGCAAGCCACTGTACATTTTGTTCTTCAAAACGGAATAACATCTTAAAATCACGATCAGGTGTAGGTAAACGGGGCATGTAATGTTTAACATGCCTCACATCCACAAACTCTGCCATCGTGCTGAGAGTTGGACAAAACAACCTTTCACTTCTAACTGTAGTCTGCTACTGACCAGACTCAGCCTTCTTGAAGCATATGCTCTTTATTTGAAGTAAAGGGTCTTGTTTATGTATAACCATTTACTGCGATTATGCTTTTGCTCGACAAGTAAAAGGTTTTGCTTGATTTTTTTTTATGAATACAAGTAGAAGGATTTCCTTTATATTTTGCAAGTATAAGCGTATCCTTTTCTTCATAAATACGGCCCACTGCCTATCATTGATGTTGTGAAGGTTGGTTGCATCTTCATGTCGTATACATTTTTACTTAGCTGTTGTAGTTAGAGGGTAGGATTGATAAGATGGGGGATTTGGTGGAAGGGCAGACTGAAATGGAAGTCAAAGTTGTGATAGATGTGGGGCAGCCGTATTTAATTATTTTATGGTATATTTCAGATACGATCACTTCAGTCAATTATTAGTACTATGTAATAAGATGTGTCATAGATGCATATCACTATACAAATAATTAAATATTGAATACATATTAAGTAACAAAATAAATAAAAGTACAAGTTTAAATTATCTAAACGTGGAATTCATTCATACATGACAGTATATGTTCATGTATGATATATTTTTTTTTATTAAATTTAGTTTACTATATCAAGGGGTAACCTTAGTTTTCTACACCAGTGCAGCCTATAGTCATCTCCGCAACAAAAGACTGACGCCTTCATTATGTCTTCAGGTTTCTACAGAAAACAGTATTATTAACAAAAATATCCTTGACTATCTACACTAACTTGTGAAACGCACGACACCGGCGCAATTTTACAGAAAGGATGCATGCACGGCTAACTACAGAATATCTAACTTGTAATTATTTAATGCATCTATTACATAGACGTTAAATACTGTGAACACGGGCTTTATTAGATGAAGAGCTGTAGATCTACCTGGTAAATATCCAAATGGTTGCTAAAGAGTTTATTTGATTTTAGGTGATACACAGGATACATAAAATGGCTTTGATAAGTTAATGCATGGGCCTTTCAAAGAAACCGATTGCGGATAATCCTATTCATGTGTTGATTTTTCAGGATATAATTTACAATCGTAATTATTGACGCAGACTGGTGATACTAATCTAGAAGTTATCATATTGAACGATAAAGTAATATATACTTCCATCGGCGCCCATAAATATGCGCGAGTTGTTGAGGGCAATTGTTTTGAAATATTTGCTCTCAGGGAAGTATTAATAGTATGTAATAAGATCATAATGTATCGTAGATCTTAATTAATATGTAAATACTGAAATATTACTTATAAATTAAGTTGTAAAATAATATAAGTACAAGCATAGAATATTTTACTATGTAATTGTTTTATACATGACAATACATGTTTATATATGATATTATATATACTTTTATCAATATTTGTTTACAATATTAAGGGGTAACCTCAATTGTCTACATCAGTGCAGCCTATAGTCATCGCATCAAAAGATTGAAAAGAAAGGTTTGACGAATATTTGAACCACAAAAGATTTGCGGATGACATTATTCTTTCAGAAAGATGAAGTTATTATTCAGATGAAATAATGAATCACATGAAATCAAATCAAATATTTAACAAGAAACAATTTGGATTCTTACCAGGCAGAATTTCTTCAACTAATAACGGCCCTGTTCACAGTATTTAACGTCTTTGTATTATTGATACTTTGAATAATTATAAGTAACTGTCCAGTAATGTCGTAACACATTATGATTAATAAATACACTAAATACTCACTGTAGATTGGATTTAAGAAAAGAAAGGAAATAACGATTTCCGCATATTTCGATCACTTGCTGTGATCCTCTTCAAGCAGAATACAAAGACGAGTTAGTTAGTTTATTATTTAACATTAGTACATGAATATATACACAATCACATACACGTATGTATATATACTCGTGCATACACATACTTATAACTATATACATATACATATAAAAATGCGCGGGCCACAAGCCCGCCGCTGGGGCTTACGCCCCGATATTTTGCTACCATGTTTCAGCGAGGGGGCGGAATGTCTCGCATGATGGTTAGCAATTTGCTAGGTGTGTTAAGAGCCCGCCTGACCAAATGGGCGGCCAAAGCTTCCTCATCCTGTGGGCCCTCGATGGGTTGCTGTCTTAGTTGAGCTGTGGCGGGGCAGTGAACCAGGTAGTGTATCAGCGGTCGACGGCTCTGGAGGCCGCAGTGTTCGCACTCCTGACCACTGAACTCGGGCCGTAGCTGCTCCAGCGTGCCGTACCCGAGCCGGAGCCTGTGCAACCGAACTTGGTCGGCTCTAGTTAGCGGACGGCCGCATTGTAGCGGCTGGTAATTTGTGGTGGCAGCGTACCATGCTGCCTGCCGCGAGGTTCTCTCCATGGTTTGATGGTGGTGATGAGCGGAGTGCCAGGTGCTCCGCTTAGCCTGCGTCTTGATCTGCTGCAGGCTGGGGAGGACGTAGCAGGATACTGCGGGCATGGTGCTAGCTGCTCGGGCTGCTGCATCCGCCAACTCGTTCCCTCGGAGCCCCACGTGACTGGGTACCCAGTTCATCCGTAGGTGCCGGCCTTCACCGGCAAGTCTCTGCGCGCTGAGCTGAATGGATGTTACCAGCTGGATGTTGTCGGTGGGGCTGGCTTGCTGGAGTGTCTGGAGGGAAGATTTGGAGTCTGTGTGTATAATTACCGCACCTTCACGATGGTGAAGGGCGTGCTCCAGGGCTTGCTGTATGGCAACTAACTCCGTCTGCAGGGTAGAGCAGTGGTCGGGGGTCCTCCATGACAGCGTCTCCCCGCCGGTGACTGCCGCCGCTCCGGTCGTGCCTCGAACAGGGTCCACAGATCCGTCTGTGTAGTACACGGCTCCCCCTGGGATGCTGGCCTGTGTCACAGATGCCAGCGCGTGTAACCACAGCTCGTGTTGTGTGCACTGTGCCTTCCTTGCTGGCGGGTTGTTGATGATGATTTCGACGGGTGGGGGCTGCCATGGGGCCGGTACAACGTAGTTTGCAACGGCCAGATCCGGACTCCACATGGCTATTTGACCGTCGTCGAACAGTGCATTGGTGGCGTCAGCTATCCTCCGTAGCCAGGTGTTTGTGCTGAAGAGGTCCCGTCGCTGCGGTAGGGTCCTTTTGATTTTGGTTCGTGCTATGGTCTCCCTGTCTTGTCGGAGGATCTTAGCCACCCGGCAAGTCGCAATATGTTGAACCCTGGAGGCCAGAGGTACCAGTCGAGTCTCACTTTGCATTATGGACATACTGGTCCAGCGAGGTGCCCCGAGCATGGTCCTCATGGCCTGGTTCTGGATGCACTCGATCCTCCTTTGTTGGGTGGGTGACAGGGAAACCAGCACGACAGCGCTGTAGTCAATCAACGAGCGGACGGCCTGTATGTAGTACAGGCGCAGCACGGCATGTGAGGCTCCAGAGTGTGTCCTTGTCATCGCCCTCATGACATTGATTCTCGTCCTCGTCCTCTCCCTTAGGTAGGTGACCTGGGTGTTGAAGGATAAGCCTTGGTCAACCCATACTCCCAGGTACTGGTACGAGCTGGTCCAAGCCAGCTGGATACCCTGAATGTGGAGGTGGGTGTCCGGGGTGGTGGCCTTAAGCATCAAGGCCTTGGACTTCTCAGCTGAGATCTTGAGGCCCAGTTCTTCACACTTGTTAGAGATAAGATCAAGGCCCTCTTGTGCTCTGGTGATCCTATTGCCTCGGGTTTTGCCCGAGACGACAAGAACCAGGTCGTCGGCATAGCTGAGAAGCGCCGTGCCACCCCGGAAGGGTAGGCTCACCAACTGTTCCATTAGGAGGTTGAAGAGGACGGGGCTGAGAACCCCACCCTGCGGAGTGCCGTTCTCTAGGTCCCGGTAGGCTGAAAGGTGGCCTTGGAACCTGACCCGGGCGCGTCGGTGTAGCAGGTAGTCCTCTATCCAGGAGAGGAGTCGTCCCTGGACACCCCGCTGTACCAGCGCATCTAGGATGGCGTGAGCACTGGCTAGCTCGAACGCTTTTTCCAGGTCGAGGAAAACGGCCACGGCAGGGCGGTTGTCTATGTGACTCAGGAGAGTCATGATGCTGTCGGCCGTCCCTACGCCCTTGGAGAATCCGAAGATGTGTGGGTGGAGGGGGCCCAGACGCCACATGAGTCGGGTGAGTACCATGCGCTCCGCTGTCTTGGCCGTGCAGCTCAGCAAGGAGATGGGACGTGGCTTGGAGGGCTCCCTGGGCTTAGGGATGGGCTGGATGTCCGCTCGTTTCCAGGTGGTTGGGAGACGTCCTACCAGCCACGAATGGTTCATCAGGGCCAGTAGTGCTGCCTCCCCGGCAGGCCCCGCGTGAGCTAGCATAGAATAGGTCACGCCATCCGCTCCCGTAGCCGTATCTCTACCTTTCTTGGCCCGGGCCAGTTCTTGTGGCGTGAAAGGTACATCGGTGACGTCAGGTGTTGCTCGCGCCGTACCGACGGCCTGCTCTCGTGCTGGCCTGAGCTGCTGCTGGAGGTTCTGCATCTGTGCGGGGAGCTGGGAGTTGGCGCACCGTGTGGCGAACATATCCGCTAGTCGTTCTGCTTCCTGTTGTGGCTCTGGGTGTGAGGCAGGACGAGGGGCGCGCTTCCCGGAAGCCGTCCTCAGTTTGGCCCACAAGTCTGCCAAGCTGGTGTGCTGGGAAAAGCTGGCACACCACTCCAGCCATTTGGCCTCCCGTACCCGGCTTGAGACTTGTCGAGCGTGTGTAACCACTTCCTTCAACAATTGTAGGTTAGTTGAAGTGGGTCGCTTGCGGTACAGCTTCCGATGAATGTTGACCAGGTGATTCTGCTCCCGGACTTCCTCATTGTAGAACCACCAGTTCCGACGCCATCGATGCCCTGGATGTCGTCTGGGGATGGCTGCTTCTGCTGCTCTTTCGATTGCTGTAGTGAATTCTGTTTCTCGCTGGTCTAGGTCCTCCGGCGGGTCGCACGCATTCCACCAGTCATCCAGGGCGGCCTGGAACTTCTTCCAGTCCGCCCTCCGCAGGTCCCATCGAGGTGGTTGGAGCGGTGGTAGTGGGAGTGCGGCCCTTAGAGTGGTGATGACGGCGTAGTGGTCGCTGGTGAGAGTAGGATGCACACGCCAGCTACTTCCGGAAACTAGATTGGTTGACACCAGGGTGAGATCCAGTCTGCCTCCCCGGACGTGAGTGGGTTCCCCAGTATTTAGAAGGGAGATTTCCTGGACCTCTTCCAACGTGGTTGCCAGTTGGCGGCCGGTCGGGTTAGTCGGAGAGGGGGAGTGAAGCAGTGGATGATGGGCGTTGAAGTCTCCAGCTACTAAGATATTGTTGTGGGTAGCTAGTGACAGTATCTCATCGGCCTCCAACAGTTTCCCGGGGCTCCTGTAGATGTTATAGATGAGGAGTGGCAGGTCGGGAAGGAGGAGCTCCACAGCCATCACCTCCACACCCTCACCACAGTGTACGGGTCGCGCAACCCTGCGGTGTGGTAGGTTATTCTTCACCAGCACCATGCAACCACGGCAACCAAGGCAAGAGAAAACACATATATACATAGGAGAGAGGTGGAGTGAGGGAACATGGACATGTCATATCAGGTGGCGTTTATATTGCTGCGCGGGCTTTGTGGCAAGTCATCCGCTTTTACAATAGAAGGAAGTAATTTGTTAACTGCCAAGGTGGTTATATAATCATGTGACCATTGTCCTTTTGAAACGTTAAAACTAGGGAATTGTTTAATTAAGGAAGATTCAATGACTTTCCTTTTATAACTACATTTTGATTTGAAAATTATTTTCGCCTCGTCCCAATTTATGCGATGATTATTGTTGGCGACGTGTTGAAATACCGCGGAGTTCTGTTGTGCGTATTTTACTGAATTTTTATGTTGTTTTATTCTTGTTTTCAATTCTCTACCCGTTTGTCCCCAATACACTTCATCACATCCCTAGCAGGGTAATTTGTAAACTCTGAGGTCTATGTCTTCTGTTGTTCTGTGATGAACGTTGACTACTTTTCTGAATAAATTATTGGGGTAATTATAAATGATTTTTACGATATATTTTAGTAGCATTTGGGAGAAATGTTGTAAGCAAGTTTTAGGCAATTTTTGTTCCATTTATGATACTGAGATGGGTGGGAAGTAGATTTATAGTAACTTGAGGCTTTATTCGTAAACCAGTCTAGGTACCCTAAACTTGTTAAGAAGTTTAGGGTAACCAGACTGGTTTACAAACAATATGGGGTTTTGATTAATATACAATTTTGTATATATATATATATATATATATATACATATATTTTTAGTGTAAATTTACCACGCGTACATCCTTTTTATTATTATTATTATTATTATAAAGGAAAGTAATTATGCATGTGATCATGCGGGGACGGACAAGCAAATTACCATATATTTCCTACTTTATTGTTTGGTTCGTCGTCTTAATAATAATTTAGTAGTTATTTTTTTTAATCTCAAGCTAAGTCGTTGTGTTAAAATACTACAGCTTGTTTGTACTTGTCTTACATAATATGGTAACTGAAATAATGCACATATCAGGAATTCAGTAAAACAATGACTTATCATTATGGGTTCAGAAATTTTTAAGTCCCCCCTTAAATATGTTTATTTATATATTCATTTAACTGAATAGCAAAGACCCAATGCAATGTATATTAGTTTTATTACAAGTATCATATTTCTTATTGTTTTTTATTTAAATATAAAAGTGGTAATAACCAACATAGGACTGTTATTGTTTTATTTGTAACAAAAACATTCATTACATATGTTTTTAGAATATTTCTTCTACAAATAAATATTGGAAGTTAAAACGTTACTATTCAATATTTTTAAAAATTTAATATTGTAAAGGAGAATCGAACTTCTTTCTTTAATCCCTCAGCATTTAACAGTTTATATGTGGAGTTATGGTTGGATGTCATGTAGAGTGTATAAGGATGGTCGATAAATGGAAGTTAGAAGTTATCATGATGTATTATGCGTATATAGGGATAATTTATTCTGATATATAACAGTGCTGGGCAAATACCGCTAATTTCAATACCGGTGAACAACAAAACCGTTACCGAAATTACCGGCAGTTTACCGGTAAAAAAACTTGTGACGTCCTAAGTTCGAGTCGAGTTCGAAAAATCAATGTTTTTGTCTTTTAATAAGCTATATCTCTGGTTTTATTTTACATATTATTTTTATTGTAAAGGGAAAAAGTCATACTTTAATTGGTGCTACACAAATACACATATAATGAGCTTTGACTAATTTGTAATAAATGTTTTCCTAAAAAATAACTTAACCTAACCTGACTTATTTGTAATAAATGTTTTCCTAAGAACTGGTTTTTTATGCTCCCTTGTTTTAATACTTCATACAAATTAGCCCAGCACGTGATCCAAAGACCAAGGTGAATACTCAAGGTTATATTAGATTTCATTGTCAGCATGTTTTTTTTTATTTATTTCCTCAATTATTGTTTCATACAAATTAGTTCATATTCTTATTTAGAAACAGAAGCACATTGGCATTTTCATCACTTAAGCATATATACATATATATATATATATATATATATATGTATGTATATATATATATAAATATATATATACACGCACATATATGGGTCTTCGTTTGGCGACACGCGGAATTTTTCGATGAAACTTTCACAATCAATATAGTTTCGTATGGTGATCACAGAAATAACATTAATTCTATTGAGAAATTAACAAAAGTGCCGAAGAAAAAAGGTTTTAATGGTAAAAAATTACCGAGACCTTAGCGGTACAGACTTGCTTAATGGTAAAAGTTTAACCGGTAAAATTAGCGGGACACTGGGCCCGTCAGTACCGTCACTCAGTACCACCAAGCCAAGACGTGCTTACCGCTCTCTGTTATGGTATAGCTTATCGAGTTATCGGTTAACGGAGCCTTAACGGTAGCAGAATTTTTGCCGGTAAGCTACCGTCAAGGTTGTTACCGATAAAATCCGTAATTTTACCGGTAGCTGCCCGCCACTAACACTTAGGGAATACTGCAGCAGATGTTGCGTGTTGCCGCACCCCTCAATGAGAATATGTCCAGGGGTCTTGTGAGGGGAGATTTATTTCTGAAGTGGCTGGGTGGGAGTTTGGTTCTTTGTAAGGAAGAGATTGAGTTGATGTTTCCATTTTACGGTAAGTTGCGGGTGAACGTGGAGGCGAGGATGTGGAGTTTTGAGATGAATAACTTAAAAACTATCCAGTAATCATTCCTTCCACTTGCGTTTTGCGACTTTGAATGGGCTAAATGGTAGACGTGACTTCACTTTCAGAAATCTAGATTTCTCTTAGAATACTTCACCAGTAAGTCTAAAGGTTGGCTCACACGGTCGAACGGTTGGTCGAACGAGGTTCGACAGACACGTGTTTAAAGTGATGTGTGAACGGGGTATTTGGTTGTCGAACGTTGTTCGACAACCAAATACCCCGTTCACAGTATAGGTTTACAATTTCTTAGTTTATGATACAGCTTTGCTAGATATGACGGGAAGATTATTCAATATTTTTGAGATTTGAAAAAAATATTTTTTTTTAACCGAAGTCACTTTTACTCAGGTAAACTGTCAACGGACAGAGGAGAGTGTGGGTCGTTAGTTCATATAGGTGTGGTTTGTTTTTTATGGGTTTGATCTTATTTACACTAATAACCCCACTGTTAATTTGATTTAAGAAAATAAAGGAAATAACGATTTCCGTATATTTCGATCACTTACTGTGATCCTCTTCAGCGGAAGACGATCACAGCCAGTGATCGCAATATCCGGAAATCGTTATTTCCTTTCTTTTCTTAAATCCAATCAACAGTGGTGTTTTAGTGTATTTACTAATGTGTTACGACATTACTTGGCATTATTCTTGTTTGTTTTTCACTGTTATCAGTTCGAAACCTATTTTTTTTATTCGTTTATGATTTTGTTTTTCTGGTTTTATAATTTCTTGTTATTCACGAGTACTTATTATGGCACACCTCTGTTTTATATTACTTTTTTTAGTTATCAGTCTATGGCCATATATTCATTATTCTTCGTTACATTTTATTTACTATTTTGTGGAATTATTTCCATTATCAGCTTCGTATATAGCTTTCCATGCAAAGAATTCACAAAACACACGTGATAAAATATTTTTGCAGAAACCACCGGGAAATTGGAAAAACAGATACCGAACGTAGCTTTCCATCTTAAGGTACAGTTGCACTAGTCAACGGCGGGTACGGACAGTTGCTCACTGGATAATTGCTCACCGGATAATTGCTCACCGGACAATCGCTCACCGGAGAAGTGACAAAGAGGACACTTGCTCACCAAAGATTTTTTTTTTTACTTTTCTTGAACTTGATAACAAACAATATACAGGATTTTTTTTTATTTATATTTAGGTTTATTACAGCAACAATACACAAACAATATCCAAACTTTTATATTTTAGTTTTTAATAATTATAAAATTCAATACAAAATTTCCCATCAATATATAGTAATGATCTTTTACCGGTCCAGTCTAATGGTGTGGCCAACTGCATTTAGAAAGTCAGGAAGACACTGACTCCCTGCAGCATACCCCTGGCACAGATTCCGAAGGCGGTTCTGTGCAGGATATTCAAATTATCTTGTTGTTGTGCAAGTGTATGCCCGATTCTTCAAAAGCAAATAAATATTCACCGATTCAAACGCAAATTTGGTTATCAACCTTGGCAAATTAGTTTTCCGAGTGAAAATATTAAGGTAAGACATCAATAATATACTATTGTAATGTAAGAAAACTCTTTTTTAACCCATTCAACTCCGATGACAAGATGTCTTGTCATTTGGTCAAATAAAACAAAAAATCATAAAACACCAAAATGTTTGATCAAACACCAGAAAAATATGACGTCAATCCTCGCTTCGCTGCGAGCGAAGCGAGGATTGACGTCATATTTTTCTGGTGTTTGATCAAACATTTTGGTGTTTTATGATTTTTTGTTTTATTTGACCAAATGACAAGACATCTTGTCATCGGAGTTGAATGGGTTAACCTATTTTCTCCCGTATATGAGCAGCTCAATATCGTTGGGTAATATACACTTGGTCAAGAAATGACCCAAAAATCTTCACATGCCAAGTTGCATGTGCGCTGAATGGCCTACCGGCTCCGGCGTTTGGCCCTCAAGCCAAAAAATCCATAAATCAATCAATCAACCAAGTTGCATGTCAATTGGGCCAGTGGTTTAAATTTTATTGATTATTTTTAAATTGAAAACAGTTGTCATGGCAACATTATAGGTTGTTAATTTAGAAATAATCAATAAAATCCAAACCGCGTTGGCCACACCATTAGACTGAACCGGTAAAAGATCATTACTATATATTGATGGGAGAAATTTGTATTGAATTTTATAATTATTAGAAACTAAAATATGAAAGTTTGGATATTGTTTGTGTATTACTGCTGTAATAAACCTAAATATAACTAAAAAAATCTTGTATATTGTTTATCAAGTTCAAGAAAAGTAAAAAAAAAAAAAAAAAATCTTTGGTGAGCAAGTGTCCTATTTGTCCACTTCTCCGGTGAGCGATTGTCCGGTGAGCAATTATCCGGTGAGCAACTGTCCTACACCCAGTGAACGGATAGGTTGGATTCCAAGCCTAGGGATGGATTTCGTCCATCGCTGGAGGATCTGGGTTGAAATTCAAGCCTAAGGACGTCCAACGCAATAATGTTGTATTCCAAATCTCGGAAGAGATCCGACGGAAAGAAACTAAAGATATATGTTACAAGTATTCATGTATATATAATCTATGCATTTCTATTACTATGTGCTTTTTGCACTGAAGATGTAATATACGAAAGCGCTCTGCTTCGTTAGTTTCTTTTTCCAAGTGGTCTACTTTGCATATACAGTATATATATATATATACAGTATATATATATATATATATATATATTTATATATATATATATGCTAATAAGAACACGGGTACGTGTGTTCACTTATGCAAAGTAGACCTCTTGGGAAAAGAAACGAAGCAGAGCGCTTTTGTATATTACAACTTAAGTGCAACAAGTACATAGTGATAGTTAGTTAGTTAGTTTATTATTTAACATTAGTACATGAATATATACACAATCACATACACGTATGTATATATACTCGTGCATACATATACTTATAACTATATATATATACATATAAAAATGCGCGGGCCACAAGCACGCCGCTGGGGCTTACGCCCCGATATTTTGCTACCATGTTTCAGCGAGGGGGCGGAATGTCTCGCATGATGGTTAGCAATTTGCTAGGTGTGTTAAGAGCCCGCCTGACCAAATGGGCGGCCAAAGCTTCCTCATCCTGTGGGCCCTCGATGGGTTGCTGTCTTAGTTGAGCTGTGGCGGGGCAGTGAACCAGGTAGTGTATCAGCGGTCGACGGCTCTGGAGGCCGCAGTGTTCGCACTCCTGACCACTGAACTCGGGCCGTAGCTGCTCCAGCGTGCCGTACCCGAGCCGGAGCCTGTGCAACCGAACTTGGTCGGCTCTAGTTAGCGGACGGCCGCATTGTAGCGGCTGGTAATTTGTGGTGGCAGCGTACCATGCTGCCTGCCGCGAGGTTCTCTCCATGGTGCGATGGTGGTGATGAGCGGAGTGCCAGGTGCTCCGCTTAGCCTGCGTCTTGATCTGCTGCAGGCTGGGGAGGACGTAGCAGGATACTGCGGGCATGGTGCTAGCTGCTCGGGCTGCTGCATCCGCCAACTCGTTCCCTCGGAGCCCCACGTGACTGGGTACCCAGTTCATCCGTAGGTGCCGGCCTTCACCGGCAAGTCTCTGCGCGCTGAGGTGAATGGATGTTACCAGCTGGATGTTGTCGGTGGGGCTGGCTTGCTGGAGTGTCTGGAGGGAAGATTTGGAGTCTGTGTGTATAATTACCGCACCTTCACGATGGTGAAGGGCGTGCTCCAGGGCTTGCTGTATGGCAACTAACTCCGTCTGCAGGGTAGAACAGTGGTCGGGGGTCCTCCATGACAGCGTCTCCCCGCCGGTGACTGCCGCCGCTCCGGTCGTGCCTCGAACAGGGTCCACAGATCCGTCTGTGTAGTACACGGCTCCCCCTGGGATGCTGGCCTGTGTCACAGATGCCAGCGCGTGTAACCGCAGCTCGTGTTGTGTGCACTGTGCCTTCCTTGCTGGCGGGTTGTTGATGATGATTTCGACGGGTGGGGGCTGCCATGGGGCCGGTACAACGTAGTTTGCAACGGCCAGATCCGGACTCCACATGGCTATTTGACCGTCGTCGAACAGTGCATTGGTGGCGTCAGCTATCCTCCGTAGCCAGGTGTTTGTGCTGAAGAGGTCCCGTCGCTGCGGTAGGGTCCTTTTGATTTTGGTTCGTGCTATGGTCTCCCTGTCTTGTCGGAGGATCTTAGCCACCCGGCAAGTCGCAATATGTTGAACCCTGGAGGCCAGAGGTACCAGTCGAGTCTCACTTTGCATTATGGACATACTGGTCCAGCGAGGTGCCCCGAGCATGGTCCTCATGGCCTGGTTCTGGATGCACTCGATCCTCCTTTGTTGGGTGGGTGACAGGGAAACCAGCACGACAGCGCTGTAGTCAATCAACGAGCGGACGGCCTGTATGTAGTACAGGCGCAGCACGGCATGTGAGGCTCCAGAGTGTGTCCTTGTCATCGCCCTCATGACATTGATTCTCGTCCTCGTCCTCTCCCTTAGGTAGGTGACCTGGGTGTTGAAGGATAAGCCTTGGTCAACCCATACTCCCAGGTACTGGTACGAGCTGGTCCAAGCCAGCTGGATACCCTGAATGTGGAGGTGGGTGTCCGGGGTGGTGGCCTTAAGCATCAAGGCCTTGGACTTCTCAGCTGAGATCTTGAGGCCCAGTTCTTCACACTTGTTAGAGATAAGATCAAGGCCCTCTTGTGCTCTGGTGATCCTATTGCCTCGGGTTTTGCCCGAGACGACAAGAACCAGGTCGTCGGCATAGCTGAGAAGCGCCGTGCCACCCCGGAAGGGTAGGCTCACCAACTGTTCCATTAGGAGGTTGAAGAGGACGGGGCTGAGAACCCCACCCTGCGGAGTGCCGTTCTCTAGGTCCCGGTAGGCTGAAAGGTGGCCTTGGAACCTGACCCGGGCGCGTCGGTGTAGCAGGTAGTCCTCTATCCAGGAGAGGAGTCGTCCCTGGACACCCCGCTGTACCAGCGCATCTAGGATGGCGTGAGCACTGGCTAGCTCGAACGCTTTTTCCAGGTCGAGAAAAACGGCCACGGCAGGGCGGTTGTCTATGTGACTCAGGAGAGTCATGATGCTGTCGGCCGTCCCTACGCCCTTGGAGAATCCGAAGATGTGTGGGTGGAGGGGGCCCAGACGCCACATGAGTCGGGTGATAGGAATACATAGGAATACATAGACAATATATACATGATACAAAGGAACAAGGACAGTTTGAATAAGCGTAGCGACCAATTACCCCCTGGAGAGCGGAAGGTCATTGTCAATTATCTTACGATGGTGGGGCGACATCAGGTCACAGTCGCCAAGGGTCACTGTTTCTACTAATGATATAGGGCGACATTAGGTCAATTCGTTGGATAGAGGAGATTACAGTGCATTGAATGTTAATGACCGGATTTTTGTCCTTAATGTGAAAGGCTTCGAGTAGTTGTAGTCTCCTAAGGTCATTGCTTGATCCAATAATTTTACATTGGTTTTACTAGATGTAAAGTCAGCCGTCGCCTAACTTTCCACCTACAAGAGGGGGCAATCAAAGAACATCATAGGAGTTCCCATAACGCTGCACTCAGGAGAGATGATTTGATCAACAACACCAAAATTATTGGATCAAGCAATGACCCTAGGAGACTACAACTACTCGAAGCCTTTCACATTAAGGACAAAAATCCGGTCATTAACATTCAATGCAATGTAATCTCCTCTATTCCTTTATTTAGAAATAAAAATCCCCCCTCTCCCTCTACCCCTTCTCTCTCTCTCCCTCCACCTCCTCCCCCACCCTCGGTGACCGCACCCGCCTAACCCTCCCCCCCAACCCCCCAACCCCCCCTTACCCTTGACCTCTGAGGTCCTTATTGTCTGTTCCTCCTCCCCCCCCCCTTGGTCTGACCTGATCTTAGGTATATATACTTCTGTCATCCCCAGCTCTGTCACACCCTTCCTTCTCTTTAAATACGTAAGTCTCCGTATTTATTTTTATAAATTTGTCACCTTTATTATTACTGTTACCATGTAATTTTTTGTTATTTCAGTTGTGTCTTGATATTGTCTAGTACCTTTATTGTCACCAT
This sequence comes from Oratosquilla oratoria, assembly GCF_046742065.1. Classification (NCBI taxonomy): domain Eukaryota; kingdom Metazoa; phylum Arthropoda; class Malacostraca; order Stomatopoda; family Squillidae; genus Oratosquilla; species Oratosquilla oratoria. The sequence goes on along the minus strand of NC_134788.1, from coordinate 48,787,812 downwards.
GTAATTTTTTTTATTTCAGTTATATCTTGTTATTGTCTAGTACCATTACTGTTACCCCGTCTGGGGTATTGGCTGCTCCCCGTCTGGGGTATTGGCTGCTTGTTATTGTGGCAAAGTAGCATGCAGTCGATACTTTAGGGTCTATATGGGGCGCCCCTACGGACCAGAGCCACACATCATTTTGTCTATGATAGAAGAAATTCTGTTCATAGAGAAATGATGACACTTTTATACTACGACTGTCCCTCCGTTATGCTGTCCCCCAACCCCTTGTTGCTGTCCTGTACCATTTCTCTGAGTATTCTCTTTCTGATTGGGGGAATTCCCTGTGGTGGGGGAAAAGAATACTGCCACCAAGTTTTCCCACTTGGATCGTAAGAGGCGAGAAGAAAGGGACGGGAAGAGGGACTAGGCATCCTTCTCCCTGTAGCCCCAAGGGGCAATTTCCTAAATCGAAAAGAAAAGGCATAAGGGGTGCTGGCGGGCCTCGGGCCAGCACCCTAAGGTTTGGGTCTTTTAATGTGCGTGGATGTGGTACAGATGAGAGTAAAAGGGAAGAGATAGGTAGTATGTTTGTGAGAAGAAAGTTGGATGTGTTGTCTTTGAGTGAAACTAAGTTGAAAGGGAAGGGTGAGTGTATGTTTGGGAGTGTAAGTGGGAGGTTATCAGGAGTGAAGAGAGGGCGAGGGAGGGAAGGGGTGGCTATTCTAGTAAGTGAGGAGATAGGTAAAGGGGTAGTGGAGTGGAAGGAGGTTTCCTCAAGGATAATGTGGATGAAGGTGAAACTGGGAAAGGAGATGTGGGTCTTTGTAAGTGCATATGGGCCGGGCAGTGAGAAGAGCATGGAAGAAAGGGAGGCCTTTTGGATAGATTTAAATGAGTGCATAGAGGGTTTAGGAAGAAATGTCAATGTAATAGTACTGGGAGACCTTAATGCTAGAGTGGGAAATGGTCCAATCGATGGAGTGGTTGGGAAGTGTGGAGTTCCAGGAAAGAATCGTAGTGGAGAGTTGTTGGTGGAAATGTGTCTAGAAAGAGAGTTGATGATAGCAAATACAGTGTTTCGGAAGAAAGTCAAGCATAAGTACACATGGGAGAGGGTGGTGGAGGGAAGGGTGGTAGATAGAGCGCTAATGGATTATGTAGTGGTAAATAGGATTATGATAGGAAGAGTTAAGGATGTACATGTGCTAAGGGGAGAGGGTGGGGGAATATCAGATAATTTTTTGGTGGAAGGTAAGTTGAGAGTGGAGGATAGATGGAGAAGGAGGAAAGGGACAAAAGGTAGGGAGGTTCTTAGAGTGAACTCCTTGAATGAAAAGGAAAAGGAGAAGGAGTACGAAAAGAAGCTGAAGGAGGAGTGGGAGGGAGTAAAGGATAGAGCAGAGATGGGTGTGGAGGAGGAATGGGGATGGTTCAAGGAGGGAGTCTTAAAGTGTGCAAGGATGGTGTGTGGAACAAGAAGGACAGGGGGAAATAGAAGAAAGGGTAGTGAATGGTGGGATGAGGAAACAAAGAAGGTTGTAGAAGAGAAGAAGCGAGCATTCACAGATTGGTTACAAAAGAGGACAGGGGAGTCATATGAGACGTACAAAGAAAAGAAAAGAGAAGTAAATCAAAAGGTAAAGGAGGCAAAGAGGAGAGCAGATGTGAAATGGGGTAGGAGTATGACAGAAAATGTTGAAAGTAATAAAAAGATGTTTTGGAAAGAAATTAAGAGAGGAAGAGGAGGCGAATCAAGTAGGGAAGAAAAGGTAAAAGGTACAGATGGAGAGTTGATAATGGAAGAGATGGCAGTGAGGGGAAGATGGGCAGAATATTTTAGGGAGTTGCTGAATGTGAGGGAGGATAGGGAAGGAAAGATAGCTGCAGTGGGAAATACGAAGAAAATGAGAGTGATGAGTGAGGAGAATGGAGGAGAAATAAGGAAGGATGAGGTGAAGGCAGTTGTAAAGATGATGAAAGCAGGTAAGGCACCTGGTCTGGATGGATGTCATGCAGAATGTCTGAAAAAGGGAGGTTCAGTGATGGTGGACTGGTTGGTGAGATTATTTAATGTTTGCTGGAGAGAGGGTAGAGTACCGGAGGACTGGAGTAGTGCCTGTATAGTTCCTCTTTACAAGGGAAAAGGGGACAAGTGTGAATGTAGTAATTTCAGAGGGATTAGCCTGTTGAGTGTAGTAGGGAAGGCTTATGGGAGAATCTTAATTGAGAGGATTAGGAGAGGAACAGAAGGAGTAATTGGTGAGGAACAGTGTGGATTTAGGACGGGTAGAGGTTGTGTAGATCAGATCTTTGTGGTAAGACAGATATGTGAGAATGCTATAGGAAAGGGGAAGGATGTTTTTTTGGCTTTTATGGATCTGGAAAAGGCTTATGATAGGGTAGACAGAAAGGCACTGTGGGAGGTTATGCAGATTTATGGGATAGGAGGAAAGCTTTTGGGAGCTGTCAAGAGTTTTTATGTGAGTAGTAGAGCATGTGTTAGGATTGGAAATGGAGAGAGTGAGTGAGTGGTTTGAAGTAAAGGTGGGACTTCGTCAAGGATGCGTTATGTCGCCCTGGCTGTTCAACTTATACATGGATGGGGTGGTGCGAGAGGTGAATGCTAGGGTAGTGAGTCAGGGATTGGAGATGGTTAAAGAAAATGGAGAAAAGTGGGAGGTGAGCCAGCTGTTGTTTGCGGACGACACTGCGCTTGTGGCAGGGTCAGAGGAGGGATTGAGGAAGCTGGTGGCAGAGTTTGGGAGAGTATGTGATAGAAGAAAGCTAAAGATAAATGTGGGTAAAAGTAAGGTGATGAGATGTACAAGGGGTGAAAGTGGCAGTAGACTGGAAGTGAACATTAAGGGAGAGCGACTGGAGGAAGTGGATAGTTTTAGATACTTGGGTGCAAGTGTAGCAGGAAAAGGTGGAGTGAAGGTGGAGGTAGAATGTAGATTGAGAGAAGCGAGTAAATGCCTTGGTGGTTTAAAGAGTGTAATGAGAAATAGACATTTGGGAATGGATGCGAAGAGGAGACTGTATGAAGGAGTGATTGTGCCAACAGCACTGTATGGGGCAGAAACGTGGAACATAAGAGAAGAAGAGAGAAGGAGTTTGAATGTGTTTGAGATGAGGTGTCTGAGAAGTATGGTGGGGGTTACTAGGCTAGATAGAGTGAGAAATGAGGAGGTGAGGAGGAGAACAGGGGTGAAAAAGGATTTGGGAGATAGGGTTGATGAAAGAATATTAGGATGGTTTGGACACATGGAAAGAATGAGTGAAGAAAGACTAGTAAAAGAGGTATGGAAGGCAGATGTGGAGGGAGTGAACATGAGGGGACGTCCTAGGATGAGGTGGATGGATGGGGTGAAGGGGGCTTTGGGGAAGAGGGGAATGTCTGTTGAGGAAGGAAGGGAGAGGACGGAAGACAGAGGTGAGTGGAGAATGGTTGTATATGGATGATGTTGTGACTGCATGAGGAGGAATGGGCGGGGGTGTGGGGGGTGTGGTAGTATGTGTGAGTAAATTTTGACGCAGCCCGAAGGGATTTCTCCCCGTCCTCTCCTTATATGCAAAGGGGGACGGAGAGGGGGGGTCGCCGATTAAATGAAGCGGCCTTGCTGTGGATGTACTGTGTCTTGCGACACTGCTTCTGACCCAGGGCGGTGGGCAGGGTGCAGGGATGACCCGTCATCC
>NC_134788.1:48764131-48776631 GCF_046742065.1 Oratosquilla oratoria | reverse complement strand
GACCAGGGGTCTTGTGAGGGGAGATTTATTTCTGAAGTGGCTGGGTGGGAGTTTGGTTCTTTGTAAGGAAGAGATTGAGGGTGTATCCAAGGCTGGAGTGGATGTTTCCATGTTACGGTAGGTTGCTGGTGAACGTGGAGGCGAGGATGTGGAGTTTTGAGATGAATAACTTAAAAACTATCCAGTAATCATACCTTCCACTTGCGTTTTGAACATGACTTTTCTTACAGAAATCTAGATTTCTCTAAGAATACTTCACCAGTAAGTCTAAAGGTTGGCTCACACGGTCGAACGGTTGGTCGAACGCGGTTCGACAGACACGTGTTTAAAGTGATGTGTGAACGGGGTATTTGGTTGTCGAACGTTGTTCGACAACCAAATACCCCGTTCACAGTATAGGTTTACAATTTCTTAGTTTATGATACAGCTTTGCTAGATATGACGGGAAGATTATTCAATATTTTTGAGATTTGAAAAATAATTTTTTTAACCGAAGTCATTTTTACTCAGGTAAACTGTCAACGGACAAAGGAGAGTGTGGGTCGTTAGTTCACATAGGTGTGGTTTGTTTTTTATGGGTTTGTTCTTATTTACACTAAAAAAAAACCCTCTTAATTGGATTTAAGAAAATAAAGGAAATAACGATTTCCGTATATTTCGATCACTTACTGTGATCCTCTTCAGCGGAAGACGATCACAGCCAGTGATCGCAATATCCGGAAATCGTTATTTCCTTTCTTTTCTTAAATCCAATTAACAGTGGGGTTTTAGTGTATTTACTAATGTGTTACGACATTACTTGGCATTATTCTTGTTTGTTTTTCACTGTTATCAGTTCGAAACCTATTTTTTTTTATTCGTTTATGATTTTGTTTTTCTGGTTTTATCATTTCTTGTTATTCACGAGTACTTATTATGGCACACCTCTGTTTTATATTACTTTCTTTAGTTATCAGTCTATGGCCATATATTCATTATTCTTCGTTACATTTTATTTACTATTTTGTGGAATTATTTCCATTATCAGCTTCGTATATAGCTTTCCATCTTAAGGTACAGTTGCACTAGTCAACGGCGGGTACGGACAGTTGCTCACTGGATAATTGCTCACCGGATAGTTGCTCACCGGATAATTGCTCACCGGACAATCGCTCACCGGAGAAGTGACAAATAGGACACTTGCTCACCAAAGATTTTTTTTTTACTTTTCTTGAACTTGATAACAAACAATATACAGGATTTTGTTTTAGTTATATTTAGGTTTATTACAGCAATAATACACAAACAATATCCAAACTTTCATATTTTAGTTTTTAATAATTATAAAATTCAATACAAATTTCTCCCATCAATATATAGTAATGATCTTTTACCGGTCCAGTCTAATGGTGTGGCCAACTGCATTTAGAAAGTCAGGAAGACACTGACTTCCTGCAGCATACCCCTGGCACAGATTCCGAAGGCGGTTCTGCGCAGGATATTCAAATTATCTTGTTGTTGTGCAAGTGTATGCCCGATTCTTCAAAAGCAAATAAATATTCACCGGTTCAAACGCAAATTTGGTTATCAACCTTGGCAAATTAGTTTTCCGAGTGAAAATATTAAGGTAAGACATCAATAATATACTATTGTAATGTAAGAAAACTCTTTTTTAACCTATTTTCTCCCGTATATGAGCAGCTCAAGATCCCAAAAATCTTCACATGCCAAGTTGCATGTGCGCTGAATGGCCTACCGGCTCCGGCGTTTGGCCCTCAAGCCAAAAAATCCATAAATCAATCAATCAACCAAGTTGCATGTCAATTGGGCCAGTGGTTTAGATTTTATTGATTATTTTTAAATTGAAAACAGTTGCCATGGCAACATTATAGGCTGTTAATTTAGAAATAATCAATAAAATCCAAACCGCGTTGGCCACACCATTAGACTGGACCGGTAAAAGATCATTACTATATATTGATGGGAGAAATTTGTATTGAATTTTATAATTATTAGAAACTAAAATATGAAAGTTTGGATATTGTTTGTGTATTACTGCTGTAATAAACCTAAATATAACTAAAAAATCTTGTATATTGTTTATCAAGTTCAAGAAAAGTAAAAAAAAAAAAAAAAAAAAAAAAAAAAAAAAAAAAAATCTTTGGTGAGCAAGTGTCCTATTTGTCCACTTCTCCGGTGAGCGATTATCCGATGAGCAATTATCCGGTGAGCAACTGTCCTACACCCAGTCAACGGATAGGTTGGATTCCAAGCCTAGGGATGGATTTCGTCCATCGCTGGAGGATCTGGGTTGAAATTCAAGCCTAAGGACGTCCAACGCAATAATGTTGTATTCCAAATCTCGGAAGAGATCCGACGGAAAGAAACTGAAGATATATGTTACAAGTATTCATGTATATATAATCTATGCATTTCTATTACTATGTGCTTTTTGCACTGAAGATGTAATATACGAAAGCGCTCTGCTTCGTTAGTTTCTTTTTCCAAGTGGTCTACTTTGCATATACAGTATATATATATATATATATATATATATATATATATATATATATATATGCTAATAAGAACACGGGTACGTGTGTTCACTTATGCAAAGTAGACCTCTTGGAAAAAGAAACTAACGAAGCAGAGCGCTTTCGTATATTACATCTTAAGTGCAACAAGTACATAGTGATAGGAATACATAGACAATATATACATGATACAAAGGAACAAGGACAGTTTGAATAAGCGTAGCGACCAATTACCCCCTGGAGAGCGGAAGGTCATTGTCAATTATCTTACGATGGTGGGGCGACATCAGGTCACAGTCGCCAAGGGTCACTGTTTCTACTAATGATATAGGGCGACATTAGGTCAATTCGTTGGATAGAGGAGATTACATTGCATTGAATGCTAATGACCGGATTTTTGTCCTTAATGTGAAAGGCTTCGAGTAGTTGTAGTCTCCTAGGGTCATTGCTTGATCCAATAATTTTGGTGTTGTACATTGGTTTTACTAGATGTAAAGTCAGCCGTCGCCTAACTTTCCACCTACAAGAGGGGGCAATCAAAGAACATCATAGGAGTTCCCATAACGCTGCACTCAGGAGAGATGATTTGATCAACAACACCAAAATTATTGGATCAAGCAATGACCCTAGGAGACTACAACTACTCGAAGCCTTTCACATTAAGGACAAAAATCCGGTCATTAACATTCAATGCAATGTAATCTCCTCTATTCCTTTATTTAGAAATAAAAATCCCCCCTCTCCCTCTACCCCTTCTCTCTCTCTCCCTCCACCTCCTCCCCCACCCTCGGTGACCGCACCCGCCTAACCCTCCCCCCCAACCCCCCCTTACCCTTGACCTCTGAGGTCCTTATTGTCTGTTCCTCCCCCCCCCCCCTTGGTCTGACCTGATCTTAGGTATATATACTTCTGTCATCCCCAGCTCTGTCACACCCTTCCTTCTCTTTAAATACGTAAGTCTCCGTATTTATTTTTATAAATTTGTCACCTTTATTATTACTGTTACCATGTAATTTTTTGTTATTTCAGTTGTGTCTTGATATTGTCTAGTACCTTTATTGTCACCATGTAATTTTTGTTATATCAGTTATATCTTGTTATTGTCTAGTACCTTTACTACTACCCCGTCTGGGGTATTGGCTGCTCCCCGTCTGGGGTATTGGCTGCTTGTTATTGTGGCAAAGTAGCATGCAGTCGATACTTTAGGGTCTATATGGGGCGCCCCTACGGACCAGAGCCACACATCATTTTGTCTATGATAGAAGAAATTCTGTTCATAGAGAAATGATGACACTTTTATACTACGACTGTCCCTCCGTTATGCTGTCCCCCAACCCCTTGTTGCTGTCCTGTACCATTTCTCTGAGTATTCTCTTTCTGATTGGGGGAATTCCCTGTGGTGGGGGAAAAGAATACTGCCACCAAGTTTTCCCACTTGGATCGTAAGAGGCGAGAAGAAAGGGACGGGGAGAGGGACTAGGCATCCTTCTCCCTGTAGCCCCAAGGGGCAATTTCCTAAATCGAAAAGAAAAAGCATAAGGGGTGCTGGCGGGCCTCGGGCCAGCACCCTAAGGTTTGGGTCTTTTAATGTGCGTGGATGTGGTACAGATGAGAGTAAAAGGGAAGAGATAGGTAGTATGTTTGTGAGAAGAAAGTTGGATGTGTTGTCTTTGAGTGAAACTAAGTTGAAAGGGAAGGGTGAGTGTATGTTTGGGAGTGTAAGTGGGAGGTTATCAGGAGTGAAGAGAGGGCGAGGGAGGGAAGGGGTGGCTATTCTAGTAAGTGAGGAGATAGGTAAAGGGGTAGTGGAGTGGAAGGAGGTTTCCTCAAGGATAATGTGGATGAAGGTGAAACTGGGAAAGGAGATGTGGGTCTTTGTAAGTGCATATGGGCCGGGCAGTGAGAAGAGCATGGAAGAAAGGGAGGCCTTTTGGATAGATTTAAATGAGTGCATAGAGGGTTTAGGAAGAAATGTCAATGTAATAGTACTGGGAGACCTTAATGCTAGAGTGGGAAATGGTCCAATCGATGGAGTGGTTGGGAAGTGTGGAGTTCCAGGAAAGAATCGTAGTGGAGAGTTGTTGGTGGAAATGTGTCTAGAAAGAGAGTTGCTGATAGCAAATACAGTGTTTCGGAAGAAAGTCAAGCATAAGTACACATGGGAGAGGGTGGTGGAGGGAAGGGTGGTAGATAGAGCGCTAATGGATTATGTAGTGGTAAATAGGATTATGATAGGAAGAGTTAAGGATGTACATGTGCTAAGGGGAGAGGGTGGGGGAATATCAGATCATTTTTTGGTGGAAGGTAAGTTGAGAGTGGAGGATAGATGGAGAAGGAGGAAAGGGACAAAAGGTAGGGAGGTTCTTAGAGTGAACTCCTTGAATGAAAAGGAAAAGGAGAAGGAGTACGAAAAGAAGCTGAAGGAGGAGTGGGAGGGAGTAAAGGATAGAGCAGAGATGGGTGTGGAGGAGGAATGGGGATGGTTCAAGGAGGGAGTCTTAAAGTGTGCAAGGATGGTGTGTGGAACAAGAAGGACAGGGGGAAATAGAAGAAAGGGTAGTGAATGGCGGGATGAGGAAACAAAGAAGGTTGTAGAAGAGAAGAAGCGAGCATTCACAGATTGGTTACAAAAGAGGACAGGGGAGTCATATGAGACGTACAAAGAAAAGAAAAGAGAAGTAAAGCAAAAGGTAAAGGAGGCAAAGAGGAGAGCAGATGTGAAATGGGGTAGGAGTATGACAGAAAATTTTGAAAGTAATAAAAAGATGTTTTGGAAAGAAATTAAGAGAGGAAGAGGAGGCGAATCAAGTAGGGAAGAAAAGGTAAAAGGTACAGATGGAGAGTTGATAATGGAAGAGATGGCAGTGAGGGGAAGATGGGCAGAATATTTTAGGGAGTTGCTGAATGTGAGGGAGGATAGGGAAGGAAAGATAGCTGCAGTGGGAAATACGAAGAAAATGAGAGTGATGAGTGAGGAGAATGGAGGAGAAATAAGGAAGGATGAGGTGAAGGCAGTTGTAAAGATGATGAAAGCAGGTAAGGCACCTGGTCTGGATGGATGTCATGCAGAATGTCTGAAAAAGGGAGGTTCAGTGATGGTGGACTGGTTGGTGAGATTATTTAATGTTTGCTGGAGAGAGGGTAGAGTACCGGAGGACTGGAGTAGTGCCTGTATAGTTCCTCTTTACAAGGGAAAAGGGGACAAGTGTGAATGTAGTAATTTCAGAGGGATTAGCCTGTTGAGTGTAGTAGGGAAGGCTTATGGGAGAATCTTAATTGAGAGGATTAGGAGAGGAACAGAAGGAGTAATTGGTGAGGAACAGTGTGGATTTAGGACGGGTAGAGGTTGTGTAGATCAGATCTTTGTGGTAAGACAGATATGTGAGAAAGCTATAGGAAAGGGGAAGGATGTTTTTTGGGCTTTTATGGATCTGGAAAAGGCTTATGATAGGGTAGACAGAAAGGCACTGTGGGAGGTTATGCAGATTTATGGGATAGGAGGAAAGCTTTTGGGAGCTGTCAAGAGTTTTTATGTGAGTAGTAGAGCATGTGTTAGGATTGGAAATGGAGAGAGTGAGTGGTTTGAAGTAAAGGTGGGACTTCGTCAAGGATGCGTTATGTCGCCCTGGCTGTTCAACTTATACATGGATGGGGTGGTGCGAGAGGTGAATGCTAGGGTAGTGAGTCAGGGATTGGAGATGGTTAAAGAAAATGGAGAAAAGTGGGAGGTGAGCCAACTGTTGTTTGCGGACGACACTGCGCTTGTGGCAGGGTCAGAGGAGGGATTGAGGAAGCTGGTGGCAGAGTTTGGGAGAGTATGTGATAGAAGAAAGCTAAAGATAAATGTGGGTAAAAGTAAGGTGATGAGATGTACAAGGGGTGAAAGTGCCAGTAGACTGGAAGTGAACATTAAGGGAGAGCGACTGGAGGAAGTGGATAGTTTTAGATACTTGGGTGCAAGTGTAGCAGGAAAAGGTGGAGTGAAGGTGGAGGTAGAATGTAGATTGAGAGAAGCGAGTAAATGCCTTGGTGGTTTAAAGAGTGTAATGAGAAATAGACATTTGGGAATGGATGCTAAGAGGAGACTGTATGAAGGAGTGATTGTGCCAACAGCACTGTATGGGGCAGAAACGTGGAACATAAGAGAAGAAGAGAGAAGGAGTTTGAATGTGTTTGAGATGAGGTGTCTGAGAAGTATGGTGGGGGTTACTAGGCTAGATAGAGTGAGAAATGAGGAGGTGAGGAGAAGAACAGGGGTGAAAAAGGATTTGGGAGATAGGGTTGATGAAAGAATATTAGGATGGTTTGGACACATGGAAAGAATGAGTGAAGAAAGACTAGTAAAAGAGGTATGGAAGGCAGATGTGGAGGGAGTGAACATGAGGGGACGTCCTAGGATGAGGTGGATGGATGGGGTGAAGGGGACTTTGGGGAAGAGGGGAATGTCTGTTGAGGAAGGAAGGGAGAGGACGGAAGACAGAGGTGAGTGGAGAATGGTTGTATATGGATGATGTTGTGACTGCATGAGGAGGAATGGGCGGGGGGGTGGGGGGTGTGGTAGTATGTGTGAGTAAATTTTGACGCAGCCCGAAGGGATTTCTCCCCGTCCTCTCCTTATATGCAAAGGGGGACGGAGAGGGGGGGTCGCCGATTAAATGAAGCGGCCTTGCTGTGGATGTACTGTGTCTTGCGACACTGCTTCTGACCCAGGGCGGTGGGCAGGGTGCAGGGATGACCCGTCATCCAGGAGGTGCTCAGATGAGAGGAAGGGTGAGAGGGTGTGGAGTGTATTTAGGGATGAAATGGGTGGGAGTGTTTTTATGCCTTTCCCTTTTTGGCTACCTCCCTTGGAAGGGGGAAAAAAGCCTTGGTATATGTATGTATGTATGTATCTTTACTGTTACCATATAATTTTTGTTATTTCAGTTATATCTTGATAATGTCTTGTTTAAGACGAAACGTTGATATCAAATAAGAACAAATGGAAGAATATAGAGACCTAGTTTCAATCCACCCAGTCAATGGAAAATCTCTTATCAGGAAAATCGAGAATACGAAGAAAAAACTGAACAACTACAACAATGCTGTCGTTTTTAACTCCACGTGTATATATATATATATATATGTATGTATGTATGTATGTATATGTATATATATGGGGGTGAGAGAGAGAATGAGAGAGAGAGAAAGATATATATATATATATATATATATATATATATATATATATATATATAGAGAGAGAGAGAGAGAGAGATAGAGAGAACCTGATCGTCACGATCTCGTCATGACCCTGCCTGCCTTCGTCACGACCTTGCCTAAAAGCCCTTATCAGAAGAATAAGCGTAGAGGGCCTCCCATGACATCCCTTATCGGAAAAAACTAATACATCACGTGAATGAAAAGACCTGGTGTATTCGGCCAAGCCAGCCCATGTTGTCTAGTGACTGTGGCTATTTGCCAAAAGTTTGTTAGTCTTTTGTCCTTAGCCAGTCATGGAAAACACCAAGATGAAATGTACGTCTTTAGAGGGAGGTGCTTAACATTACCGAGGTATCCTTAATGTTTAGAGACAGAAGGAGAGCAGTCGTTAAGGGCCCTACACACGCTCAGACTTTTACTCAGACTTGTCTGCACAAACCATGTATGCGCAGACAAGTCTGAATGTGTCTGTGTAGAGGAGATTTGTGGTCTGCACAGACCATTTTGGTCTGTGCAGACCACAAATCTCCTCTACATAGACACATTCAGACTTGTCTGCGCATACATGGTTTGTGCAGACAAGTCTGAGTAAAAGTCTGAGCGTGTTTAGGGCCCTTTAGGCAGCTACTCCGAGCATCGGGTCAAAGGCAAGTAGTCTGATTTTCCACTCCCATACACAATACACACACTCTAGCACCCTTAATAAACAAAGAAACCTAGACCACTGGTTTGTTCTCTTAACTAACCTAACCTAACCTCCACACCCTCCGGGGGTGGGTGCACGACTTTTCGTCGCCGTCTTTTCGTCGCCGGACTTTTCGTCGCCGACTTTTCGTCGCCGGACGTTTCGTCGCCGCGACTTTTCGTCGCCGGACGTTTCGTCGCCGCGACTTTTCGTCGCCGGACGTTTCGTCGCCGCGACATTTCGTCCCCGCGACTTTTCGTCGCCGGTCTTTTCGTCGCCGGTCTTTTCGTCGCCGGACTTTTCGTCGCCCCAAGCATAAAATTTAACAACTAGTTAATCATTGATAGTCTTATAATTCCGTAAGAATTTTCACTATCAATAATATTAGGTGACCAATGTAATAATAATAAATAATAGGATTATGTGATTATTACTAGAAAAAAAGTGACTGGACAGACGCTACTACCAATAATCACATCAAGATCAATCAGAAGAAGTATATTGAATTTGGCATTAAATCATATATTTCCAATTTTATATTTCAATTATTTTATATTTCAAATATTGTCAATCTTTGCATACAATTTATGCTTGGGGCGACGAAAAGTCCGGTGACGAATTACAAATTACAAATTTAACAACTAGTTAATTATTGATAGTCTTATAATTCCGTAAGAATTTTCACTATCAATAATATTAGGTGACCAATGTAATAATAATAAATAATAGGATTATGTGATTATTACTAGAAAAAAAGTGACTGGACAGACGCTACTACCAATAATCACATCAAGATCAATCAGAAGAAGTATATTGAATTTGGCATTAAATCATATATTTCCAATTTTATATTTCAATTGGGACGACGAAAAGTCCGGCGACGAAAAGACCGGCGACGAAAAGTCGCGGGGACGAAATGTCGCGGCGACGAAACGTCCGGCGACGAAAAGTCGCGGCGACGAAATGTCCGGCGACGAAACGTCGGCGACGAAAAGTCCGGCGACGAAAAGACGGCGACGAAAAGTCATGGACCCCCGGGGGTCATAGCCCCTACTCTGAGAAAGAGCGTAACATATATATATATATATATATATATATATATATATATATATATATATATATATATATATATCGTATACTTAGGGCGCAGGTTCTCCTTGATACACACTAAGTTAAACACCACAGCATTGTCACAATTATTTATCTTCTTCCTAATATTTTCAATCCTTCTCACCATGGTTCTGACTTTGGTATATACAACCGTACATATGTGCCAGACAGTCGTCTACATGATTTTTTTTTTAATTCATTTCGCTGGCTGAGCTTACATTTTCCACCCCTCATATATTTTCCATTACATCATTCCTCCTTCTGGGAGTATAGACAATAAAAAACAATAATATTAATAATAAAACCATCACAGATACAGAATAAACTGTTGCTTGTTGGACTGAAACCCCAAGTTGTGAATTCAGATCCCTCTTTAACCCATTCAACTCCGATGACAAGATGTCTTGTCATTTGGTCAAATAAAACAAAAAATCATAAAACACCAAAATGTTTGATCAAACACCAGAAAAATATGACGTCAATCCTCGCTTCGCTCGCAGCGAAGCGAGGACTGACGTCATATTTTTCTGGTGTTTGATCAAACATTTTGGTGTTTTATGATTTTTTGTTTTATTTGACCAAATGACAAGACATCTTGTCATCGGAGTTGAATGGGTTAAGAAATCCATCCTTTCCGAGTTTGTGTCAAGTCGACTCCTGGCAGCAGGCCAGAACGAAATGCTGGAAGGACATTTGATGTTGAGTCATCGCTCAGGTAGATACCTGTTCCGTTGATGTGTGTGCGTGTGCGTGTGTGTGCGTGTGTGTGTGCGTGTGTGTGCATTTATGTATGTATGTATGTATGCATATATGTTTGTATGTATGTGTATATGTATACATGTGTATGAATGTATATATTTGTGTATGTATTTGTGTATTTATGTGTACATGTATATATGTATGCATGTGTGTACGTACGTACTGTACGTATGTATGTATGTATGTATGTATGTATGTATGTATGTATGTATGTATGTATGTACAGTATGTATGTATGTATGTATAATGTACGTATGTGCCCATGTATATATGTATGTATAATGTGCGTATGTATGCATGTATAATATACGTATGTATGAATATATATATATATACACTAAAAACCCACTGTTGACTGGATATAAGTGGGTTTTTAGTGTATTTCTAATGTTACAACATTATTGGACTCATATATATATATATATATACATATATATATATATATGTATATATATGTATATGTATATATATGTATAAGTATATATAATATATATATATATATATATATATACACTAGTCAAATTACCCGCGCGTTGCTGCGAGTTCTTGAATAATTCCTAACCTAGCCATTCCCTACTTACTTCAACCCTTAACCCTAACCCAAAATATATACACACACACACACATATATATATATATATATACATATATATATATATATACATATATATATCATAAGATATAGCTTTAAACACTCCCCGTCCTAGGTGTGCGCCCCCCCCCCAACCGAAGGTTGGGAAACCCTAGTTTGAAAATACATGCATACACAAATACAAATATCATATATACACATTCTTTTGCATGTGTGTGTTTGTGCATGTGTGTGTGTGTGTGTGTGTGTGTGTGTGTGTGTGTGTGTGTGTGTGTGTGTGTGGATTGACAATAAATGTCTATAGCTAAAAGGTGAAGAAATGTATCTAGTTTATTTATCTTCAGAATATATATGGTTATAGGGGTTTATCTGCAAAAACGTAGGAGTTTGTGAATAATCAATTTCATCATTTGGTAAAAAATATGCAATCATTTTACATTACATGCTTTCCTCTTACAAAGGCTATCATGGTTTGTGGCAACATTAATTTCACAAATATAAATAATATTTATGAGCACATACAATGTTTTCTTTAATCATATTAATTCTTATGTCACAAAAAATGCTATGGAGTGATAGGGTATCAGAATGTATAAGGCTATGGGGGTCTATCTCTAAAACCCTAGGAGGAGTTCGTGAACAAACAAACAGAGGCTACTACTGTATTATAGTATATATATGTATATATATATATATATATATATATATATATATACATGTGTGTGTGTGTGTGTGTGTGTGTGTGTGTGTGTGTGTGTGTGTGTGTGTGTGTGTGTGTACGTAAGTTTGTGCGGATATATGCATGTACAACTCTCTCAATTAATATATATATATATATATATATATATATATATATATATATATATATATATATATATATATATATATATATATACTAGCCAACTGACCCTCGCGTTGCTGTGAGTTCGTGAATCATCCCTAACCTAACCATATCCCACCTAACTTTAACCCTTAACCCTAAACAAAATATATGTTTTAAATAAAACATAGTTATCTAAGTACCTGGAGTGATAGGGTATCAGAATATATATAGTTATGGGGGTCTATCTGCAAAATCCTTGGAGTTCGTTAACAAACAAACAACCAAATTGACAGACAAATGAAAGATAGTAATCCAAGTACCTTGGGTTAAAAGGTTTCAGAATATTTATGGTTATAGGGGTCTATCTGCAAAAACCTATGAGTAGTTCATGAATAATCACTCGCCTAACTCTAACCTACTTAACTTTAACCCTTAATCCTAACCAAAATATATATATTTATATATATATATATATATATATATATATATATATATATATATATATATATATATATATATATGATGAAATATAGTTTTCCAAGTACCTGTAGGAATAGGGTATCTGAATATATATAGTTATGGGGGTCTATCTGCAAAACCCTAGGAGGAGTTCGTGATAAAAAACAAACAAACAAACAAACAGACAGACAGACAGGGGCTACTACTTTATTATATATATATATATATATATATGCATATATACACATATACATGTATATATATACATATATATATAGATACATGTATGGTCTAATTAAAACTCATAAAACCAATAACCCAGTTAGGCCCATAACTTGTTCTATTTGGTCATGCATG
>NC_134788.1:48749131-48759131 GCF_046742065.1 Oratosquilla oratoria | reverse complement strand
TGTCTGGGTGTGTGTATATATATATATATATATATATATATATATATATATATATATATATATATATATATATACATATATGTGTGTGTGTTGGTATCATTCAAGGATCGGTGCTGGCTCCGGTAGCTCTCTTAATCAACCTCTCATGCAAAGAGAATAATACGAGGATGATCGGAACTGGTTACAAAAAGATCTAGACATGGTATATGGAACAAAATTTAAAGCATCAAATTCAATATACGAGTATAATTCACCAAAAATACGAGTTTAACATTTGTGCCCTAATTTCGTCAGATAATTTAAATCGATTTTAATGTTGTGTACAGTTATAGAGGCGGGACCCCACGAGTATTATTACAATTCTGTATAACTGCATATATAAATACATACAGTCTTCTCTCTCTCTCTCTCTCTCTCTCTCTCTCTCTCTCTCCGTCGCCGCTGAGGAACCATCAGTACGGTGAGCACATTCTCTTAGTTGTGGGTTCGAATCCCGCGCGCCTCTCCGATTCCCAGTAGTATTCCTGGTGTAGGTTTTTCTTCACCTATTTTTACTTTCTCAAGCTAAGGAACCTGGCTTCCATCTTTTGGATTTTTGAGTTAGACGGATTCAGCTGGTCGGGGGGGGGGGTTATTTTGAATTATGCTTTATCACCTTATAAAGAGGAAAGATATTTTCGAAAGTCACATCATACCAAACTAGATAAACCATTACAGTTAGACCCATTCTTGACTATGCGGTATAGTTTTGGTCTCCGGCAATTTGAGTGGATATTGGTTCACTTGAATCATTACAAAGAAGAATGACCAAATTGATTCAAGGGCTTAGACGTTTAACCACACGAAAACAGGCTTAGGGACTTTAACTTATACTCTCTGGAAAGACGCAGAGTGCGGGGGTGATCTAATAGAGGTGTTCAAATGGGTCAAGGGTTTTAACAAGGATGGTGTGGGCAAGATTACCATAGCAGGTGGAGGATTCGTAGTTGTGGATCTGAATTGAGCAAATTTAGGTTTAGAAAGGGAATAGACAAGGACCTGTTTACCAACAGAGTGGCTAACAAATGGAATAGACTTTGTGACCATTCAGTTGGTGAGCGGTGAAACTGTTGGTGGTTTGGAGAGAAACTTAAGCAAGGTTTACACGCTACGATAAATTGTAGCGATTTATTGTAATGAAAAGGTTGTTACAATTTGTCATTACGTGTAATTAACAGGAGATCGTAGCGATTTATAAACTCTCCTACTGGGATTCGAACCCTCGCCAGAAAAATATGACGTCAGTCCTCGCTTCGCTCGCAGCGAAGCGAGGACTGACGTCATATTTTTCTGGTGTTTGATCAAACATTTTGGTGTTTTATAAATCGCTACGATCTCCTGTTAATTACACGTAATGACAAATTGTAACAACCTTTTCATTACAATAAATCGCTACAATTTATCGTAGCGTGTAAACCTTGCTTTAGATAACTTTCTGGAACTGCCTAGTGTAGGCCTTATGGTCTCTTGCAGCCTCTTCTATTCTCATGGCAAAGTTCCCGACCCCCAGACTAATGAAGCATGATTGCGAGAATAGGCCAAAAGGGAACAGGCACAGAAGTCGAATGATACAGATACTTGTGGAAGTGGTTTATGGAGTGGGGTAGTTGATACACAAGCTTACTTGGGCCAGAGTTTGTAGGTCGTGTTGGTAAACAGAGGACATACAAAGAAGTTGGAAGGAGAAGATGATGTGGAGAAGGATGTGGGATAACGAAGTGGTGGAGACAAAGGAGAGAATAAGATAAAGAAACGGTAAATGACGCGGAGGAAGAGGAAGGTGGAAGGAAGCAGATAAAGGGGAGGTTGATAAGCATTCGGAAAAGAATGAGATGGGTTTGAAAGAGAAAGTCTTCAGAGGTAGGAAGGGAAGATTGCGGTAGTAGGCCATTTAAGGTAAAAGGAAGAAGGGCCGGATTTACCTACTTGTTTGCCCTTGGTCCAACTCACCAGTGGGTCCCTAGGTTTATAGATATGTGGTATGTTTCAGTATCTCAATAGAGTATGGTTACTCTTTAATAAAAAAAAAAATGCTTATTACACATTGATATAATGTCTGCCTACTTAAATCAATGTTGTGTTTTTCTTCCTACCATTCCTGCGTGACAAATCAATTTCAGTGGGCTCCCAGTTACCTGTGGGTCTTAGGCCAATGGTCTACTAGGCCTATAGGTAAATCCGGCCCACTAGTGGGGAAGAAAGAATGAGAATCTTCAAAAGAACATGGACGAGGAACGTACTGTTGTGATTCGACTACTTGGAGATACAGTGCAAGATGAAGATCGAGAAAGGAGAAGGGCGGGGTAAAACGATTTCTCCAAAGTTATCATTTATAACCTATTGATGACGGGTGTTAATTTGGAAAATGGTGTGTTTTACCGTAAACAAGATATATTTGAATAATTTGAAACATCTGATATCATTCATCTTACAGAAACAACCTGAAACTTGCAAGATTTGGGCCCGACAAGGGAAAGATTCAAAGTTGTGTGTGTGTGTGTGTGTGTGTGTGTGTGTGTATCTGGCTAATCGTATCTTCCTGGTTGTAACAAACAGGACAAAAGATATTCTCATGGGTTCCTGTCTCAAATCTCTTATTGGTTAAACTTGGTTTTGAATCTGTTTACACTGAGTGCGACTTCTTCCAGGATCTTCAAGGAATCAGGAGAGCTCCTTCACTATGGTCCCATTGGGCAATTTCCTTTCGTTTATTTTCTTCTTCTTCTTCTTCTTCTTCTTCTTCTTCTTCTTCTTCTTCTTCTTCTTCTTCTTCTTCTTTTCCTTTTTCCTTTTTTCTTTTATTTTTCTTTTGTTTCTTTTTTCTTTTACCCTGCCTTTCTCCTTTCTCGATCTTCATCTTTCTTTTCTTCTTTTTCATATTTCCTTTTTCTATCATTCTTTCCAGGTTCTCTAAGCACCGTAATGAAATCGCCCCTCTCCCTCCTTTCCTTTAATATTGACAGTTTTAGTATATCTAGTCTTTGTTAATATATCTTTACCTAATCAGAGAATCACCCATTTACTCGCCTATTTATTAATTCATTTCTTCATTTGTTTCTTTATCTCTTGATGTTTGTATTCACCTATTAACCTATTTACTTGTTCATGTATTTATCTACCTATTTATTGGGTTATTTAGTTATTGAGCGAATGAGTTTTTTTGATTAATGTAATCTTTTATTAATCATTTTTTATATATTCGTTTGTGTAATGGAATGACACACCAAATAAAGATAGTAATAATATTAATAATATTAACAATAACAATAATAATGATAATAATGATAATAATATTAATAATGATAATAATAATAATAATAATAATAATAATAATAATAATAATAATAATAATAATGATAATAATAATAATAATAATAATAATAATAATAATAATAATAATAATAATAATGATAACACTAATAATAATAATAATAACAATAATAATAATAATAGTAATAATAATAATAACAATGATAATGATAATAATAATAACAATGATGATAATAATAATAATAGTAATAATAAAATAATATAATAACAATGATAATAATAATTATAATAATGATAGTAATAATAATAATGATAATAATAATAATAATGATAATAATAATAATAGTAATAATAATAATAATGATAATGATAATAATAATGATAATAATAATAATAATAATAATAATAATGATAACAATAATGATAATAATAATAATAATGATAATAATGATAGTAATAATAATAATAATGATAATGATAATAATAATAATAATAATAATAATAATAATAATAATAATGATAATAATAATAATAATAATAATAATAATAATAATAATAATAATAATAATAATAATAATAATAATAATAATAATAATAATAATAATAATAATAATAATAATAATAATAATAATAATAATAATAATAATAATAATAATAATAATAATAATAATAATAATAATAATAATAGTAATAATAATAATAATGTGTATACATTGTGACGAATGTGGATAGGAGGTAAGGGAACACGGGCTGAGGGAAATACTTTTATTCCTGACTAGTTTCGCCTGAGTGGCTTCTTCAGAGGAACATAGTTTGAAGTCAAGTTGGTCAATATATATGGCAAAAGAAGGAACGTGGCAAAGTGTCAGGTTGGTCCCCCACTCGACCTCATCTGTTGGTGTGGCGGATTGTCACAGCAGGTGGACCAAGTATCCTCCTGTTGTTCGCGTGGCTGAAACGTCCGTCTGGATCAGGGGCTCTGTGTTTATTATTCATTACGATAAAGTGTGCTGCTGCTTTAGCCCATATTAAATCCCCAGTCCTCTTATTGATGTTATCATGGATGTTGATAAAAACAATAAAAGTATTTCCCTCAGCCCGTGTTCCCTTACCTCCTATCCACAATAATAATAATAATAATAATGATAATAATAATAATAATAATAATATAATAATAATAATAATAATAATAATAATAATAATAATAATAATAATATAATAATAATAATAATAATAATAATAATAATAACAATAATAATAATAATAATAATAATAATAATAATAATAATAATAATAATAATAATAATAATATAGTAATAATAATAATAATAATAATAGTAATAATAATAATACTAATAATAATGATAATAATAATAATAATAATAATATAATAATAATAATAATAATAATAACAATAATAATAATAATAATAATAATAATAATAATAATAATAATAATAATAATAATAATAATAATAATAATAATAATAATTATAATGATAATAATAGTACATATACCAATACATACATATACCAAAGGCTTTTACCCCCTTACACGGGGGGGTTGCCAAAAAGAAAAAGGCATAGAAACCACTCCCACCCATTCCATTTCCTATATATTCCACTCCCCTCCACCCTCCTCCCGCCATCCTATCTTGGCACCTCCTGGATGACGGGTCATCCCTGCATCCTATCCACTACCCTGGGTCAGAAGCAGTGTCGCAAGACACAGCACATCCACAGCAAGGCCGCTTCATAAATTCGGCGATACCCCCTCTCCGTCCCACCATGCAGAAAAGGAGAAGACGGGGAGAAATCAGTTTGCGCCGCGTCAATTTTTTTTCTCATACATACTTCCTCACCCCCATCCCCCACCCACTCCCCCTCATGCAACACAGCATCATCCATACACAATCCTTCTCCATTGACCCCTATTTTCTGTCCTCTCCCGTCCTTCCTCTACAGACATTCATCTCTTTTGTAATGCCTCAGCCATCCATCTCATCGTAGGACGCCCCCTCATATTCACTCCTTCCACCTCTGCCTTCCACACTTGTTTTACTGATTTTTCTTCATTCATTCTTTCCATGTGCCCAAACCATCCCAATACTCTTTCATCAACCCTATCTCCCAACTCCCTTTCCACCTCTGTTCTCCTCCTCACCTCCTCTTTTCTCACTCTATCTAGCTTAGTAACCCCTATCATACTTCTCAGACATTTCATCTAAAACACATTCAAACTCCTTCTTTCTTCCTCTCCCATGTTCCATGTTTCTGCCCCGTACATTGCTGTTGGCACAATCACTCCTTCATATAACCTCCTCTTAGCATCTATTCCGAGATGTCTATTTCTCATTACACTTTTTAATCCACCAAGGCATTAATCGTTTCTCTCAATCTACATTCTACCTCCACCCCCACTCCTCCCTTTCCTGGCACATTCGCACCCAAGTATCTAAAACTATCCACTTCCTCCAGTCTTTCACCCTTAATGCTCACTTCTAGTCTGCTGTCACTCTCTGCCCTTGTACATCTCATCACCTTGCTTTTGCCCACATTTATCTTCAGCTTCCTTCTTTTACACACCTTCTCAAACTCTGTTACCAACCTCCTTAATCCCTCCTCTGACCCTGCTACAAGCGCAGTGTCGTTAGCAAACAACAACTGGCTCATCTCCCACTTCTTTCCATTTTCTTTAACTATCTCCAACCCCTGACCCACTACCCTTGCATTTATCTCTCGCACCACCCCATCCATGTAAAGATTGAACAGCCAGGTCGACATGACATATCCAATCACTTTCTCCATTTCTAATCCTAACACAAGCTCTACTACTCTCGTAAAAACTCTTGACAGCTCTTAATAGCTTCCCTCCTATCCCATATATCTGCATAACCTCCCACAGTGCCTTCCTGTCTACCCTGTCGTAAGCCTTTTCCAGATCCATAAAAGCCCAAAAAACATCCTTACCATTTCCTATAGCTTTCTCACATATCTATCTTACCACATCCCCTACCTGTCCTAAATCCACACTGTTCCTCACCAATTACTCCCTCTGTTCCTCTCCTAATCCTTTCAATCAAGATCCTTCCATAAGCCTTCCCAACTACACTTAACAAGCTCATCCCTCTGAAAATACTGCACTCACACTTGTCCCCCTTTCCCTTGTAAAGCGGAACTATAAAGGCACTCCTCCATTCCTCCGGCACTCTACCATCTCTTAAACAAACATCAAATAACCTCACCAGCCAGTCCACCATAACCGTAGCTCCTTTCTTGAGACATTCTGCATGGCGTCCATCCAACCCAGGTGCCTTACCTGCTCTCATCATCTTAACGGCTGCTTTCACTTCATCCTTCCCTATTTCCCCTCCATTTTCCTCACTCATCACTCTCGTTTTCTTAGCGCTTCCCACTGCAACTACCTTTCCCTCCCTATCCTCCTTCACATTTAGCAACTCCCTAAAATACTCTGCCCACCTTCCTCTCACTGCCTTCTCTTCCATTATCATCTCTCCATCTGCATCTTTTACCTTATCTTCTCTACTTAATTCGCCTCCTCTTCCTCTTTTAATTTCCTTCCAAAACATCTTTTTATTACTTTCAAAATTTTCTGTCATACTCTTACCCCATTTCACATCTGCTCTCCTCTTTGCTTCCTTTATCTTATGTTTAACTTCCCTTCTCTTTACTTTGTACCTCTCATACGATTTTGGGGCTACAGGTAGTAGGACTCCTAATCCCATCCCCCGTCCCGTTTTTTTTTTCACCTTTTACGACTCAAGTGGAAAGACTTGGTGGTAGCATTCTCTTCCCCCACCACAGGGTAGGTCGGCGAAAAAAGGAAATGAATATTCAAAGAAATTATACAGGACAGTAGCAAGGGGTTGGGGGACAGCATAACGGAGGGACAGTCGTAGTATAAAAGTGTCATCATTTCTCTATGAACAGAGTTTTCCTCTATCACAGACAAAATGATGTGTGGCTCTGGTCCGTAGGGGCGCCCCATATAGACCATAAAGTATCAACTGCATGCTACTTTGCCACAATAACATGCAGCCAATAATGACAATAATAATAATAATGATAATGATGATAGTAATAGTAATAATAATAATAATGATAATAATAATAATAATAATAATAATAATAATAATAATAATAATAATAATGATAATAATAATAATAATAATAATAATAATAATAATAATAATAATAATAATAATAATAATAATAATAATGATAATAATAATAATGATAATAATAATAATGATAATAATGATAATATTAAAAATAATAATAATAATAATAATAATAATAATAATGATAATAATAATAATAATAATAATAATAATAATAATAATAATAATAATAATAATAATAATAATAATAATAATAATAATGATAATGATAATAATAATAATAATAATAATAATGATAATAATAATAATAATAATAATAATAATAATAATAATAATAATAATAATAATAATAATAATAATAATAATAATAATAATAATAATAACGATAATAATAATAATACCAATAATTCTTGTAATATTGATGCATTTGCCACGGTGGCAAATTTATGTGCGTGTGTGCGTGCGTGCGTGTGTGTGTGCGTGCGTGCGTGTGTGTTAATCTAGATTAGCTAAAGTGATTTTATTGGCAAACGCCTCATTGTAAGTCTCTGATGACGACAATTCAGTCTTAACGGTACCAATTCTCATCAGGAAGAAGAGGAGGAGGAAGAAGAGGAAGAGGAGATGATATAACAAGCTCAATTGGAAGTATGATGCGTGACGCTGGTCAGTAGGGGCGCCTTGGCATAAGTGAGTAGACGGAGTGTGTGTTTACAATGTAAGTTTACGACATTGGGGAGTATGTTGGGTTTTACGACATTGTAAGTCTCTCTCTCTCTTTCTCTCTCTCCCTCTCTCTCTCTCTCTGTGTCTGTCTGTCCCACGTTTGTGCATGTATAATGCGTTTGATAATCGCTTGAAAAAATAATTACACTTCCATAACATGTATGTATCTCTCTCTCTCTCTCTATTTATCTCTCTCTCTCTCTCTCTCATTCTCTCTCTTCTCTCTCTCTCTCTTCCTCCCTCCTTCAACCCAACTCAGGTGATCGATGTAGTTGAACCTGTGCATCCAATGTGCGCAAACTCAAACGCATTTCGAGATGAGTGGGTGAGGTAGGGAGGGGAGGGGAAGGAGGGAGGGATGGAGGAAGGAAGGAAGGAAGGGCGACGAAAAAGGAGGAGGAGGAGGAGAGGAG
Organism: Oratosquilla oratoria; assembly: GCF_046742065.1. NCBI lineage: Eukaryota > Metazoa > Arthropoda > Malacostraca > Stomatopoda > Squillidae > Oratosquilla > Oratosquilla oratoria. Next base: position 48,750,542 of record NC_134788.1, on the reverse strand, counting down.
GAGGAGGAGGAGGAGGAGGAGGAGGCAAAGAGAATGAGGATAAATTAGTGAAAATGAAATGTAGTGGGATGGGAATTTAGTACAAGGTGAGATATGGCGGGAAAGGGGGTCTTGTATACTGCGCTCTCTCTCTCTCTAGCTACATTAACATTCATCCACTTGCATCACGTGCTGGACTTGTGATCGACAGCTATCTCCTCCCCGAACGAGAGCTCATACATGTTATACAACCCGCCACACACACACCTACCCCCTTGCTCAACGGGGACAGTAACGGTCTACAGTGAAGATAACCACTGTGTGTGTGTGTGTGTGTGTGTGTGTGTGTGTGTGCATCTTTCAGGCCGGGGACCCTGTGTGGAATAATTTATTTGTCTATTTAATTTGTTTATATATGAATTTATTGCTTTATGTATTTGTGTATTTATTGGTCTATATATTCTTTTACTTGTCCATTTATTTACTCATCGATCTATCTATTCTTATTTTTTCTTTCATCGTTTTATCTTTTATTTTCATTTAATTTTCTTCTATTTCTTCCCATTTTCCTATATCTTCGTCTTTCTATTTATTTTTGTCTTCTTCATTTCCTCCGTTTTCTTTAGTTATCAATTCGCCTTTCCCCAAGTATTTATAATGGTTTCCCCCTCCTCCTCCTCCTCAGCGCATCGGAAGGGAAGAGGAGGAGGAGTGAGGGAGGAGGAGGTGGAGTGAAGGAGTAGGAGGAAGAATTCCAATCAGAAGCGGGGAAGTTTATATAATGACACACATACATACATACACACACGCACACACATACACACACACACAGACAGAGAGAATGGACAGATCTCTTAATCAGGGATTGTTCAACGATAGAAGGTCATGAAAAATAAAATAAAATAAAAGGATCGCTGAAGATGGCCGGGGACGGTTGGAAGACGTTTGAAGGATCAAATGATTCAAAATGTCGTCTGAAACTACTCAACACCCTGACGCCTTCACAAAATGGTTTCATAAGAAATAAATGGTTCAGTGTAAGATATATATATATATATATATATATATATATATATATATATATATAACTTCTTTTTTTCAGGCTAAATCCAGACGAATCTCATCAGCCGAAGGACAGCCCACGAAGAAAACGGAGGCTCAATCGATTCTTCTAATTCTATGACTTGTAAAGTGAAATGAAACATTGGCTCTTATATAATTGTATAAGAATTATAAACAAATAAATATGGATATATTAAAATGCAAATAGGGTAAATCAAAACTGAAAAATATATTCATAACGTAAATGGTCAAACACGCCTTATTATTGTCAATGAAAGAAAATAGAATAATTATGTAACAATAACAAATAAATAAGAAAGCATCCAAACGTAAAAGAAAAATAGCTGAAAAATAAATAGAAAACAAGAAT
>NC_134788.1:48711631-48741631 GCF_046742065.1 Oratosquilla oratoria | reverse complement strand
ACATATATATATATATATATATATATATATATATATATATATATATATATATATATATATATATATATATATCCATGACTCACATGATTGCACCATCCTCTGCCACGTCACTCCTGCAAACTTCTACCTCGTGTCTCCACCTGCTGTCTGGTCTCCCTCTCTCACGCTTCCCGTCTCACGGTGTCCAGTTAGTCAGTAGCCCTCCATAGGCCATCGTTCTTTCACGCTAACTTACCTGCCCAATTCCACTTCCTGTCTTTTACCGTCTCCACAATATATTTCACTCCACTTTGCTCTCTTTCTAGCCCAATTTGCTCTCTTTCTCTCTCTCTCTTTTTTTTCTCTCTCTGTCTTTCTCTCTCTCTCTTTCGTTCTCTGTCTTTCTCTCTCTCTCTCTGTCTTTCTCTCTCTCTGTCTGTCTTTCTCTCTCTCTGTCTTTCTCTCTCTCTCTCTCTCTCTCTCTCTCTCTCTCTCTCTCTCTCTCTCTCTCTCTCTCTCTTCCTCTCTCTCTCTTCCTCTCTCTCTCTCTCTCTCTCTCTCTCTCTCTCTCTCTCTCTCTCTCTCTCTCTCTCTCTCTCTCTCTCTCTCTCTCTCTCTCTCTCTCTCTCTCTCTCTCTCTCTCTCAGCTTTGTCTCCACCACCTTCGGCAGTTTCCAAGTCTCACACCCGTAGATCATTGCTGGGAGAATGCATCGATTTTAAACTTTACGTTTCAAACATAAAGGTAGAGAGCTTCTTGTGATCTTAAACTTACGAAGAAAAAAATCCAACCACTTGAATTACGAATTTTTATTTCATTATCATGATCTTGGGTTATTTTCACCATCTAGCCTAAATGATAATAATAATAATGTTCTTCAACTTTTTCAAGATTCTCACAATCGTTACACTGGGCAAGACCAAATTTATTGATTATTTATTTATCTATTTATTTATTTATTTACTTATTTATTCATTTTGAATTGCTGACTCCAAAAATCACATTGGTATTGCTCAATCAGGTCAACTTTCTGAACTAAGCTACATATTTGTTGTTGTTGTTGTTTTTGCGTTTTTGTTGACATGTACATGTATTTTCACGTGACATGATGCAAAATTCTTTCATATTTCTTTCAATCAACGAATTCTGAAGATTTTGCATGTGCCAACTTATAACTAATTGTTTCTTGTTCGGACAACAGTCCGGCTTCACCAAGTATCTATAAAAATTTCCGGTTAAAGCGATAAATTATCGCTTTACTTATCGCAACGCCCACGTCTGCCAAGTATCCATGCTTTCTGTGCATGTGGAATAGTAGGGACACTGTTCAGCATTACACAAAGAAGAACCGGCCTGAGCAGGAGGAATTGGTCCCTTGCAGAGCAAGGAACGTCATCAACAGTCCTCTGGTAGACAGAGACAAGATACTCTTCCCACCGCTGCACATCAAGCTTGGCTTGATTAAACAGTTCACCAAAGCTCTAGACCAGGATGGTGGCTGCTTCACTTACTTGTGCCATGCCTTTCCAGGATTAACCCATTAAACTCTGATGACAAGCTTCTTGTCGTCATTTGGTCAAATAAAACAAAAAATCATAATAAAACACCAAAATGTTGGATCAAACAGCACCAGAAGAAAAATATGACGTCAGTCCTCGCTGCGAGCGAAGCGAGCGAAGCGAGGACTGACGTCATATTTTTCTTCTGGTGCTGTTTGATCCAACATTTTGGTGTTTTATTATGATTTTTTGTTTTATTTGACCAAATGACGACAAGAAGCTTGACTGTCATCGGAGTATAATGGGTTAACCATAGAGAAGTTGAAAGCTGGCATCTTTGATGGTCCTCAAATCCGCCAGCTCATCAGAGATCCTGAGTTTGCAGACTCAATGAACGAAGTGGAACTGGAAGCATGGAAGGCTTTTGTTCTGGTCGTGAAGAACTTTCTTGACAACCACAAGGCCAGGAAATAGGCAGAACTTGTCACCAATATGCTGACTGCTTTAAGAAACCTTGGATGCAACATGAGCATCAAAACGCATTACTTATTCTCACATATGGATCAGTTTCCTGAGAATCTGGGATCAGTGAGTGATGAGCAGGGGGAAAGAGATTCCATCAGGACATAAAAGAGATTGGAGACCAGGGATCAGGGACGCTGGGATGCAGCCATGATGGCTGATTACTGTTGGACTTTGAAGAGTGGCATCCCTGATGCTGAGCATTCCAGGGGTTCAAAGAAACGGAATTTTATGCCCTGAATTTTGCACAATGACGACGTAACGTTCAATTTACATGTACATACCCTTACCAATGTCTTTTATTCAATTTACAGAAATTGAAGTTTGTAACATTTAATAAATATATTCTGTTAGATTTTTTCTCCTAAAACCTTTTTTTTTTATATAAAAAAATATTAACGAAAATCAACTGATAATGTCGCAAACATGTAATCAATTTAGTCAGAAGATCGTATTTTTAAAAATCAAATTAACATAAAAACCTGACCTGATTGACAAATATGGTTGTATTTTATTATTATTATTATTATTCAGCGGTGCAAATTGGCTTTAATTCAGTTGAAAAAAACATAGACAACTTACAATTTTTTGTAACACAGTGTTATAATTCCTTAACTATGAACTTTCGTGTCAAACTTAACTTTGGTTTTACTCTTATTCATTTTTAAACCTACTTTGAGATTTTACTTGATAATCACTCAGCATATCTCGCAAGTCTTCTACTTGCCAATGTCCCTTGTTCTCCTCAGCGCTCTCAGTCTACAGTTCCTACTCATAGCTCCCCTTAATCTACAATTACCCTCCCCCTATCCTTACATGTACCTTTTGTAACAAGTCTGGTCATACAAGTAATTTTTGTTACCGCCGTAGGCGCCAGGTACACAAGCCAAGACAGTCCCCTGTTCGGAGGAGTGTATCTAATGTTTCTTCTAATATGACGCATGACCTTCTTAGAGTAGAGTCATAGGATAAACCATATCCATGGTCATTGTAAACACTCGACTGATCAATGTTTCAAGGTTTTGAAACTTAGAGATGAGACTTCTCATCAGCCTTGTCAATCCCATAATCCAGCAGCTGAAAGTATTGATGAACAGATGACCCCCCACAGAAGAAGTTCTCATTAACCCATTAAACTCCGATGACAAGATTCTTGTCATTTGGTCAAATAAAACAAAAAATCATAAAACACCAAAATGTTTGATCAAACACCAGAAAAATATGACGTCAGTCCTCGCTTCGCTGCGAGCGAAGCGAGGGCTGACGTCATATTTTTCTGGTGTTTGATCAAACATTTTGGTGTTTTATGATTTTTTGTTTTATTTGACCAAATGACAAGAATCTTGTCATCGGAGTTTAATGGCTTAAAGTAGAAGATGCCCTTGTTGCCTCAGAATCCATTTCTAACGGAGAAGCATCCTATTCATGGTATGATCAAGTGGAAGTTAAGGAGGAGGTGTTGGACCAGGATTAAAAAAAATTCAGCCATGTTCGCTTCTTGCCTCCGCAATCATACCACGTTGTACTCTTTGCTGATCATATGACTTCATTTTACTCGCATATTAACTTTGTATGACATACATCTTGAAACCAATTGTGAACAAATATAAGCAGGGAAAATCAACAATTGTGTCATTGGTTATCTCCGTATAATTCAAGCATATTATTGCTGGTAGTGCTTGATAAATGTCGACTATAGCTTTCGGACGCTAATAGTGATGATGAAACAAACGTAGTTAAATATATGTCAACAATATTCTGTCCCTCCGTTATGCTGTCCAACAACCCCTTGCTGCTGCCCTGTACCATTTCTCTGAGTATTCATTTTCTGCTGTGGGGGAATTCCCTGTGGTGGGGGAAAAGAATACTGCCACCAAGTATTTCCACTTGGATCGTAAGAGGCGAGAAGAAAGGGACGGGGAGGGGGACTAGGCATCCTTCTCCTTGTAGCCCCACAGGGGACATTCCTAAACGAAAAAGTAAAGGCATAAGAGGATCTGGGAGTTTTCCGACCAGCACCCTAAGGTTTGGGTCTTTTAATGTGCGTGGATGTGGTACAGATGAGAGTAAAAGGGAAGAGATAGGTAGTATGTTTGTGAGAAGAAAGATGGATGTGTTGGCTTTGAGTGAATCTAAGTTGAAAGGGAAGGGTGAGTGTAAGTTTGGGAGTGTAAGTGGGAGGTTATCAGGAGTGAAGAGAGGGCGAGGGAGGGAAGGGGTGGCTATTCTAGTAAGTGAAGAGATAGGTAAACGGGTAGTGGAGTGGAAGGAGGTTTCCTCAAGGATAATGTGGATGAAGGTGAAACTGGGAAAGGAGATGTGGGTCTTTGTAAGTGCATATGGCTGGCAGTGAGAAGAGTGTAGAAGAAAGGGAGGCCTTTTGGATAGATTTAAATGAGTGCATAGAGGATTTAGGGAGAAATGTCAATGTAATAGTACTGGGAGACCTTAATGCTAGGAGAGGGAATGGTCCAATTGATGGAGTGGTTGGGAAATGTGGAGTTCCAGGAAAGAATCGTAGTGGAGAGTTGATGGTGGAAATGTGTCTAGAAAGAGAATTGATGATAGCAAATACAGTGTTTCGGAAGAAAGTCAAGCATAAGTACACATGGGAGAGGGTGGTGGATGGAAGGGTGGTAGATAGAGCGTTGATGGATTATGTAGTGGTAAATAGGACTATGATAGGAAGAGTTAAGGATGTACATGTTCTAAGGGGAGAGGGTGGGGAATATCAGATCATTTTTTGGTGGAAGGTAAGTTGAAAGTGGAGGATAGATGGAGAAAGAGGAAAGGGACAAAAGGTAGGGAGGTGCTTAGAGTGAACTCTTTAAATGAAAAGGAAAAGGAGAAGGAGTACAAGAAGAAGCTGAAGGAGGAGTGGGAGGGAGTGAAGGATAGAGTAGAGCTAGGTGTGGAGGAGGAATGGGGATGGTTCAAGGAGGGAGTCACAAAGTGTGGAACAAGAAGGACAGGGGGAAATAGAAGGAAGGGTAGTGAATGGTGGGATGAGGAAACAAAGAAGGTTGTAGACGAGAAGAAGCGAGCTTTCACAGATTGGTTACAAAATAGGACGAGGGAGTCATATGAGAGGTACAAAGAAAAGAAGAGAGAAGTAAAGCAAAAGATAAAGGAGGCAAAGAGGAGAGCAGATGTGAAGTTGGGTAAGAGTATGACAGAAAATTTTGAAAGTAATAAAAAGATGTTTTGGAAAGATATTAAGAGAGGAAGAGGAGGCGAATCAAGTAGAGAAGAAAATGTAAAAGGTGCAGATGGAGAGATGATTATGGAAGAGAAGGCAGTAAGGGGAAGATGGGCAGAATATTTTAGGCAGTTGCTAAATGTGAAGGAGGATAGGGAGGGAAAGATAGTTGCAGTGGGAAATGCTAAGAAAATGACCATGATGAGTGAGGAAAATGGAGGAGAAATAAGGAAGGATGAAGTGAAGGCAGTTGTTAAGATGATTAAAGCAGGTAAGGCACCTGGTCTGGATGGATGTCATGCAGAATGTCTAAAAAAAAAAGGAGGTACAGTGATGGTGGACTGGCTGGTGAGTTTATTTAATGTTTGCTGGAGAGAGGGTAGAGTGCCGGAGGACTGGAGGAGTGCCTGTATAGTTCCACTTTACAAGGGAAAAGGGGACAAGTATGAATGTAGTAGTTTCAGAGGGATTAGCTTGTTAAGTGTAGTTGGGAAGGCCTATAGGAGGATCTTAATTGAGAGGATTAGGAGAGGAACAGAGGGAGTAATTGGTGAGTAACAGTGTGGATTTAGGATGGGTAGAGGTTGTGTAGATCTGATCTTTGTGGTAAGACAAATATGTGAGAAAGCTATAGGAAAGGGGAAGGATGTTTTTTTGGGCTTTTATGGATCTGGAAAAGGCTTACGATAGGATAGACAGAAAGGCACTGTGGGAGGTTATGCAGATATATGGGATAGGAGGAAAGCTTCTAGGAGCTGTCAAGAGTTTTTATGAGAGTACTAGAGCTTGTGTCAGGATTAGAAATGGAGAGAGTGAGTGGTTCGAGGTAAAGGTGGGACTTCGTCAAGGATGCGCTATGTCGCCCTGGCTGTTCAACTTATACATGGATGGGGTAGTGCGAGAGGTAAATGCAAGGGTAGTGGGTCAGGGATTGGAGATGGTTAAAGAAAATGGAGAAAAGTGGGAGGTGAGCCAGCTTTTGTTTGCTGACGAAACTGCGCTTGTGGCAGGATCGGAGGAGGGACTGAGGAAGTTGGTGACAGAGTTTGGGAGAGTATGTGATAGAAGAAAGCTAAAGATAAATGTGGGTAAAAGTAAGGTGATGAGATGTACAAGGGGTGAAAGTGGCAGTAGACTGGAAGTGAGCATTAAGGGAGAGCGACTGGAGGAAGTGGATAGTTTTAAATACTTGGGTGCAAATGTGGAAGGAAAAGGTGAAGTGAAGGTGGAGGTAGAATGTAGATTGAGAGAAGCGAGTAAATGCCTTGGTGGATTAAAAAGTGTAATGAGGAATAGACATTTGGGAATGGATGCGAAGAAGAGACTGTATGAAGGAGTGATTGTACCAACAGCACTGTATGGGGCAGAAACATGGAACATAAGAGAGGAAGAGAGAAGGAGTTTAAATGTGTTTGAGATGAGGTGTCTGAGAAGTATGATGGAGGTTACTAGGCTAGATAGAGTGAGAAATGAGGAGGTGAGGAGAAGAACGGTGGTGGAAAGGGAGTTGGGAGATAGGGTTGATGAAAGAATATTAGGATGGTTTAGACACATGGAAAGAATGAGTGAAGAAAGACTAGTAAATGAGGTATGGAAGGCAGATGTGGAGGGAGTGAACATGAGGGGACGTCCTAGGATGAGGTGGATGGATGGGGTGAAGGGGACTTTGGGGAAGAGGGGAATGTCTGTTGAGGAAGGACGGGAGAGGACAGAAGACAGGGGTGAATGGAGAATGGTTGTATATGGATGATGTTGTGATGCATGAGGTGGAATGGGTGGGTGGATGGGGGGGTGAGGTAGTATGTGTGAGCAAAATTTGACGCAGTCCGAAGGGATTTCTCCCCGTATTTTCCTTTTATGCTTGGGGGGACGGAGAGGGGGGTCGACGATTTAATGAAGCGGCCTTGCTGTGGATGTGCTGTGTCTTGCGACACTGCTTGTGACCCAGGGCAGTGAACAAGGTGCAGGGATGACCCGTCATCCAGGAGGTGCTAAGATAAGAGGGAGGGTGGAGGGGTGTGGAGTGTATTCAGGGATGGAATGGGTGGGAATGATCTTGTGCCTTTTCCTTTTTGGCTACCGCCCTTGTAAGGGGGAAAAAGCCTTGGTGTATGTATGTAAATATTCATGAAAATGACATTCTTTGTAATGTGAGACTTTGTATTTTGGTGATCTGTATGTCTGTGAATCATCGACATTTTTCAAGAGCAGGTCTCTGTTAGCATTTATTTTTTTAAGTAGATGAAAAAATATATAAATTTTGCCATATTACATCATTTTTAATTGTTCATTTTAACATTCGTTGCATGATGTCATGAATTTCATTGGAGCTTGATTGTGGAGTCTGCAATTTCAGTTTTCATTTATTTCATTGTGGTTGGTTTAATTTTGTTGTTACGTTTAGGAACTTAAAACAGTTTTTAAACATTAGCATTTTGTGTTCTACAATATACTGGTACATAATGTTACATAATGTAACATAATGTACACCATGCTGTGTGTGCGTTTGAGTGCGCTTGTAATATATATATATATATATATATATATATATATATATATATATATATATATATATATATATATATATATATATATATATATACTATTTACAAAGAGAAATATTACCTACCTGGCTCACATGCCGTAGAAGTAGCAGATTCTTCGCGCAGTAACAATATCACTAAAATGTCGACATTTTACGTTCGCACGGATGACATTTGCACCAGTAATGCAATAGACACTAGTTTTCCAATCGTATTTCCGCACACTTTATTGTTTTTTAGTTTTCAATTATTTCTTTTGAAATGTATCAGCACTATATATCGACGATGACTGTTTGGAAAAAATAAATAATGTTTATACATAAAAAAAAATTCATACACAAAGATTTTATTGATATGTATTGCGTCCGAGTGAATTTACTTAATTGTATTAAACGGGAAGGGAGCTATGATAGTAGTAACCCGTCTTTGTATCTTTCAGCATCTAGTTTGTTCTTAAATTCTTGTACAACTTTTGCGCACTCTGTTGCCTCATCCAATTTGTTTTAGACATCTACCACTCTATGTGGGAAACTATTCTTTTTCAGATCTCTTCTAAAATTTAAATTTCATGTCTTCTTGTTTTTCTTATATCTCACTTTAATAAGTCTTCTCTGTCAAGGACCTCCATGCCTTTTATGATTATGTAAATGGCCAATAGATCTCCTCGTTCTCTTCTTTGTTCCAGGGTTGGCAGTTCCATTTAAGACAATCTTTGTTCGTATGTCAATTTAGAAAGTGTTGGTGCCATCTTTGTCGTTGCTCCTTCGATTATTTTTAATTTGCTTACATATACTGTACATACATTCATACATACACACACATACACACACACACATATATATTATATATATATATATATATATATATATATATATATATATATATATATATATATATATATGTGTGTGTGTGTGTGTGTGTGTGTGTGTGTGTGTGTGTGTGTGTGTGTGTGTGTGTGTATGTTACAAAGGATTACAAAGGCGGAGCATGCCGACAGGAGACCTTTTGGTCCATATCTAGGTCGGATGCGAAAAAAATCATAGTGATAATAAATTGATAAATAAAAACTATAATAATGTAAATAACAAATAGAATAAATAAATAAATGCATAGGTATAGTTAAATAATAAACAAACGGGTAAATAGTAAATAATAATAAATTGACATATAACTAATAATAAATGAAAATCAAACAGACAAATGATAACAAAACAAAAACAAATAATATAAGATAAATTATAATCATTACAGCATCTTGCTTAGGTGTTTCTCTAAATGATTCTTAAAGCTTCGAACTGAACTACATTGCACTACCTGTGCAGGAAGTTTATTCCATTCATTAACTACACGGTTGGCAGAGTTGTTTCTACCTACTTCCAAATTGAATCTATTTCCGAACAGTTTGAGACCATTGTTTCTTGTCTGATTCTCATTCAATGTGAAAATTTTGTCACTTTTGATGTTGTCAGTTCCCTTTAGAATTTTAAAGACCTGTATCAAGTCACCTCTGAGTCTACGCTTTTTTAGGGAAAACAGATTCATATGTTTTAGTCGATTTTCGTATGATTTATTTTTGATATATGGAATCAGTTTTGTGGCTCGCCGTTGTACTTTTTCCAGTCTGTCAATGTCTTTAATGAGATTCGGTGACCATACGGAAACAGCATATTCCAAATGTGGACGAATTAACTATTTATATAGCTTGTTAATGAGTGATGGACTTTTGAAATCAAAAGATCGCGCAATCAGTCCTAGAATCTTATTTGCTTTCTCAGAGGCTGAAATACACTGCTTGGTTGATTTAAGATCATTACTGATAATTACGCCGAGATCTTTTTCAGTATCCACTTTTGTTAACGAATTCCCAAATAACTTGTAATCGTACTTACTGTTATTTTTACCTATGTGCATTATCATGCATTTACTTGTGTTAAATTTCATTAGCCACTTTTCAGACCATTGCTGTATATATATATATATATATATATATATATATATATATATATAAATATATATATATATATAAATATATATATATATATATGTCAGGTGTCCACTGCCCTTTAGAAATATTAATATTAGGGCACTCCTCAATTAATGCTGATTCGACTATTTTCCTCCTGAAACCGCAGTGGGACTTAAACACTAATCTGGCCTTACCCCAGTCGAAAGAATGATTCTTATTTTTGACATAAAGAAATACAGCCGAATTTTCTTGCCCATATCTAATTGACCTTTTATGTTCTGCCAATCTAATGTTCAAGTCTCCCGGTTTGATCCAAGTAAACCAAATCACAATCTTTGCAGGGCAAACAATAAACACCAGGTGACTCAACTTCCTTCGGTTTTTGTTGAACGTTCACAATTTGCTTACGCACGGTGTTAGGATAGTGATAGGCAATAGTGAGACGTTCATGAGGAAACAACTTAGTAGAAGAACTGATGGTATTATTGAATGGAATTTTTAAAATGTCCTTAAAGGAGTCGACTGGGGTAAGGCCAGATTAGTGTTCAAGTCCCACTGCGGTTTCAGGAGGAAAATAGTCGAATCAGCATTAATTGAGGAATGCCCTAATATTAATATTTCTAAAGAGCAGTGGACACCTGACATCATTTCACGCGCAGCAGCTAGCAAGCTGGTACGGACCTTATATATATATATATATATATATATATATATATATATATATATATATATATATATATATATATATATGCATATATATATATATATATATATATATATATGCATATATATATATATATATATATATATTTATTTTATTTTATTTTTTCTTTTTTTTCTTTGCTGGGTGTCCATACTGTCGCAGCGTACTCCAAGTTTGGTCTTATCAGTGTGACTAATGTTTTCTTTACTATCACTTCATCCAATTAAGTAAAAGTCACCTATATTGATCTTAGTCAATTGTAGGTTTCTCCAACTAACCTCATTATCTGCTTGTCTGGGGACATATCTTTGTTAATCATTACCTAGATATGGACCAAAAGGTCTCCTGTCGGCATGCTCCGCCTTTGTAATCCTTTGTAATTACTCCTAGGTCCCTTTCCGAGCTAACTGTTTTTACTTCCTTTGTACCAATTTTATATTGCCCCGATATTCTATTTTTACTTTTTCCAACCTCTATTATACTACATTTCTTGATGTTGAAGTTCACTTCCCACTTTTGGCTCCATTCCCAGACTTTGTCCAGGTCTCTCTGTAGTGATTCACAGTCTTTTTCTGTACTTACTTTCTTTAGTAGTTTTGCGTCGTCTGCAAAGAAGTTCATATAACATTCTACACCTTCATCCATGTCATTTATACATATGGTAAACATAATCGGACCTAATACTGAACCCTGTGGGACTCCACTTCTCATAACTTCCCAGGTCGAGTATTTGTTTCTAAGTGGTGCCCTCGCTTCTCTCCCGTTCAAGAAATATTCCATCCATTCCAATAAATTTCCTTGCACACCTCCTATTACTAGCTTTTTGTGTGGTACTTTATCAAATGCCTTTTCTAAATCTAGGAAAGCACGATCACCCCATCCATCCATCCATTAGACTCGATTAAAAACAAATCAAGTTTGTGGCACATGATCTTCCAAGTCTAAAGCCAAATTGTTTTTGATTAAGTATATTATTTTCTTCCTGATGTTTAATCTACATATTTTAGCTATTGTGCTTGTAAGGGAGACCGGTCTATATTTTGTTGGGTCTTCCTTATCTCCCCCTTTATATATTGGTACAATATTTGCATTTTTCCAATCCTGTGGTACCTTTCCTTCTTTGAGCGAGCAATTCATTATCTTATATATTTTGTCTGTTAGTTCATCTATACATTTTTTTAGTATCCAATTTCCAATTCGGCCCGTGTGTGTGTGTGTGTGTGTGTGTGTGTGTGTGTGTGTTGCCCATAGATGATAAAAATTGTCGATCACGAGTCAGCCACGTACTTCAAGACCAAAGTGATTCCTTCATCAAGTGATGGCATGGAATTGTGCATGTATAATAACAATGATAATAATAATAATAATGATAATAATAATAATAATAATAATAATAATAATAATAATAATAATAATAATAATAATAATAATAATAATAATAATAATAATAATAATTAGTAATAATATTAATAATAATGATGATAATAATAATGATAATAATAATAATAATAATAATAATAATAATAATAATAATAATAATAATAATAATAATAATAATAATAATAATAGTAATAATAATAATAGTAATAATAATAATGATAACAATGATAGTAATTATGATAAAAAGCGTCTCAATTACTTTGATTTCGACGTCCTTGGCTACCTCAGAATTTGGAAGCAAATTAATCTCTACAATAAATATTGAGAGAGATATTTGTCTGTAATGCAAATATTGTGTAAATGTTAAAATCAATAAATAGATAAGTAAATAAATAAAAAGTGATATATTATTAAGGCCGATATCAGGTCGCCTCCCCGCCTGCCCACGGCTGTCGGGAACCAACGTGGGTACCGGGAAACGACCTCACGACCACCCGAGCATGAGTTCGACGCGGTATCCACTGAGCTATTGTGCCGTCCTTTCTTTTACTCTAATACGATCATTAATAGAAAGAACAACTGAGCCCAGTCACATAGAATCTATAAAACCACAAAAACCAAAGAAGAGATGGGTACTGGATTATATTTCAAAATCAAAGTACCAGTTTCATATCCATATCTATAACTCTCTAAAAAAAATTCTGGAGCGCTCCCGATCTGAGTCGGCCGGCCCGGGGGTGTCTGCGACTTCCATTGTGTTTCTGGGACACTTGGCCAGGGGGGCGGGGTCCATGGTACTTTGGGGACACCTGTGGGCAGTGGCGCGGTGTAAAGATGCCGGAGTCTTTTGCTGCTAAGAAACGAAGACAGAGACATTTTTGGAAAAACACTAAGAAGATAATTAAAAATGTAGTGTTGAAAAACTGTAAACAACTTCAGATGTTGAAATCAGAGCATAGTACAATGTTTCCAGAATTTTACGAGGAGGATCGGCGGGGCGCCCCCAGGAGGATCGGCGGGGGCGCTCCCAGGGGGAGCGGCGGGGCGCCCCCAGCAGGAGGAGCGGTGGGGCGCCCCCGGGAGGAGCGGCGTGGCGCCCCCAGGAGGATCGGCGGGGCTCCCCCAGGAGGATCGGCCGGTTGCCCCCAGGAGGAGCGGCGGGGCGCCCCAAGGAGGATCGGCCGGGCGCCCCCAGGAGGAACGGTGGGGCGCCCCCAGAAGGATCGGCGGGGCGCCCACCAGCTGGAGCGGCGGGGCGCCGCCAGAAGGATCGGCGGGGCGCCCCCAAGAGGATCGGCGGGGCGCCCCCAGAGGATCGGCGGGGCGCCCCCAGGAGGATCGACGGGGCGCCCCCAGGAGGAACGGCGGGGCGCCCCCAGCACGAGCGGCGGGGCGCCCCCAGAAGGATCGGCGGGGTGCCCCCTGGAGGAACGGCGGGGCGCCCCCAGGAAGCAGCGAGCAGCGCGAGCAGCGCCGCAGGCCAAGTACCCCTGGCGTAGCCAGGGCCGGCGCAGCCGGGTGCTTGTATTACCCTTAAAAAAAGAAAAAAAATAAAAAAAAAAAATAAACGAAATAAAAAGTCTCGAAGGAGTCCGCCGTGGCTTGGTTGGTAGAGCGCGCGTCTGGTAACCGCGCAGGGAGTTTCGTCGTCTGTTCGAACCCAGGCCGCGGCGCAGAGGATAGGAGGAGCATCCACTTTGAGCGACGGCCTCCGAGGAGACTTGGTGACGTCACTGTGTGTGTGTGTGTGTGTGTGTGTGTGTGTGTGTGTGTGTGTGTGTGTGTGTGTGTGTGAGAGAGAGAGAGAGAGAGAGAGAGAGAGAGATCAGTTTCTTCCGGATGTCGTTAGTGGAGTTCCACAGGGATCAGTATTGGGTCCAATACTGTTCACCATTTATGTGAATGACATGGATGAAGATGTGGAAGGTAACACGAGCTTCTTTGCACATGATGCTAAATTGCTGAGGGAAGTGAATACTGAAACGGATTCTGAACCACTACAGAGAGACCTGAACAAGGTTTGGAAATGGGGTCAGAACATCAAGAAATGTAGCCTAATGGAGTTTGCGGGATCTGAAAAAGACCTGGGAGTAATTATCACAAATGACATGCCCCCTGATAAACAGATAAAATTGTCGGAGAATCATACATGTTGCTAAGATCAATAAAGGTGGCTTTTACCTATTTAGACGAGGAAATGGTTTAAAAATACTAGTCACACTGATAAGTCCTAGTGTGGAGTATGCTGCGACACTATAGTCACACACTACCAAAAAGAATATAAAGAAATTTAGACATTCTCTCCTCATATAACAGGTTAGAAAGTGTTGGGGCCATTTTCGTGGCTGCTCTCTGAATTATTTCAATTTTGAAATTACCGACATTGGAACAAAGAAGAGAAAAAGGTGACCTACTGACCATCTACAGAATCATGAAAGGCACGGAAGTCATTGACAGAGAGGATTTATTAAATTGGGATAAGAGAAATACAAGAGGACATGAAAAGAAACTCAAAAAGGTCAGATAAAGAAGAGACCTGAAAAAGTACAGCTTTCCACACAGAGTGGTGGATGTCTGGAACAAACTGGACAAAACAATGGTGTGTGCAAAAAGTATACACGGATTTAAGGGCAAACTATACACTGCGAGATACAAAGACGGGACACAGCGAGCGTAGCTCCCTTTCCCGTAAGATACAAAGTACAACTAAGTAAATACGCACACAGGCACACACGCGCGCGCACACACACACACACACACACACACACACACACACACACACACACACACACACACACACACACACACACACACACACACACACACACACACACACACTCTATTCGTTGGTGTAAAATGGCTGTGATACTTGAGGAGATATAAGAATATTTCGGCCCACTTTAATTTAATTTTCCTCAAAGCCAGCGTTTACTAATTACACTGTATAACAATGAAAAAAAAAAAAAGGAAATGAGAATATCCTTATCAATTTTCTTTCGTAGATCAGGACTACAACATTCTTACGTTAACCCATTAAACTCCGATGACAAGATTCTTGTCATTTGGTCAAATAAAACAAAAAATCATAAAACACCAAAATGTTTGATCAAACACCAGAAAAATATGACGTCAGTCCTCGCTTCGCTGCGAGCGAAGCGAAGACTGACGTCATATTTTTCTGGTGTTTGATCAAACATTTTGGTGTTTTATGATTTTTTGTTTTATTTGACCAAATGACAAGACATCTTGTCATCGGAGTTTAATGGGTTAAGGGCACTGACGGATCTTGTTTGATTGCTTACTATAAATGCTTCCCATTTCTATTTATTTATTTAATACTTTTGTTGCTGTTACCATTTACATAATTTTTCACATAAGTGTGGGTTTTTTTCCCTTTACAGGAGACAGAGCTAAAATGCCTAGAGAATGTAAAAATTCGCCAGGCAGTTTTTGTTAAACATGTGGATCAATGCAAGAGACGTTTTGTCTCAACATGTCAAGAAACTTGATGAGCTGTACCTTGGATGAAAAGTGGGTGACTAGGACAAACGCTGGGCACCTCACACGTGTTGTGTCAGGTGTACTACAAGTTCCCTTTTTGCCTAGGCGAAAGGCAAAGGGCCTGGCCTCATCTTTGGCGGCGTACCAGTGGTCCGGAGGGGGGAGCCAAAGGACCATTCAACAGACTGCTACTTCTGCTCAACAAATATCAAAGGTGGGTATCCAATATGTATTCTTTACTGTTTTTATGATATATTTTCAAGAGACGTATCAATAAAAAGATCGAAATACATAGTATATTGTACTTGCACTTTTTTTGCACGAGATCACAACCGATAACACCTATTTTTAGTCTGATTCTATTTAATTTCCCTGCAGTTCGCAACGGAAAAGGCAAGAAATCTATCACGTATCTAGATCTCGAGTCAGCTATTCGCCCAGTTTGACATTCAAGTGATAATCCTGTACCACAACCCTCCTCGACTGAACAACCAAGCGACGACACGAGCAACTCGACGATTCGGAATCTCGAGATGCAACGTATATGACACAGCTTGAACCTGACAAGAAACCAAACCTCGTCACCCATCCAGAACTCGATGATCTAGTTCATGATCTAAGACTTACTAAGCAACAGAGTGAACTCGTGGCCTTACGTCTACAACAATGGAACCTGTTGGATGAAGATGCTCCAAATTACAGTATTCAGGAAGCGTTCTGCAGATCTACAGCAATGCTTCACTTTGGAAAAGAGCTTGACTTGTTGTAATGATATTAGAGGCCTATTCAATGCCCCTGAGCTGACCTACGAACCAAAAGAGTGGAGGATATTCATAGATGGATCCCTTTACACCATAAAAGCGGTTCTGGTGCACATTGGGAACATGTGACGTGATATTAATTTTTGTTCATCAAATTAGAATTCAGCACACTGAACTTCATAATAAAATGCACTTGAGAACTATGGTTTTTTTTTCCTTGAACCTGAATTTTGTTGGCCAGTGTTATCAATAAAAGATAAGATAGGGAGACATAGAAGATAATGATCAAACATAAAAAAAAAATGCTTTCAAATAAAAAACAAGATGACAGGAGACATGGCAAATGAAAAAAAAATGAGTTAGGGATTAACATGGTAAAATATAACGACATGAAACTAAAATGAGATCAAGTGAATTTGGAAGAAGAATGAAAAAATACAGTAAGAAAAGTACTTGAGGACATCCGAAGAGGTGGAGGAATTGTCAGAAAAGACACAAAACGTGGAATAGATACTGATTGACTGATTCATTTTTAACATCGCGAAACACCCTCTATCAGGAGGCTAGGACGGTGACCCTCACAGAGGACCTTGTAACGTGGCATCTAATGGACCATAATGCCCTTGGTCCAACTCGCTGTCTGCAGAGTTCAAACCGCCAGCGAGGATCTACGGAGCAGACATGAATGGTCTAAATGACAGAGCTACCTTATCAGAACAACTGACAAAACTCTTTCAATAGATCTAAGTATTGGTTTCACTCTGAGGCAGTTGGCATAATAAACAAAACACGTGGAAACAAAAGAAACAAAAACAGTTTGGATTCAAAATAATAAAGAAATATATATACATATTACGGGCTTCTACGCGTTGCTCAGATTCATAAGAAGAAAGCGGTTGGATAGATTGCTTATATCTAAACATAAGATTGCGTACGCATTTACCTGTGTGTGTGTGTGTGTGTGTGTGTGTGTGTGTGTGTGTGTGTGTGTGTGTGTGTGTGTGTTCCTAGCTCCTCCACAGGCCCTGTCGGCGTAGTCGTAAGCGTCCTGGTCTCGCGTTCGGCCAGTCATGGGTTCGAGTCCCTTACTTTTCTCCAATTCCTAGCAGTCGCTCTTTGTCACCTGCCCCAGCAGTCTGTGTGCCAAGGGCAAAGGTGACGACCTCGGCCGTAGCTACGAATCGCCTCCTGGTGTAAGCTCCTCGCCTTTCTTGGTCGATTTTATTCAGCTGAGGGGAACACCCTCTCCCCGTGACATCGCGAAGTCGGTCCGAATCAGATCATTCCGCCGAATCTGTCGACGACGACGGAGTAACATTCGGTCTCAACTGTCGCCTTCTTCTTTCTCAGTGTATGGCCAGTTGGAATGCTCACTTTTGGACTTCCGTTCTTTGGTGGATGATGCATTGAACTTTTTTCTTTCTTTCCTTTTCTCCATTTTTTTAAACTCCGCTCTTCGGGGGCTGAGGAAACTCATTCCTGGAAAGTCTTCAGTCTTTCCCCGTTCTGCTCCGGACTCCAAATGGTCTGCCGCCACACCTGCCAGATGTCCGCTCTGGTTTCCTCTTGAGGGTCCAACATGGCCCAAGAGATCCGGGCAAGATCCCGCTTTTGAGAGTCCTCGAAGGTCTCTTCCCCACAGAGGCACGTCTCTAGGGCTCCTGGTCTACTTCTCAAAGGTCTCCAGACGTTTCTCCTCATCCGCCGCTTGACCCCGAGGTATCCGACCCCGCAGACGGAGTAAGACAGGAACCCCTTGATCATCTCGAACAGGACGCATCCGAGGGACCAGACGTCGGCTTTGCCTCCTGCGCAAGGGTGCTGGGAGCGGTCCAGCACCTCCGGAGTCATGTACCAGAAGGTCCCCTGAACTCCCCTGATGCTTCGTTCGTAAACGTTTGATCTCTCGACGGCGAGACCAAAGTCGATGATTTTAAGGACCTTCCTGCTGGCGTCCAGGACGATGTTCTCAGACTTGAGATCGAAGTGGACGAAGTGGCGTTCGTGGATGAAGGCCACGGCTTCCACGAGCTGCCTGAAGAAGGCGGTGACCCGGCTGCCTGCCCCAAGCCCTGGAGTGCGAGCTCGCGTGCGTCATCACAAGGCTAAGCAAGGTTCCTCCGTGGCAGTACTCGGTGATGATGGTCATGCCTCTTCGTTCGTCGGCGAAAACGTCCAATAACCGAACGATGTTCGGGTGGACAAGCGCTCCGAGGGCCTCGATCTCACGAGTGAAGGTCATCCTTGTAGTGGCATTGTCTCTTCGTTTTGGAATCTTGGCAACACCCAGGAGACCCGTGGAGGTGTTGGAGAAAATGACGGTCCTTCGTCGAGGTTGAAACGGACGACGTACTTATCGAGGAAGGAAGACCTTGCTGGTGTTTTGGGCTCCTCTTCGGAGACTTCTTTGTTGGAAGTAGCCTCTCGGTGAGGTTCTTCAGCGTCCTCGACGTGGACGATCTCACCAGATGGTGTCACTTTGACACCAGAACAGGACGATAGGTTTCTCTCCGGAGGGTCCTATCCTGTGGACTTTGCACAACAGGCGGAAAGCGAGACAAGTTGTGCGCAAAGGCTGAGGGTGCGCTGGTGCATGCGCGCGAGGTCGAAACGGCGAAGTCGAGCCATTTCGACGACTTTGTCCAAGTCAGGTGACGGAGGTCGTGCCGACCAGCCGATCAGTCACCGAAGGGGAGATTATAAGAAGAAAGAAACAAGTGTGTGTATTTGTGCATTGCACTTGAGTCTTATTTCACGCAAATGCTCTGTGTAAATGTGTAATCATGATTACACACACACACACATATATATGTATTCACTTGGTCTTTGGATCACGTGTTGGACTCGTGATCGACAGCTATTTCCCTCCTGGAAGAGAGCTCAGAGCTCGTAGGTCCGATCTATGGGTAATGCTATGACCTTGCACACACACACACACACCCAACTCCCCGCCCACGAGAGTCAGAGTACGACCCGAGGCACAGCGATACCGAAATAATTTCGGCCCTGGGCAGGATTCGAACTGGGTACTGGGAGCACTTCTGCTTCCCAGTTCAGCGCTCTACCAACTGTGCCACCGAGTGTGTGTGTGTGTGTGTGTGTGTGTGTGTGTGTGTGTGTGTGTGTGTGTGTGTGTGTGTGTGTGTGTTCAGAGGTACAATAGGTTGCCAAATTCCATGACAACTTTTTGATAATAAAATTATCCAACTTGTACAATCCCAAACTCATATTCATGTTGTTCTCAAAGGTATTCTTAATATAGCATGATTCAATAATATTCCTCTCCATAATATTTTTACTCAAGACATATTTTTCAGCTTCATTCCATTCAATGCAATGATTAAAATCTCTTATATGTACAAATAACCCATTTGATATTTGTCCTGTTCTGACGCTATACTTATGCTGGCTTATCCTCAATTTCAAATCTTTACCAGTTTGACCTATATATCTAAAATTACATTCTTTACATGGGATGCTACAAACGCACCCTTCTCTGACTTTAGGTGAATTTTTGGTTAATAGGCTTTTTACAGTGTTGTTATTTCTAAAGACAACTTGTATTCCAAAGGTGCTAAAAATATGAGAAAGACTTATCAAATACTCATGGAATGGAAGCAAAAGGATATTCTTATTGCTGAATTTTTGTCAATGGGTTAACCCATTAAACTCCGATGACAATATTCTTGTCATTTGGTCAAATAAAACAAAAAATCATAAAACACCAAAATGTTTGATCAAACACCAGAAAAATATGACGTCAGTCCTCCTCGCTTCGCTCGCGAGCGAAGCGAGGAGGACTGACGTCATATTTTTCTGGTGCTGTTTGATCAAACATTTTGGTGTTTTATGATTTTTTTTTTATTTGACCAAATGACAAGAATCTTGTCATCGAAGTTTAATGAGTTAAGTCTTAATGTCCTTATTTCTCTTGCTTATATTGTTCCTCTGAAGATGTCTTAAATAGACGAAAACGTTCAGTTACCAAGTTCTCATATTCCTAGTGAATCACGTGTTGTTTGTGATTTCTTTGTGTGTGTATATATATATATATATATATATATATATATATATTTATATATATACAGTATATATATCAAAACTAAAAACACAGTCGGAACAGAAGAAAAAACTACTGATTTTAGTTTCACTTTGCAAATCCTACTACATATAATTATATGGGTTAATAGCCAACGTATCCAATTTTTAGCCTAATTTTAGATCATTTATAAACTAACTTAGAATTCTTGTGCACCACAATGATAACAGAGTAACAAGGATATAGGATTTGAATTAGTGTCAGTTGAACTTATGATTTGCTGTTGTGTACTGCCCTTATCTGCCCTCATCTGACCAGTCAATCAGGCGGCTATTTCTAACCATCAATTAGGGCAACTATTTATCACGCTTCAAATGCCCACAACTCGTACTTGATATATATATATATATATATATATATATATATATATATATATACATATATATATATGTGCCTGAAATCAAACTTTATTCAGTCACGTTATATGTCATGTAAGCGCCATAACCTTGGCTGCAAAAATTTAGCCCCTCCTGAAAATTATTTTATGCTGTTTTTTCGTCCCTAACAAAAGCTGGTTCCCATGTGTTTTTATTTGTTTATTTTATTTTATTTTATTTTTTACTATTTTGTCTTTTTTTAAATATGTTACAACCCCTACAAGGAATTTTATGGACTTGCACACATTGTTTAACAGTGTCAAGGGTATTTGGAGGGGTGGGGGTGGGGGAAGTGGGGGGGTCACGTACCCCGAATCCATAGCAATCCAGTGTATGTTTGAAATTCGGTTAGATTTTTAAGTTATAGAATATCAGTGTTTGATCGATGAAAATAAAACATGTAACTCATGTACGTCATGTAAATACATGCCTATACAGCCAATTTGAAGTGTGCATTTTGACAGTGTTTATATCATTAAACATATACGTATGATATATTTAATTTTGCTACCTACTAAAATAAAAATCCTGCGGACAACTCTATGTGTAAAACTACCTCTTTCTCTTTGTATTCTTTGCAACGTGCACTAAGCAATTAATTTGTAAATATACATATACATATACATACATATACCAAGGCTTTTCCCCCTTTCAAGGGAGGTAGCCAAAAAGAAAAAGGCATAAAATCATTCCCACCCATTCCATCCCTAAATACACTCCACTCCCCTCCACCCTCCCTCTTATCTTAGCACCTCCTAGATGACGGGTCATCCCTGCATCCTGTTCACTGCCCTGGGTCAGAGGCAGTGTCGCAAGTCACAGCACATCCACAGCAAGGCCGCTTCATTAAATCGGCGACCCCCTTCTCCGTCCCCCCATGAATAAAAGGAGAAGACTGGGAGAAATCCCTTAAGGCTGCGTCAATTTTTGCTCACACATACTACTTCACACCCCATCCCCCCACCCATTCCACCTCATGCAATCACAACATCATCCATATGCAACCTTTCTCAATTCACCCCTGTATTCTGTCCGCTCCCGTCCTTCCTCAACAGACATTCCCCTCTTCCCCAAAGCCCCCTTCACCCCATCCATCCATCTCATCCTAGGACGTCCCCTCATGTTCACTCCCTCCACATCTGCCTTCCATACCTCTTTTACTAGTCTTTCTTCACTCATTCTTTCCATGTGTCCAAACCATCCTAATACTCTATCATCAACCCTATCTCCCAACTCCCTTTCCACCCCTGTTCTCCTCCTCACCTCCTCATTTCTCACTCTATCTAGCCTAGTAACCCCCATCATACTTCTCAGACACCTCATCTCAAACACATTCAAACTCCTTCTCTCTTCCTCTCTTATGTTCCATGTTTCTGCTCCATACAGTGCTGTTGGCACAATCACTCCTTCATACAGTCTCCTCTTAGCATCCATTCCCAGATGTCTATTCCTCATTACACTTTTTAATCCATTTACTTGCTTCTCTCAATCTACATTCTACCTCCACCTCCACTCCACCTTTTCCTGCCACATTTGCACCCAAGTATCTAAAACTATGCACTTCCTCCAGTCGCTCTCCTTTAATGCTCACATCCAGCCTGCTGCCACTTTCACCCCTTGCACATTTCATCGCATTACTTTTACCCACATTCATCTTCAACTTCTTTCTTTCATACACTTTCCCAAACTCTGTCACTAACTTCCTCAATCCCTCCTCTGATCCTGCCACAAGCGCAGTGTCGTCAGCAAACAACAGCTGGCTCACCTCCCACTTTTCTCAATTTTCTTTAACCATCTCCAATCCCTGACCCACTACCCTTGCATTTACCTCTCGCACTACCCCATCCATGTACAAGTTGAACAGCCAGGGCGACATAAGACATCCCTGACGAAGTCCCACCTTTACCTCGAACCACTCACTCTCTCCATTTCTAATCCTGACACAAGCTCTACTACTCTCGTAAAAACTCTTGACAGCTCCTAGAAGCTTTCCTCCTATCCCGTATATCCGCAAAACCTCCCACAGTGCCTTCCTGTCTACCCTGTCGTAAGCCTTTTCCAGATCCATAAAAGCCCCCCAAGATCCTTCCCCTTTCCTATAGCTTTCTCACATATCTATCTTACCACAAAAAACTGATCTACACAACCATACCCGTCCTATATCCACACTGTTCCTCACCAATTACTCCCTCTGTTCCTTTCCTAATCCTCTCAATCAAGATCCTCCCATAAGCCTTCCCAACTACATTTAACAAACTAATCCCTCTGAAACTACTGCACTCACACTTGTCCCCTTTTCCCTTGTAGAGTGGAACTATACAGGCACTCCTCCAGCACTCTATCCTCTCTCCAACAAATATTAAATAAACTCACCAGCCAGTACACCATCACTGTACTTCTTTTTTAGACATTCTGCATGGCATCCATCCAGACCAGGTGCCTTACCTGCTTTCATCATCTTAACAACTGCCTTCACTTCATCCTTCCTTATTTCTCTTCCATTTTCCTCACTCATCACGGTCATTTTCTTAGCATTTCCCACTGCAACTATCTTTCCCTCCCTATCCTCCTTCACATTTAGCAACTCCCTAAAATATTCTGCCCATCTTCCCCTTACTGCCTTCTCTTCCATAATCATCTCTCCATCTGCACCTTTTACCTTTTCTTCTCTACTTGATTTGCCTCCTTTTCCTCTCTTAATTTCTTTCCAAAACATCTTTTTATTACTTTCAAAATTTTCTGTCATACTCTTACCCCATTTCACATCTGCTCTCCTCTTTGCCTCCTTTACCTTTTGATTTACTTCTCTTTTCTTTTCTTTGTACCTCTCATATGACTTCCTCGTCCTATTTTGTAACCAAACTGTGAAAGCTCGCTTCTTCTCTACTACAACCTTCTTTGTTTCCTCGTACCACCATTCACTACCCTTCCTTCTATTTCCTCCTGTCCTTCTTGTTCCACACACCATCTTTGCACAAAAGGATTAATTCGTCAATTTGTGTGTTTATATGCATATATTTCCCTTTCTAAATTCCCATTTATCAAACTTTGCCTTAAATTAATTTCACGTTGTTTGCCTAGACCATCCCTTCTTCTAAATGCACCCCACAAATGTAATCGTTTATATGTAAAACTATGTTTCCCTAATTTTTTTTAAAGTAATCTAATCTGTCTTCTCGCTGTGACCTCCAGATCCACTGTCACCGTTTTCTATGCATTCGTCTCTTCTAAATATCGTCACCACATCGCCTACCTCTCTTCGCCCCTCCAACGTGTTTCCCAGTCTATCCCTGTGTTTCTTATCAGCCAGGCTTTGGATAATTCTATATATATATATAACCGCTCACTGCATTCTCTCTATTTCCATTGTACATATCCTCTGTGTGTGTGTGTATGTACGTCTGTACATTTATGTGCCTTTACCTAATTGTGGTATACAGTAAAGGAGTAACGGTGGCTCCCGCCTACTACTCTCCAGTCTATCATACTGAACTTCAGATTCATGAACGGTTCCAATATTGTTTACGTCCTTTAATCTCCAATTATCATCTTCAGATTAGAATTCGTGCGTTGTTCCAGCTTGGGATATATAATTTAAGCTATTCCAAGTATTTAGGCATCTATATGGAAAATAGTATTTCTTCACATAATCTAGACATCTAGACTTTCTTAATTTGTTCCCATGACCTCTTAGAACCCTCTGATCTTTAATCAGAAGATCTCTTCTGTCAATGTCTATCTCTTTTAGTGACCTCAACATCATCTCTTTCTCTTCGATCTCTCAAAGTTGGTAGACCCAGTGCTTTTAGTCTCTCCTCATATGGTTTATCTGTCAGGCTATAGACCAGTTTGGTTGCTGCTTTTTGTATTCTCTCAGTCCTGCTTATATACTTCACTCTGTGTGGGGACCTTACTACTGACGCATATTCTAGTCTTGGATGTATCAGGGTTTCGATTATCATCATTTCTACTATCTCTTCATTCACGTAGTGAAAAGTCACTTTAATCTTCTGCTGCATTCTACACGTCTCTCCCACAGTCCTGCTGATATGTCAGTTAGGTGAAATTTTTCTTCTTTTTTGCTTTTGTATTGGGTTCACTTCTCAATGAATATTTTAGAAATGGTCTTTTACAACTATTGCCCATCCACAGTACTTTGCATTTGATGGTACTGGAATAAATCATCCATTCTTGCCCCCATGCAAAAACAGTCTACAGTTATTTGCAATAGGCTACAGTCCTCCAGGTTACTCTTTCCTTGATTTTTGAACCATCTGCAAACATGTTGACGTGCCCTGTTGTACCTTCAAGTGTGCCATCCACAGTACTTTGCATTTGATGGTACTGGAATAAATCATCCATTCTTGCCCCCATGCAAAAACAGTCTACAGTTATTTGCAATAGGCTACAGTCCTCCAGGTTACTCTTTCCTTGATTTTTGAACCATCTGCAAACATGTTGACGTGCCCTGTTGTACCTTCAAGTGTGCCGTTTACATTTACCTATCTATACACCAAGGGCTTCTTCCCCCTTATATGGGAGGTAGCAAGTCAAGACACGCACCCACTCCCACCCATTCCACCACCTTTTGTTTCACTTCCATCTTTCCTCCTCGTGGGAGAAGGATCATTCCTGTCCCTCGCTCGCTGCCCAGGTCAGAAGCAATGCGGCAAGTCATTTAAACAGATAGGAAATGTGATAGATGCTGACACTGATCCTTGTGGAACTCCGCTGGTCACTACTCTGAGTGCTTTCTACCCTGATAATTTATCCTTTACTACAGTCCTCGTGTACCTTCCCTTCCGAAATAGTTCATCCATTCCAGTAGTCTCCCTCTTAGTCCTCCAATGTGCTCAACTTACCACACAAGTCCATTGAGAGGTATTTTTTTCAAAGGCCCTCTCTTGGTCGAGGTACACACAGTTCGTTTACTCTTACAGCACGTCAATCACTTTCTCACCCTACGCCTGGTAGGAATAATCCTGTCAGCGGCAGCTCTTCACTAGACTTCTCCATGCGTCTCTATCCTCGTAGGTCTCTTTTTCTTTCACTTCTGGTAAGTTTGTGTCTCTTCTTTCTAATGCTTCTTCAACACCTTTAATCCATCTGGTCCTGGGTCTCCCTACTGGTCTTCTACCTGTGGGTACCCATTCCAGCATTTGTCTTGGGTACCTCCAATCTTCCATTCTCATAACGTGTCCAAACCACCTCAACTTCCACTCTTCTATTAAATCCAACACTGACATCACTCCTATTTCCTGTCTTATCCGCTCAATCACTCTCAAGTAAAAACTTGAAAGCTTTGCCACAAACGACCTTCCACCTTTAAAGCCAAACTGACTGTCAACATGTCAATCTCTTCAAGATATTTGGTCCAACGATCTTTCACAATTCTTTCACGGGATTTCACTATTGTGCTGGTCAGTGATTCCGGACTATAAGTTAGTGTTTTCTCCTTTCTTCCACCTTTGTGAACTGGTACCACTTTCGCCTTTTTCCAATCTTATATCACTATGCTTTCCTTCAACGAACCTGCTACAGGACAGTGAATATTGTCAGCGACTTATTCCCTACATTCTTTAGGTATCGAGTTTGAGACCCTGCCAGGCCCTGAACCTTTTGTCTCCTCTAATGATCTCAAAAGATTGAGCCCTTTTCTCACTTTTAGATTCATAATCTTCTAAACCAAACTCTTTGCTCTCCTCGAAAAGCTGCTCTCCCTTGTGGAGTGTGTGTGTATTTACCTAGTTGTACTATACGGGAAGGGAGCTATGTTCGTAGTGACCGTCTTTGTATCTTTCAGCATCAAGATTATTCTTAAAATCGTGAATAGTATTTGCACACTGTTTTTTCATCTAAGTTATTCCATATATCCAGCATTCTCTCTCTCTGTGTGTGTGTGTGTGTGTGTGTGTGTGTGTGTGTGTGTGTGTGTGTGTGTGTGTGTGTGTGTGTGTGTGTGTAAGGATCCAAGACGCGCCAATGCCTATGGACCTGTTTTTGTCTAAAAAAAAAAAAAAAAAATTGGCGTAAATGACAAAGGAGCGGAAAAAGGAAACGAAGACAAAACACAAAAGTCAAATGAAAATCCGCCCATAAGAGAAGAGGACAAGATGATGAGAAAGAGGACAAAGAAATCCTTGAAAAATCTCCATACAAAGAGTATATCGAAAGACGATTTGACTTAGGTGTAATGGCGTTCCCTTTGTTTTTATTCCAACCGACTTAGTAACAATGTAGTGAGCGTTGAAGATTAGATAACTTTATGAATGGGGAAGATAGGCGGTGAGGGACATGGAACTGCATAGTATAGGCCTTATGATCGCTTGCAGTCACCTCCATTCTTATGTTCTTAACCCATTCAACTCCGATGACAAGATGTCTTGTCATTTGGTCAAATAAAACAAAAAATCATAAAACACCAAAATGTTTGATCAAACACCAGAAAAATATGACGTCAGTCCTCGCTTCGCTGCGAGCGAAGCGAGGATTGACGTCATATTTTTCTGGTGTTTGATCAAACATTTTGGTGTTTTATGATTTTTTGTTTTATTTGACCAAATGACAAGACATCTTGTCATCGGAGTTGAATGGGTTAACTGTTGTGTGTAAGCCCTATGGTTGTGGAAAGGCCAGGTGGAGGGGATGAGAAGAGAGGGGCGACCATATGCAAGGTGGAGATGTGCTTGGTAATCGCGTTTTGAGAACTATGAAGGACAAAGAGAAAATGGGAAGAGGAAAGAAAGAAAACGGAGGCGCAATGGATTCACACGTTTTCAACGATGTTCATGTGTTTTTGTTTTGAATATAAACGGAATATTTCGACGAAGGAAATGAAAATCGATGAGAATGGGAATGATTTCAGTGTCAGGGCAAATTAAGGAGAAAGTGGAGAGCATAGTGGATCCAGTGCTGTGTTATGAGAGGGAGATGTGGACGCATAAGGTGGACGAAGTGAAGACAAACTGCCTGGGGGAGTGTGTGTGTGTGTGGAGTGATGAGGATGCATTGTGTAGGACAGTGGTTCGCAAACGCTTCCATCTAATTGTAACGGAACCTTTTCACGTTTGCTGGTACTCGGAGGAACCCCCAACGACCACCACCACACAGATGGAACTCTCGCCCTAAAGCAAGGTTTACAATCTACGATAAATTGTAGCGATTTATTGTAATGAAAAGGTTGTTACAATTTGTCATTACGTGTAAACAGGAGATCGTAGCGATAAAATATGACGTCAGTCCTCGCTTCGCTCGCAGCGAAGTCCTCGCTTCGCTCGCAGCGAAGCGAGGACTGACGTCATATTTTATCGCTACGATCTCCTGTTTACACGTAATGACAAATTGTAACAACCTTTTCATTACAATAAATCGCTACAATGTTTTAATTACCCACTGTCGGAGAAACAAAGCAAAAGAAACAGACGAACTGTATATTTCGACCACTACTGTGGTCCTCTTCAGCAGATAGATACAAGGTAAGATGTACAAGAATACATACAATGAGAGAGGTACAAAGTAGGAACAAGGGGAGGTGGCTCAAGTCACATGTCCGAGGTGGGGCGGATTCGGTAATGGTAATAATTTATTCACAGCATAAGTTGTAGTGGTCGAAATATACAGTTCGTCTGTTTTTTTTGCTTTGTTTCTCCGACAGTGGGTAATTGAAACATTTTACTAAATGTGCTACTACATTTTCGTCTTGTGAAATCGCTACAATTTATCGTAGCGTGTAAACCTTGCTTAACCCATTCAACTCCGATGACAAGATGTCTTGTCATTTGGTCAAATAAAACAAAAAATCATAAAACACCAAAATGTTTGATCAAACACCAGAAAAATATGACGTCAGTCCTCGCTTCGCTCGCAGCGAAGCGAGGATTGACGTCATATTTTTCTGGTGTTTGATCAAACATTTTGGTGTTTTATGATTTTTTGTTTTATTTGACCAAATGACAAGACATCTTGTCATCGGAGTTGAATGGGTTAAAGAAGAAAGCGAAGGAAAAAAAAGGAAAATGGACGGGAAGGTTATGAGAACATAGTTTGGATTGTTTGGACAAATCAAGAGAATGGATTACTTGATCAACCAGCGAAGGAGAAGAGAATGGGAAGAGGAGATACTAGAAAGGAGGATGGGAAGATAGAGATAGAAGAGGTGAACAAACGAAGCGGTTGAAATAGAAAGGGGCAATTGCCACACCTCCTCGGTATGGAAATATGGATCTTAGGGCGTTTCTTAATAAGGGGCAAAATGGCTTACGCATGAAGCCACAGATGAATGTAAATAAAGGCAGAGGGACCATGGGAGAGAATACACACACGAAAATCCATATATATGTGTATATGCACTTACACACACACACACACATACATACATATATATATACTATATGACAAATAAGACTGAAGGTGGAAGAAGCAGACGAGGAGTAATGGGAGAATTTCACGCTTTAACGTTTCGACCCGCAGGGTCTTGATCACAAAGCTTTGTGATCAAGACCCTGCGGGTCGAAACGTTAAAGCGTGAAATTCTCCCATTACTCCTCGTCTGCTTCTTCCACCTTCAGTCTTATATATATATATATATATATATATATATATATTGTGACAAGTTGATGAAGGTGGAAAAAGAAGTCACGGGTCTAGTTCCGAGTTTATTCCTCTGAAGAAGCATAGAGCGAAACCGGTCAGGAATAAACTCAGGAACTCGGAAATAGACCCGTGATTTCTTTTTCCACCTTCATTTTATATATATACAAGCGACCTTCGGTGGTGACTAACGTCACCGCTTTGGCCTGCGGCGCTAGGAGCTCGCTTCGCTCGCAGTTTAGCTGGTAAACTAAGATACTCTTCCCTTGAGCCAGAATATTTGTAATCAGGATTGTCCTTTAATAGCTCGCCAAACTTTCGAACTATACGTTGGAAATCATTTATCATAGCTATTCTAGGTTTTAACCTTTTTATGTTTTTGTACAATTTTGGAAATAATTCCATATGTTCATCTTTAAGGCCACGGGACAATATCTTATACGCCCATTCTTCAATGTCGGGAAACATAGTACCTCGATCAATTCTGTTGGCTCGGCCGGGGGCTTGGCTGCGCAAACAGCGGCCTACGGCCGCAGCTTTCCGCGCTCAAATCCCTCGTTTTCCCCTTCGGCCTCAGGGCGAAACCCCAACACGGGATCCCCAGCACGAAGAAGAACGCGAAGAAGAACGCGAAGAACACGAAGAAGAACGCGAAGAAGAACACGAAGTAGAATGAGAAGAAGAATGCGAAGAAAAACGCGAAAAAGAACGCGAAGAAGAAGAAGAACGCGAGGAAGAAGAACGCGAAGAAGAACGCGAAGAAGAACGAAAAGAAGAATGCGAATAAGAACGCGAGGAAGAAGAAGAAGAAGAAGAAGAAGAAGAACGCGAAGACAATATCTATACGCCCATTCTTCAAAATGTCGGGAAACATAGTACCT
>NC_134788.1:48649131-48706631 GCF_046742065.1 Oratosquilla oratoria | reverse complement strand
CCCTCAGTTACATCAAACCAGATGTCTTCTCTTAGTTGGCACCTCACACTATTTCCGTAGAGACTCTTTATAGCTCAAACTAATGAAGGTTCTGTCATATATGTTGGGTCTTCCAAGGCTTCCCATACCCATTTCCTTGGTAACCTGTCAAATGCTTTTTCTAGATCTACAAAAGTAATGTACATATGTTTGTCCCACTCCCAGTTCTTTCCCACTATCATCTTCAGCGTGAATATTGTGTCTGTTGTTCCTCTTTGGGGTCTGAATCCATATTGTTCTTCTTCCAGCTCGTCCTCAACTGTTATTCTTATTCTTATCTCCAGTACTCTTTCATGTATATTTCCTCACTT
Organism: Oratosquilla oratoria; assembly: GCF_046742065.1. Taxonomy (NCBI): domain Eukaryota; kingdom Metazoa; phylum Arthropoda; class Malacostraca; order Stomatopoda; family Squillidae; genus Oratosquilla; species Oratosquilla oratoria. The sequence goes on along the minus strand of NC_134788.1, from coordinate 48,706,281 downwards.
GTGACAGCAGAGAAATTCATCTATAGTTCTTACATTCAGTACAATCACTTTTTTTCTTTTTTACAAATAATTGCCTTCTCCAATCAGCTGGCACTCTACCTTCATACATTTCATAGCTTCTTTAATTCCAATTGTTTGTCCTATTTTTGGTGTAACTCTTTCATCTGTTAGTCTTTCCACTTCTGGATTTAGAAGCTCTGAGAAGTAATCCTCCCATCTTTCGTCCACTTCACCTTTCACTGTAAGTAGCTCCCCTTCTTTATTCTTAATTGTATTCATTCCACTTTCATATTTCCTCCCGTAACTTTTAGCTATACTGTATACAAGTGTCTTTGTGCCCTGTGCGTCATTTTCCAGTCCATTACCTAACCTCTCCCTTGTCTCTCTCTCTTAGCTCTTGTTTTTACTCTCTCAGCTTCGGCTATGAAGGAAATAGGCAAGAATTGGTTTACTAATAGGGTGGTCGATGAATGGAATAAACTTAGTAACCATGTAGTAAGCGCTGAAACTATCAGTTTTTTAAAAAACGATTAGACAACTTTATGGATGAGGATGACAGGTGGTGATGGATACGAAGCTGCCTAGTATAGGCCTTATGGTCTCTTGCAGTCTCCTTTGTTTTTATGTTATTGCCGTTTCGTATTTTGTTCTGCTTTCAGGGTTTCGCCTCTTCATTCACTTTCTAAAAACAACATTCTTCTTCGTGACAGCTCCTCCGACTTCTTCCGTTCACCAAACTACTTTCTTCTTCTTCTTTTCCTTCGCTGACTAGCGTTGTTTCCATCGCCTCTTTTGCCATTTGGATTTTTTCCTTTTCTTTCGTATTCTCCTACTCTCAATATCTTCTGTATCTTTGTGTTCTTCTGGTCTAGCTTCAGAAACCTTCTCACTGTACTGTCCATCAACTTCGTATTCTTTCAGTCTTTCTACTTTTATTCTTTCTCGTACAAGTTCTTTTTTCAACGTCTCTATTTAATTTTCATTTTTGCTCATACCAAGCGGTGGTCAGCATCTAGTGATACAGCAGATATATTTTTCACACATCTAAAAAGCTTTTTGTTGTTAATCAAAATCAGACCTATCATTGACTTCTCTACATAATCTCCTCTTTCAGAAATCCACCTGTACCAGCTCCATTTGTGGGTATCTCTGTGCTTAGAAATGTGTTCATAATAGTCAGGCTGTTTCTAATGCACCAGTATGTCGGATTTTCGCCATCGCTATTAACCTCACCAATCCCAATTTCCCGAAAAGCAGCCCCCCACACTTTTAATGTTGTTTATTTTATTCGCAATAAGAGCATTCGTGTCTAAATTTTGTCCAAGGTATCTTGTATATTCTGATAAAAGAGTTATTTTTCTTCTTGGAGTCTACTTTGGTGCGGTGTATATACTTGTATTAATGAGACTTTACTTATATTTTGTTTAAGCGTCATGTCCAATATGCTTTCATTAACATAATCTCTCTTAACTCTTTCTGCAAAGTTCGGTGAGAGGATAAATGCGGTTTCATATTTTCTTTCATTTTCCGTTCCTTTATAAATTAGTCGAAACTCATTGTGCATCTTCTTATAAACCCCATTATAATGTCTACATTTCTCTCCCACATTATATTGCGCAATTTCATTGTCAATACTCTGAATTGACAATTAAATTGCACCTAGTCGTGTGTTCCTAAAGCGGCCCATACACGATCAATTATATTGCGCAATTTCATTGTCAATACTCTGAATTGACAATTAAATTGACCGTGCATGGGCGATATCGCCCATGCACGGTCAATTTAATTGTCAATTCAGAGTATTGACAATGAAATTGCGCAATATAATTGATCGTGTATGGGCCGCTTTAGGAACACACGACTAGGTGCAATTTAATTGGCAGTTTAATTGTCAATTCAGAGTATTGACAATGAAATTGCGCAATATAATTGATCGTGTATGGGCCGCTTAGAGTCTTGTACTGCAGCGCTGTCTACGACAGAACGTCGAAAGACAGAATGTCGAATGGTCAAAATGTCGACACTACGTACGGTCGAATGCGACGTAATGTCGATATATGCATTTCACTGATGATTCGGTCATGTGTGCCTTTTATATTTGTGGCACTTGACTAATCATGACTAAGAGAAGTTGGTTGAAGATGAATATTCTTTTAAAGAAAATCTAACTCGCCAATATAGACCGATACTTCCCAAATCACTCGACCCATCATGGCCGCCCGGCATGATTTTCTTCTTTATAAATAACAATGAAGATAAAAAAAAAAAAAAAAATTAAACAACAGTCACTTATACCAGTCCAATTGCAATCAAATTAATTAAAGGGTTATTCATGAAACCACAGTGAATTGCGAGTGCCTTATTGCAGTTGATAATGGAATCACACAAAACAAAGTTTAACGCGGTGCTATCGAAGACACATTAATGATTGTCTTATTCCAGTTGGTCATGAAATCACACAAAACAGAGTTTTACGTTTATTTGATAATCTATTTTATATGTAAACTTCTTTTCACATTATTTATACATAGATTTAGATATTGGTACAAATAGATGTTATACATTATATCAGAGAAAAATCAATACGTAATATTAAAAGTTAGACATTCAACATAGTCCTGAATGAATCGGTCCTCATGTTGATGAACAATACGCGATATTCGTTTACCTAACTGACTTCCTTGGTTTAGATGGCTCGTGTCCAGCGTTGAGCTGTGAGAGGACAGTTTCTGTGTGGGCTTGTTCATCTTGTAGACGAAGTATAAACTCGTAGATACTTGGGTGAGCCTTGCCAACGACTATTTGAAAGCGCCGATGCCTTACTTCAAGGCGGTTTGTCGTTTTCGTTTCTTTCTGGATTACACGGTAATAGACACTCCATACCTCCGTTGGTGGAAAACTTGACTTTGTCCTTGAACCACGACGCAGAGAAATGGCGAGGCTGGTCGTATTTGTATTCGTTGACTGGTATTGATAGTATCCGATGTATGTTTCTCTGATGTCATTTACGAAAGGGTCACATTCAAGTTCATGAAAGGCTCTTGAGATGTCGGAAGGAATATGCAAGTTCGTAAAATTCCTTGTAGAAGTTGTAACGCATTTTATAAAAGCCAAAATAGTTAAAAATATAAAATAAAATGAAATAAAATAAATAAATAATATCACATGAGAACCAGGATTTGTCAGGGACGGAAAAAAAAAAACAAAATACTTTGAAGAGGGGCTAAATTATTCTAGCCAAGGATTTGGTGCTTACATGAGAGAAACGTGAATCAACCATGTTTGATTTCAGACTACGTTTCTTATTTACCAGTGGGTTTTATTTTCCTGCAAATTATATTCACGTGTCATTTGTGAAATACTGCAATATATATATATATATATATATATATATATATATATATATATATATATATATATATATATATATGTATGTATATAAGAACTTTAAGTACGAGTTGCGGGCATTTGAACCGTGATAAATAGTTGACCCAATTGATGGTTAAGAAATACCCGCCAGATTGACTGGTCAGATGAGGGCAGGTAAGGTCAGTACACAACAGCAAATCATAAGTTCAAGTGACGCTAATTCAAATTCGATATCCTTCTTACTTTATTATCATTGTGGTGCACAATAATTATAAGTTTGTTTATGAATTATCTAGAATTAGACTAAAAAGTAGATACCTTGGCTAATAATCCATATGATCTATATGTAGTATCACATTTGTGAAGGTTTGAAATTGAGGATAAGCCAGCATAAGTATAGCGTCAGAACAGGACAAATATCAAATGGGTTATTTGTACACATGAGAGATTTTAATCATTGCATTGAATGGAATAAACCTGAAAATTTGTTTTGAATAAAAAGACATACACATAGAAATGTATATTATAGATTTTATATATATATATATATATATATATATATATATACAATCATGATTACATATTTACACAGAACATTTCGTGAAACAAGCCTCAAATTCAACGTACAAAAACACACACATTTTTTTTTTCTTTTCTTTCTTCTTCTAATCTCCCCTTCGGTGACTGCTCAGCTGGTCGGCACGACCTCCGCCGCCTGACTTGGACGAAGTCGTCGTAATGGCTCGACTTCGTCCCTTTTTTAGACCTCGCGCGCATGCGCCAGCGCACAACTTTTCTCGCAAAGCCCACAGGACAGGACCCTCAGGAGAGAAAGCCATCGTCCTCTCCTGTCGTCGAAGTACCATCGGGTGAGATCGTCCAAGTCGAGGACGCTGAAGAACCTCACCAAGAGGCTTCATCTAACAAAGAAGAGGAGCCCAAAACGCCAGCAAGGTCTTCCTTCCAGGATAAGTACGTCGTCCGCTTCAACCTCGACGAAGGAAGTTTCGCAAGGACCGTCATCGTCTCGAACACCTCCACGGGTCTCCTGGGCGTCGCCAAGATCCCGAAACGAAGGAACAACGCCACCACAAGGATGACCTTCACCCGTGAGGGATCGAGGCCCTCGGATCGCTCGTCCACCCGAACATCGTTCGGTTGTTGGACGTTTTCGCCGACGAGGGAAGAGGCCTGACCATCATCGCCATCACCGAGTACTGCCCCGGAGGAACCCTGCTTAGCCTGGTGATGCGACACGCGGGCTCGCACTCCAGGGCTTGGGGCAGCCGGGTCGTCGCCTTCTTCAGGCAGCTCGTGGCAGCCGTGGCCTTCATCCACGAGCGCCGCTTCGTCCACCTCGATCTCAAGTCTGAGAACATCGTCCTGGACAACAGCAGGAAGGTCCTCAAGATCATCGACTTCGATCTCGCCGTCCAGAGATCCAACGTCTACGAAAGGAGCATTTAGGGAGTTGAGGGGACCTTCTGGTACATGGCCCCGGGGCTGCTGGACCGCTCCCAGCACCTAAGCTTACGCAGGAGGCAAAGCCGACGTCTGGTCCCTCGGCTGCGTCCTGTTCGAGATGATGGAGGGGTTCCTGCCTTACTACGCCTGCGGGGTCGGATACCTCGGGGGGGTCAAGCGGCGGATGAGGAGAATCGTCTGGAGACCTTTGAGGAGAAGAAGAAGAAGAGCAGGAGCCCTGGAGACGTGCCTCTGTGGGGGAGGAGGAGGAGGAGACCTTCCAGGAGTCTCAAAAACGGGATCTCGCCTAGATCCTTTGGGCCGTGTTGGACCCTCAAAAGGAAACCAGGGCGGACACATCTGGCAGGTGCGGCGGCAGACCATTTGGAGTCCGGAGCAGAACGGGGAAAGACCGAAGACTTTCCAGGAATGAGTTTCTCCAGCCCCCGAAGAGAGGAGTTAAAAAAAAAAAAAGAAAAAAAAATGGAGAAAAAGAAAGAAAGAAAAAAGTTCAATGCATCATCCACCAAAGAACGGAAGTCCAAAAGTGAGCACTCGAACTGGCCATACACTGAGAAAGAAGAAGGCGACAGTTGAGGCCGAATGTCACTCCTCCGTCGTCGACGGATACCGCGGAATGATCTGATTCGGACCGACTTGGGAGAGGGTCTTCCCCTCAACTCAATAAAATCGACCAAGAAAGGCGAGGAGCCTACGCCAGGAGGCGCTATGTAGCTCCGGCCGAAGTCGTCACCTTTGCCCTGGGCACACAGACTGTTGGGGCAGGTGACAAACAGCGACTGCTAGGAATCAGGGAAAAGTAAAGGACTCGAACCCATGACTGGCCGAACGCGAGACCAGTACGCTTACGGCTACGCCGACAGTGCCTGTGGAGGAGCTAGGAACACACACACGTAAGTGCGTATGCAATCTTATGTCTAGATATAAACTTTTGAAACTATGTTTAAAATATTTTAGTCAAATAGTATCTGTGTTGGTACATTCGATATAGTTTACAATGTATGTATATCGATTTTAGCTACTTGATGATGCCGTGTTGTCGTACATATGTATATATATATATATATATATATATATATATATATATATATATATATATATATATACACATATGTACGACAACACGGCATCATCAAGAAGCTAAAATCGACATACATACGTTATAAACCATATCGATTGGTTTTAGCTTCTTGATGATGCCGTGTTGTCGTACATATGTATATATATATATATAGAATATATATATATATATATATATATATACACATATGTACGACAACACGGCATCATCAAGAAGCTAAAATCGATATACATACATTATAAACCATATCGAATGTACCAACACAGATACTATTTGACTAAAATATTTTAACATAGTTTCAAAAGTTTATATCTAGACAAGATTGCATACGCACTTACGTGTGTGTGTGTGTGTGTGTGTGTGTGTGTGTGTGTGTGTGCGTGTGTGTGTGTGTTCCTAGCTCCTCCTCAGGCACTGTCGGCGTAGTCGTAAGCGTACTGGTCTCGAATTTGGCCAGTCATGGGTTCGAGTTCCTTACTTTTCCCTGATTCCTAGCAGTCGCTGTTTGTCACCTGCCCCAACAGTCTGTGTGCCCAGGGAAGAGGTGACGACTTCGGCCGTAGCTACATAGAGCCTCCTCGCCTTTCTTGGTCGATTCTATTTAGTTGAGGAAAAGACCCTCTCCCCGCAGGGAATCGCCAAGTCGGTCCGAATCAGATCATTCCGCGGTATCCGTCGACGACGGAGGAGTGACATTCGGCCTCAACTGTCGCCTTCTTCTTTCTCAGTGTATGGCCAGTTCGAGTGCTCACTTTTGGACTTCCGTATATATATATATATATATATATATATATATATATTTGGACTTCCGTATATATATATATATATATATATATATATATATATATATATATATATTTGGACTTCCGTATATATATATATATATATATATATATATATATATATATTTGGACTTCCGTATATATATATATATATATATATATATATATATATATATATATATATATATATATATATAGATATAGTTTTATTTTCTATAAGATATACATTTTCTCACGAGCCACGGAGTTCACTGTTACTAAACGTGGTGGAAGGAAACGGCTGTACAATAGGTATGCTTATACAGTTGACAAAATGAGGGATAACATTAGATATTGGAAATGCGAAGAAAGAGGGAGATGGTGAGGGCGACTTAAGACAGTGAATGATATACTACAAGGTGCTCCACTGCCACATCCTCACCGACCAGATGCCAGTAGAACTGTGGTACTCAAGACAGTAGAGAAGATGAAGGAACGAGCCTATAATACTTAAGAAATTACGAGTGTTATAATTCAGAACCGCATATCTGATTCTCCCTTGGAAGCCACTGGATGTCTTCCCAAAAAAAGTCTTGGCAGAATGGTTAGACGACAACGAAAATTCACAGATGGGAACAAAATAACAGACGAGCTTAGGGTTTCGTTACTAGGGGAGAGATTTGTTTTAGTCGAAGAGGAAGATATCGTTTTAATGGCAACTGACACTAATCTCGATTTATTAGCAAAAAGTATGCACTGGTTTTACTGCCTTACGAAATCTAAAACGCAAGAAACATACGATACGGTATTTTCTAAACTTAAAGAAACACGTGTCACGGAGCCTAATTCTATAGCTGTTGCTTTTGAAAAAAGCTGCAAAAATTAGTATAGAAAAGAATTTTCCTACCTCTCTTACACCTGGATGTTTTTTTTTTTTTTTCGGTCAATGCCTTTGGAGAAAGTTCAGGCATGTGGCCTGCAAAATTGGTATAATGAGCCAAGGAATGCTTTCCTAATAAAAGATCTTACAGCACTGGCGTTCGTTCCAAATGAGGATGTCATAGGCGTATTTAATTAATTAATGGCTTCATTAGATTAGAAAACAGATGAAGTCCTATGATCACTCAAACCAATTAGATATTCAAGAAGATTTAGATCAATTACAGCAATGGTCTGAAAAGTGGCTAATGAAATTTAACACAAGTAAATGCAAGGTAATGCACATAGGTAAAAATAACAGTAAGTACGATTACAAGTTATTTGGAAATTCGTTAACAAAAGTGGATAGTGAAAAAAATCTCGGCGTAATTATCAGTAACGACCTCAAATCATCCAAGCAGTGTATTTCAGCCTCTGAGAAAGCAAATAAGATTCTGGGATTGATTGCGCGATCTTTTGATTTCAAAAGTCCATCACTCATTAACAAGCTATATAAATCGTTAGTTCGTCCACATTTGGAATATGCTGTTTCCGTATGGTCACCGAATCTCATTAAAGACATTGACAGACTGGAAAAAGTACAACGGCGAGCCACAAAACTGATTCCAAATATCAAAAATAAATCATACGAAAATCGACTTAAGCACATGAATCTGTTTTCCCTAAAAAAACGTAGACTCAGAGGTGACTTGATACAGGTCTTTAAGATTTTAAAGGGAATTGACAACATCAAAAGTGACCAAATTTTCACATTGAATGAGAATCATACAAGAAACAATGGTCTCAAACTATCCGGAAATAGATTCAATTTGGAAGTAGGTAGAAACAACTTTGCCAACCGTGTAGTTAATGAATGGAATAAACTTCCTGCACAGGTAGTGCAATGTAGTTCAGTTCGAAGCTTTAAGAATCATTTAGATAAATACCTAAGTAAGATGCTGTAATGATTATAATTTATGTTATATTATTTGTTTTTGTTTTGTTATAATTTGTCTGTCTGATTTTAATTTATTATTAGTTATATGTCAATTTATAATCATTTACTATTTACCTTTTTGTTTGTTATTCAACTATACCTATGCATTTATTTGTGTATTTTATTTGTTATTTTTACATTATTATAGTTTTAATTTATTATTAATATTATTATTATTATTATTATTTTTTTTTTTTGCATCCGACCTAGATATGGATCAAAAGGTCTCCTGTCGGCATGCTCCGCCTTTGTAATCCTTTGAGAATTTCTCGTCTACTTTGAGACTACTTGGTTAGGTGCTGTACAAAGAGGAAGGCGACGCCGCCCAAGTTTTGATATCTCATTGAGGAATGTAAGAGAAAATACTTTGCTAGGAATACCACGCACAAATAATTCTGTTGAAGGTTGGCACCGCGCATTTCAACAAAGAATGTCAGTCGTCCATCCAATTTTATCTCGCCTTATGACCAAACTCAAATTTGAGCAAAATGATTGGGAACTAACAATACAACAGGCTTCATGCCGTATTATGCCTAGAAACACTAAAAAGAAATACGCAATTGGTTAAAAACGGGTAAAAAAAACTGTTAGAAACTGTTTACAAAACTTAAAAAAAAACGGTTAAAAAACTCACGGGTGACTGTGCAGAGATACACTAGAATACCTACAAGCCATTGCATATAATTTGTAAGTTTATATCTATTTTCATAAAATGTATTTTATATTTCAATAGAACCAGTGATAATCCTCAAATAAAAATGTTTAATGATTTGTCTATTTCGTTTTATTTTAATATGTTTCAGTTCCTTTTAAAAAACTGAAGTAAAAGCTCTCTCTCTCTCTCTCTTTTATATATATACAGAGAGAGAGAGAGATAGTAATTATTTTTATGCAACAAAATCGTTCGCAACGAAACGACCGTTCGACAAAAAGGGTGTTCGACTAAATGTCCATTCGACGAATCGTCTGTTCGACGAACTGTCTGTTCGACGAACTGTCCGCGCGACGAATTGTCCAGGCGCCTTCCATGATATAGCCGGATGGAGGAACATGCTGGGACCACTGACAGGCCTACTACATACTGGGAGCTGAAGAAGTAAATAACAAATAAGAATCTGAGGAACGCGTAGAAGCATTTACTGTACATATTTTTTTATCATTTTCAATCCAAACTTTCCTTTTTTTACTTTTTTATTTTCATGATGTTTTGCTTATGATGCCAAATACCTCAGAATGAAACTAAAACTTAGATCTATTCAATGAGTTTTGTCAATTGTTCTGATAAATTAGCTCTGTCATTGTGTGTGTGTGTGTGTGTGTGTGTGCGTGTGTGTATGTGTGAGTCTCCTGTTAGTGAAGTAGTGCTAACACCAATGTAATTCACGATGGATAGAAGCTTACATGTGGGACATGCTTATGGAAGGCAGTGTGTTATTGTTTTTGTAGTCTATAATCATAGCTATTTTTTCTTGTGGGTTTATACATGTAACGTCCCTTGTAATGATGCCTTTTAAGACTATTTAATCAGTTTTATATGCGGGTGTCATTTGATGCTTGATGTAAATTTTGTGTATGCATTTGTGGGTTTATACATGTAACGTCCCTTGTAATGAAATTGCCCACAAGACAATTGCCCACAAGACACTTGCTCACAGTACAAATGCCCACAAGACAGTTGCCCATAACCCTAACCAGAAAAGAGACATTTGCCCACAACAGTTCTTTTTTCCAACATTTTAGTATTCCATCAGTATACTTATATAGTATACTTATACATGCACAAAGCATGTGAGCAATAAAAACAAAGGCTTAGTGAGCTATTTTTCTGTCAGTATATAAGGATGTCAGGTTATGAATCATACACTCATACACTCACACAACACTCAGCATGGAGATCATCAAGACCACCAGAGGAGGAGACAAGCTCTATCTCGATGGCTTCATGTATGTCAAGAAGAGGACCTACAGCAACTGGATCCGGTGGAATTGTGCACGTTCTCGCACAACAGGGTGCAAGGGTGCACTCACCACTAGTGACTCCTTTGAGGATCCTCGGTCCTTTGTCAGTCACAACCATCCAGCAGACCGGACCGGACCGGAGTCGAGGTGACCAAGCTGCGCACCACCATGAGGGCCCAGGCGAAGCAGTCCAGAAGTCACCCCGACCAGATCCTCACACAGGTTCTTCTTCAAGCCAGCACTGAGGTCCGTGCCACTGGAGGAGAAGTCAACCCGCAGTCCTTCCTAATCCATGACTCCGGTCCTGGACAGCGGCAGCGGGTTGTGGTCTACGCATCTGAAGAGCAGCTTCGTCACCTAGGGCGCTCTGACACTTGGTTCATGGATGGCAACTTTTCCACGAGTCCTACCTAGTGTTTTTGAGCAGCTCTACGTCATCCGTGCTCCCCTGGGTGACTCTGCTGTCTGCTGTGTGTGTACGCCTTCTTCCTGTCTGGGAAGAGTGCACAGGTGTATCAGGAGCTCCTGCAAGCCGTGCTGGACAAGATGGAGGCTATGCAGATCTACCCAGACCCCCGTGTTGTTGTCACTGACTTTGAGTTAGCTGCTATCCAGTCTGTAAGCTTAGTCCCCAAGTGACAACACACGGGTGCTTCTACCACCTCACCCAGAGCACCTGGAGGAAGATACAGGAGTTGGGGGAGACAGAAGACTTACCGCAACAACGAGGAGGTCAAGCACTTCTGTGGGATGCTTGAGGGCCTCGCCTTCCTTCCCGAAGACCAGGTGCAGCAGGGCATGGTGTATCTACGGGATCACACCCCTGCAGGGATGGAGCCCCTCCTGGAGTACTTCGACTCTGTCTACGTCACCGGCTCCTTCCGGCGTGTGTAGCAAGGGCCAGTTCAGCCTGGAGGTCCTCTACCACCCTTGCGTGTCGGCAACATCCCACCCCGGTTCGCCGTTCCTGTGTGGAACGTCCATGAAGTCACCCTGGAAGGACGCGACCGGACCAACAACATCTGTGAGGGGTGGGACACTTCCTTCGCCCAGCTGGTTGGCCACCACCATCCCTCCTTCTGGACTGCTGTGGATGGGCTCCGCAGGGACTACGCGCCGCTTGTCAGCACCAACCTCCTGCAGTACGCCAGGAGGCGTCCCATCAAGAAGCGCCAACGTAGAGACCACCAGAAACACCTTCAGTCACTCTGCCAAGACTTTGTGGCAGAGCGCCGGACCCTCACAGACTTCCTTCAAGCAGTTGGTCACTGCATTCGTCTGGGATAAATTCTCTAGTTATCTTGTAAATAATGTCCTTCCTGGTGCACTTGTAAATATTGTCTGTTGTATATAATTGTACATATTTTGTATCATCGTCTGTTATAATATCAATAAAAAATTGAAAATGAACTGGCCCTTGTTAAAATTACTTTATAAAAATAGTTGTGGGCAAATGTATCTTTTCTGGTTAAGGGTGTGGGCAATTGTCTTGTGGGCAACTGTCTTATGGGCTACCCACAGAATATATTCTCACCTTTTTCACGAAGTTTGTCCAAGTACAGTCTTCATAAAGTTCTCCTCCTCCCACACTCCATTGTCGATCACCTCGCTTCAGTCAATTTCTTCCCTCAATCCCTCCATCTCCTTCTGAGTCTGCCCACTGGCCCCTTCTTTCTCTCTCCTTTGCACCCTTTCGCTACTTTCGTCACCTACAAAGGATTACAAAGTGAAGTTTGTCCTTATGTACCTTTCTTCCGTTAATCCTTATACAGTGCGATCCAAAGGAATCCTCATGATGTGCCTAAACCATCTCAGTTTTCTTCTTTCTGCAAATTCAAATACTGATTCGGTGTTCAGTTCGTCTTTGATGTCACCATTTCTTAAGCAATCTCTTCTTGTTGCTTATTTTGTCAAATGTAGCATTCTCATCTCTGCTGCTTGTACCTTACTCTTTGTTAGTGTCTAGGTCTCTTAGTATCGTTTTGTATATGATGTCTTGGTGGCATGATTATATATATTTTTAGTAATGGATATATCAATCTTAGATTATTCGTATATTTTTCAATTCTGATTGTTATTTCTTTCTCCATGTAACACCTATCGTTTATTGGAACTCCTAAGTACTTAAAATCTTCCACCAATTTCAATTGTAATCCATCTATTTCTACCGCACCATTTTCCTTCTCTCTCGGCACCATCAATACCTCGGTCTTATTTGCGTTTGTTTTCATCCCTGATGTGTTCAGTTCTTCGTTCCAAACATCCTGGGTATCCTGCAGCACTGAAAGAGACTTAGTGACAAGCACAATATTGTTGGCATAAGCCAATGCAATCACCTCTCCCCCAGATTTCAGTCTCTTCATGCACCTGTCCAAGAACAGCACAAACGGTAAAGAAGACATCACATCACCCTGTCTTACTCCCTCAGTTACATCAAACCAGATGTCTTCTCTTAGTTGGCACCTCACACTATTTCCGTAGAGACTCTTTATAGCTCAAACTAATGAGGGTTCTGTCATATATGTTGGGTCTTCCAAGGCTTCCCATACCCATTTCCTTGGTAACCTGTCAAATGCTTTTTCTAGATCTACAAAAGTAATGTACATATGTTTGTCCCACTCCCAGTTCTTTCCCACTATCATCTTCAGCGTGAATATTGTGTCTGTTGTTCCTCTTTGGGGTCTGAATCCATATTGTTCTTCTTCCAGCTCGTCCTCAACTGTTATTCTTATTCTTATCTCCAGTACTCTTTCATATATATTTCCTCACTTGTGACAGCAGGGAAATTCATCTATAGTTCTTACATTCAGTACAATCACTTCTTTTCTTTACAAATAATTGCCTTCTCCAATCTTCATACATTTCATAGCTTCTTTAATTCCAATTGTTTGTCCTATTTTTGGTGTAACTCTTTCATCTGTTAGTCTTTCCACTACTGGATTTAGAAGCTCTGAGAAGTAATCCTCCCATCTTTCGTCCACTTCACCTTTCACTGTAAGTAGCTCCCCTTCTTTATTCTTAATTGTATTCATTCCACTTTCATATTTCCTCCCGTAACTTTTAGCTATACTGTATACAAGTGTCTTTGTGCCCTGTGCGTCATTTTCCAGTCCATTACCTAACCTCTCCCTTGTCTCTCTCTTAGCTCTTGTTTTTACTCTCTCAGCTTCGGTTATGAAGGAAATAGGCAAGAATTGGTTTACTAATAGGGTGGTCGATGAATGGAATAAACTTAGTAACCATGTAGTAAGCGCTGAAACTATCAGTTGTTTTAAAAAACGATTAGACAACTTTATGGATGAGGATGACAGGTGGTGATGGATACGAAGCTGCCTTATGGTCTCTTGCAGTCTCCTTTATTCTTATGTTCTTATGTTATTGCCGTTTCGTATTCTGTTCTGCTTTCAGGGTTTCGCCTCTTCATCCACTTTCTAAAAATAGTATTCTTCTTCTTGACAGCTCCTCCGACTTCTTCCGTTCACCAAACTACTTTCTTCTTCTTCTTCTTTTCCTTCGCTGACTAGCGTTGTTTCCATCGCCTCTTTTGCTATTTGGATTTTTTCCTTCTTTCGTATTCCCCTACTCTCAATATCTTCTGTATCTTTGTGTTCTTCTGGTCTAGCTTCAGAAACCTCCTCACTGTACTGTCCATCAACTTCGTATTCTTTCAGTCTTTCTACTTTTATTCTTTCTCGTACAAGTTCTTTTTTCAACGTCTCTATTTAATTTTCATTTTTGCTCATACCAAGCGGTGGTCAGCATCTAGTGATACAGCAGATATATTTTTCACACATCTAAAAAGCTTTTTGTTGTTAATCAAAATCAGACCTATCATTGACTTCTCTACATAATCTCCTCTTTCAGAAATCCACCTGTACCAGCTCCATTTGTGGGTATCTCTGTGCTTAGAAATGTGTTCATAATAGTCAGGCTGTTTCTAATGCACCAGTATGTCAGATTTTCGCCATCGCTATTAACCTCACCAATCCCAATTTCCCGAAAAGCAGCCCCCACACTTTTAATGTTGTTTATTTTATTCGCAATAAGAGCATTCGTGTCTAAATTTTGTCCAAGGTACAGTAACTTGTATATTCTGATAAAAGAGTTATTTTTCTTCTTGGAGTCTACTTTGGTGCGGTGTATATACTGTCACAATTTTTTAAATTGTGACACCCAGCTCGTTGTCTCCCTTCCCATTTTCTCGTCTGTTTTCTCTCCGTATCAGCCCTTCATTCCCCATAGTCGGGGGAATTTCCAGTCCTTAAGACTTCTAGTAGCTGCATCTTTTCTCCTCCTCGATATCCTCTTTATTTGTCATGTCATTTTTGACAACCAATTCAATGCCTTAACGAAGGGAGAGACTTCTAATATCTAGAAACACACACCCCCCCCTTTTGATTTGTGTTCTCGGAGCCATGCTCAACGATTCGCGCCCACACAAAGCACTCAAACACACCCCCTCCCCCCCCCCCTGCGCGCTGCCACATATTTGTTTTAAGTTAGGTAATTAGAATTATTAGGACTGTGTTTAACCCGCTCGTGAACAGTGTCTACCTCAAAGAACACTTGGAACTGTGTCACCCTCCCGCATGAACATTATTCGTAGTACCCTTCGCAACTAGGGACGGAGACATAGTACTATTGGCAACGTCGGAAGCCGGCTAGCGGACATCGTGACCTGACCTGTCGCAGGACAGGGGCAGTCTAGCGTGGGTTCCCATCCATGTAGGAACTCCTACACGGTCTCGGAAGATTCAGGTGCATCGATCTCGCACAGTGGATACGATGAGTTCCTTTCGTTATTACGAACTGGTTAAACGTCATCCAATATTCAAGGCATAGTGAACACGTGAACACGTGAAACTTTTTAGTGATGAACTCAGTGCTACGGAGTTCCGTGTTACCGGTGATCAGGATCTTATCAACATCGCGTAGACTACCAGGATCATCTCATCAAGAAAGCCAGATGCAGATACATCCCCTTTCGGGACATCCAGACCGGAGGGACATTGGCAGAATTGCGGAGAGACGCCTACCCAGCCGTCTTCAGTGCCCGCTCGGAGATGTCAACTTAACCAGGCAGTTCCCGCCCATCGCCAACAAAGGCCTCATCCGAGGTGTGAAGCCGTGCTCGCCTGAAGCCACTCCCACTACCCACGTTAGATGCTAAGTTAAATTTATTTGATGTTACTGTAAGATGTTTAGTTGAATCGCAGGGAGACAGAGTACGATAGGAACCATTAATTAACTTTTAGACCTACCTTTATAGACTATACTAACCATATTTGATATTTGAACAAGTTATCAATTAAAAGTCACATTAGGAATTCTGGGTTTCATTACCCAAAGACGGTCATCTTTATGAGTTGTCCCCACACCCCTCTTTGATTTACTCACACTTGCCTTGGAGGGAAGGCGAGTGGTCCCGAGATGTGATAAAAATCACCTGGACTTCGGTTCCCCAACTGCAGCTATCTTCCCCCTCCCTTCATCAATCACTTAAGGTACGTGTTACCCACACCACCTCATCTACCACCTTCTTCCACTGTCCAGGAATTTGCGTCACGTGCTCGCTAGTGGTCCTTCGAACCGGATATTCATTCCATTACCTATGTACAGAACTCGTAAATTAATGCGACTTCACTAGTTCAATAATCAGTATGACAACTCATGAAGTAGATCACAACATGTTTCCCTGCGCATAGGTTAGCAACTCAATGCACTGTACAGGAGTCACTCCTGCTCGTTAAGGCACGCACTAGGTCAACCATGATATAGTAATTTTATGTCACATTAATTTACCATTCCTACTTTTACCTTTCTCTTGTGCAACATTTCGCCCCTTAAGTAGAATTAGATTGTGCTGAAATTACACTGGTCCCTTTTTCACGGGTAATTCCGCCCGGCCTCATCATTCAGCGGCATCCTCAGCCGCACATCGTAATTTTAAGTTCAGCCATTTTCGGCTTAATTTAGTTTCGGCTCGGCCCAGCCTTCCAAAGCGGCGCAAATACCCCCCCTTTTGGCGCCATCCGCCACCACGTCCTTGTGTTAAGCCTAGCCGTTACCGTTACGGATGACCTGACGCTAACGGCTCGCATCGGCCCGGATTCAAGCGGCCTTATTTTTAAACTTTCGCGGTTTCACGCGAGTTTCCTCCCTCCCCCCTCCTTTGTCAGACCAGCTCGTATGACAGCACAATCTTCTATAGTCACCCCCTTCGATTCTCCATTTTCGTCGTGCGATTCTTTCGCTCGACTCTGCATCGTTCTTTAGAGGGAGAGCGGACACCCCCCCCTCTCGGCTTATGATTCAGTGACCGCAAGCATACTCAGACGGCGGCCACCATGTCTTATTACAGCCCTAACGAAGACGCAATTACGAACGCAACACTGACCGAGCTCATTGCCATCACGCAGAATTTCCTTGACGCTGTCACGGAATATTCTGAAGCCTACGGGGCTATCAACGTTGAGAGCCTGAGTCCCAGTGCGGCTACGGAAATTCTTCAAGAAGGTCAAGACCATCACCAAACATGGCGGTTATTGGAGCCCGCGTGGGCACGCCATCCTCACGAGGATCGGCTCACAAAACTGAAACAGGACCTAAGACCCCACAAGAAGGTACTATTAAACCTAAAAGTCCGAGCAGATGCGCGAGTGAACGGCGCAAATACCGCCGTTCAAGCGTCAAACAGCCAGCTTAATCAAAGCCCACTGGTCACATACATAAGGGAAGAAAATCATACCCCCTCTTTCGATGGGGATCTGGAAATGTTCTCCAGCTGGTGGAGCATTTTCAAGACAAATGTTCACGAAAGCAATAGGTACACAGAGGGAGAAAAGTTCAGCGCTCTCATGCGCTCTCTAACGGGGCGTGCCAAGCGTCTCGTTGGATACCCCGTGTTCAACAACACCGCGTATGAACACACCATCCGACGGCTGCATGATGCCTATGACAAGCCCTTGGCAGTACGAAGAAGTCTGAAGGAACGCCTCGTCGCCATTCCCGCACCTACGGACGAATGTGAGGACTTGTCGAGGTTCCTCGCCGATTGGGATGAGTTGGGCGAAAGGTACAGGAACGCAGTAGGACAAGCCCTCTCCGATGAATTTGTAGAGGATGTCCTAGTGCCGAAACTACCCCGACAGGTTCTTTCATCAATATACCTGTTCAAAGGCACTTCTGAACTAAGTGCACCAGAGCTTCAATCAGCACTCAAAGTTTACTCGGGTGCCATCACGGGCAGTCGACTCCATACCCCGGTGTTGGTACACCCATTTGCCACAGCGACCCCTACACCTGCTCCCGCTCAACCCTCAACGCGCCCATTTCGACCGCCAACAACGACCGCGGGGACGCCTCCGAGGACTCAAGGTCGTACGTCGAGGCACACCACGGGACGGCCAGCACCCACGCCCCCACAACCAGTACCTGCGGTCCCCAATGAAGCACAGCCACGCGCCAACTGTCTGTTTTGCGACTGCCCACATAGGCCGTCACACTGTACAACATACCCGGATATCTCCGCACGCACCAACAGGCTTTTAACACTAAACAAGTGTACCATCTGCTACTCCAACAGGCATCTGACGAACCGCTGCGACTTCCAAGCAGGCTGTATGAAATGTGGCGGTCGCCATAAAGCGCCACTGTGCCCTCAAGCCATCAACCTAACCAGCAATGGCATCTTCACTTCTTCTACGCCGAATGCAGCTCCTTCTCACCTCTGGAGCCAGTCTCAGTCAAGCCACGCCCCCACTCCCCCCTACAGCGCGGCTTCATCACAACCTCCTGCTGGTTACCCGCATGCTTCAGGATACCATCCGTATTACCCCCCCTTCTATCAGTATCCGGGGGCCTACCCCCCACATCACCAGTCCCCCTACCATCCTCCGTCGCAACCAGCGCCACTTGGCACGAGAGCAATACAAGATGGCACCTCAACTCCCACACCATCAACATCCACCAGCTCCCACGACGCCTGCAGAGCACCGCCAGAGGTAACCCACGCCCCTGCTTCCAACAGTGCTCCCTCTTCAATATACATGGCTCCCATCCTAGTAACTCCAACCGTCTTGGAACCCTCTTCAGCACCCACTGAAGCAGTGCTTGAGCACCCTCTGACGACCACAGTCCCCATCACGACGTCGGTTCAAACTTCCGCTGTACCTGACATCCCCTTGCATCAGGAACCGGAAACAGCACCAGTCCTCGTCATTGATAATATACAAGTTGCCACTGACGCCCCAAGCTCTCAGAGCACCTCTGCTCCCACCACATCAACGTCTGTCAGCTCTCACCACGACAGCTCCTGTGCCACGCCCCCAGTAGGTCACACCCCGGAAGCCACCTGCACCCCCTCTTCATCGCACTCGGCTCCCATCTTACCAACTTCAGTCAGCACTTCCACGGCACCAGATGCCACTTTATCTCAGGACCCGGAACCAGTACCAGTCCTCATTGATAATATACAAGTTGCCACTGACGCCCCAAGCTCTCAGAGCACCTCTACTACTTCAACAACGTCTACTAGCGCTCGCCTCGACAGCTCCTGTGCCACGCCCCCAAAAGGCCACGCCCCGGAAGTCGCCTGCACCCCCTCTTCAATGCACGCGGCTCCCGTCCTGCAAGCTGCAATCCGCACTTCCACGGCACCAGATGCCACTTTATATCAGGACCCGGAACCAGTACCAGTCCTCATAGAAATTACTCAAGATGCCACCTATGCATCTACTTCATCCACGGCTGTCAGCTCTCAACATGACGGCTCCTGTGCCACGCCCCCAGTAGGCCACGCCCCGGAAGTCACCTACACCCCCTCTTCAATGCACGCGGCTCCCGTCCCGCAAGCTGCAATCCGCGCTTCCATGGCACCAGATGACATTTCACATCCAGAACGGGAAGCAGTCCCGATCATCATTGGGACTACACAAATTGATAATGACGCTCGAGGTCCACACATAACACCATTTGATCCTGGAATCACTGCTACGGTCCCCAGAGAAGACGACGTCATCAGATCCGTAGGAGTCCGCACTCTTAAAGGAGAATACGAGCGGTCTGTCATACGAATCATCCCTCGAGAGATCAATCTGAGCGCGGACACGCCCCCTCATTCCCACGCGGACCGTCACGAACCGACCGCGGAGCACCTTCCCCCCGCGGGGGAAGGCGAAGCGGCCACCGTAGACGACGGAACCTCTCCGGCGGCGAACGACCCGATTGAAGTCGCCTGTGAACACGAGTACCTCACCACGCCACCTACGCTACAACCACGCACGGCCTCGATGACCGACGTCACAACGAGAGCTTCAGCCACGTCACTCAACGAGCCAGCAGCGGCTCCATTAACAAGAGCACGACCAAGAAGAACGGCCGCCTAGCAAGCCAGAAACTGATTCTTTCACTCCTGATGGAAGACCAGCCTTCTTCTCCCAGCTTCAAGCCATAGGGGAGACCGCTCCCCCCCCTCCTCTTTTTTGGTTCATAACCTGTGTCACAATTTTTTAAATTGTGACACCCAGCTCGTTGTCTCCCTTCCCATTTTCTCGTCTGTTTTCTCTCCGTATCAGCCCTTCATTCCCCATAGTCGGGGGAATTTCCAGTCCTTAAGACTTCTAGTAGCTGCATCTTTTCTCCTCCTCGATATCCTCTTTATTTGTCATGTCATTTTTGACAACCAATTCAATGCCTTAACGAAGGGAGAGACTTCTAATATCTAGAAACACACCCCCCCCCCCTTTTGATTTGTGTTCTCGGAGCCATGCTCAACGATTCGCGCCCACACAAAGCACTCAAACACACCCCCTCCCCCCCCCCCCTGCGCGCTGCCACATATTTGTTTTAAGTTAGGTAATTAGAATTATTAGGACTGTGTTTAACCCGCTCGTGAACAGTGTCTACCTCAAAGAACACTTGGAACTGTGTCACCCTCCCGCATGAACATTATTCGTAGTACCCTTCGCAACTAGGGACGGAGACATAGTACTATTGGCAACGTCGGAAGCCGGCTAGCGGACATCGTGACCTGACCTGTCGCAGGACAGGGGCAGTCTAGCGTGGGTTCCCATCCATGTAGGAACTCCTACACGGTCTCGGAAGATTCAGGTGCATCGATCTCGCACAGTGGATACGATGAGTTCCTTTCGTTATTACGAACTGGTTAAACGTCATCCAATATTCAAGGCATAGTGAACACGTGAACACGTGAAACTTTTTAGTGATGAACTCAGTGCTACGGAGTTCCGTGTTACCGGTGATCAGGATCTTATCAACATCGCGTAGACTACCAGGATCATCTCATCAAGAAAGCCAGATGCAGATACATCCCCTTTCGGGACATCCAGACCGGAGGGACATTGGCAGAATTGCGGAGAGACGCCTACCCAGCCGTCTTCAGTGCCCGCTCGGAGATGTCAACTTAACCAGGCAGTTCCCGCCCATCGCCAACAAAGGCCTCATCCGAGGTGTGAAGCCGTGCTCGCCTGAAGCCACTCCCACTACCCACGTTAGATGCTAAGTTAAATTTATTTGATGTTACTGTAAGATGTTTAGTTGAATCGCAGGGAGACAGAGTACGATAGGAACCATTAATTAACTTTTAGACCTACCTTTATAGACTATACTAACCATATTTGATATTTGAACAAGTTATCAATTAAAAGTCACATTAGGAATTCTGGGTTTCATTACCCAAAGACGGTCATCTTTATGAGTTGTCCCCACACCCCTCTTTGATTTACTCACACTTGCCTTGGAGGGAAGGCGAGTGGTCCCGAGATGTGATAAAAATCACCTGGACTTCGGTTCCCCAACTGCAGCTATCTTCCCCCTCCCTTCATCAATCACTTAAGGTACGTGTTACCCACACCACCTCATCTACCACCTTCTTCCACTGTCCAGGAATTTGCGTCATATACTTGTATTAATGAGACTTTACTTATATTTTGTTTAAGCGTCATGTCCAATATGCTTTCATTAACATAATCTCTCTTAACTCTTTCTGCAAAGTTCGGTGAGAGGATAAATGCTGTTTCATATTTTCTTTCATTTTCCGTTCCTTTATAAATTAGTCGAAACTCATTGTGCATCTTCTTATAAACCCCATTATAATGTCTACATTTCTCTCCCACATATTATTGCGCAATTTCATTGTCAATACTCTGAATTGACAATTAAATTGCACCTAGTCGTGTGTTCCTAAAGCGGCCCATACACAATCAATTATATTGCGCAATTTCATTGTCAATACTCTGAATTGACAATTAAATTGACCGTGCATGGGCGATATCGCCCATGCACGGTCAATTTAATTGTCAATTCAGAGTATTGACAATGAAATTGCGCAATATAATTGATCGTGTATGGGCCGCTTTAGGAACACACGACTAGGTGCAATGTAATTGTCAATTTAATTGTCAATTCAGAGTATTGACACTGAAATTGCGCAATATAATTGATCGTGTATGGGCCGCTTAGAGTCTTGTACTGTAGCGCTGTCTACGACAGAACGTCGAAAGACAGAATGTCGACACTACGTACGGTCGAATGCGACGTAATGTCGATATATGCATTTCACTGATGATTCGGTCATGTGTGCCTTTTATATTTGTGGCACTTGACTAATCATGACTAAGAGAGGTTGGTTGAAGATGAATATTCTTTTAAAGAAAATCTAACTCGCCAATATAGACCGATACTTCCCAAATCACTCGACCCATCATGGCCGCCCGGCATGATTTTCTTCTTTATAAATAACAATGAAGATAAAAAAAAAAAAAAATTAAACAACAGTCACTTATACCAGTCCAATTGCAATCAAATTAATTAAAGGGTTATTCATGAAACCACAGTGAATTGCGAGTGCCTTATTGCAGTTGATAATGGAATCACACAAAACAAAGTTTAACGTTTTTATTTCTATGCACGCGGTGCTATCGAAGACACATTAATGATTGTCTTATTCCAGTTGGTCATGAAATCACACAAAACAGAGTTTTACGTTTATTTGATAATCTATTTTATATGTAAACTTCTTTTCACATTATTTATACATAGATTTAGATATTGGTACAAATAGATGGTATTCATTATATCAGAAAAAAATCAATGTGTAATATTAAAAGTTAGACATTCAACATAGTCCTGAATGAATCGGTCCTCATGTTGATGAACAATACGCGATATTCGTTTACCTAACTGACTTCCTTGGTTTAGATGGCTCGTGTCCAGCGTTGAGCTGTGAGAGGACAGTTTCTGTGTGGGCTTGTTCATCTTGTAGACGAAGTATAAACTCGTAGATACTTGGGTGAGTCTTTGCCAACGACTATTTGAAAGCGCCGATGCCATACTTCAAGGCGGTTTGTCGTTTCCGGTTATTTCTGGATTACACGGTAATAAACACTCCATACCTCCGTTGGTGGAAAACTTGACTTTGTCCTTGAACCACGACGCAGAGAAATGGCGAGGCTGGTCGTGCTTGTGTTCGTTGAATGGTATTGATAGTATCCGATTTATGTTTCTCTGATGTCATTTACGAAAGGGTCACATTCAAGTTCATGAAAGGCTCTTGAGATGTCGGAAGGAATATGCAAGTTCGTAAAATTCCTTGTAGAAGTTGTAACGCATTTTATAAAAGCCAAAATAGTTAAAAATATAAAACAAAATGAAATAAAATAAAACAATAAAATCACATGAGAACCAGGATTTGTCAGGGACGAAAAAAAAACAAAATACTTTGAAGAGGGGCTAAATTATTCTAGCCAAGGATTTGGTGCTTACATGAGAGAAACGTGAATCAACCATGTTTGATTTCAGACTACGTTTCTTATTTACCAGTGGGTTTTATTTTCCTGCAAATTATATTCACGTGTCATTTGTGAAATACTGCAATATATATATATATATATATATATATATATATATATGTAATATAAGAACTTCAATTACGAGTGATGGACATTTGAAACGTGATATATATTTGACCTAATTGATAGTTAAGAAATACCCGCCAGACTAACTGGTCAAATGAAGGCAGGTAGGGTTCACTCATAACAGTAACATATAAGTTCAACTGACACTAATTCAAATCCTATATCCTTGTTACTCTGTTATCATTGTGGTGCACAAGAATTCTAAGTTTGTTTATAAATGATCTAGAATTAGACTAAAAAGTAGATACCTTGGCTATTAATCCATGTAATTTATATGTAGTATCACATTTGTGAAGGTTTGAAATTGAGGATAAGCCAGCATAAGTATAGCGTCAGAACAGGACAAATATCAAATGGGTTATTTGTACATATGAGAGATTTTAATCATTGCATTGAATGGAATAAACCTAAAAATTTGTTTTGAATAAAAAGACATACACATACACATATACATATACATATAGAAATGTATATCATAGATTATATATATATATATATTTATATATTTATATATATATATATATATATACAATCATGATTACATATTTACACAGAACATTTCGTGTAACATGCCTCAAATTCAACGTACAAACACACACACATTTTTCTTTCTTTCTCCTTCTAATCTCCCCTTCGGTGACTGATCAGCTGGTCGGCACGACCTCCGCCGCCTGACTCGGACGAAGTCGTCGTAATGGCTCGACTTCGCCGTTTCGACCTCGCGCGCATGCGCCAGCGCACAACTTTTCTCGCAAAGCCCACAGGACAGGACCCTCAGGAGAGAAGACCATCGTCCTCTCCTGTCGTCGAAGTACCATCGGGTGAGATCGTCCACGTCAAGGACGCTGAAGAACCTCACCAAGAGGCTCCTTCCAACAAAGAAGAGGAGCCCAAAACACCAGCAAAGCCTTCCTTCCTGGATAAGTACGTCGTCCGCTTCAACCTCGGCGTAGGAAGTTTTCGCGAGGACCGTCATCGTCTCGAACACCTCCACGGGTCTCCTGGGCGTCGCCAAGATCCCGAAACGAAGGAACAACGCCACCACAAGGATGACCTTCACCCGTGAGGGATCGAGGCCCTCGGATCGCTCGTCCACCCGAACATCGTTCGGTTGTTGGACGTTTTCGCCGACGAGGGAAGAGGCCTGACCATCATCGCCATCACCGAGTACTGCCCCGGAGGAACCCTGCTTAGCCTGGTGATGCGACACGCGGGCTCGCACTCCAGGGCTTGGGGCAGCCGGGTCGTCGCCTTCTTCAGGCAGCTCGTGGCAGCCGTGGCCTTCATCCACGAGCGCCATTTCGTCCACCTCGATCTCAAGTCTGAGAACACCGTCCTGGACAACAGCAGGAAGGTCCTGAAGATCATCGACTTTGATCTCGCCATCCAGAGATCCAACGTCTACGAAAGGAGCATTTAGGGATTTCAGGGGACCTTCTGGTACATGGCCCCGGAGGTGCTGGACCGCTCCCAGCACCCTTACTCAGGAGGCAAAGCCGACGTCTGGTCCCTGGTCGGCTGCGTCCTCTTCGAGATGATGGAGGGGTTCCTGCCTTACTCCGTCTGCGAGGTCGGATACCTCGGGGTCAAGCAGCGGATGAAGAGAATCGTCTGGAGACCTTTGAGGAGAAGAAGAAGAAGAGCAGGAGCCCTGGAGACGTGCCTCTGTGGGGGAGGAGGAGGAGACCTTCCAGGAGTCTCAAAAACGGGATCTCGCCTAGATCCTTTGGGCCGTGTTGGACCCTCAAGAGGAAACCAGGGCGGACACATCTGGCAGGTGCGGCGGCAGACCATTTGGAGTCCGGAGCAGAACGGGGAAAGACCGAAGACTTTCCAGGAATGAGTTTCTCCAGCCCCCGAAGAGAGGAGTTAAAAAAAAAAAAAGAAAAAA
Organism: Oratosquilla oratoria; assembly: GCF_046742065.1. Taxonomy (NCBI): domain Eukaryota; kingdom Metazoa; phylum Arthropoda; class Malacostraca; order Stomatopoda; family Squillidae; genus Oratosquilla; species Oratosquilla oratoria. Next base: position 48,680,885 of record NC_134788.1, on the reverse strand, counting down.
AAATGGAGAAAAAGAAAGAAAGAAAAAAGTTCAATGCATCATCCACCAAAGAACGGAAGTCCAAAAGTGAGCACTCGAACTGGCCATACACTGAGAAAGAAGAAGGCGACAGTTGAGGCCGAATGTCACTCCTCCGTCGTCGACGGATACCGCGGAATGATCTGATTCGGACCGACTTGGCGATTCCCTGCGGGGAGAGGGTCTTTTCCTCAACTAAATAGAATCGACCAAGAAAGGCGAGGAGCCTACGCCAGGAGGCTCTATGTAGCTACGGCCGAAGTCGTCACCTCTTCCCTGGGCACACAGACTGTTGGGGCAGGTGACAAACAGCGACTGCTAGGAATCAGGGAAAAGTAAGGAACTCGAACCCATGACTGGCCAAATTCGAGACCAGTACGCTTACGACTACGCCGACAGTGCCTGAGGAGGAGCTAGGAACACACACACACACACGCACACACGCACACACACACACGTAAGTGCGTATGCAATCTTGTCTAGATATAAACTTTTGAAACTATGTTAAAATATTTTAGTCAAATAGTATCTGTGTTGGTACATTCGATATGGTTTATAATGTATGTATATCGATTTTAGCTTCTTGCTTCTGCCGTGTTGTCGTACATATGTATATATATATATATATATATATATATATATATATATATATATATATATATATATATATTTATATATATATATATTCATTTATATGTATACATATATATATTTATATGTATTTATATATATGTTTATATATATATTTATTTATATATACATTTATATATATATATATATATATATATATATATATATATATACATATAGTTTTCTTTTCTATAAGATATACTTTTTCTCACAAGCCATGGAGTTCACTGTTACTAAACGTGGTGGAAGGAAACGGCTGTACAATAGGTATGCTTATACAGTTGACAAAATGAGGGATAACATTAGATATTGGAAATGCGAAGAAAGAGGGAGATGGTGAGGGCGACTTAAGACAGTGAATGATATACTACAGGGTGCTCCACTGCCACATCCTCACCGACCAGATGCCAGTAGAACTGTGGTACTCAAGACAGTAGAGAAGATGAAGGAACGAGCCTATAATACTTAAGAAATTACGAGTGTTATAATTCAGAACCGCATATCTGATTCTCCCTTGGAAGCCACTGAATCTCTTCCCAAAAAAAGTCTTGGCAGAATGGTTAGACGACAACGAAAATTCACAGATGGGAACAAAATAACAGACGAGCTTAGGGTTTCGTTAACCCATTCAACTCCGATGACAAGATGTCTTGTCATTTGGTCAAATAAAACAAAAAATCATAAAACACCAAAATGTTTGATCAAACACCAGAAAAATATGACGTCAATCCTCGCTTCGCTCGCAGCGAAGCGAGGACTGACGTCATATTTTTCTGGTGTTTGATCAAACATTTTGGTGTTTTATGATTTTTTGTTTTATTTGACCAAATGACAAGACATCTTGTCATCGGAGTTGAATGGGTTAATAGGGGAGAGATTTGTTTTAGTCGAAGAGGAAGATATCGTTTTAATGGCAACTGACACTAATCTCGATTTATTAGCAAAAAGTATGCACTGGTTTTACTGCCTTACGAAATCTAAAACGCAAGAAACATACGATACGGTATTTTCTAAACTTAAAGAAACGCGTGTTACGGAGCCTAATTCAATAGCTGTTGCTTTTGAAAAAAGCTGCAATAAGTAGTATAGAAAATAATTTTCCTAACTCTCATACATCTGGATGTTTTTTTTTTATTTCGGTGAATGCAGGCATGTGGCCTGCAAAATTGGTATAATGAGCCAAGGAATGCGTTCCTAATAAAACAATAAATCTTACAGCACTGGCGTTCATTCCAAAGGAGGATGTCATAGACGTATTTAATGAATTAATGGCTTCATTAGATGAGGTGTTGTACAAAGAGGAAGACGCCGCCGCCCAAGTTTTGATATCTCCTTGAGGAATGTAAGAGAAAAGACCTTGCTAGGAATAACACGCACAAATAATTCTGTTGAAGGTTGGCACCGCGCATTTCAACAAAGAATGTCAGTCGTCCATCCAAATTTATCTCGCATTATGACCAAACTCAAAAATAAAAAGCAAAATGATTGGGAACTAACAATACAACAGGCTTCATGCCGTATTATGCCTAGAAACACTAAAAAGAAATACGCAATTGCTTAAAAACGGGTAAAAAAAACTGTTAGAAACTGTTTACAAAACTTAAAAAAAAAAAACGGTTAAAAAACTCACGGGTGACTATGCAGAGATACACTAGAACACCTACAAGCCATTGCATATAATTTGTAAGTTTATATCTATTTTCATAAAATGTATTTTATATTTCAATAGAACCAGTGATAATCCTCAAATAAAAATGTTTAATGATTTGTCTATTTCGTTTTATTTTAATATGTTTCAGTTCCTTTTAAAAAACTGAAGTAAAAGCTCTCTCTCTCTCTCTTTATTACAGTATATATATATTGTCAGTGTATTTGGGCAGGAGTTTTTCTCTAATGCATGTTTCATTAAAAGTGATGGCTAGTTGTGCATTAATAATTTTCTTAATGGTATTTTCCATATACCTTATTAAGGATTTGTTTTCCTTAGGAAGGAAATTTATGACTTGGCTGTATGTAGTCATATTAGCTAGATCGCGATCTAGCTAATATGACTACATACAGCCAAGTCATAAATTTCCTTCCTAAGGAAAACAAATCCTTAATAAGGTATATGGAAAATACCATTAAGAAAATTATTAATGCACAACTAGCCATCACTTTTAATGAAACATGTATATATATATGTATATATATATATATATATATATATATATATATATATATATATATATACACACACAGATAGTAATTATTTTTATGCAACAAAATCGTTCGCAACGAAACGACCGTTCGACAAAAAGGGTGTTCGACTAAATGTCCATTCGACGAATCGTCTGTTCGACGAACTGTCTGTTCGACGAACTGTCCGCGCGACGAACTGTCCGCGCGACGAATTGTCCAGGCGCCTTCCATGATATAGCCGGATGGAGGAACATGCTGGGACCACTGACAGGCCTACTACATACTGGGAGCTGAAGAAGTAAATAACAAATAAGAATCTGAGGAACGCGTAGAAGCATTTACTGTACATATTTTTTTATCATTTTCAATCCAAACTTTCCTTTTTTTACTTTTTTATTTTCATGATGTTTTGCTTATTATGCCAACTGCCTCAGAGTGAAACCAAAACTTAGATCTATTCAAAGAGTTTTGTCAATTGTTCTGATAAGGTAGCTATGTCATTGTGTGTGTGTGTGTGTGTGTGTGTGTGTGTGTGTGTGTGTGTGTGTATGTGTGAGTCTCCTGTTAGTGAAGTAGTGCTAACACCAATGTAATTCACGATGGATAGAAGCTTACATGTGGGACATGCTTATGGAAGGCAGTGTGTTATTGTTTTTGTAGTCTATAATCATAGCTATTTTTTCTTGTGGGTTTATACATGTAACGTCCCTTGTAATGATGCCTTTTAAGACTATTTAATCAGTTTTATATGCGGGTGTCATTTGATGCTTGATGTAAATTTTGTGTATGCATTTGTGGGTTTATACATGTAACGTCCCTTGTAATGAAATTGCCCACAAGACAATTGCCCACAAGACACTTGCCCACAGGACAAATACCCACAAGACAGTTGCCCACACCCCTAACCAGAAAAGAGACATTTGCCCACAACAGTTCTTTTTTCCAACATTTTAGTATTCCATCAGTATACTTATATAGTATACTTATACATGCACAAAGCATGTGAGCAATAAAAACAAAGGCTTAGTGAGCTATTTTTCTGTCAGTATATAAGGATGTCAGGTTATGAATCATACACTCATACACTCACACAACACTCAGCATGGAGATCATCAAGACCACCAGAGGAGGAGACAAGCTCTATCTCGATGGCTTCATGTATGTCAAGAAGAGGACCTACAGCAACTGGATCCGGTGGAATTGTGCACGTTCTCGCACAACAGGGTGCAAGGGTGCACTCACCACTAGTGACTCCTTTGAGGATCCTCGGTCCTTTGTCAGTCACAACCATCCAGCAGACCGGACCGGACCGGAGTCGAGGTGACCAAGCTGCGCACCACCATGAGGGCCCAGGCGAAGCAGTCCAGAAGTCGCCCCAACCAGATCCTCACACAGGCTCTCCTTCAAGCCAGCACTGAGGTCCGTGCCACTGGAGGAGAAGTCAACCCGCAGTCCTTCCTAATCCATGACTCCGGTCCTGGACAGCGGCAGCGGGTTGTGGTCTACGCATCTGAAGAGCAGCTTCGTCACCTAGGGCGCTCTGACACTTGGTTCATGGATGGCAACTTTTCCACGAGTCCTACCTAGTGTTTTTGAGCAGCTCTACGTCATCCGTGCTCCCCTGGGTGACTCTGCTGTCTGCTGTGTGTGTACGCCTTCTTCCTGTCTGGGAAGAGTGCACAGGTGTATCAGGAGCTCCTGCAAGCCGTGCTGGACAAGATGGAGGCTATGCAGATCTACCCAGACCCCCGTGTTGTTGTCACTGACTTTGAGTTAGCTGCTATCCAGTCTGTAAGCTTAGTCCTAGGTCCCCAAGTGACAACACACGGGTGCTTCTACCACCTCACCCAGAGCACCTGGAGGAAGATACAGGAGTTGGGGGAGACAGAAGACTTACCGCAACAACGAGGAGGTCAAGCACTTCTGTGGGATGCTTGAGGGCCTCGCCTTCCTTCCCGAAGACCAGGTGCAGCAGGGCATGGTGTATCTACGGGATCACACCCCTGCAGGGATGGAGCCCCTCCTGGAGTACTTCGACTCTGTCTACGTCACCGGCTCCTTCCGGCGTGTGTAGCAAGGGCCAGTTCAGCCTGGAGGTCCTCTACCACCCTTGCGTGTCGGCAACATCCCACCCCGGTTCGCCGTTCCTGTGTGGAACGTCCATGAAGTCACCCTGGAAGGACGCGACCGGACCAACAACATCTGTGAGGGGTGGAACACTTCCTTCGCCCAGCTGGTTGGCCACCACCATCCCTCCTTCTGGACTGCTGTGGATGGGCTCCGCAGGGACTACGCGCCGCTTGTCAGCACCAACCTCCTGCAGTACGCCAGGGGGCGTCCCATCAAGAAGCGCCAACGTAGAGACCACCAGCAGCACCAGAAACACCTTCAGTCACTCTGCCAAGACTTTGTGGCAGAGCGCCGGACCCTCACAGACTTCCTTCAAGCAGTTGGTCACTGCATTCGTCTGGGATAAATTCTCTAGTTATCTTGTAAATAATGTCCTTCCTGGTGCACTTGTAAATATTGTAAATATTGTCTGTTGTATATAATTGTACATATTTTGTATTATTGTATGCTATAATATCAATAAAAAATTTAAAGTGAACTGGCCCTTGTTAAAATTACTTTATAAAAATAGTTGTGGGCAAATGTCTCTTTTCTGGTTAAGGGTGTGGGCAAATGTCTGCGCACCTGTTGGGATGCATGACCTTTAATGGAGCCCACCACTGATCGAGCTCCGACACACGACTTCCAGGATAAATTTCATTTCTCAAAATAGTTATTTAAGATATGAAAAATACCTTCACCTTTAGCAGTGGTAAGCAATTCTTTGCAACAAAGGGAAAGTATTATCCATGCCATTGCTTATTAAAGATTAAGGAGTTATTAAACAATTACCTACGGGTGAACACGCGAACTGAAGTCGTGGTATTGTCGTGTCTGATTCCTTTGATAAAAAAAAATCTATGGAGAATTAATCATTCCTTTGATTAATTGTTTCGTCTGATTCCTGAATAAAAAGTCCTTTAATGATACTATCCATAGGATTCTATACTCTACATATTCAAATTTTGTTGAAGGTGATGCTGTTTTCTGCATTAATAATTTTCTTGGAGATACTTTCTAAATATCTCGCTAATCGCCGTGTAGCAGGGTCTACACTCTGTAGAACTCGTGCGTAGGAGGACATATGTCCACCTACGCACGATCTTTAGAAAGTATCTCCAAGAAAATTATTAATGCAGAAAACAGCATCACCCTCAACAAAATTTGTGTATTAGAAGACTTACTGCCCGTGTATACTTTACATATTGTTTACAATATCACCCCCAAATGTCCTTATCATAACACTTATCATTTGCATGGAGGTGTTATGGGTGCTTTAGGAGGTATTTTGGATGTGGGATTTTGGGCGGAGGTATTACGTCCTGGATTCCAGTCTATTTATCGCTAAGGAAGTTATGCAATCTGGTGACCATTGGCCATTGGAAATATTATAATTATGAATATTATCTATTAAAGAGGATTCTACTATTTCTCTTCTAAATTATTTCAGCGTCGTCCCAATTTATTCGATGATTATTTATTGACGATATGCTGAAATGCGGCGGAGTTTTCTTCCTTCGTCCTTGTGCTCTTTGATCCTGGTGGTATACGGACATTTTCCCACACGGACATTTTCCAACTGGACATTTTCCAACATCTTGTAGGACATTTTCCCACATTTAATTTGTTTTTACAATAAAAAAAAATTAATCTCACTGTTTTATTATCAAAAGTCTCAGGGTATATTACTAACATCTTAGGGGTATTTCGTCCACTGCTCCACTGCAAGAACTGTATGCATAGTGTTGGTTTTTAGTTTCATAATAAGCCTCAACTTTCAATTCATATTGAAGTATTCTATTGAATAAATTAAAATCACAGTTTTTTTTAGGATATAGTATTTTGAATTAAATTTAATTAACCATATAGTTCAGTCAATTAAAGGAATATATAAGGTAAATTTGTAATGTTTAAATAAACAAAATCAAAGACTAATTAATTTACTTATTTAACAAGTGACTGATTTATGTTGAACAGATTGAATGATATAGTATACAAACTAGTAGATCAAAGAGTCAATTAACCCATTCAACTCCGATGACAAGATGTCTTGTCATTTGGTCAAATAAAACAAAAAATCATAAAACACCAAAATGTTTGATCAAACACCAGAAAAATATGACGTTAGTCCTCGCTTCGCTCGCAGCGAAGCGAGGACTGACGTCATATTTTTCTGGTGTTTGATTTTGGTGTTTTATGATTTTTTGTTTTATTTGACCAAATGACAAGACATCTTGTCATCGGAGTTGAATGGGTTAATTAACTAATTTAATATGTGTGCTTTATGTTAAACTGATTGTAGCCTACTGCCCAATAATACAAACTAGGAGATCAAAGAGTCAATTAATCAACTAATTTGTTCACAACAATATATCTTGACTTCAGCTCACATTTCTAATATGTATTGTGTATTTAGATTAAAGAATAATTAATTAGTAAATTAAATTGCCCTCATCATACTTTGATCTCCAGAACAATAAGAATTAGTATTGCATCTTGATTTCAGCTTACATTTCTAGTATATATTGTGTGTTTAGATTAAAGGATAATTAATCAATAAATTAGTTTGCCCTTACTTTGATGTTCAGAACAATATAAATTTGTATTGCCTCTTGACTTCAGCTCATATTTCTAGTCTCTAGTATGTATTGTGTGTGTGTTTAGATTAATCTAAAGAATAATTAATCTCCAAGACCATATACTCGACCATATAAATTACCACCCATTGACTATTCGCTAAAGTTTGCCCTTACTTTCATCTTCAGAACAATATGAATCATCACTCTTGACTATGTACCATATCGCCCTATATTACCCTAGTATCACATCCAGAATTAATATAGAATATCTATTAAATAAGTAGATATTTTTTCATTGCAAAAATAATTCAAATGTGGGAAAATGTCCTACAAGATGTTGGAAAATGTCCAGTTGGAAAATGGATGTTTTAAAATATCCCGGATTCAATCCCGGTAGTGAGGTCTCTACCCGTTTGTCCCCAATATACATCATTACAATTTAAGCAAGGTAACTTATAAACTCCAGGAGTTGTATTATTGTATTATTGGGATAGTTGAAGATGAAGTTGACTTTTTCTTTCGGTAACAATTGAGACATATAATTGATTGATTAATTGTATGATAATCTTATGCAACAACCATCCCGCTTACAATTCATAGTGGAACGGGAATCAGATTTATAAAAACTAATCTTAGCTTTGCTAAGGGCTTTCCTTTAGAACCACGAAGGGTATCCTAATTATGTTAATTAATTTCTTACTGATAATAATTCCATGTCTAACTATTGTGGATTGCATAGTCTCAGAGCATGTAAAAATTGCCCAGAAGCGACACTATATATTATTTTATCTGGATGACAGCTAAAGAAATGTCGGTAGTTCCCCGTATGGGCGGGCTTCCCATAAACTGTTAACGACAAAGATTCCGAATTTCTAATCATTAAAATATCTAAGAATGGTAATTCGCGATATATTTCCCATTCCACTTTGAATTTAATGTTGTTCGTATAATATTTCCAATGGTCAGCAGATTTCATAACTTCCTTAGCTATAAATCGACTGCTACAATCTACACAGGTGTTTCTCAAATGGTGTGCCTTGGAAGGTAGCCAGGTGTGCCCCAAGATAACAGAAGATTTGATTAACCCATTAAACTCCGATGACAAGATTCTTTGTCATTTGGTCAAATAAAACAAAAAATCATAAAACACCAAAATGTTTGATCAAACACCCGAAAAATATGACGTTAGTCCTCCTCGCTTCGCTCGCGAGCGAAGCGAGGAGGACTAACGTCATATGGTTTTCATATATTTTAGAGACACCAAGAATGTGATTTAATAATCAGCGTCAACTCTTCGCTACTTGACATTTTGAACTGAAAGGTAAGTTTCTTAATCTTTAAGAAGCAATGGCATGGATAATCCTTTTCCCTTTTTCTCTCCTAGGAGATTTAATTTAGTCATTTCTGACCCCCCCCCTCCCCCTCTCAACTGATTATATTGAATGACAATCTGGATTTTTTTTTATTTCCCCGTTTATTTTTATATTTTCGTTTGACATGATTTGTGGGAGCTTGTAATGATGCGCCTCAAAATTTTGGTTAATTCATAGGTGCACCCTAGTGTAAAAGAAGATGAAAAACACTGCTCTACACAAATAGTGGACAAAATCCACCAATGTCCACGTAGCGCCGGACACGTGACCCGAGTCCCCGTCCCTACCTGAATACCTCACTACTGCTGTATATGTACATGCTTCAATCCACTCTGTAATCACATCTGCTGAAGAGGATCACAGATAGTGACCGAAATATACGGATCTTTTTACTTTCTCCTTTTCTAGTCCAAAAGTGGGTCATTAGTATCATTTTACCAATGTGCTACGACATTACTTTGTTGTGATTTCGCATTGCGTTAACGGAAAACCCGAAAGAAATAAGTAGCATTTGGTACTACTTTTGTGAGATTATAAAAGTGCTATGCAAGTATAGTTTTATTTCTTACTTTTTTACATAAGTTTTATGTACCATTAACTTTTCATTCAATGTTTTCTTGTACAAATATATGTTTTGTCTATGGGCTTACGTCTGCATTTATCTGGGTGGTTATTATTTTTACAGGAGAAAACACAAAATACAGAAACAGCCTCTAATGGATGCACATTTCTTTTTAATAAAGAATTGTCAGTCAAGGTATTTGCGTTCCAACAAAATTAACTCCATGAATATTAAAAATAAAAGCAAGCTAACTTAATTCACCACTCCATTATTCATTCACATTGCATTTATCAACAATCTACATTCACTTTACTTGAAAAAAGTCAAGAAATCAAGTTATTTCCATCAAATTAATTATTTTATTCCGCATTATGTTAACATTATAGAAAGTATAAGTACAGTCATGCAATTTTAATTAATCTTATTTTGATTGTGAACATTTTAATCAGTGACCAGATATCGTGTGATCAAATCTCATTTGACCAATGTCGTCTGTCCAAAGTGAGGTGACATAATGTTGCACCGTAAACAAGGTAACAAAAATAAACTATAATGTATAGATTAAGAAGAATAATGGCAATATATTCACTCCAATATATTATGCAGTCGACATTCTGAAGACTTTATTGAGTGTTTTACTTCCGCCGTTTTGAGATTACAGGACGACTCGTCCTAGTAAGAAATGAAGAATTGATGATAAAGAATAAAACATTTTATAATTTACATTGCATACTGTTATACATTTACATGTGAATTGTATTACATTGATCTGTGATATATAATAAAATGTTGTCTTTCAGATCTTTTTTTAAATATATGAAAGCGTACATCAAATCCTAACAAAAGTCTATATTTGTTATGAAATCTTATATTATTTAATCATGTAGTCACATAGAATTTATTATAATTTATGTTTAATATGTGTCTGGGTGTAATTTGTGGTCGCTGAATTCGAAATTGGCATTAATTTTGTCTAATTTGTACTAGTCTTTAAGATATTGTTGAAAATATTTTGCCGTATTTGGGAATCTGTAAATAATGATAAATACCGAATTTATGCATTACTGCTCCGAAAAAAAAACTATGTATCCGATGGTATGTGTATACGTTTTTCAATAGTCCTCATTTATTAGAAGAGAATAATGAAAAAATTATATAATTTAAATATGATCGCTAATAAAAAAAATTCACAGCAAAAGTAAATAGGCAAAAATATTATTTTTTAGCTTAACCTAACCAAGTCAGTCAGTAGTCTTTGTGTGAAAAGGTTAATTGAGGTTTTTAAACGATAACATATATAGCAGAAAGCATCAGGGTCGTTGTGGTAATGTCTACATTTTTAATTCACTATTGAAGTCTGTAGCCAATTGACCTCTAATGTCACTAGTATCTTCAACAAGAACAATGGTAAAAAATTAGTTGATGTTCCATAATATCAAAAGAATTATACAATTTCAAGGAATTAGAATAGAGGGAGCATATCTAGTATGTTTGGGAATTTTTTCACATTACGATTTTACTGATGTCTAATATCGTCAGTAGAGAAGCCCTAAAAACGTTCTAACATTGTTTTTGTAGTTATGTTAGATGTAAACAACTATTGGCGTATATAAACAATGTAAAATGAATATTCCATAATTTGAATTTTTGTCATAAGTAAAAAAAAAAAAAAAAAAAAATAGGTTTAATATTGTTTGAATGTTTTCATGGTTCCCGCGATTTTATTTCCTAGGAAACAAAATCTATTTCTGGATAGATAAATACATTTATCGCATTTCCACATTATTTATTCATACCATGTACATTAGAATAAAATTAATTATGTTTTCACGAAGATCACTGGCGTATGAAATTGGAAAATGGGAGACAAGAGACAAGATGAGAGGATGTCATTGAAGTTGACTAAGAGAATTGATAAAGCAGAGGTTCCTTTACGACTCCTGAAGTACATAAAATCTTTCTTATCTCTCCAATTACTTATTGTTTATTTATCTATTTGTTTGTTATCAATTAAATTGTTTATCTATTTATTCATACAATGGATTACAATGGAAAAAAGCTTACATGCTTTTTTGTGTTATCCTCGGCAATTGTAATTGTTATTTCGAACTGTGTTCTTTTCATTATCTGCACTTTATATTTACTTAATTATCTACTCCTCTTTTTACTTACTTATCTATTTACTTATCTATTCATATGTTTATCAATAAATTTGTTGATTTTAGTATTTATAATTTTATCATCATTTCTCATTTCATTTATTTAAATCGTTATTTAGTTCCTTATCTATTTCATTCATGTTTCATTATTCATTTACTTGTTGAGTCAAATATTTATTTGTGTATTAATCTGATTGTTAATTCATTCTTATTTTCTATTATTTGTCTTCTTTATCATTCATTAAATCATATGTTTAAATGGAGCGCGTCGTGAGTTCCTAGCAATAGTAGTCCATAATAGTGTGACCATGGACCAGCGTGGACAAACGCTGGAGTCGTTCCTGAAAGCGAAGGTTGCTGATCCACAGGCGTACGAGTCAAAGATTTATTTGTGTATTAATCTGATTGTTAATTCATTCTTATTCATTGCTATTTTCTATTTTTTGTTTACTTCTTTATTTATTAATATGTTTATTAATGTATTCATTAAATCATAAAGTTTGGTCTGTGATACCAACTCACAATAAAATTCGTCTCCCGTTTTGAAATATTTCCATTTGCTATATTGGTGTCGATTCCCGTCTATAGCATTTTTCATATCATTCGTTTCAGTTTGTCATTTAGTTCTTCCTAAGATCAATTCTATTATATAATCCTCTTTGACTTGGCGTGCATTCTTAAGGAATTTTAGATACTTTTCATTGGTGATGTAAATTCTTAAGTTACGTTTTGCTTGGCCCGTGCATCCTAGTTGGCATTCTATTTGGGTAAACGCGTTGAAACGGTTAAAATGATCACCCTCGTACTTTGTAGCTCAACACAAAACACCCTCATTCAATAGCAGAGAATTAGTGCTCTAGATAATCGTTCATTGAGCCATGAACAATCATCGTTGAGCAAAAGAACATGGAGTAAAACAAAACTTTATTTATTGGACCTCTCCCAGTGACCGCATAAGTTCAGGAGATCTTAAATGGAGCGCGTCGTGAGTTCGTAGCAATAGTAGTCCATAATAGTGTGACCATGGACCAGCGTGGACAATCGCTGGAGTCGTTCCTGGAAGAGAATGTTGCTGATCCACAGTACGCTGGTTAGTTCTTTAATTTTCAGTTTTATTTATTTATTTTGTGTGTGTGTGTTTGTGGGGAGACCTAAATGCTAGGGTAGGAAATGTGGAGTTCCAAGAAAAAATCATAGTGGAGAGTTGATGGTGGAAATGTGTCTTGAAAGAGAGTTGATGATAGCAAAAACAGTGTTTCGGAAGAAAGTCAAGCATAAGTACACATGGGAGAGGGTGATGGAGGGAAGGGTGGTTGTTAGAGCGTTATTGTATTATGTAGTGGTAAATACGATTGTGATAGGAGTTAAGTATGTACATGTGCTAAGAGGAGAGGGTGGGGAAATATCAGATCACTTTTTTCTTTTGGTGGAAGGTAAGTTGAGAGTGGAGGATAGATGGAGAAAGTGTATATGCATTCGTACATACATATACATAGGCTTTTTCCTCCTTAGGCAAAAAGAAAAATGCATAGAAATCACTCCCACCCATTACTTCCCCCCATCCCCCACCCACTCCCCCTCATGCATCACAGCCTCATCTATACACAACCCCTCTCCATTCACCCCTATCTTCTGTCCTCTCCCGTCCTTCCTCTACAGACATTCCTCTCTTTTTTAAAGCCCATTTCATCCCATCCATCCATCTCATCCTAAGACGCCCCCTCATATTCACTTCTTTCACCTACGCCTTCCACACTTCTTTTACACTAATTCTTTCCATGTGTCCAAACCATCCTAATACCCTTTAATCAACCCTATCTCCCAACTCCCTTTTCAACCCTGTTCTCATCCTCACCTCTTCATTTCTCATTCTATCCAGCCTAGTAACCCCCATCATACTTCTCAGACATTTCATCTCAACCAGATTCAAACTGCTTCTCTCTTCCTCTCATGTTCCACGTTTCTGCCCCGTACAATGCTGTGGGCACAATCACTCCTTCATATAACCTCCTCTTAGCATCCATTCCCAGATGTCTATTTCTCATTACCTTTTTCAATCCACCGAGGCATTTACTCGCTTCTCTCAATCTACACTCTACATCCAACCTCACTCCTCCCTTTCCTGTCACACTCGCACCCAAGTATCTGAAACTATCCACTTCCTCCAGTTTCTCACCCTTAATGCTCACTTCCAGCCTACTGTCACTCTCCCCTTGTACATCTCATAACCTTACTTTTGCCCACATTTATCTTCAGCTTCCTTCTTTCACACACCTTCTTAAAATCTGTCACTAACTTCCTCAATCCCCCTCCCCCCTCTGATCCTGCTACAAGCGCAGTGTCGTCAGCAAACAACAACTGGCTCACCTCCCACTTTTCTCATTTTCTTTCATCATCTCCAACCCCTGACCCACTGCCCTTGCATTCACCTCTCGCGCCACACTATCCATGTATAGATTGAACAGCCAGGCCGACATAACACATCCCTGACGAAGTCCCACATTTACCTCAAACCATTCACTCTCCATTTCTAATCCTAACGCAAGCTGTATTACTTTAATAAAAAACTCTTGACTGCTCTTAACAGCTTTCCTCCTATCCCATATATCTGCAGTACCTCCCACAGTAGTGCCTTCCTGTCTACCCTGTCGTAAGCCTTTTCTAGATCTATAAAAGCCTAAAAAACATCCTTACCTTTTCCTATAGCTTTCTCACATTTGTCTTGCCACAAAAATCTGATCTACACATCCCCTACCTGTCCTAAAACCACACTGTTTCTCACTAATTACTCCCTGTTCCTCTCCTAATCCTCTTAATCAAGACCCTCCCATAAGCCTTCCCAACTACACTCAACTAGCCGATACCTCTGTAACTACTACATTCACACTTGCCCCCCCTTTCCTTTGTAAAGCTGAACTATACAGACCCTCCTTCAGTCTTCTGGCACTCTACCCTCTCTTAAACAAACATTAAATAACCTCACCATCCAGTCCACCATAACTGTACCTCCTTTCTTCAGACATCCATCCAACCCTGGTTCCTTACCTGCTCTCATCATCTTAACAGCTGCTTTTACTTCATCTTTCCCTATTTCTCCTCCATTTTCATCACTCGCCACTCCTTTTCTTAGCACTGCACCTACCTTTCCTTCCTTATCCTCATTCACATTTAGCAACTCTCTAAAATACTCTGCCCACCTTCCTCTCACTGCCTTCTCTTCCATTATCATCTCTCCATCTGCACCTTTTATTTTTTCTTCTCTACTTGATTCGTCTCCTCTCTTTTCACTTCCTTCCAAAACATCTTTTTGTTACTTGCGGCAAAATTTTCTGTCATACTCTTTCCCCATTTCACATCTGCTCTCCTCTGCTTCCTTTATCTTATGCTTAACTTCCTTTCTCTTTACTTTGTACCTCTCATACGATTCCCTCGTCCTAATTGGCATCCAATCTATGGATGCCTGCTTTTTCTCTTCTCCACTCTTCTTTGCTTCCTCATCCCACCATTCGCTACCCTTCTTTCTATTTCCTCCCGCCCTCCTTGTTCCACACACCTTATGACTCCCTCCTTGAACCATCCCCATTCCAACTCCGATCCTAGTTCTACTCTATCCTTTACTCTCTCCCACTCCTCTCAACTTCTTATACTAATTCTCCTTTTTTCCCTCATTTAAACAGTTCACTCCCTACCTTCTGCCCTTTTCCTCTTTCTCCACCTATTCTCCACTCTATTTACCTTCCACTAGGAAATGATCTGATATTCCCCCACTCTTTCCCCTTAGAACATGTACATCCTTAACTCTTCCTACCATACTCCTAATCACCACTATATAGTCCATTAACGCTCTATCTACCACCTTTCCATCCACCACCCTCTCCCATGTGTATTTATGCTTGACTTTCTTCTTAAACACTGTATTTGCTATCATCGATTCTCTTTCAAGACACATCCACCATCAACTCTCCACTACGATTTTTGCCTACCCTAGTATTTAGGTCTCCCAATACAACTACATTGGTATTTCTCCCTAATCCCTCTATGCACTCATTTATATCTACCCAGAATGCCTCTCTTTCTTCTACGTTCTTCTCACTACCAGGCCCATACGCACTTACAAAAGCCCACATCTCCTTTCCCAGCTTCACCTCCATCCAAAACCTTGATGACACCTCCTTCCACTCCACTGCCCGCTTACATATCTCTAGCCACCACTTCTCTCCTTCGTCTCCTCTTCACTCCTGAGTACCTCCCAGCTACACTCCCAAACTCACAGTTGCCCTTTCATTTTAGTTTCACTCAAGGCCAGTACATCCATCTTTCTTCTCGCAAACATACTGCCTATCTCTTCCCTTTTACTCTCGCCTGTACCACATCCACGAACATTAAAAGACCCAAACCTTTGTTGAAAAGCTCCCAGACCCTTTTGGGGCTATATGTTGTAGGACTCCTAATCCTATCCCCCGTCCCGTTTTTTGTCGCCTTTTACGACTCAAATAAAAATACTTGGTGTCAGTATTCTTTCCCCACCCCCACCCCACAGGGTAGGCGAATAAAGGAAATGCATATTCAGAGAAATGGTACAGGACAGTAACAAGGGATTGGGGGACAGCATAACGGAGGGACAGTCGTAGTATAAAAGTGTCATTATTACTCTATGTACAGAGTTTTACTCTATCACAGACGAAATGGTGTGAGGCTCTGGTCCCCATATAGACCCTAAAGTATCAACGGCATGTTATTTTGCCACAATAACATGCAGCCAATCCCCCAGACGGGGAAGGGAAGTTGAGAGTGGAGGATAGATGGAGAAAGAGGAATGGACAAAATGTAGGGAGGTGCTTAGAGTGAACTCTGAATGAAAAGGAGAAGGAGTACAAAAAGCTGAAGGAGGAGTGGGAGGGAGTGAAGAATAGAGTAGAGAGCTAGGTGTGGAGGAGGAATGGGGATGGTTCAAGGAGGGAGTCATAAAGTGTGCAAAGATGGTGTGTGGAACAAGAAGGACGGGAGGAAATAGAAGGAAGGGTAGTGAATGGTGGGATGAGGAAACAAAGAAGGATTGAGAGGATTAGGAGAGGAACAGAAAGAGTAATTGGTGAGGAACAGTGTGGGTTTAGAACAGGTAGAGGTGTAGATCAGATCTTTGTCGTAAGACAGATATGTGAGAAAGCTATAGGAAAGGGGAATGATGTTTTTTGGGCTTTTATGGATCTGGGAAAGGCTTACGATAGGGTAGATAGGAAAGCACTGTGGGAGGTTTTGCGGATATACGGGAGAGTAGTAGAGCTTGTGTCAGTATTGGAAATTGAGAGAGTGAGTGGTTCGAGGTAAAGGTGGGACTTTGTCAAGGATGCGTTATGTCGCCCTGGCTGTTCAACTTATACGTGGATGGGGGTAGTGAGAGAGGTAAATGCAAGGGTAGTGGGTCAGGGATTGGAGATGGTTAGAGAAAATGGTGAAAAGTGGGAGGTGAGCAAGCTGTTGTTTGCGGACGACACTGCGCTTGTGGCAGGATCGGAGGAGGGATTGAGGAAGTTGGTGACAGAGTTCGGGAGAGTGTGATAGAAGAAAGCTGAAGATAAATGTGGGTAAAAGTAAGGTGATGAGATGTACAAAGGGTGAAAGTGGCAGTAGACTGGAAGTGAGCATTAAGGGAGAGCGACTGGAGGAAGATGATAGTTTTGAATACTTGGGTGCAAATGTGCCAGGAAGAGGTGGAGTGAATGTGGATGTAGAATGTAGATTTAAAAGTGTAATGAGGAATAGACATTTGTTTGGGAATGGATGCTAAGAGGAGACTGTATGAAGGAGTGATTGTGCACTGTATGGGGCAGAAATATGGAACATAAGAGAGAAAGAGTTTGAATGTGTTTGAGATGAGGTGTCTGAAAAGTATGATGGGGGTTACTAGGCTAGATAGAGTGAGAAATGAGGAGGTGAGGAGGAGAACAGGGGTGGGAAGGGAGTTGGGAGATAGGGTTGATGAAAGAGTATTAGGATGGTTTGGACACATGAAAAGAATGAGTGAAGAAAGACTAGTAAAAGAGGTATGGAAGGCAGATGTGGAGGGAGTGAACATGAGGGGACATCCTAGGATGAGGTAAATGGATGGGGTCAAGGGGACTTTGGGGAAGAGGGAAATGTCTGTTGAGGAAGGACGGGAGAGGACAGAAGACAGGGGTGAATGGAGAATGGTTGTATATGGATGATGTTGTGATGCATGAGGTGGAATGGGCCGGGAGATAGGGGTGAGGTAGTATGCGTGAGCAAAATTTGACGCAACCCGAAGGGATTACTCCCGTCTTCTCCTTTTATGCATGGGGGGACGGAGAGCGGGGGTCGCCAATTTAATGAAGCGGCCTTGTTGTGTCTTGCGACACTGCTTCTGACCCAGGTGCAGGTATGATCCTTCATCCAGGAGGTGCTAAGATAAGAGGGAGGGTGGAGGGGTGTGGAGTGTATTCAGGGATGGAATGGGTGGGAATGATTATATGCCTTTTCCTTTTTGGCTACCTTGTAGAGGGGGAAATCCTTTGTATATGTATGTATGTGTGTGTGGTGTACAGTATTATCTAATTTTGATATATTTCTAGTTTTATTTGATTTGTCATGTATTCATACTATAATCTTCAACACATTTCGACAGGTGGACCATCCTCAAAGACAGATGCTTACCCCGCCTCCATACTCGAGTGTCCTCAGGAGGAGGGCGCGTTCATAAACTACCATCATTTCCTGTCCTCCTTGGAGCATTCTGATGACTATCCTTCGCCCTACTTGGAATACCCAGCTACCTCTATGCAGTACTCACAGATCTATTCCCCTGCCTACTACACAGCCCCTGCCCTGATGTATTCCCAGACAGCTCCTGCCCTGATGGGTTCCCAGACAGTTCCTTCTTCCTACCAAGGCACCTCCAGCCCACAGACCTCGTTTCATACTACTGCAGTGGCTGCCCCTCCCCTCCTTCAGGTCGTCCAAGGTCCTGTCCTGGTGGAGACCGACGCTACGATTTCAGAGCAACGGCATGTTCTCCAAGAGCCGTCAGGGTTTTTGGCCCTCTTGTATGATTCCCCCCAGGAAGTGGATGATAGCATGTCAGATGAAGCGGTGAGTTTGCCTCAGCCTGTTTCAGCACAGGAGTGCGTCCCTGTGGCGGCCCAGCCTCAGGATATGGATGTGGTCGTGGTGTTCCAGTCACAGCAGATCTTGGAACCCCAGTCTCAAGAGTCTGTGGGGGTTCCTGTTTCAAACGAGGATGGGATCTCCGAAGATCCCATATATATAGAACACCAGCCTCGAGAGTCTGTGGGGGTTCCTGTAGCAAACGAGGATTTTGATGTGACGGTAGTGTTCCAGTCACAGCAGATCTTGGAGCCCCAGTCGCAAGAGCCTGTGGGGGTTCCAGTATCAAATGAGGATGTGGACTCCGAAGATCCCACATATATAGAACCCCAGTCTCAAGAGTCTGTGGGGGCCCCTGTAATGAATGAGGGTGTGGTCTCCAAGGATCCCGTATATGTGCAACCCCAGCCTCAAGATCCTGTGAGGGTTCCTACGACGAATGAGGATGTGGTCGCCAAGGATCCCGAAGAAGGGTCGCCCCAGTCAGACGTTCCTCCTGCCGGGCCCGCGTCTCTTGATACGAAACGTCCCACTGACCAGCGCCTCGTCCGGGAATTCGAGACTATGAATATCGGCGAGTACCTGGTCAAGATCCCAACACTTCCGGAAACCCAGCAACAGCCGATGCCCGAGCCCCGCCGGGCCAAGAAGACGAAGATGTCTGTCGTGTGTGCGTTGTGCCCTAAGCAGTTTGAGAGTAATTATAAACTCAAACTGCATCTGAACAGCCACACGGGACAGCGGCCCTTCATATGCGACATCTGCAGTCGCGGATTCTTCCGCGGACCCAACCTGAACGCCCACCGCCGGACCCACAAGGGCCCGGGGCCCTTCCGCTGCAAGCTCTGTGGACACCGCTTCTGGCACCGGGGTGATCTGGAGGTGCATCTGATCACCGAGGCGTGTGTCCGGCTTGACGTGCACAAGACTGACGACTGCTCCAACTGCCTGACCTGCGGTAAGGGTCCCTTCCCCTCCGCGGCCAGCTTCAGGGCCCATGCCCGCCAGCACAACAGGGGACAGGGGACCTCCTGCCCGGTGTGTCGCGTCTCTGTTAAGGGTAGGAAGGGCCGTTTGCTCGTGGCACACGTCAAGGAGTGCCACCAAGAGTATTTCTTGCAGTGTCTCCGCGATGGTGCCGGGGAGGAGTCTGCATCCACACCAAAAGAATAAGTGCACTTTCTTCTTAAAACGTGTTTCTCCTGATTATATTTGTGTTTTAGTAGTGATATTTACAGTGTGATAGTGCAACTGCCTAGTGGGAGTGAATTGGGCCATCTTCGAAGTCCGCCGCATTGCCTTCGTAGGTGTCTTCTGGTCGTGTGTGTGTGATACATCTCTATCTTTGCATTCTAAGACAATGCCGCGCCCGGTGTGTTTTTAGTTGACCAATTGGAAAGTCTTCCAAGTCTACCACATTACCTTCGTAGACCTGGTACCCAACCCGGTGTGTCTCTTTTCTGGTGTGAAATATTTCTCAACGAACTGTATTCTAAGATAATCCCACGCTTGAGAAATATGTATGTATGTTGGCAGTGACATTCCGGTGTGTTTTTGTATACAAATAAAAATTAACTCAAATGTAGAATAAAGTGTTAGTGAATGCGGCTAGTGTTGGGATATATAAGTGGGCGCTTGCCAGAATCCTTGCGAAGACAGATCACTAACAAAAGTGGAGCCTGACGGCATTATACTTTCTCATTCCGATTTTGATCTAATGATAACAACAACAACAACAAAAGTAGAGCTTAACATTAAAATTATAATTTCTCATCCTCATTTGTCTAGTAAAATGTCCGGGAACAGTGAAATTGATCTACTGACCTTCTGCCCGACATTCTCACAGTTTGACGACAATATAACTATAATTTTTCATTCATTTGTTCTAATAATTTTGCAAAGACCGATAACTAAAATAAAAAAAAGTGGAGCTTAACGACATTACAACACCATAATTTCTCATCCTGATTTGTTCTGATGACAAATAACTAAAAAGTGGAGCATTATTTGATTTGTTCTAATTAGTTAAATATCCGGAAACAGTGAAATTAATCTACCTACCTTCTGTCCGATCCTTATTAGATGTGCCAGATTTTTCTACGCCCGTGAAGCCATTTCTGGTCTTCTTGGCTGTAACCGGCTTGATATTCATAGATATGTTTATATATATTGTAGTGCTTTGTAATGATAAAGACCAGTTTTGTTACTTCTGTGCCTGTCAAACCCTCTCTGGTCTTATTGGCTAGCTTGAGATACGTGCAAAAATGTACTTTATAAAATTAGTTAGCAAACTTTCTTCAAGAACAAATTTATATGTACAAGATGATGAACCATGCTTATGTGATGCTGTCATGACGATGCAAATACATCGTCATAAGCATGGTTCATCATGCTTACTTCCAAATAAATATGATGCTCCACACCATGGTTTTTCCTTA
The DNA here is from genome assembly GCF_046742065.1 of Oratosquilla oratoria. NCBI lineage: Eukaryota > Metazoa > Arthropoda > Malacostraca > Stomatopoda > Squillidae > Oratosquilla > Oratosquilla oratoria. Next base: position 48,659,714 of record NC_134788.1, on the reverse strand, counting down.
TCTGGCTCCCATTATATCCCTGCAAATGATACACTGTGCTCTCCTGTTACAAGGAAAATTATAAAATGACATATTTCTACAATCGGAGGTGCTGAAATTGTATACATACACGGCAATAGTGTATGTATGTCTGATGGGTGTCTGAATTATTTTTTCATTTGTTGTGTTTAGACGTCTTTGCTGCATCATAGTCTTTTTGGATGAAATATATTTGTCTTTATATTACTTTTATTTTTATTTTGAAATACCTACCAGGTTGACATAACAAGGGTAGATAGAAGGCTAGATAACTTTGTCTTTTGATGTCGTTATTTACAATAGTACATTACTCCGTCAGTAATGTAGAGTAATCCAGTACTGTTATCTTTTGATAACAATAACGTTGGACCCGTATACAGGAAACACGATCTTATCTTGTTCCCATGGGATGGAACAAAGAGGTTCCTGTTGCACAAGTTTTCGTCCATGAGTCTTCGGTTGATGTTTCATATTTATTCGATCATATGTCGCGGGCTCTTGTTGCGAAAGTTTTCGACAATTGAGTCATGCCATGATAGGCTTTCCAACCTATCTTAGCATTTTGAGCTTATATCTTATGTTGGATATAATTTCTTGTATTATCAGTAGTTCGTCTGATAATTAAGGACCCATGAACATAGAACGGTTGTTTTTATTTAAACATTGAATATCTTGCAAAACTCGATGTACGTAGAAAACTTTCCTCGTGAGGGTAATCCGACCAAAAGCTAAATAACGTCTTAATTGTCTAATCTATTCTTGTATGTACGCTTGTCTCTTTAATTAGTCGTGCTCTAAATATAAGCACTAGTACTTATCTTTGTTCTCATTTTTACCCTGGCTAAATAGTATATCTACATCTAAATATCTTGCTGCCTTTCAGGCGAGGGGCAAAATTTTGAAATAAAGATTGTATAACATTTACATAAAGATTGTATAACATTTACATAACAACAAATTACAAAATATGAACACGTGCATAACATGGAATATCTCAGGAGGGCATTGAAAACACGAGAGGTGGTGAGGTAAACAGAAAACAATTGAGTTTTTATTCACAGACTTTTTCGTCTTTACCAGGGCTTTCTAAAAGTACATATCATATTAGACAATCCACAACTTCATCCTTATTATATATTCGCGCAAAATTGGGTGTGAGAATTACTTGTTCCACGGATTAGGAGAATCTGTCAGGTATAAGATGGTACGAAAGGGAACAGAAAAAGACGGTGTCTACAATATACCATGTTAGGGTATTATGGAGAGACTGAGACATCAGCATGTCACCTCCCAGACTGGAACAGAGGTCGTGCAGGAACTAAAGGGATAAATTCATAAAGTTAATTAGCAGGAGCAGCGAGCAGCTTGATGATGAGGGCAAAGGGGTAGACGAAGGGGGAAGGGTGTACGAATATGAATTGTGGTTTTTCTGAAATTGTATGTACTTGAGAATGTTCTAGAAAGGACGGAACGTCAGTGAATGAAAAATGTTCCTTGCTCACCACCCTTCCAGAAAATGGAAGTTTCATAATACCCAATTTCTGTTCATTGCATATTAGGCTTATCTGTTCTCCTGTTCTCTGGGATACTGTAAAGATCTCGTTAATTTCCTCCACGGTCTCAGCCACTTTATCCACATCATCGGCGTAAGCGAGGGGGTTATCCGACCATTGGATAACTTAGCTCCACCAGGATAATGTATACGCCTCATATACAAGTGAGTATATCACTCAGTCATATAACCCACTCACCTCCACTCACTCCCACACTCACACCAGCCGGCCGACAATAAGGCGCCTAAGACATCCTGTTACCAATCTGCTGACAAGGCATTCCCTGTCGCGCCAACACTCACCATGCACACGCGATCACACAGTAATAAACACATTATTACGTATACTGACGAACCTCCCCTGGATATATATATTATAGTCTGGCTGTCAGACTAAATTATAAACTAATTATGTAAATTAAAATATAAGATGTGACGAACTAAATCCAGCTCACATAAATAATTCAGTTATACGAGCGTGGCACCTCACTAAGGAACTTCCGACCTTCTTAACGAGATGCACGGGCTCGGAACACGAGGTTGTTAGTGACGTGCCTTAGTGATAAGACTGTGTAATAGTGTACCAAAATAACTTTATAATGGATAGGACAATAAACAAACAAAAACTTAGAGGCGTTTGTGCAGTGGACCCCTAATTGTGATGATGTGACGAACCCGTCACATTTTGTGTTTACAAGTGACGTTGGATGGAAACGACGTAACAATACCGTTACACCCGTCCCGTTACATCACTGGTGGCAGCACCCCCGCAACCCAACTACTTCGAAGAGACTACGGTGTACCTACTACGGTGAACTTCAAACCCGTCCATTTTTAGCCAACTACATACAAGTACGAACAAATAACCGCACTGAACAAAACGCTCTCAAGAACACTATTTCATCATGGGCAATCGTCACAGGCCGATCTCCCACTACTAAAATCAACATTATAAAGGTAACATCAATCCTTATATTTAACACCAATATATTTCCGTAATAATAACCATACATTACCCACTCAAACCATCATTTTTTTTCTATGCGAACATCATTCCACCGAGCCCTCTGGACTTCCTTCGCTTGAGCACTGACCTCATCCGCCCCAGAGGACTCACACCGGCTGCGCACTGACCCGCGTAACAGCCACCTCATCCCCCAAGTCAGCATACCCAAGGTCTAAGTAAACAGGTCTAACCGCTGGACCAGTTCTGCGCAGCTTCTGACGTCTTTTGGATGCGTCCATTTTCTCTTTGTGATACACTGAAGAAAACTGTGAAACGCCAAGGAAGACAGGAACTATAATATTATATATATATATATATTATATATCATATATATTATATATTCATATATATAGACAGGAACTATAATATTTTATATATATATATATATATATTCATATATATAGACAGGAACTATAATATTTTATATATATTTATATTTATATGTTATATAATATTTGTCAGAATATAACTAATTGAGTGGAGCGGTGCGAGCGAAGGCGACGTCATTTTTCGAACGACGGACCAGCTTCAACTGACAGCTATAGGACCCGCTAACCCCACTTTGTACAGCCAGGTGACGTTCACAGGCCCGCTGCGCCAACTCCCTCGAAATTCGGTCGGAAGTGGTTAGACCTTATATTCTTAGATCTTGAGCATACCCACCTTCCACATCAACCGCTTTCACCAAAACGTTGCTTCGTCTACTACAGTCGAGACGTCCGCAACACCACCCCCCAGCCGGACATTGACATACCACTCGATTCAGCTCGAGGTATCAAGGTAACCATTATACCTACAGATACCCAACGCATGTAAAACTTACTCTAAACCATCTATATATATATATATATATATATATATATATATATATATATATAAAATATATATTAATTTCACAGTTACTAAAGATTATAAATATTTGTTTTCTATCCATATAGAAACTATATGTACACCTTTTTCCTTTGGTTATTATACCTTTATCATAATATAACCAGTAGCTCTCATAATTATATGTTCCAAGACTACTAGATTTGAATATTACATAATATCACATTCATATGCATTCTTCTAGTTAAGTAATTCTTGTTTAAACAAATAGCTCTTATATGTTTAAAATTCAATATTTACATAGAACTTATACATTTTTATCAATGTAACCTATTTTACTGCTGTAAAAAAAATTATGACATTTTTTTACTATTTTATGTATATACATATTTTTATGACTTTTGTAATCCCATTACACTATAACCGTTGACATACTATATCCCCCTTCCCATATCTAAGCATAACATATTACCCTTAGTTACTATATACCTATTATTCATATTTTAACAGCTCCTTTTTTTCTTAGATTACAAATCAAAACTAACTATTAACTAATACATGACTTAACAACATGGCCTTTGCCACCAGATCAAAACTAAAACAAAGCTTACATAGCGTCTTCTCAAAGTCTAGAGAAGAAAAACACCAAAATGACATATCCAGTGACAAAGAGGAAATACACACAGAAGACTTAATTGGCAATGACAAACCAGACCATTTTTACCTATGTCCACAGGTTGACAATACCTCTGACCAGTTAAATAATCCTGACAAAACCAATCCTAATGCAGATACCCCAATAGACCCTCCTTATGAGAACGATGTCTTACCTTTTTTCAACCAGCTTCCTCAAGTAGACCCCTTTCACCCCTCACAATCACAACCACCCATTCCTCCCATCCAACCAAATATGCAAACAAAACCTCCTATAAACCATAATCCATCCAACCCCCATATCCCAACACATAATAACCCCCCTCCCATTCAGCAACAGTACCAAAACTTCCCCCTTCCTTCCCCCCATACCCCACCTGTTCAAACCCACTCCACACCATACCACCAACCACCACCTAACCTTCCTCCAAACCCACAATATTACCCTTACCCACTACCTCAACCAACAATAATTAACAATTATCAAACCATAACCCCCCTCACAGAAATCCCAACCTTTTCCCAAGATAGTGGACTATCCATTACAGATTTCTTGACAGCATGTGACCTGTTTTTCTCCAAGAACATACAATACTCGGAGACAGATAAAATAAATTTGTGCCGTCAGAAAATAAACCCATCTGACATTTGCCGTTCAAAGGCAAGGATGCTAGACACCTTAGTTGCATCTGGAATCACTTATCAGGAATATAAACGCCACCTTCTTAAGGTCTTTCATAACAAACAACCTAACAACATTTCATTTCTCATCACTTTCCTCAATAACACTAGAGTCCAACCACATTCCATTACTAACATTATGGATTTTGTTGCAAACGGAATGAAAGAGGTCAGAGAAGACCTAGAAAATAACTCTCCTTGGACTCACACTGATCAATTTGGTCAAAATGTACTCCCTACAAAACACCTACTAACATTCCTTGAAATAGCTTCCTATCTCTCCCAACTCCCTCCAAAGTGTTTAAAGGAAGCCTCCAAAAGGGAACTAGACACTAGAAATCCTCTAGCTTATACCTATATCTTAGATATCATGAATGCTTGCAATGTATCCTTAGATACCCCCAACCATCTCCCCAGACTAAATAGCCTTCACTCACAGCAACCCCCTCCCACCAATCAAAGACAACCTTCTAAGTGGTGCTCCTACCATTCATCAAACAGTCACAACACAAAAGACTGCATACAGCAACAACAATACCCGCAGGTACAACACCACCCTATTCCTTGCTCAGTTCATGGAACCATTTCCCACACCGATGCCCAGTGTTGGACACAGCAAAAGCAACACACGCAGGTACAACACCACCCTATTCCTTGCTCAGTTCATGGAACCATTTCCCACACAGATGCCCAGTGTTGGACACAGCAAAAACAACACCCACGCTCAGTGCATGCTACTACCTCACACCAGAATCAAAACAAACAAGTTCCACCCCCCTTTAAACACCCACTCCTATCTACACCAAACCAACACATCCAATCAAATACTGCAACCTACACCAAACATCATCTCACTCCAACAACGAGTGTTACCTACAGAAAACACAACAACAACCGCATCAGAGACCTAACAACCCATTCACCACCCCTCGACAAACAGCTCCCTCCAACACGACAACCAATACTCAACAACGATTGGGGGAACGTATACCAGCCTCACGCACCAAACCACCATAGGAATATCTCATACACAACACAAATACCTCACCCTAGAAGTAAGCTTAGACCAACTTAAAGTTGACATGATGGTTGATACAGGAACAAACCTGAACATCATCCCAAGAGCTCTATATGAAGCATTAAATGACCCACCCCAAATTCAATTTTCCAATATGGAAGGACTCCTAATAGAAGGGAGCACAATTCCTCTACACGACACCATAGACTTAAATATTGAAGTCAACAATCACAAAGTAGGTTTCACAACTTTCCACATAGCTGATGAATGGAGTCTTGATCAACAAGGTATAATTGGACTGAACTCATTGAAGATTTGGAAAACTAAGATAGACTTTGAGAGTAACAAAATCTCCTTCCGAGATGTAAATAATGAGTCAACAGTTCCTGAGACACCCGACTCAGACACACAACATCTCTCATGTCTACCTTCCTTCAATACTCCCAATCCCACTAACAGCTATTCCTTCCGACCACCCCCTTATGTCACCTCAAAGGCACTGATGTCTAACACAGTCATCATACCCCCTAGACATTCAATAACAGTCCCACTATACATACCCGGTGCAATAGACCATCAGGACGTCATAATCGACTCAGACACGTCCAGGATTAACAACATAACCATTGAGTCCTCCTGGGACACAATATCAGAAAATAAACATACACTAGCTATGTTAACAAACACCTCAGAACAACACCGTAAAATCAGGAAGAATACAAACATCTGCGCAGTCCATCTCCATAATTCCCCTATCCAGGAACCACTGCCGCAACACATCAACCAAGTAAGACCAACACAACCCCTTCCCCCTATTCCCCCAGACCAAATCACGACATCAGCTGACGGAGAAAGTCATAACGAGCTATTAGCTCTCCTACAGAGGAATAGATCAGCTGTCGCCTTAGAAGATGAACCACTAGGCAAATGTGATATAATCAAACATCACATCCAAATTCCCCCAAACACCACCCCTTCATACACCCCCGCTTACCGCATACCCCACAGTAGGAAATCCCAAGTCAATGACAGTGTACATGAGATGATACACCAAGGCGTAATTTCCCACTCAGACTCCCCATGGAACAGTCCCCTCTTTTTGGTCCCTAAGAAAGACGGAACCTTACGCCCTGTTGTTGACTTCAGGAAAGTCAATAACCTAACTCAATCTGACCCACACCCCCTCCCCGCCATGCAAGATGTACTACAATGCATTGGCAACGGGAACTCTGTTTTTTCCACAATAGACCTCAAGTCAGCCTTCTGGCAGGTCGAACTAACAGAGGAATCAAAACCCGTAACTGCATTTTCCACTGACAAAGGACACTTTCATTTTGAACGTATGCCCTTTGGCCTTAAGAATGCCCCCTCAACCCAACAAAGGTTGATGACCCGCATTTTCAGTGACATGATAGGAATCTCATTATTCGTCTATTTAGACGACCTCATTATATATAGTCCCACAGAAAGAGACCACCTTAACACTTTAGAGATTGTCATCAAACGTCTCAAACATACGGGATTAAAGATTCAATTAAAGAAATGTAGATTCCTCATGAAGGAACTCATTTTCCTAGGCCATAAAGTAGATGCAAAAGGGATTCACACAACCACAGATAAAATAGATACAATAAACAATTTCCCAACCCCCAGAAACGCTAACGAAACAAGAAGTTTCATCGGGTTAGCCTCCTATTACAGACACTTCACCAGAAACTTTGCTGATATTGCTTCCCCTCTGACCAAATTCACAAGGAAAGGCGAGCCATTCCAATGGTCAGAAACAGAACAGCAAAGTTTCGACACTCTCAAACACGCACTCACCACAGCCCCTGTACTAGTTTTCCCTGACATGAAGAAAGAATTCTTTCTTTACACAGACGCCTCCTCTAAAGGAATAGGCGCAGTCCTACAACAGAAAGATGACAATGGCAAAGAACACGCCATAGCATACGCAAGTAGAGTCTTAAACAACACTGAAAATAACTACTCAACTACACACAAAGAAGGCCTTGCAATCATAAGGGCACTAAAACACTTTAAATACCACATATTAGGCAACAAGATTACCATACTAACATACCACCAACCCCTAGTCTATCTTTTTAACTCCAAAGACTTACATGGGAGAGTTGCTAGATGGAAAACAACTCTCCTTGATTACGATCCCATGATCGTATACTTAGCTGGGAAAGCTAACGTAGTGGCAGACTGCTTGAGCAGACAAACTCACATCACCCCCATAACCCAAACCACATGCATACCTATGCAAGAACTCAGGGATGAAACTGACGGAGACCCAATTTGGTCTCCAATAAAACAGCATCTCATCTCACAGACCCCCTTACACTCCCGACCACCTATCCCTATTGAGGAACTCAATCTGGTCGACGGAGTCATAAGGAGAACCATTAATACAAGAGAGGTTACTGTTATCCCCTGAGCCCTAGTCCCCAAGGTCCTACACATATTGCACGACAGTGCAATGGGAGGCCACTCGGGCAGAGATAAGACACTAAATACCGCTAGGCACACATATTACTGGCCTTACATGAAAAGAGATATAACCACACACATAGATTCTTGTATAACTTGCAACCAATTCAGAGGCCCTAACCTGAGGGAACTCAACATAAAAGATATCCCACTCCCTGCTGAGCCATGGGAAACACTTGGCATTGACCTACTGAAAATGCCAACGAGCCATCAAGGTTCCAATTATGTACTCACAGCAGTTGATTATTTCTCTAAATACACAATCTTAATACCACTCCAGGACAAAACAGCAGAGACTGTAGCCAAAACCCTGGTCAACAATATCTTTTGTAGATACAACATACCACACACAATGTTATCTGACAATGGCTCAGAATTCAAAAATGAGGTGATGCGCGAAATAGCACATCTCTACAACATTGACCAAACATTTGCCACTGCATACCACCCCCAGGGAAACGGTCTGACTGAGCGAACAAATCGCAAGGTCCTAGAAATTCTCAGACCATTGGTCAATGACCTCATGGACACTTGGGAAGATTGGCTACCACAGGTACAAGCCAGTATCAATAGCACAGTCAATTCCGCAACAAAGATGTCCCCACATGAGATCATTTTCGGCCAACCAATGCGCCTACCCTACCAAATATTCAACCAACCACCCCCACCCTTATACAACCTAGATAACCTCGCACACTGCATCAAAAGAGGTATGCAAACAATTTACAAAAAAGTTAGAGCAAACCTGAAAGAAGCACAGGAAAAGACAAAACAACACAATCGGTCAATTCCACTTGACATAGCACCTGGCGACACAGTCATGTTAAAAGACTCAGGTAGAACAAACAAACTCAAACCAAAATTCCTAGGCCCCTTCATAGTCACAAGTTCACTCCCTAACAATGTTTTCCTACTAACAGATCCTTCTGATCACACCACCTTCACCAAACATGGAGAGAAGTTGAGAAAGGTCAAACTGAATCTCGACCCAATCTCACCTCCCATCCACAACCCACCTATCACAGACACACACCAATCACCAATACGCAAGTCTCATCCCATGACTCTGCGTCGACGCAACTAAACATGCACTCTAGCTCTCGCCCCTGAAGATGCAGGACGTCATGTATCTATCAGTGGAGGTTAAAATGGCCCATTTCCAATAAGAACTCTTTTCCACATATCTATAAAACTTCTCTACTTCCTTCCGACCAATATAATCTTAGCGAGAGTCAGATAAACATATCTTCATTCACTGAGACATAACCTTCCTCCTCCAAAAGTAAATACATCATTAATTACCCACCATAAACTTCGACTACTTTTGACATGGACTCATTCGACTTACATCATAGGATTCTTCCATATAACTCCACGGCCCTTTACCTCTTAATCATTCTCTTTATACTAATAATAATAATCATATTCTGTTGCATGAAGTAACACCTTCCAAAACCTTTCCACCTCCATACCCAAATTGTTGTAAACCTAGATTAAGTTTATTCTTGTGTCTCACCCAATATCTTAAATACTATAAACATTCTTACAGAAACTATATATCCATACTATGAAATAAAACAAGTGCAATGTGACACACCAAACTGACCATAGAACAGTGTTTAGAAAAACAACACTCCCAACAGTGATAGTGTTAAACCATAAAAACAATAACATTTAAAAAGTGAATTAAACAGTGTATGTGAAATCCAATATAACATGTAATCTGGTGAGACACAACGTTACACTTCTCAGACACAACATCGCTACCCCTATTTACAGTGCATGATCCCCCTTGGGACCTCAGAATCACTTCAACAACACCCCCCTATCTGCACATTTATAATCCCACAGGATTTTGTGTCTCTGAATTTTTTTTCTCGATGTATTACCCATATATATACTTTTGTAAACCATGTACCCTAGGTGCCGGGAGCCACCTAACCCCAGGGGGAGAGCGATATGTATACGCCTCATATACAAGTGAGTATATCACTCAGTCATATAACCCACTCACCTCCACTCACTCCCACACTCACACCAGCCGGCCGACAATAAGGCGCCTAAGACATCCTGTTACCAATCTGCTGACAAGGCATTCCCTGTCGCGCCAACACTCACCATGCACACGCGATCACACAGTAATAAACACATTATTACGTATACTGACGAACCTCCCCTGGATATATATATTATAGTCTGGCTGTCAGACTAAATTATAAACTAATTATGTAAATTAAAATATAAGATGTGACGAACTAAATCCAGCTCACATAAATAATTCAGTTATACGAGCGTGGCACCTCACTAAGGAACTTCCGACCTTCTTAACG
>NC_134788.1:48606631-48644131 GCF_046742065.1 Oratosquilla oratoria | reverse complement strand
GCTTCTTCTTTAATGCTTGCTAGTGAGAAATCAAAGTTGGACATTTCAGGTACTTGTTTTGTTAGAATGTTGGGTGCACCGTCTCTGGTTTTTTTCTGCACAATTGCGTCGGTGTCGTGCGTTTCACAAGTTAGTGTAGTTAGTCAAAGGTATTTATGATTTTGTTAATGATACCGTTTTCTGTGGGAATCTGAAGAAGAGATACAGGCGTGAATTAGTGGTGGGCAGCTACCGGGAAAGTTGCCGGTTTTGTCGGTAACAACCTTAACGGTAGCTTACCGGCAAAAATTCTGCTACCGTTAAAGCTCCGTTAACCGATAACTCGATAAGCTATACCATAACACTCAGAGAGCGGTAAGCACGTCTCGGCTTGGTGGTACTGAGTGACGGTCCCGACGGTAGTGATGGGCAGCTACCGGTAAAGTTTTATCGGTAACAACCTTGACGGTAGCTTACCGGCAAAAATTCTGCTACCGTTAAGGCTTCGTTAACCGATAACTCGATAAGCTATACCATAACACTCAGAGAGCGGCAAGCACGTCTCGGCTTGGTGGTACTGAATGATCGTACTGACGGGCCCAGTGTCCCGCTAATTTTACCGGTTAAACTTTTACCATTAAGCAAGTTTGTACCGCTAATCTCGGTAATTTTTTTTTTACCGTTAAAACAGTTTTTTCGGCACTTTTGTTAATTTCTCAAATAGAATTAATGTTATTTCTGGGATCAGCATACGAAACTATATTACTTGTGAAAGTTTCATCGAAAATTTCCGCGTGTCGCCAAACGAAGACCCATATATATATATATATATATATGCTTAAGTGATGAAAATGCCAATATGCCTCTGTTTCTAAATAAGAATATGACTTTTTCCCTTTACAATGACATAACAATAAAAATGATATGTAAAATAGAACCAAAGACAGTTTATCAAAAGACAAAAAACGTTGATTTTTCGAACTCGACTCGAACTTGGGACGTCACTACTACCTCACGAGTCTTTTACCGGTAAACTGCCGGTAATTTCGGTAACGGTATTGTTGTTCACCGGTAATTCCGGTATTGAAATTAGCGGTATTTGCCCAGCACTAGCGTAAATCCTTTGTTGCAACGATGACTATTGGCTGCACAGACGTAGACAAGTAAGGTTACCCCTTGATATTGTAAGCAAATTTCGGTAAAAGTATGTAATATCATACATAAAATGTACTACCATGAATTAATTAATTTCACATTACAAATATTTTTTACTTGTAATTTTTTTTATTTCATTACTTAATATCTTGGTAATAATTGATTATTTGCATATTGATATGAATCTATGATACACTATCTTATTACATCCTATTAATTCTTCACTGACCATGGCCAATTAATGTTTGTAGAAAGCTTTTCATCTATATTCTTTTTTTTAAGATGTTTCTGAACATCAATTTCACAATTGTATTTGAAACTGACGAGAGTTGGGTGTGGGTCACCTTTGAGCTTGTGGATGAGGGTCTGTGTCAACTATGCCAAATGAGACTTATATCCAGAAAATTTAATACAAGAACAGGAGCATCTTTGGAAGACACATGGAATCGGAAATCAAATTAGGTAGCCTGTGTATCAAACACTCGGGAAACAATGTAAAATAAATTTCACTCTCAGTGTATGTTTAACTGTAATGAAAAAAAAAAACATCTCCGTAGGTAAAAATTCATTAGGTCCGTTTACATTTATTCGACTATAGTCAGGGGTTCCCAAAGTGGTCGATATCGACCCCCAGGGGTCGATGAGACCACCCAAGGGGTCTATAAGTAGCCTAGGAGTTGAAAGGGGGTCGATATCGGCCCCAAGGAGTCCAAAGAGGGTCAGTAGATTGCTAGGGGGTCGAAAGGCAGTCTTTAATATTAAATGGTTAGCATGAAATGATCCTGTTCTCTTCCCTTACTGAAAGAGTGAGAATAATAAACCAATATCTAAACTTAAAGAAAACCCATGTCAGTTCACTCTGAGTCGAAAATCCTCCCCATTCTGTGCATGTAGGGAGAATCTCACATACACACAACCACATCGTGAATGAACATCAAGATGACGAGCTTGTGTTATATTATTGGCTTGAATATTACTTATAGTAATATAATAAAGAATATATAATATTTATTTTAAAACATGTTTACGTATGTGTGAAAGTATCAGTATTATTATTGGAACGCCGTCTCCTTGATGAATGTTGCCATTTGGCCCTTTTATAACGGATCAAAATAAAAAAAAAATAATAGATAAATAAACGAATAGAAGAAGTAAAATCCACTAACACGAAAACTGTGACTATGGTACTTTAGAATTACCATAAGTGATTTATGAGACCAAACAAGAACTACAGTAAAGAATTAGAACAATAATATCAACAACAAAAATATTAACAATCATAATGATGATAATAACACTATTGATAACTAAAATTATAATAAAAATAATAAAAATAATAATGATAATTATAATAACTATAATAATAATATTACTAGCATTAATAACAATGACACCAATGATGATAATAAACTGGCAGAATTTGTGAATAGTTTGGGGGTCTATAGAAAATGTTAAACTTTACTAGAGGGTCGATGAGCTGAAAAGTTGTTGTTCCGAAAGTTCATGCATTTGCACGGAAAAGAATTATATAAATACACAGTGGTGGGCAGCGATAAATTTTGCGATAAAGCGATAGAGATAAAGCTATAACATTTTATTACTGTAACCTCCCGCCGTAACAGTTTTTCGTCTTCTACTTTATCGCTGGATTTATCGCGGGAAATTTGAAAGCGATAAATATAAGCGATAAAAATTTTCCGGTCTTGCGATAATAAGCGATAATTTTTGTTAAAGCGATATTATCGCTTTACTTATTGCAACGCCCACCACTGTAAATACATACATATGCCAACGGCTTTTCCCCCTTACAAGGGAGGTAGCCAAAGTCAAAAGGTATAAATCCACTCCCACCCATTTCATCCCCACATACTCCACTCCCATCCACCTTCCCTCCCTCCTATCTTGGCTCATCCTGGATGACGGGTCATCCCTGCATCTCGCCCACTGCCCTTGGTCAGAAGCAATGCAGCAAGACGCAGCACATTTACAGCAAGTCAGCTTCATTTAGTCGGCGATTCCTCCACCCCCTCTTTCCGTCCCCTCATGAAAAAAAAAAAAGAGAGAAGACGGCGAGAAATCCCTTCGGGCTGCGTCAAAATATCACTCACATACTCCCTCACTCCCCATCCCCCACCCACTCTCAGGAATCACATCATTCATATACAACCATTCTCTACTCACCACTTCCAATACTACCAGACTGTACTTATGAAGATAATTGTCAATAACACCAATATAGTCTCACACTGTAATGAAAAGAACTAAAAATGCTAGAAGCTACCCACATAAGGGAAAAAGCTCCGATAATCACCATGCAAACATGATTTCTACTATTCCCCTCTTTAATTCCTCATCTAGATATGCAGCCCATCGGCAGCAACACCCACCTCCTTCCTCTCCCTACTTCCACCTCACCAACCCACTCTTGACCAGCGGGGCGTCCCTACTAGACGAACTATCCTACCTGACTCTCCCCCTCCTGAGGGAATTGTCTGACCTCATAGGTGGTCAACACGGACCTTACAGTGTTTCCAAGCAGCTTATACTTAAACCCATGTGGTCTGTACAAAACTGTCAATTATGTAGCTGTGTAAGACTGTGACTTAATTCTTGTGTACTATTCTGAAGATGACTTTCTGAAGTCAAAGCGTCAATTACAAAAGGAAGACTATGAAAGACTTGTATTTTGCCCATACCCCTGAAATAGAATCTGTTAGAAAATTAATCAGTGTCAATATGTATATATATATATATATATTATATATATGATAAGAATACGAGTACATGTATTCACTTATGCAAAGTAGACCACTTGGAAAAAAGAAGCTAACGAAGCAGAGTGCTTGCGTATATTACATCCAGTGCAAAAAGTAATTAAACAGAAATACATAGTTCACATATACATGAAGAAAGAACAAGGACAGTTTACATAAGAGGAGAGGACATTTACCCCCTGGAAAGCGGTAGGTCAGGTCTCAAGGGTCAATGCGTCCCACTAATGAGGGAGGGGCGACACGAGGTCACAGTCATAGTGACTAGATGTCTCTATAGTTGGTAAATAGAATTATATATTTTATTGTATTACTCTTTTAACGAGTATATGTTTTGTAACAATAGGTAGACTATCCTTCCATGATACATTCACTGATTAAGCATTTTGTAAACATAAGTGATCATTTCATTCCATAAACCCACTACATTCACATTCCTTCCAAAAATCCACACACCTATTTGGATTACTCCAGAATACTTCTACACCAACACAACTTTCTGTGTAAGGGCTTCTGGGAGCCTTTTCAAATTGTGTTTGGTTTGATAGAGGAATCCCTGTTGGTTTCCACTTCAACGGCTGAAAGAACCCTCCTATGCTGATGTCATGGCCGACCTTGCAGAAGACATGAGATTTCCAGGCCTGGCATTAACCCATTAAACTCCGATGACAAGATGTCTTGTCATTTGGTCAAATAAAACAAAAAATCATAAAACACCAAAATGTTTGATCAAACAGCACCAGAAAAATATGACGTCAGTCCTCGCTTCGCTCGCAGCGAAGCGAGGACTGACGTCATATTTTTCTGGTGCTGTTTGATCAAACATTTTGGTGTTTTATGATTTTTTGTTTTATTTGACCAAATGACAAGACATCTTGTCATCGGAGTTTAATGGGTTAAGTGAACTTGTGAGAACTTATGGGAAATTGGCTTGAGAATATACGAAGCCAAGACAAAGGTTATTTGCATGCCCATGGGGGATTTTTTGTTAATGGACATCAACTTGTAATTCAGAACTTGGATAAAGAGGGAATTTTACAATATATATCATAGGGTCACCTGTCTCTTTTATTTAGATGCACATGAAGGTTGCAAATGGGCTAAGATTTTGATCAACCATACATCTGTAAACCCTAAAAAAATTAAATATATATTATAGTAAATTTTGAATATAATGAATGTCTGCTTAGCAAGGAGGGGAAATAGGTGTGAATGGAGATTGTGAATAGATGACACACTGGGGTGACCAAAAGGGATATCTTTTTGTCTTCTCTATTTACTCACGAGAGGGCAAGGAGGGAGGGTCACTATAAACATGAATCTGTGGGGGTAAACCAGCTTCAACTGTTGGGCCCTGCTGTGGTGCTGTGTCTTGCTGCTTTGCTTCTTGCTTTCTAACTCCAACAGTGGACAGAGGGCAGAGTCGGACCTTCATCCGTACAGTGACAAGAGATTTTGAAATCAGGAACAAATGGGTGGATTCATGCCTTGCCTCCCTCAAAAGGGGAAAGAAGTATTAGCTATATAGACAGACATTACCATTGAACTACTCACCAATATAATGAACCTTGTTCAATATACAAAATGGAAGTTCACAATGAAACAGTCTGTTATTAACTGCAGCTTCATTTCCTGATATGGTGAGTATAGTACAATATTGTAAGAATACCTTGCAGTATATTATAATCCATTGTTGTTATTGTATTTACAACATATAATTTCTGATTAAACATGTTTGACGAGAAGACGTACCTTCAGATATCACAAACTTTTGTACATCAATCTTAACCCCAAAATGGGTCATTATATTTAAGGTTTACTGTAATAAATTTATTTCATAGATGTAAACATAGTGTGACAAATCTAGAATATTTTCATTTTGAAGAACTTGAATATGATGTGAAAATGATGTTGACATATCAACTGTTTTAGTCCAGTGATCAGTGAATGTAAGAAGAGTATTAACACTTAATTATGTAAAATTAAGAATATGAAGTAAGGGCACTTTTATCAATACAATCATAAGGCAAAACCACTCCTGTAATATACAGGAAAGAGCAATGATTATGGGGTAGTCTTGTACTCTCCAATTATATTTCTCTTAAAATTCATGTTACTCAATTATTACAGCTTGGAATTAACATTTTATTATCTCTTCTAAGAGTTTATGGACAATTATATTTTTCATATCCAGTAGTCTCTTTTTTCAGTTTGCTTCTATGACTTTGTAAATCCCTACTATCCCTAATCAAAAGATCTATGTCAGTTTAGTCCAATTCCTTTAACAAGTTGAAGACAATCAATACCCTTTCTTTTCAGTCCTTTTGTGTTGGTAGATTGACTACCCTGTCTGGGGTTGGTTGCATGTTTTTGTTGCAAAGTAGCATGCAGTTGATACTTTAGGGTAGGAAATGAACCAATTGATGGAGTGATTGGGAAGTATGGAGTTCCAGGAAAGAATCGTAGTGGAGAGTTGATGGTGATGTGTCTCGAGAGTTGATTATAGCAAATACAGTGTTTAGGAAGTCAAGCATAAGTACACATGGGAGAGGGTGGTGGATGGAAGGGTGGCAGATAGAGCGTTAAAGGACTATATAGTGGTAACCAGGAGTAGAGTAGAAAGAGTTAAGGATATACATATTCTAAGGGGATAGAGTGGGGTAATATCAGATCATTTTTTGGTGGAAGGTAAGTTGAGAGTGGAGAATAGGTGGAGAAAGAGGAAAAGGGCAGAAGGTGGGGAGGTACCTTAGAGTGAACTGCTTAAATGAGAAAGAAAAGGATTATAAGCTGAGAGAGGAGTGGGAGGGGGTGAAGGATAAGAACTAGGAGTGGAGGAATGGGGATGGTTCAAGGAGGGAGTCATAAGGTGTGCAAAGGTGGTGTGTGGAACAAGGAGGATGGGAGGAAACAGAAGATGGGGTAGTGAGTGGTGGGATGAGGAAGCAAAGAAGGGTGAAGAAGAGAAGCAGGCTTTCATAGATTGGTTACAAATTAGGACAAGGCAATTGTATGAGAGGAACAAAGTAAAGAAAAGTAAAGCAAAAGATAAAGGAGGCAAAGAGGAGAGCAGATGTGAAATGGGGTAAGAGTATGGTAGATAAGTGGGTAGATAGAGGGGTAGGTGGCGAATATTTCATTTATACGAGTTAGATGTTTTGAAAATAATAGCCGCAAAGGAGTTGCAGAGTTGCATGATCTTGCTCACCATCTAAAGTTTACAAACAACAGCTAGGGTACAGATTTTAATGCTGAGGTGACAATATGTAAACTAGGCCATTCCGCTTCGATGTTCAGATTACTTGCGCAAGCAGTATTGCTTAAGACAGTGGAACAGTCTTTCTGATTGGAGAAGGGTGTAGAATTTTTTTATTGGTACATGGGAGAAAAGTCATGCCCTTAAGAGGAGGCACTTATTTGTAACAATCAAGATTATTGGATGAATTAAGTAGTGACCTCGGAACAGAGATGGCTTAGTGAGTGCATTTGAGATCCCAGGTGGGAGTCCTCTGATGTACCCAAGAAAATAACATTGTAGAGAATTAGTAAAAAAGAACCCAAGAAAATTTCTTTACCAGTTTGATTCATCCAACCAGAAACATTGCTATCTTATTAAGGAAGATTTGGTGGAAAAATACTTAAGGGGACAACATAAGAGTATATGCAAGAGATGAAAAAGCAGCAACACAAAATAGCACATAAAATAGAATTAAAAATATATTTAGTCATGGTCAAACTACATTCACCCTATAAACTTTCACCGAGGTACTCGGGTCCATTTAGGTTAATTGATTTTGCAGGTGGAAATAAATACAAGATCTTACACTTAGAAAATAGTATCAATTAATCACTTTGATGATATGAAGGAGGTTAGGATACAATTTGACGATGAGGATACATGTGACACTCAGTGTACTGTATTAGTATTAAAGAAACACTAACCCAGAAGGGTATAGGGAATATATTGATAATATTGTACAGGAATTGAATATCTTGATACATTTTACAGATGAAGACTGCAATAATTTTTGTAATTTGTGAGTGCCTTGGGCTGGAACCCAATTCATCCTGGAGCATTGGTACATCAAGGTAACCTGATAATGGTAGACCATATCATTAGATTAGTTCTAGATTATAAATATCTGTAATTAACCCATTAAACTCCGATGACAAGATGTCTTGTCATTTGGTCAAATAAAACAAAAAATCATAAAACACCAAAATGTTTGATCAAACACCAGAAAAATATGACGTCAGTCCTCGCTTCGCTCGCAGCGAAGCGAGGACTGACGTCATATTTTTCTGGTGTTTGATCAAACATTTTGGTGTTTTATGATTTTTTGTTTTATTTGACCAAATGACAAGACATCTTGTCATCGGAGTTGAATGGGTTAAGGGTAATGTTGACTCCCCGAGAGTGAATTTGAAATTATTAAGAGAAGATTTCCAGTAAAAATGTTCAAAAGAAACTTGAAAGCAAGATAAATGAGATAGAACACTTTATGTCATTGATTCAAACTTCAAAAGAAACGGTAGACAAAATAGACGTATGTTAGTGGTAGCTTTAGGAGCTCTTGCCAGAAGGGGAATATCCAATTTTGCCTTCCTTGCTGACTTGAATATTTCTATGAATAGACTGAATGAGAAAGTTGCAAAAATTGATAATTTACAGACAGGTGTAAAGAACATTGATCTCTGAAATTACAATGAAATTACAGATAATTTAGAGAATCTCCGTTTAAAACAATCTGAACCAGAGAATACAATATTACAAAGGATTACAAAGGCGGAACATGCCGACAGGAGACCTTTTGGTCCATATCTAGGTCGTATGCAAAAAAAAATCATAATAAAATAATAAATACAAACTACAATAATGCAAATAACTAATAAAATACATAAATAAATGCATAGGTATAGTTAAATAATAAACAAACAGGTAAATAGTAAATAATAATGAATTAACATATAACTAATAAATGAAAATCAGAGACAAATGATAAAACAAAAACAAATATAAAATAAATTATAATCATTACAGCATCTTAAGTGTTTTATCTAAATGATTCTTAAAGCTTCTTTTCTTATTACCTGATGCAATGCATTTGAAATTAACTGAGATGCAATTTCAGTTCGAATCCTTTGTGCAAGATTTAGTTCTAGCAAATTCTGGTAAGTCGCACCCTCTCTTCTCCCAGTACCTCAGCTTATACAAATAATTAACTCGGCAAAGAAGGATTGTAATTTAAAAACCTTTCTTTGATGAAGCTAATGTGGCATTTTATTACCCTTCATTAACTGCATATTTAGATGTTTCCTCGGTGATAATAGAATTTTTCTTTCTTTTCTAATTTAAGATACAATTTATACAACCTGATACCCTTCCCTATGAAGGTAAATAGTTCATTATATGAAGTGGATATTCCAGTTGTAGATCCCTTCAATTACATCCTTTCTATAGACAACCTATAGGAGAGTACAATCTCTAATGATAAACTAAAAGATTGTAAAAATCGTTAATAAGAATTATCTTTGATGTTCTTCCCTTTTTGTGTTTCATGAAGCTTTTGAAAAACCTCATGTGAAGCTTCGCTTGTGAAAAATGTGTCTGTGATGAATAATTATCATTACAAGGAGATTGTGGTAGAGCAGATTTCTCATAGTAACATAGAAGACTCCCATTATCTATTTTTCCCTAAAAAGACAAGAATTTTGATTATTTGTCCGGGTTTAAGTCCTAAATTGGATTTGGCTGAAGGTCTTATCTCAGTTTTTGACACCTGTGAATTACATGGAGGCACATTTTCCATTATGGCTAATACCCTTAATACCATGCATTTGACTGAAGAGTCATATATCTCAACCTTCATCACATAACCCGAAAACTATCCCCCTTTGAAAATCAAGAGAAGATCGTTGTCAAGATCTCCCTCAAATGATTATTCTACCAAATATATAGTTATTCTTAGTGTCCTCTTTTCTTCACTAGTAATGGCTGCTCTGACTTGAGTTTTTATATTCAGGAGAATGTCAACATTTGATTCTGTTTAGCATATTTCTGCTCAATTTTTTTTTTTTTTTTATGTTATTGACATTTTGGGTTACTTGTTTCTTTGAAATGTTATATGCATGACATATGTTTTGATACCATCCATTTTTGCCTGTTTATACAGAATTAGTAAATATTTAGCTTCTTGTATATGAAATTTTCTAAGTATATATTAGCGAGCCCTGTAAGTGGGTAATAGATAAAAAAAAAAAATTGGTTGGGATGACCAAGGGTAGCTGCTAAGCCCTATAAGAGGCTGGTAGATAAGTAGGTCGATAGAGGGGTAGGTGGCGAGAATTTCATTTATATGAGTTAGATGTTTTGAAAACAATAGTCGCAAAGGAGTTGCAGAGTTGCATAATCTTGCTCACCATCTAAAGTTTACAAACAACAGCTAGGGTACAGATTTTAATGCTGAGGTGACAATATGTAAACTAGGCCATTCCGCTTCGATGTTCAGATTGCTTGTGTAAGCAGTATTGCTTAAGACAGTGGAACAGTCTTTCTGATTGGAGAAGGGTAGAGAAAATCTTTATTAGTACATGGGAGAAAAGTCACGCCCTTAAGGAGAGGCACCTATTTGTAACAATCAAGATTATTGGATGAATTAAGTAGTGACCTTGGAACAGAGATGGCTTAGTGAGTGCATTTGAGATCCCAGGTGGGAGTCCTCTGGTGTACCCAAGAAAATAACATTGTAGAGAATTAGTGAAGAAACCAAGAAAATTTCTTTACCAGTTTGATTTACCCAACCAGAAACATTACTATCTTATTAAGGAAGATATGGTGGAAAAATATTTAAGTGAAGGGGAAGACAGTATGACAGAAAATTTTGGAAGTAATATAAAAATGTTTTGGAAAGAAATTAATAGAGGAAGAGGAAGCGAATCAAGTAGAGAAGAAAAGGTAAAAGGTGCAAATGGAGAGATGATAATGGAAGAGAAGGCAGTAAGAGGAAGATGGGCAAACTATTTTAGGGAGTTGCTAAATGTGAAGGAGGAGAGGGAAGGAAAGGTAGTTGCAGTGGGAAACGCTAAGAAAATGACTGTAATGATTGAGAAAAATGGAGGAGAAATAAGGAAAGATGAAGTGAAGGCAGTTGTTAAGATGATGAGAGCAGGTAAGGCACCTGGGTTGGATGGATGCCATGCAGAATGTCTGATAAAAGGAGGTAGAGTTATGGTGGACTGGCTGGCGAGGTTAATGTTTTTTTTTTAACCCCTACATCATCAATGTCATATGCCGCAAATTAAAATATTTGCCAAAAATAGGCATTACGTTGAGGGTCAAATATGTGGTAATGACCAAGTACCCCTATCCATTGGCTATGAAAGACGTAATTTAGGCGACTAGCGTATGAAACGAAGTATGAAGAAGTGAAGTTGTACTTCGACAGTTAGGCAGGTGCTATTTAGTATGTAACATATAGAACCAGCAATTTTGCACTGCCAATTTTCGTAATAAATGTGGCCAGGCAATAATGGTGTGATGGATGCTTACTAAAACTTTTACCAAAACAATAAGAAACACCACAATCGCCTATCCTCCATGAAATTATAAGGTACTGAAAAATCAATTTACCACATAACAGTGATAAATATTTGCCTAAAAAAATCCACAAAAACTAAATATAACTATGTTTTCCATAAGTGTCAGACTACTATGGGTGACTGTACATTGATTTGAAACATAAATATAAAATTCTTTCACTCTCTGAAATTCTAACAAAGCTTCCCCCCCAAATACGACCCCGTTCGACCTGTGTGAGGCGGAAAAGTCTACCGATGCTCTAGCAAGCTTTCATACTTGAGTTGATTTAAGCAACAAAAATAAATCAATTTTGGCTCCGAGACTGCACAGGTTAAGAGAGAGTAGAGTGCCGGAGTGCTTGTATAGTTCCACTTTACAAGGGAAAGGGGGGGCAAATGTGAGTGTAGTAGTTTCAGAGGGATCAGCTTGTTAAGTGTAGTTGGGAAGGCTTATGGGAGGGTCTTGATTGAGAGGATTAGGAGAGGAACATAGGGAGTAATTGGTGAGGAACAGTGTGGGTTTAAGACAGGTAGGGGTTGTGTAGATCAGATTTTTGAGGTAAGACAGATATGTGAGAAAGCTTTAGGAAAAGGTAAGGATGTTTTTTGTGCTTTTATGGATCTGGAAAAGGCTATGACAGGGTTGACAGGAAGGCACTGTGGGAGGTACTGCAGATAGATGGGGTCCAGAGATCCGTGGGAGGAGGACCCTAGGTCTGTTATTCATTATAGTCAGGGTGCAAGTTTTCTATCAATGAAATTGAAGGCCACAGTTACTACATCAGGGCAGGCAGCACATTCCTTTGACATGTAATTTGATTACCTCATCTTCTTTCATGGTTTTTCTAGTGTAGATTCTTATGTAGGGTTTTTATGCATTTTCCTTTCAATTTCCACCATTTCAAGTTTCATCTGGGTTATATCTTCCTTTATGAATAGTGGAATATTGAATATACACATACTTTTTCATGCATTACCTTCATACTCCGAGATGCTTGTTGGCCAAGAAACTAAGCATTGCTACTTGGGTGGGTGAGAGATCAGGAGCGTAGACTGTTCTATGCTCTCTGACAGCACAAGTTCATAGTAAGGGATTATTAAATTCCTAGATTAAAAAAAAAAAAGTTTGCTGTACGGATGTACAATCCTAGCCTTCTCAGACACGGAGGGTTTGCGGTGTTAACCTGAATCGTCACATTTATATTCCGAAGGGAGGGGAAAGTTCCTCTACCCAAGTCACCTATGTTTGGATAGAACTCCGTCTCCCCGAATTTAATATTTGGTTCCCACTTCATGAACTCTCCTTTCATAATCTATTCTGCTTTACATTGTTTTTATGCAGCGTGTATTTATTTCTACTTCATTCTGGCCACATGCTTTGCCGTCTTCAGGTTTCGTAAGTTTTTCCTCCTTAGGTTGCTTACGTCTTTACTCTCCCCTTTTGTTCGTTTTTCAATGAGTGGTTCTCTATCTAGTTTTGGGCGTTTATGTACTCCCAGGATTTTGCATGCATCATACCATTCTTCTTGTCTTCTCACCATTCAACCGATTCCAATTTACCACCTTGTAATTCTGCAACAAATTTACCAGCTACGAGCTGTTGAAAATGTCCCAAGGACTTGTGTAGTAGCAATGGTAGATTTGGAAACTGGTATGTTATAACACATTTGTAAATGTTGACTTTAAACCCACTATCAGAGAAATAATATCGGAAGTACAGGAAAAACTGTATATTTCGACTGTAGTCCTCTTCAGCAGAAAGCTGAAGAGGACTACAGATAGCAGTCGAAACATACAGTTTTTCCTGTACTTCCGATATTATTTCTCCGATAGTGAACATTTACAAATGTGTTATAACATACCAGTTTCCAAATTTACCATTGCTATTACACAAGTCCTTGGGACATTTTCAACAACTCGTAGCTGGGAAAAAAGCCTTGGGTATATAGACTGAAACATTTCACAATCATATATATCTTTTACCAATTTTGCCCACATCCCAAAGATCTTAATGATGGTGTTGCTCATTGTCTTGGATACAAAATAACTAGGAATAATCAATCATCTGCAGCTATGAAGCATCTTTACAGTAAAAAACAGTATCTGGGCATGTTCTTTCAACAAAATAATAACAATAACCTCGTTATTAGAGTAAATCTGTTTCAGCAGTGGTTGTACTTTCATGGGTCTTGCATACAAAAAGAGGAAGTAGGGAGGGGAAAGGGAGAGAGAGAGAGAGTGGATAGGGAAAGGAGGAAGAGAGATCTAATTACATTTAGTTTTAAGGCTTAAAAAATGACATTCCTTTAGAAGCACCTACTCAGTTCCTTCAACTGCAGCTATGATTCACATGACCAAGTATCATCAACTCTGTTCATTTCCAAATTCGGGCACATAAAAGGCACAAACTGACACATTCTGACTTTGTCCTTTAATGATTTTACCAAAAACATGTACAAGCTTTCAATGCTTTAACTGTGACATTTGGAAAGTTCCAAGTGCTGCTGGAATGCATCCAAGCAAAAAAACTAATACTAATGACATACTGATTTAGCTCAAACAACTAGCGTGCTTATCAAGCATGATGCAGTTTCTACAGAGACAGTCTCTCTTCAGAAAATACTTCTATCAAGACTACCCTCGTTCTCCATTCCTGCAGCCTCTGACCAGGTCTACAAAATCAATCAGAATGGAAGCCAACATCACTTTTGAGGTCTTCCAGGGTCTTCCAGGCTTACTTTTCCCAGTCTGTGCTTCCCTCCACGTACCATCAGATTACCCATTGTTTGTTTGCAATGGACGGGTAGACTCTGTCAACACAACCAATTGTCATCTGTTCAAGAATCCTGTCCAAGTCGAAACAGTAACATAACCACATCATCTGCACGACTCCACTAGTTAAATAACGGAACTAGTGTGCCGAGTGCAGTCAACATTTGCTTCACTGTACATCAGCTATCCGTATCTTGCACGTTTTTGCAGCAATATCACCAAGTGCAAGTTTGTAACTCACCCAGAGTATCATAATACATGTTCTTAAGAGTTTGAAGGTCTTTATTTTGATAAAATGTGCTTTACAATTAAGAGTTCAAGTAGAAGCTTGTCAAGTTTTTTTTAAACATTCCAAGATAATAAAGGCAGGATGACACTTAAAGAAGGACTGTCTATCAATACCCTCACGCCTTACACTACTACTCCGATTCATGCATCCCCAATGCCTTTACATTACATTCAAAACATGTAACCTAGTTTGCAATTTTTAATATTAAGGTACTCTGCCATCGTACAGTAGATAAAATACTTGTCCCCATTAGCTCCAATGACACATTTCCCACCCCATTTCCCATTAATGCTAGCAAATCACACTTCCCAGTCTTGGCCCCGAAAAAGCTAACCATCTGTCTGATCGCGACAAAGTCCTAAATTCTTCTCGTACTGTATGGTCAGCTCCAAGTCTAAATCGTCTTCCACCTTAATTTCGGCAGTGTGAGGGCCAGCTCTGTTTCCACTGTAAGGAATCTTCTTGACCTCGCTGCCTCGAAAACTTGCCGCCGGCTTACTACATTCCGACTTGACATGTTTACCGAGGTTTTCGGACGTCGAGAAGACGGCGTCGCAATACGTACATTCGAAAAGCTCTCCGCCCATGTGTGTTCTGATGTGCCTCTTTTGGGAACTCTTGCGTGAGAATACAGCATTACAGAGTGGACATTTGTGAGTAGTGCTGCCTCCTGTATGAGTCTTCATGTGCATCCTGAGGGCACTTGCCAGGGCAAAGGTGTTGTTGCACAGCGTACATGGGAAGGATTTGTCACCGGTGTGGGCAGTGCGAATGTGTCTCTTCAGGGACCCTCCCTGCGTAAATCTGGCGCCACAGAAGGAGCAGCGGTGTGGTTTTTCTCCCGTATGAGTTCGCACGTGCTGCCTCAGGGCGCCTCTCATGGTGAAGATGGCTCCGCACAGGTGACACTTGTGGGTCATAGGATTGGCTGTGTGCGTCAGGCAGTGACTCTTCAGAGAATCCGTGTCGTAGAAGGACGCCTCGCAAGTTGGGCACCGGTGAGGTCCTCCTTCGTTCGAGTGAGTTCTACTGTGGCTTTCTAGTTCATCTTGGTTGGAGAAGGCAATGTTACAAAGAGTGCAGCTAAGAGATTTCTCTGCTGACGAGTTCATTCCGTCGTGCCTCTCTATCTTAATTTCTTTGATCTCCTTTTTAATTTCTTTGATCTCCTCTTCTTTGATGGCAAAGTCCTCCTCTGTACACCTGTGACGTTCCTCAGAGGTGTGGGTCATAAGATGGCTCCTGAGGGTGTCTTTGAGAGGAAAGGCAGTGTCGCAGAGAGAACACCGATGGATCATCTTGTGGCTGCTGTGGTTCCTGATGTGCCTGTTTAGACCGCCCTTTTGTGTAAACCCAGCTCCGCAAAGGTTACATTTGTGGGGCTTTTCATCATTGTGGATGCTCATGTGCTTGGTTAGGTCTCCCCTTTGGAAAAAGGCCGTATTACAAAAGGAACATTTATAAGGCTCTGCCCCGGCGTGGGTGGCCATGTGCTTGACCAGGTCACCCTTCCTGGAGAAGGCATCGCTGCACAAGGTGCATTTATGGGGTCGTTCTCCGGTGTGCACGCGCATGTGCTGCTTCAGCGTGCTCCTCTGCGCGAAGCGGGCGTTGCAGAAGCTGCATTCGTGAGGTTTCTCGCCTGTGTGGGTCCTCATATGCCTCTTTAATGTCCCCTTCAGCGTAAACGCGGCACTGCAAAACGCGCACTTGTGTGGCCGCTCGCCTATTGTATGAGTTAGCATGTGACCCTTCAGATGACTTTCCTCTGAAAAAGCAGCAGTACAGACTGAACATTTGTGCATCCTCTCCACCTCAGCACAGGCCATGTTCTTCTTTCTTTCATAAAAGCAGAACCATTACACAAAAAGAAAGAAAAGAAAATGACTCAAATGGACTACCCCTAAACTAGTGGCTCCTCCTCCTAGGATTAACTGTCAAATGCACATCAAAATGCTAAAGGTACATAATCTTGCTCAAGATCTTTCAGATTGCCTTTCTCAAGAGCAAAAAGGGGCAAGTTGGCCTATAAAAGTATCATAAACCTCAACTAGTTACCAATGTATTCATTTCAATACTAGCCCTGAGAGGATGTGCTCAAAACAATCTGGAATCTTCCCCTCCATTCAATGCAAGGATAGGATCTACTCACAACAAACTAAAGGTTAACAAATCTCAAGGTCTTTACAAAATCAATACTGCAGCCGGGGAATACATCTAGTTTCAGTCTGCAGTTCGCAAGAGCACTAGCCAGACTGTGTCTCCATTCCTTCAGGTTGGTCCCAGTTTGAATGGCAGCAACAAAGCATTCTCCTGACTAGAAGTTCAATTTAGTATCTGGAAAACTATCTGGAAACTTGTGTTGTGCTCCTTCTTGCAAGTGCCATTCTCAGTAAAGTAGGTACCTCTTGCATGTCTTCCTCTCTGTCCACGAATTCTGCAATGGAAAAATGACAAAAGTCAGTTGGAAACCCAAGATCTGGTTAGTCTTATTCCTACATTTAACCCATTCAACTCCGATGACAAGATGTCTTGTCATTTGGTCAAATAAAACAAAAAATCATAAAACACCAAAATGTTTGATCAAACACCAGAAAAATATGACGTCAGTCCTCGCTTCGCTGCGAGCGAAGCGAGGACTGACGTCATATTTTTCTGGTGTTTGATCAAACATTTTGGTGTTTTATGATTTTTTGTTTTATTTGACCAAATGACAAGACATCTTGTCATCGGAGTTTAATGGGTTAATGACCAATGATTTCACTCCTCAGAACTACTCAAGTGCTCGTCAATAACGCGTGTATGGGAGGACCCAGTAACAGGGTCAAACCATCTTTAAGAGCTCCTCCAGAAGTAAAGTTGTTATGACATTGTTCAAGGAATAAACATCAAACTTTCTTTCAAGTCAACTGTCATATCAGATTACTAGACTTACTACATGCCTCTTTCTTCCTCAGGAAGCAGAGGAACATCATACCATCCAGGAATAACATATCAAGACAATTGCCCACATCTACAGGTCACCAAGGCCTATCTCAAACTCAAAGGGAACTTCAATATGAAATGCAGAGACCCAAAAGGAAATTGCACAATGTATTTACAAGACCCAAAATGAAATTGCACTATGAGAAAATAGAACACATTCACCAAAACATAACTAGCTAGCCACCAGACCAGAAAGAGCAAAATATGGATACAAGTACAGCAACATACACGTCCATAGCTCCACACAAAAGCATCTGAAAATTAACAAGTATCTTCTCTAAGCATTTAGGATAGGGAGGAGGAGTATCTGTGGGTAGACAGCTGATATTGCTAGCAGTTCATCAGTGCTTCTATTGTTATGGGCAATATCATGCAAACATTGTCAGATTTTATGCTTATGGTGTTAGTTTAGCTAACAAGAACCGCGTCCATGTGAACAAGAAGACTCAATACCCCAGCGGCGGACTAAGCACATGATGAACAACGTGCTGATCTCAACAGCTAATTCCAGTGGAAAAGCACTATGCCAGATGGACTGGCTAGAAGACAGCACTTGAAACACACAAGTCAGTGGCAGTTCATTGCAGCTTCAAAGGGGAGAACTTCATACCACTTATACCACAGGGGATATGGCTGGATGGCGACCTGGGATCCACCTTGAATAAAACCATACCATTGGCCTTTCTTCTTCTCCTCTTTCCTCAAGACCCATGGCAACAGGTGAAGGATGATGGGACTAGGTTTGATGAAATTGGAAGCTCTTAGTCTGGATCCTGCACAATGGCAGCCAGTGTGTGATGGCCACCTTTCCAAGACCATCGCTACTTCGGAATCCAGTCCTGCACTGGTGTCTAGTCATTTTCACCCTGCTCTATGGCTGTAAGACCTGGACCCTCAACTAGATTGACCTGAAGAAGATCAAATGATTCCACCAACTAAAGCTTCTCTTTCCTCAACTTTAAACAGGACAATTAAATCACAAACACCTACATCCTGGTGCAAGCCAATGCTCAAAGCACCAAGTCCATGATTGTGAAGCATTGGCTATGCTGGTCTGGACACATTGACAGGGTGAGTGATTCTCACCTCCCTCCCTCCCACAACTCCTCCTCAGCAAACTAACCACCAGGAAATGCCCAAGAGAATATCCTCTCTGCCATTACAGGAACTAGTTCAAAGCTACATTCACGGAAACTGGGAGACACCAGGGGCAAGTAGAGATGTTTGGTGACAGAGAGACCATTTCTACTGTGGTTGAAGGAGAAAAGAGGCACAAGTCCGAGGAGAAATGTGACGAACGGACATACCGCCGCCAACTCGCCCGTGCCCTCACAACTTCTGAAACCACATCCAAGGCCATCAAGGAAGAGGAGATTGAGCGGATGGTAGGAACTGATGCTAATGCTGATAACATTATTCTTCACCTAAGGAATATTAATGTATCACGTTAGAATATCTAAATGTTTTTAGGTAATTATACGTCACTGGCAATTGCCGACAAGTATCAAAAGAAACACCATGTGAGGACAACCTTCATCATAGTAGGACATTTTACGGTTTTATTAAGACGTACTTGATAAAGCTGTAACAAGCAACGTGTTGTACAGGCTCCGTCCTTACGTTGTGTTTCTTTTGATGGGGGATTTATTGTTTGGAAACAAGTCATGTCCCTTGCATGGAGATGATAGAGGTATTGGTGTTCTGTTATGTAAAACCTGGTGTGTATAGTGTGATTGTGGTTTGACAAGGTACAGGAGGTAGTTGTGAGGTGGGTATGGGAGGTATTTTGTCAGAAAGCACTTCCATCCTTGTAGACAATATTGTGCTGGAGTTACCAAGGTGGTCATGGAGGTACCAGAATGGACTAACAGCACAAGTTTATACACATACACACATTCATACAGAGGTGACCTGCTGACCATTTACAGAATGATGAAAGGCATGCAAGTCCTTGATATAGAGGACTTACCAAATTGGGATAAGAGAAATAGAAAGGGACAAGAAAAACTCAAAAAAAAGTATAATTATACTTGTAGAAGAGACCTGGGGAAAAAAGAAAGAAAATTCACATAGAATGGTAACTGGGAAAAACTGGATAAAACAATAGTGTGTGCAAAAAAACTACACACAAATTCAAGAGCAAACTGCGAAATACAAAAACGGGACACCACCACGAACATAGCTCCCCTTCCTGCAAGATACAACTAGGTACAGATTGACCTCTCATTAATGGACGTTAATTAGCTGTGTTTGCGGTGTTTTCGGTGCTGTTGTTTAGTGCGTGCAATCACTAATATGCAATCACCCAAAAACCACTCCAAATCAACGGATTATTCACATCAATGGACACCGTTACCCCCCCTTTTAGTCCTTTAATGAGAGGTAGTACTGTAATACAGTGCCGGTGGTGGAGGAAGACATGGATCCTCACACCATCTGTCACTGCCAAATTCACAGACTCCCAAAGGCAATTTCAACACCTCTAGGGCCCCTTTCACACTAGGCAACTAGTGAACGTCACTAGTTGCCTAGTGTGAAAGTCTTGGGCAACTGCAAGCAACCAGTGACTATTACCAAGTTGTGGAATCCTTTCTCATCATCTCATTAGTCGAAAGAATGGCATCAATCGAGGAGGTGCTTCTGTTGGCTTTGCTGGTCAAGAAAAAGAGACGGTTGGTGACGGCAACTGCCAGTGACGGTCACTTGTTACCAGAGCGGGCAACAGCCATAGCCTGTTGCACAGCCAGGCAACCGCAGTGACGTAGTGTGAAAGGCTCAATTTAAAATAATGGTAGGCAACTAGTGACTGTCACTAGTTGGCCAGTGTGAAAGGGGGCCTTAACCCATTCAACTCCGATGACAAGATGTCTTGTCATTTGGTCAAATAAAACAAAAAATCATAAAACACCAAAATGTTTGATGAAACACCAGAAAAATATGACGTCAATCCTCGCTTCGCTCGCAGCGAAGCGAGGACTGACGTCATATTTTTCTGGTGTTTCATCAAACATTTTGGTGTTTTATGATTTTTTGTTTTATTTGACCAAATGACAAGACATCTTGTCATCGGAGTTGAATGGGTTAAGGAGCCAGAATCATAAAACAAACCCTATTCCACCCCAAAAAATAAATAAATACATACATATACCAAGGCTGTTTCCCCCTTACAAGGGAGGTAGCCAAAAAGGAAAAGGCATAAAATCATTTCCACCCATTCCATCCTTGAATACACTCCACACCCCTCCACCCTCCTACACATCATTTTGTCTATGATAGAGGAAAACTCTGTTCATAGAGAAATGATGACACTTTTATACTATGACTGTCCCTCCGTCATGCTGTCCCCCAACCCCTTGTTGCTGTCCTGTACCATTTCTCTGAGTATTCTTTTTCTGTGGTGGGGGAATTCCCTGTGGTGGGGGGAAAAGAATACTGCCACCAAGTATTCCCACTTGGATCGTAAGAGACGAGAAGAAAGGGACGGGGATTGGGACTAGGCATCCTTCTCCTTGTAGCCCCACAGGGGACATTCCTAAACAAAAAAAGAGAAGAAAAAAAATAAATAACAAAAATAAATAAATAATAATAAAATATAATAATAATGTGAACTACAAATGCCAAGCGGCTTTGCTATGGATGTGATATGCCTTGCAACACTGCTTATGACCCAGGGCAGTGGGCAAGATGCAGGGATGACCAGTTATCCAGGAGGTGCCAAGATAAGAGGGAGGGAAGTGGATGGATAGCAGTGGAGTATGTTGAAGATGGAATGGGTGGGAGTGGTTTTTATGCCTTTGTTTTCTGGCTACCTCCCCTGTAAGGGAGGAAAAAGCCTTTGGTATATATATGGTATGTGTACAAATCCCGAACCTGCAAATGACAAGGGTTAGGTGTGTACTAATTTGTGACAGAAGTTCTTGGTCTCAAACTCGGATCATATTATCTTCAGAAAACCCCAATGATGAGCACAATCCAGGATGAACACACTTTGCTCACATTTATGGATGTATTATGCTCTGCCAGATGAACTCCACTAAATGAGAAGCCATCAATGATACGTGAGCTCCCTACATAACAATGCACCCTTATGACACTAATTTTGAACCCACATGAATTATGAGAACCTCCTATACAAACTCTTACTTCCTCCAGTTCCTCTGCCCCCCCCTAACACCTCCTATCACCCAAATACAAGTCCCAATTCTCTTGGAGAAACCATAGCAAACATAATGGAGAACATCAAATCATCCACCATGGGAAGTAGATGGTCTATCTACTTCCCAAATAACCGACACAAATCTCCCAGAGCACGTATACGTAAAATTCACCCGACCCCAACACTACACATTTTCAAGTCGCTTACCCCTCCCACTGTGTCCCCCACCAAGACTGAAAGTTCAAATTCTCCCCTATCCAGTCCCGAACAACATCCAAGTACACTGAAGAACCCTTTACTGCAGCAGTTCAAACATACACTGGTCCCCACCCCACTGATGCACAACCCATATTAACTACATCCTACCATCCTATGTAGCTATGCACTTCCGATGGAATGGCCTATTTTCAAAACTCAAGAATCACCTCACCTCCATCATGACATCCACTCACTGGGATCAGTCACTGTCTTTATCAACTTAACCCAAACTCCGATGACATAAAACACCAAAATGTTTGATCAAACACCAGAAAAATATGACGTCAGTCCTCGCTTCGCACGAAGCGAGGACTGACGTCATATTTTTCTGGTGTTTGATCAAACATTTTGGCGTTTTATGATTTTTTGTTTTATTTGACCAAATGACAAGAATATTGTCATCAGAGTTTAATGGGTTAAGTTGTATTAGTTGCACTTCTCACGTGGAGAGCTGGCGACCGCTACCCTGGTGACTCCAACCTTTGGCCACGACATAAAAAGTCCTACACTCATTCAACACAGACAGCTGTCTTCCCAGCGAGATGTGCGGGAGGTTCTGAGGATTGTTGTCGGCTACTGTCGAATAAAGTGCCACGTGGCAACAACTGATTGATGGTGCTGCCAAGGTCTTGTCCTGAATTGGGAAATAAAAATGTGTAGGGGAGGCGTACCAATGGAGATGCACTTGCCCTATGCAGACGGATTTGACACAAAAAAAAAATTCTACCTGCCGATGGTGAATAGAAAGGAGCATAATTATAGGCTCAAAAAATCACTTAACTATCCCCTCATAATGCGACATAGTCTTACCTTCCTAATCCAAATAGGTACGTGACTGCAGGAGATGAAATAAAAAAAAAAGTACCGTTTTTGAAAGAATCCTTACGAAAACCTTAAGTCGCGTACCTGTTTGGATTAGGAAGGTAAGACTATGTCACATTATGAGGGGATAGCTAAGTGATTTTTTGAGCCTATAATTATGCTCCTATCTATTCACCATCGGCAGGTAGAAGTTTTTTTGTGTCAAATGCGCCTGCATAGGGCAAGTGCATCTCCATTGGTACGCCTCCCCTACCCTTCTCCTGCAATACAAACCCGACTGCATCCGTTTATAAGAAATAATTGGGTACATGCTCACATTCACCCCTCCACACCCAAATAAAGTGAGGAGGAGGTGGCATTAATTCTCATCTGTCCGTATGTCCTACCACTACTACGAGTACTCACTTCCCCTCTCCAAGTCACTGCAACCAAACTTTTCCTCCACTGCCGAGCAACTATTTCTTCACCATACTCCACCCTGAGCAATGATCATCACTTCAGAAACAGCACCAGATCATCTGACCTCTTCCTCCACTTCTTGTGGGAAACCCCGCCCCCCCCACAACGCCACGCGTCAACTATGTCCTTCTAACAACTGGCTCCTTGTCACTATGTAACACAAAGCAACCTGGAGCCTCTCACCTCCAAACAATGACCTACCTTTACACCAAACCTCTGACTAGATTATGCACGGGCAGTAATACTAGACCTACACGAGAAACAGCTTCTCACATACTTTGCAGGCTCTCTTCTATCCTCACAACCTCGATACAACTGTCCTCTTCCCTGCACAAACTGGCGAGATCTTCAAGCAGCACCATACACCCTGGAAACAACTCAAGACTACCCAACAACTGATACAACACTGACCTATCTTACAAACCAGTATAGAGGTGACGTTCACATGGCATCAACTGCGATGGATTGGCCGTGTGATCAGGTCACCAGAAAATCGTCTTCCGAGACTGCTTCTGTATGGAGAACTATCCGAAGGCCGCCATCCAGCTGGAGGGCAGAAATAGGGGTACAAGGACCAAATACACACAAACACTACTCCGCCGGATCATCAAGGAACATTGGCAGTCAACCACATGGGATGGCGTTCTACATGCTGCCAAGCTGTTTACAACTTTTGAGACTGCCTGTATACGTGTGCTTATGAGGAGTTTTGTCAGTACCAGCAACGGCGACGAGTGTGACCTCCTCTTGCCTGTGGAAGGAGCTCTGCCTTTAAGTCCTTCACGGCCACGAGCAACACAACTTGTGGTGTCACATTACGTTTCATTTGAGGGGAGGTTTACGCAACCTTGACGGACTACCATATATGCATAAACAGCATAAAATCAGCATCACTTCTATCAATTCTGAAAACCTGATCACCTATGCCATGATACACAGTTCCATGACAGAATCGAGACTGCACCACAACCCAAAGCAAAGAAGGTGGCTTCCTGTCACTACCAAAGACACCTCAGTCTGGAGGAGGAGGAGGAGGAGGAGGAGGGAGGGAGGAGAAAAAAAGAAAAAAAGAAAAAAAAATCTTGATCCATACATAGGAAGAAGGAACATACGAATGGCAAAGACCGAGAGAGACCATGAGGCCTACACCAGGCAGTTCCATGGCCCTTCCCACCTGTTATCCCTATCTATAAAGTTATCTTATCTTACAACATCTCATTGTTTCGGTGCTTACTAACTACTTGGTGACCAAGTCGACTCCATTCATTAGCCAGTCAGTTGGCGTTCGTGAACCAGTTCTTAGTCTATTCACTTCTTAATCTGGCCCGAGCATGCACCTACCCCAACTCCTATCCCCTATCCGTCACTCTTTTGTTTCCGTTTCGTCTAAGCTCATCGTGGACCAAGGGTCATCCCCCGTCTTCCGCCCACCACGCGGGTGGACGGAAGTACGAAGGTGAAAGTCCTGCCTGGACAGGGCAAGAGACCCCCCAGGACGTCAAACGAGTTGTAACCACGAGCGAGTCTGAAGGTGGTGATGAAAAAGGTCAAGTACGTTGAAACGGCATCAATATGGGGGGGGGGAGAGGGAGGAGGAGGGAGAGGGAGGAGGAGGGAGAGGGAGGAGGAGAAGGGAGAAGGAGGGAGGAGGAGAAGGGAGAAGGAGGAAGGAGAGGGAGGAGGAAGGAGAGGGAGGAAGAAGGAGTGGGAGGAGGAAGGAGTGGGAGGAGGAAGGAGTGGGAGGAGGAAGGAGTGGGAGGAGGAAGGAGTGAGAGGAGGAGGGAGAGGAAGGAGGAGGGAAAGAGAGGAGGGAAAGAGAGGAGGGAGGAGAGAGAGGAAGATAGAAAGTGAAAGAGAGGAAGAGAGAATGTGAGAGAGGAAGAGAGAAGGTGAGAGAGAGGAAGAGAGAATGTGAGAGAGAGGAAGAGAGAAGGTGAGAGAGAGGAAGAGAGAAAGTGAGAGAGAGGAAGAGAGAAAGTGAGAGAGAGGAAGAGAGAAGGTGAGAGAGAGGAAGAAAGTGAGAGGAAGAGAGAAGGTGAGGGAGAGGAAGAAAGATGAAGAAAGTGAGAAAGGAAAGATAGAGAGAGGGAGACAGAAATATGGTGGTATTCTTATAAAAAAAAAAAAAAATCTTTCCTTATATCTCGCATAAATCCCCGGAAGGGAAAGGTTTATATAAGGAAATATTTTTTTATGAATACCACTGTGGTATTCTTTAAAAAATTCTTTCCTTATATAAATCTTTCCCTTCCAAGGATATATATATGATTTATATAAGGAAAATTTTTAAAAATTCTTTCCTTATATAAATCTTTCCCTTCCAAGAATTTATATAAGATTTATACAAGGAAAGATTTTTTCTAAAAATACCACTGTGGTATTAAAAAAAAAAAAAAACAATCTTTCCCTTCCAAGAATTTATGTAAGATTTATACAAGGAAAGATTTTTTTAGGAATACCACTGGTATATAAAAAAAATAAATAAAAAAATAAATAAAAAAAATCCTTATATAAATCTTTCCCCTCCAAGAATTTATATAAGATTTATATAAGGAAAGATTTTTTTTTTTAAAGAATACCACTGTGGTATTCTTAAAAAAATCTTTCCATATATAAATCTTTCCCTTCCAAGAATTTATATAAGATTTATATAAGGAAAGAATGTTTAAAGAATACCAGTGGTATTCTTAAAAAATTCTTTCCTTATATAAATCTTTCCCTTCCAAGAATTTATATAAGATTTATACAAGGAAAGAATATTTTTAAAGAATACAACCGATAGTTTCTCCGATTTAACCTGTGGCCCTCTGGCTAGTGTCTTTAGACCCTCCTATGGACAAATCCAGGAAGAAATTAACCCATTCAACTCCGATGACAAGATGTCTTGTCATTTGGTCAAATAAAACAAAAAATCATAATAAAACAACAAAATGTTTGATGATCAAACAGCACCAGAAAAATATGACGTCATCAGTCCTCCTCGAGGAGGACTGATGACGTCATATTTTTCTGGTGCTGTTTGATCATCAAACATTTTGTTGTTTTATTATGATTTTTTGTTTTATTTGACCAAATGACAAGACATCTTGTCATTGGAGTTGAATGGGTTAATCACTACTGCAGAAGGTGTTATTCACTGAATTGTAATTTACGTGAATGTCAATTGCCTCTTCAGACTTTTGTACACTTTCAATAAATGCACTTAAAAGTACTGAAATTAACTTTCCACACTTGGATGTAAATTTGGTCTATATTTTGTAACAATCTACAGTTTTCTTCATCTTTTATTTTCCTCGTAATCTTTGCAACACCCGAGAGGAGGGGGAGAGAGGAGTGAGGAAAGAGTTGAAGAAACTAAAGAAATTGAGCAGAAAGAGATGTCAAGAGAGGTGGAATTGAAAGATGGAAGAAAGGGGTGGTATATGTATGTATATATGTATATATATATATATATATATATATATATATATATATATATATAACAGAGGTTTATAAAAAGAACAACAATAACAACAAGGACTTGGAGAAGAAAGAGGCTAATGCCCTCATCACGCATTCAAGATTGTCAAATGTTGTGAAAATAAAAACCTGGAACACGACTTCGCTTACAGTATCCTAGACCAGTGCTACTCAAAGTGGCAGTCCGCAAAAACCGTCAGCTACCAGCACACAGCCAGTGTCCAGGCCATGCGAAGGAATCATTTGAGGAATTGGTAGAATCTAAGCATTATTTATTTTTATTACTTTTTCTTATATGTTTTCATATTGTATTATTTGTTTACAAAATAGAAAAGAAAAAAAATTGTCAACTTTTATCATATTACATATATATCATTTCCGGTACAAATTAATATAACTATGAAATATTGCTGGTACATGGCACATTGCAAAAAGAAAAATAAATAAATAAATAAAAAACATATAATATTAATAATAATAAAAAAAAAAAAAAAAAAATAATGCTGATCCACCACATCAGTTTGAGAAGCCCCGGTCTACACTTCCCTACAGAAAATTCAATAATGTGCCTAACACAGCCAACTCCCCGTTAATACGAGTTCTGTTAACATGATTTCAATCTTACACAACTTAAAATCTATTTATATATATTCTGATAACACGAAATGTCCAATGTTACGCGAGTTTAATTTCCCGCCTACTGTAGTTGAATATCTCGCCACCAGAGCACGGGAGAGGCACTCTGACTCCCACGCTCTGGCAACTATGTCCTCAGTTGGTGCACGATTTCGTCGGCTTTGACATCCAAGAAAACGTCTCTAAAGCTCACAAGGAAAGTCTTGACAAGGCCAGGGAAGCCGGGTTAGACCAACTTGAGCAGAAGGATATTGATGAACTGCTAGAATCGCACACAGCGGAGCTGACTAACAAAGAGCTGGTAGAGATGAAGACGATACAGAATGCAGAGTTGGAGGCAGCTGCATCTCGGCCTATATCAGAAACCCCAGAGCCCGAGAGAGTCTTGACCAAAAGTGATCTCGAAAAAGCACTCTCGTTTATACGTGAAGGACTGGATATCTAGGAAGCCAAAGATCTGAATATTACAGAAGTGCAGCAGTGGCCAGAAAAGTT
Organism: Oratosquilla oratoria; assembly: GCF_046742065.1. Lineage (NCBI taxonomy): Eukaryota > Metazoa > Arthropoda > Malacostraca > Stomatopoda > Squillidae > Oratosquilla > Oratosquilla oratoria. The sequence continues at coordinate 48,616,317 of NC_134788.1, read as the reverse complement.
ATGTCGGAGCTGAACTGTTACAAAGTGAATGTTAGATCAAAAGAAGAAAAACATGACGCAGATGAAACATTTCTTTAAAAAAGACAGTCAAGGAAGAGGAGGGAGAGGGAGGTGAGGAGGGAGGTGAGGAGGCAGGTCAAGGCGAGGAGGAAGAGCAGAGTGAGGAGGCAGAGCAGGGTGAGGAAGGAGAGGGGAGTGAGGTTGGGGACGGGAGCACGGCAAGCGACAGTGATGGTAGTGATGCGTCTTAATGTTTACATGCATAAAAAATGTTATTTTACCACACAATAAATACCAATATAGTATGAATGTGTTTTTATTGTTTCTGTAACCTTCAAACTTATTAATAGTGTGTTTAGGATTTTTAGTAATAAAATCCCAAAATAGACGGACTTTCCCGTTGTCCAGGAATGTAGCCCCCACTATTACCATTATTTCTTACGGAGAAATTATGTTCCGTTAACATGATTTCCATTAACACAACATCTCCAGGAACGTAATCCTTGCGTTAACAGGGAATTGACTGTATTCGTACAAGTTTAACATCTCTTAGTTCTTCATTCCATTTCTCGTCATATGACACAAAGGCATTTGACATTTGGAGATTCAAGTTGTTCCTACTCATACAAACTCACTGGAATCGCATGTGTGACAGAGGCTTTACATTCCACATCATAGCAGATCACCCAATGATCGTATCTACTCCGTATCTCCCTTGTAAGATACCATTACTTTAGACCAGGGGTCACCAAACTACGGCCCGCGATGTCAGTTCATCCGGCCCGCCAACGGTACTTGAATTTGCTTGATAAAACGTATGGAACACGAAACCTTGTGATACAATTTAAATATTACGTTTAGAATACTCAGAGATCTTCACGCGTGCGGAGACCTCCTGACTGCTATGTGCCTTAAATTTACTATTGTAAATTTTAAATTATTGTATCTAGGTTTTCTTGTTTATTGTACTTAAGTATAACACCGTTTATCAGAAGTCACCACAACTCCACAAGGAAGATTAAACCCATTCCCACACAACGTAAATCAACCTATAGCTTTACATCTACATTTTGCAGGCACCACCAACAGAATGCAGCATAAAACTATGGCAGCACTCAAAGCATATATAACAGCCAACCACCACATGTCGAAAGGATGTGAAGAAATACATTTTCCACGTAGATGTATAAATATGTGGAATAGTTTAGAAGGTGCTATAGCCCAAGTCGAATAATAAACAAGTTCAAATCTAAATATGATAACTGGAAATCAGGTATAGATTAAGATGGAACCGCACATGAATTTGAATCGAAGTATGTTAGAAAATTAGAGAACAGGAGATAGGACCCAACAATGATTGCTACTTTCCTGCATACCACAATTAGGCAAATACCGCACCACCTATAACGTACAAAACATCCGCACAAAAACACATACCACCCATAACGTACAAAACGTTCACACAAAAACACATACCACCCATAACGTACAAAACGTTCACACAAAAACACATACCACCCATAACGTACAAAACATTCACACAAAAACACATACCACCCATAACGTACAAAACATTCACACAAAAACACATACCACCCATAACATACAAAACGTTCACACAAAAACACATACCACCCATAGCGTACAAAACATCCACACAAAAACACATACCACCCATAACGTACAAAACGTTCACACAAAAACACATACCACCTATAACGTACAAAACGTTCACACAAAAACACATACCACCCATAACGTACAAAACGTTCACACAAAAACACATACCACCCATAACGTACAAAACATTCACACAAAAACACATACCACCCATAACATACAAAACGTTCACACAAAAACACATACCCACTCAAAGCCAACAACGAACTTGGAAATTGGTTTCAGAGCTTTAGCAAGATGTGCGCCAAGACTGTATAACGAGCTGCTTGAAGACATTAAGAGTTATAACAGCAAAGCAGTCTAACCTCTTCTATACAAGTCGAATTCTCACGCGCACCGTCGGCTGCCTGATGTGCGATGTATCAATGATGCATCACAATGTGCGCGTTACAAGATATAAATTTACGGCTGTATTTCTCGTTCTCTTTCACCCTGAAAGTCAATAACCAAAGAAAATGTGATCAAAACTGTTCAAAGAATATGGGGTTCACTCTGCTACTATATACAACTAAAAAATTAATATAATCAAGACGTCAACACCTGCTTCCTCATCATTGTATGGAAGGTATTACAAAGAAAACCAAAGGAGTATTAAAGACAATTACAAGTGTAATAGAAAAATAAATAAAATAAAATAATACTGAAAAAATAAATGAATAAAATAAAATATGGTGGGGCTCGGCAGAGTGCTATGACAGTAGCGGAACAGGGCCCCAGAAATCATCACTTCAAGTATCAAGTAATTCACTAAACAAGCCCTACAAGACAGAATGACAAACTCGTACTCCAAAAACAGCCCCTAAACTTAAGCTTATACCATTTATATCACACAAAAACATATACCCACTCAGATCGCTACACAAGCCCTTCACAACAGACCACCACACTCTATACTCCAACAACAAGCCCTGCAAGACCTTCCACATCGGATGAGAACTACTGTGCTCAGGACGCCATCCAGCCTATAAACAGTACCAACACAGAATAAACCTGGCCATGGATTCAAAGTGCCCTAGATGCAACCATGACGCAGAAGACACAAAAGACCTTGTACTATAATGCCACATACTAACAATCCCTTGACAACAACACAATATCTCTTCCACGAGCGACTTGTGAATCCACTTGGGCGTTGTCGGTTACCTGAAGGCCGCAGGTCTTCTGAGAGAGATATCAGGGGTAATGGATTGATTGATTGAAACCTCCAATGATCTACATATAACAATTGAATGCATGCCAGGTCTACTCCTCAATTATGAATGGGCAGTAAAATCTGACCTACTCCGTAACGGCCACTTCTCCTTTCACCTCTTAGAGGTTCCTCCCCATCCCTAACGTTCAGTGGTCCCCTTCCCATGTAAACTGGGAAGTAACATACGTTATAAGGCAACCCAACATTCAACACGACACAAGCCCATCTCACAAACCACCAAACATTTACAGTCCTCCTATCGATCACAAAAACTTTACGATATACATAACACACAGGCCCCTGGTGAAATCCAGACTGCACCACAGTGCAGCAAGCTATAAATACCACCTTCCACCATTTTTAAAACCTCCTCAAAAACTCCATAATCTTGAAAAAATGAGGAGCATAATCATAAACAGATAACGAGTCAAGCATGCCGACACACAGCAAAACTATGTTTCTACAATCATCCTAAGCCCATTATCAATAAACAAATATACATACATATATCAACGGCTTTTTCCCCTTACAAGGGAGGTAGCCAAAGTCGAAGGCATAGAATCCACTACCACCCATTTCATCCCTAACATACTCCACTCCCATTCACCACCCTTCCCTCCCTTTTTTCTTGACTCCTCCTGGATGACGGGTAAACCCTGCATTTCTCCCACTGCCCTGGGTCAGAGGCAACGCAGCAACAAATATATAAAACAATAAGAGATGCTTATATTCCATGCCCGGTTCTCCAAATCAACAATCAAATCATCTTAAGAGTCTCAATGTAGCTAAAACAATTGTACCCCACAAACCAGACCCAATTTCATAATCTAAAGAATTAGATAAGACTGAGTCAAAATAGAAAACAAGCCTCTATGTAAAAAGTATAGAAACTGTATACAAGCAATCAAAGACCACCACCAAACTATAAAATGATAAACAAAGCACTTACAAAGGTGTGGTGACACGGTATTTTGGCTTATAGCATCGCCGCTGCAGAAGTGGTAGGGACAGGAAATTTATATGCTGTGTAGAAATAGCTGGCCTTTGGCCTTGTATTATATTTGTGTAGGTTAAGTCTATATTACTCCTGCACTACATGCATATATAGCCTCATGAAAGCACAACCTAGGCCCTGCCGAGCCATGTTTCGGTCAGGATGGGCCGTGTGCTTCTTTAGTGTATGCATGATGAGGGGGGGTCGCCGATTAAATGAAGCGGCCTTGCTGTGGATGTACTGTGTCTTGCGACACTGCTTCTGACCCAGGGCGGTGGGCGGGGTGCAGGGATGACCCGTCATCCAGGAGGTGCTCAGATGAGAGGAAGGGTGGGAGGGGTGTGGAGTGTATTTGGGGATGAAATGGGTGGGAGTGTTTTTATGCCTTTCCCTTTTTGGCTACCTCCCTTGGAAGGGGGAAAAAGCCTTGGTATATGTATGTATGTATGTATGATGAGTATATAAGGATGCCAGGTTTGGGTGTCCACCCCAGTCCTATTCTGTACTTGCCACAAGCGGGTCGCGACTCAGGTCATTCTGCGGTCACAGTGGTGTTCAGGGGAGGGCACCGAGCCCTGCCCACTGACCCAGCCTACCAGAATAAAGCCACCAAACTCACTCGAGTCTCCTTCACTCCCTCGTTACCAAAGCACAAGTAACATTCTCGTAATGTTACAAAGGCAACAGAAAACAGAGAAACTGTAACCAGATCTTCTGTAAGGGACACAAGGAACAATGGATTGATTGCTTAATTGTAACCAGAAAAATATAATCAGAAGTATATGTAATTGACAAAGAAGAATCAGTAACGGGAGACAGTGAATTCAAAGCTAACTTATGACCAATGCTTGCAGATGGCAATTCTGGAAGAAGCTTAAAAAAAAAAAAAAAAAAAAAAAAAAAAAATCCTGGTGTAGAGGAGAGCCTAGTATTATGCCCTCCCAAGTGGTGTGAAATACCAATTTCATGCATGAAGACCTTTCATTGATACTGCAAGCCATTATTATCCTCCTTGGTAACAAGAGGACATATGCGTGCGTGTATTTACCTAGTTGTATTTTACGGGACGAGAGCTATGCTCGTAGTGACCCGTTTTCGTATCTCTACATGTCCAGTTTTTTCTTAAAATCGTGTATAGTTCCGGCATTTACTGTTTCTCTGTTCAGTTTGTTCCAGACATCGATCACTCTATGTGGGAAGCAATTTTTCTTTCAGGTCTCTTCTGTAACTGTCTTTCTTTAGTTTCTTTTCATGTCCTCTTGTTTCTCTTCTGTCCCACTTTAATAGGTCGTCTCTATCAAGAACTTCCATCCCATTCATAATTCTGAAAATGGTCAACAAATTGCCTCTTTCCCTTCTCTATTCTAGTGTTGACAGCTGTAATTCTCCAGTCTTTGTTCACATGTCAGATTTAACAGTGTGGGTGCCATTTTTGTCGCTGCTCTTTGGATTCTTTCTAATTTTCTTATGTTCTTTTTTGTGCTAGGTGCCCACACTGATAGAGTATATTATAATTTCAGTCTTATCAGTGTAACAATTATTTTTTTAACCATCTCCTAATCTATGTAATTGAAGGCCACTTTCATTGATCTTAATAAGTTGTACGGTAAGTCTCTCCAAATAATTTATTTACATGTTTGTCCGGTGTCAAGTCACTTGATATGATTACTCCTAGATCCCTCTCAAGTTTACTTTTTTGACTTGTTTCCAATCTTATATTGTCCCAAAACTCTATTTCTACCTTTTCCAAATTCCATTATGCTAATTTTTTTATGTTGAAGTTCATCTCATATCTTCAGCTCCATTCCCATATTTTATCCAGGTCATCTTGCAGTGATCTGCAATCTTCTGTTCTTACTCTCTTGAGTAATTTGGCATCATCAGAAAAAAGTTCATGTAACAATTTACTCCTTCATCCATATCATTTATATATATGGCAAACATTAAAGGAGCCAAAACAGAGCCTTGTGGTACGCCACTTTTCACATCTTCCCATTTTGAGTTTTTGTCTCTAAGTACCACTCTCATTTTTCTCCCAGTTACGAAATCCTTCACCCATTCCGACAGTTTGCCTTGAATTCCTCCTATTTTTTCAATTTTACTTATTAATTTTCTGTGCGGTACTTTGTCAAATGCTTTCTGCAAATCCAAGAAGGCACAATCTGTCCATCCATCCCTTTCTTGTATTATCTCAATTAATCTCGAGTAAAAGCAGATTAGATTTGTGGTGCACGATCTTCCACTTCTAAAACCAAATTGTTTGGGGTTTATTATTTTGTTATCTTCCAAATGTTTGGTCCATTTATTCCTCTGTGTGTGTGTGTGTGTGTATGTGTGTGTGATTCACCATGGTCTTGGACCATGTGTTGGACTCATGATCGACAGTTATTAACCTCACGGATGAGAGCTCAGAGCTCGCAGGACTGATCTATGGGTAATGCTTTGACCTTACATGTGCGCGCACGTGCACACACACACACACACACCCAACTCCCAACCCACAAGGGCTGGAGTAACACTCCGCAGCGAAGCGATACTGAAATTATTTCAGCCCTGGGCTGGAGTCGATCCCGGACTGCCATAGTGGTAGGCAAGACTAACCACAGTGCCATGAGGTGTGTGTGTGTGTGTGTATTCACCTTGGTCTTTGGATCGAGTGTTGAACTCGTGATCGACAGCTATTTCCCTCCCGGAAGAGAGCTCAGGGCTTGTATGACCGATCTATGGGTAATGGTATGACCTTACACACACACACAATCCCAACTCCTAGCCCACGAGAGTCAGAGTAACAACCTGAAGTGCAGCGATACCGAAATAATTTCGGCCCTGGGCAGGATTCGAACCAGGTACTGCTGCACCTCCGTACTGGTAGTCCAGTACTCTATCAACTGTGCCACTGAGTCGTGTGTGCATGTATGTGTGTATTTACCTAATTGTAGTATACAGGAAAGAAGAGACGTTCATTGGGTCCCGTCTCCTATTCTCGAATTTTCTAACATCATTAGACTCAAATTCATGTATGGTTCCAACTTAATCTATATCTTTGATTTCCAATATATTTAGAACTCGTGTACTGCTTGAGCTTGGTCTAATCACCTTCTAACCTATTCCATATATTTATAAATTGATATAGAAAACATTTCTTTACATCCTTTTGTGTGATGTATTAACCTAGTTGTAATTATCTAGTTGTATTTTACAGGAAGAGAGCTATCCTCATAGTGACCTGCTTTCGTATCTTTCAGCATCCAGTTTGATCTTGAATTCTTGTATGGTTTTTGTACTCACTGTGTCCTCGTTCAATTTGTTCCAGATATCCACCACCCTGTGTAGGAAGCTATTCTTTTTCAGATCTCTTCTATAAACTATCCTTTTTTATATCTCTTCTGTAACTATCCTTTTTAAGTTTCTTTTCACGTCCTCTCCTTTTTCTTTTATCCCACTTTAGTTTGTGTGCATGTGTGTGTGTGTGTGTGTGTGTATTTACCTAGTTGTATTTTATGGGAAAGGGAGCTATGCTCATGGTGTCCCATCTTCATATCTCGTTTTATCTAGAGTGTTTTTAAATTTGTGTATCGTTCTTGCACACACCACATTTTCATCTAACTTGTTCTAAACATCTATTACCGTGGGGAAAGCTGTTCTTTTTCAGGTCTCTTCTATAACTGTCTTTCTTGATTTTCTTTCCGTGTCCTTTTGTATCTCTACTATCCCATTTGTGTGTATTTACCTAGTTGTATTTTACAGGATGGGAGCTATGCTTGTGGTGTCCTGTCTTCATATCTCATTTTATCTAAACTGTTTTTAAATTCATGTATTGTTTTTGCACACACCACTTTCTCATCTAACTTGTTCCAAATGTCTATTACTCTGTGGGGAAAACTGTTCTTTTTCAGATCTCTTCTATAACTGTGTGTGTGTGTGTGTGTGTGTGTGTGTGTGTGTGTGTGTGTGTGTGTGTGTGTGTGTGTGTGTGTGTATGTGTGTGTGTGCATGTGTGTGTGCATGTGTGTGTGCATGTGTGTGTGTGTGTGTGTGCATGTGTGTGTTTACCTAGTTGTATTTTATAGGAAAAGAGCTAAGCTCGTAGTGACCCACTTTTGTATCTTTCAGCATCCAGTTTGATCTTAAATTCTTGTATAGTTTTTGCACTCACTGTTTCCTCATTCAATTTGTTCCAGATATCTATCACTCTGTGTGGGAAGCTATTCTTTTTCAGATCTCTTCTGTAACTATCCTTTTTTAATTTCTTTTCGTGTCCTCTTGTTTTTCTCCTATCCCACTTTAGTAAGTCATCTCTATCAAGAACTTCCATCCCTTTCATAATTATGTAGATGGTTAGGTCTCCTCTTTCTCTTCTTTGTTTGTTTGTTTGTTTGTTTGTTTGAGAGAGAGAGAGAGAGAGAGAGAGAGAGAGAGAGAGAGAGAGAGAGAGAGAGAGAGAGAGAGAGAGAGAGAGAGAGAGAGAGAGAGAGAGAGAGAGAGAGAGAGAGAGAGAGAGAGAGAGAGAGAGAGAGAGGGAGAGAGAGAGAGAGAGAGAGAGAGAGAGAGAGAGAGAGAGAGAGAGAGAGAGAGAGAGAAAGGAGAGAGAGAGAGAGGGAGAGAGAGAGAAAGGGAGAGAGAGAGAGAGAGAAAGGGAGAGAGAGAGAGAGAGAGAAAGGGAGAGAGAGAGAGAGAGAAAGGGAGAGAGAGAGAGAGAGAGAAAGGGAGAGAGAGAGAGAGAAAGGGAGAGAGAGAGAGAGAGAAAGGGAGAGAGAGAGAGAAAGGGAGAGAGAGAGAGAAAGGGAGAGAGAGAGAGAAAGGGAGAGAGAGAGAGAAAGGGAGAGAGAGAGAGAAAGGGAGAGAGAGAGAGAGAGAAAGGGAGAGAGAGAGAGAAAGGGAGAGAGAGAGAGAAAGGGAGAGAGAGAGAGAAAGGGGGAGAGAGAGAGAGAAAGGGAGAGAGAGAGAGAGAGAGAGAGAGAGAGAGAGAGAGAGAGAGAGAGAGAGTGTGAGTGTGTGTGTGTGTGTGTAGATCACCGTATCACCCAACAGCAACTGGGGATTCTGAATTTTTATCTAGATGGTTAATACTGGAGCGAGCTGTAATTCAGAAGTTTGGCACAGCATCCAACACAAACACTCATATACACATGAATACAAAGCTAAGTATGATAAGTTGAAGAGTATACTACAGTTCGGTAAATACACAACACACATGCAAATTAAGTTCCATGAAGACACCACCTTTCTACAAAACGACTTACACAGAATACTTGATTGGGCCACAAAAAAATTTCACTGAATGGAAACAATTTTGAACCCATAAGGGTATGGGAAAAGAGAAAGATGTGAAGACAACAACCTCCTACCCATGTAACAAAGCAAAAGAATAGGAAAAACATGTCAGAGTCCAGGGGACTCGAGCAACAATGCAACCTTCTCCCGTCATAAATTCCGAATTGCAGAAAAAGCAAGGAACGTAAGCAACTGTATCCTAGGGACTTTCCGCACAAGAGAGACAACTTCAACTAACACTTTGGAAATCAACAGTACTGCCCGGAACAGAATACTACTACCAGCTGCTGTCCTCATACAAGACTCAAAATATTGCTGCAATAGAAGACCCACAAAGGACGTTTACCAACAGAACATGGGGTACACAACAACTAAAATGTGACAGACTAAAACACCACCCTTCAAAGGAAAGAATGATATAGTTATATACATTGAGAAAATCCTGGAGGAAATGGTCCCAAATGTAGGGGTTGTGGTGCGAGAGAAAATAAAGTCTGTACTATATTAGAAGCACGGAACAGTACACAGTGGGTGCAAGCCTCAGCG
>NC_134788.1:48579131-48596631 GCF_046742065.1 Oratosquilla oratoria | reverse complement strand
GAAATATTACGAATATGATAAGACTCTTTGAGGATTTCAGACAAACATATGATAGTGTGCACAGACCCTCAATGTGGCACATAATGGCAGAACTGAATATTCCAGCTAAATCAATATCCCTCATCAAAACGTGCTACACAGGAAGCAGATGTGCAGTAAGAGTTGGAAGGAAAGATACAGAAAGTTTCAATATACACAGTGGCCTTAGGCAGGGATGTATGCTGTCACCTTTACTATTTAATCTTGCACTAGAGAAAGGAGTCAGGCAGATCAACACTTATCCTGGTGGATAGCGGCGGCGCCAGGAATTTTTAGTTGGGGAGGCTAAGGGGGGGCTGAGCAATTTTTTTTTGGGGGGGGCCTAATAGTAATATGATAATACACATATATTATCCTCATTTCAGAAGGGGAGGGGGTTAATGGTTGGGCTAGCACTGATGGCTGACAAATCTTTAGCCCTGGCAATTAAAAATTCCACTTAATAAAATTATTTCAATGAGTGTTTTAAATTTTCAATTTGCTCATTTCAATTGGGGGGGGGCTAATGGGGGGGGGGGCTGGCCACTTTTTTTGGGGGGGGGCTGGAGCCAAGTTATCCAATGGTCAGATAACCCACCTCGCTTACGCCGATGATGTGGATGAGGTGGCCGAGACTGTGGAGGAAATTAACGAGATCTTTACAGTATCCCAGAGAACAGCAGAACAGATAAGCCTAATATGCAATGAACAGAAAATGGGTATTATGACACTTGGTAGAAATGGCAAATATACATCAGGACAGGAGCAAGTCGGATCACTACGTGTGAAGAAAGAGGGACAAGTTCAAGTACCCGGGGTCCAATGTCAGTGGGAGAAATGAAGTGGAGATAGAAATAAACGAACGAACAGCTGTAGGAAACAGATGTTACCATGCCCTGGCATCTGTAATGAAGCGATTGGAAATATTTGAAAACAATATCCTGAGAAGAATCCTCAGCCCAGTATATGATGAAGAGAAGAGAACGAAGATATAACAGGGAAATTAGAGATCAGACTAGACAACCGTACATTCAGGATGAAGTACGAGGAAGATATATATATATATATATATATAATATATATATATATATATATATATATATATATATATATATATATATTCAAAATGATTGAAGGGTGGTGAGCAAGGAACATTTTTCATTCACTGACGTTCCGTCCTTTCTAGAACATTCTCAAGTACATACAACTTCAGAAAAAACACAATTTATATTCGTACATCCTTCCCCTTTCGTCTACCTCTGTGCCCTTATCATCAAGCTGCTCCTGCTAACTTTATGAATTTATCCCTTTAGTTCCTGCACGGCCTCTATTTTCATTCTTTTTTTGAATCACATATCCCCTGTTCCAGTCTGGGAGGTGACAACATGAGTTCTGACGTCATTTCTGCGTTCATACTGATGTCTCAGTCTCTCCATAATACCCTAACGGGCAACCCCAACATGGTATATTGTAGACAGCGTCTTTTCCTAATCCCTTTTCTAGCTTCTTATAGCTGACAGGTCCACCTAATCCGTGGAACAAGTAATTCTCATACCCAATTTTGCGCAAATAGATAATAAGGATGAAGTGGATTGTCTAATATGGTATGTATTTTTAAGCAGGCCCTAGACGATCAAGCTGATTGATCAAAAGCTGGACGCAATTGCTTGAAGAAAGCATGCTTGACCGTCTAAGAGCTGTTTTGACGATTGACTCAAGCGTTGACGGTGATTGATAGAAAGTTTGAATGACTCAAGCTCAATCACTGATGCTTGATCGTCTAAGGCAACTTTGATCAAGCATTGCGTCAGTCATTCGTAGGCAGCTATGAACGTGTGACAGAGCGTGAGTTCAGAAGCCTCCTAATTGAATTATATAGGGATAACCCTGAACTTTGGAGAGTGAAAAGTAAAGATTACTTTAATCGAAATAAAAAAAGTGCAGCACTTCTAAAAATAACGCGTGCTTTGCACACGCTGAAGCCAAACTTTACTGTTGAAGAACTAAAGAAAAAAATAAATTTTTTAAGAACAAATTATAATCGGGAATACAAAGCGATCGAGAACAAAAAGAAGTCTGGAGCATCAACGGATGATATTCCCGAACCTTCTCTGTGGTACTACAAGGATCTCTCTTTTATTAAAGATCAAATCGAAGTTGCGGAAACAGAAACTTCTTAGGTAAGAATCTTTCTTTCTTTATTTCTTGGAAAATAAAAAAATCGTATTAGATAATAGGTACTACCACTCCTTTGACCAGGGTCGTTTCCTCTTTTCTTGTTTTTTTCCGCTTGAGGACAACTAGTCAAAGCAAGAAAAGCCACATTTGTATTGGAAACCATTACGCAACACTTTATGAAAGACCTGCCTACTTAAACACTCAACTAAGACTGGTTTTTGATAAAACAGATTAAAAGTTTGCTTGATCGTCTAGGGACTGCTAGTACGCTCGAGTCAACCGATTGACAGCAGAGCTTCATCATTCAGCTTGATCGTCTGGGTCCTGCTTTAGAAAGCCCTGGTAAAGACGAAAAATATGTGAATACAAACTCAATTGTTTTCTGTTTACCTCACCACCTTTCGTATTTTCAATGCCCTTCTGAGATATTCCATATTTCAGTTAATGTCATATCATGCTCGTGTTCATATTTTGTAGTTGGTTGCTATGTAGTAAGTTTATGTAAATAATCTTTATCTCAAATTTTGCCCCGTGCCTGAAAGGCAGCAAGATATTCAGAAAACTGTTTTCGAAGTATGTAGATATACTATTTAGCCAGTGTAAAAATGAGAACATAGATAAGTACTAATACAATGGATATATATTTAAAGCACGGCTAATTAGAAAGAGACAAACATGCATACAAGAATAGATTGAATAATTAAAGACGTTATTTAGCTTTTTGTCTGATTACCCTCACGAGGAAAGTTTTCTAGGTACATCGAGGTTATGCAAGATATTCAATGTTTACATAAAATAACTGTTCCATGTTCATATGTCCTTAATTATCAGACGAACTACTGATAATACAAGAAATTATATCCAACATAAGATATAAGCTCAAATTGCTTAAGATAGATTGGAAAGTCTACCATGGCATGACTCAATTGTCGAAAACTTTCGCAACAAGAGCCCGCGACACATGATCGAAAAAATATGAAACATCAACCGACGACTCATGAACGAAAACTTGTGCAACAGGAACCTCTTTGTTCCATCCCATGGGAACACGATAAGATCGCGTATCCTGTATACGAGTCCAACGCTATTATTATTTAAAGATATCAGTACAGGATTACTCTACATTACTGATGGAGTAATGTATTATTGTAGATACTGACATCAAAGGACCAAGTCATCTAGTATTCTTCTACATTAATGCCTCATTATGTCAACCTGGTATATATTTCAAAATAGAAATAAAAGTAATATCAGGACAAATATATTTCATCCAAAAAGACTATGATGCAGTAAAGATGTCGAAACACAATAATAAAATAATAATAATAATAATAATAATTCAGACATCCATCGATATACCAAATAGCTATTGGCGTGCATGTATACAATTTCAAGCACATTGCTATCTGATTGTAGAAATATTTGTAATTTATAATCCTCCTTGTAATAGAAGAGCACAGTGTATTTGCCGAGAAAAAAAATTGGCCCAAATGAGGAAAACCTCGGTGTGGAGCATCATATTTATTTGCAAGTTAATTCAAATACATCATCATGACAGCATCAACTTGTACATATCAATTCGTTCTTGAAGAAAGTTTGCTAATTTTATAAACCACAATTTTTCACGTATCTTAAGCTAGCCAATAAGATACGTGATGGGGTTTTACAGGCAAAAAAGTTAACTAAACTGGTCTATAACATTACAAAGCACTACAAATTATATATTCATATGTACATCTACAAATATCAAGCCAGCTACAGCCAATAAGACCAGAAATTGCTTGACGGTCGTAGAAAATTCTGGAACATCTAATAAGGACCGGACAAGGTCGGCAGATCAATTTCACTGTTTCCGGATATTTTACTAGACACAGCAATATCAATAGAACAAATCAGGATGAGAAATTATGATATTATAATGTCGTTAAGCTCCACTTTCTAGTTGTCTGTCTTTGCAACATAATTTGCACAAATCAGGATGAGAAATTATGTCATTATGTCGTTAAGCTCCACATTTTCAGTTATCTGTCTTTGCAATATCATTAGAACAAATCAGGATGAGAAATTATAAAATATTATAATGTCGTTAAGCTCCACCTTTTTAGTTATCATTAGAACAAATCAGGATGAGAAATTATGTCGTTAGCTTAACGACATAATTTCTCATCCTGATTTCCTCTGGCACATCTAATAAGCACCGAACAGATGGTCGGTAGATCAATTTCACCGTTTCCGGATATTTTACTAGACATAGCAATATCATTAGAACAAATGAGGAAATTATAATTTAATAATGTTAAGCTCCACTTTTTTATAGTTATTATGAGAAATGATAATGCCGTCAGGCTCCACTTTTGTTATCTGTCTTTGCAAGGATTCTGACAAGCACCTACTTATATATCCCAACACTAGCCGCTGTATCAAAACATTATGGCTTATTAGGTTCGCCCTCTACACGCGGAAAGTGAAATCAACTCACTTCTCGTAAGATACACACATACACCTCTCACGAACAGAGCCACAAATCACGCACAAACATAAACACTTACTTTTTCTTCGACTAAAATTCGCTTCCTTTCTAACTTTCTCTTCTACTACATCTTCTCATTTCAGTTTACCTCCCACTAAAGATTTTTCCGTTTTTCCACCTTTCTCTACTACTACGCCTCCTACCATTTTCTAAACTTTCGTTGGTGATCCTAACCCCGTTGGTAATCCCAACCTCCTAACCTCCGGCGTCGGGCGCTTCCCTCCAAGCTCCTGGTCAAGTCCTCCTATGCCATGACAACAATCTAGCCCCTAATTGCTCGCGATTCGCCCGGTGGCAATAGCCCTCTTTTATACACTACTATCTTTTCATTTTCTAACAGACGTTCTTCCCCTCCCACAAAACCCGATCCCGCGCAGGCGAGGTGGTCTTTTCTTGAATTCCAGAATTCCAGAAACATTGAAATGTAACCCAACACTTTACAGAACAATGCACTCACTTACTAACACTTTATTCTATATTTGAGTCATTTTTATTTGTAAACAAAAGCACACCGGAATGCCACTACCAACATACATACATACATATTCCTAAGGCGTGGGATTATCTTAGAATACAGTTCGTAAGAAATATTTCACACTAGAAGGCAGACACACCGGGTTGGGTACCAGGTCTACGAAGGTGATGCGGCAGACTTGGAAGACTTTCCAATTGGTCAACTAAAAACACACCCGGAAACACACCGGGCAGCAGAATGCCACTACCAACAAGCCTTTAACTTACATATTCATAAGGCGTGGCAATGTCTTGGAATGCCAAGATAGAGATGTAACACACACACACCCGACCAGGTCTACGAAGGTAATGCGGCGGACTTCGAAGATGGCCCAATTCACTCCCACTAGGCAGCTGCACTATCACACTGTAAATATCACTAAAACACAAATGTAATCAGAAGAAACACGTTTATAAGAAGAAAGTGCACTTATTCTTTTGGTGTGGATGCAGACTCCTCCCCGGCACCATCGCGGAGACACTGCAAGAAATACTCTTGGTGGCACTCCTTGACGTGTGCCACGAGCAAACGGCCCTTCCGACCCTTAACCCATTAAACTCCGATGACAAGATTCTTGTCATTTGGTCAAATAAAACAAAAAATCATAAAACACCAAAATGTTTGATCAAACACCAGAAAAATATGACGTCAGTCGCGAGCGAAGCGAGGACTGACGTCATATTTTTCTGGTGTTTGATCAAACATTTTGGTGTTTTATGATTTTTTGTTTTATTTGACCAAATGACAAGAATCTTGTCATCGGAGTTTAATGGGTTAACAGAGACGCGACACACCGGGCAGGAGGTCCCCTGTCCCCTGTTGTGCTGTTATTCTTAATCATCAGTTCTTCACCTCTTACTAGGACGAGTCGTCATGCAATCGCACAACAGCGGGATAATTCAAGTCAAACACTCAATAAAGTCTTCAAGATGTCGACTGCATACTATATCGCAGTGAATATATTGCCATTATTCTTCTTAATCTATACATTATAGTTTATTATTTGTAACATTGTTTACGATGCAACACTATGTCACCTCACTTTGGTCAGACGACTTTGGTCAAAGGACATTTGATCACACGATATTTGGTCACAGCTTAAAATGTTCACAATCAAAATAGAATTAATGAAAATTGCATGCCTGTACTTATACTTTCTATAATGTTAACATAATGTGGAATAATAACATGAATTTGATGAAAATAACTCGTTTTCTTTCATTTTTTCAAGTAAAGTGAATGTAGATTGTTGACAAATGCAATGTGAATGAATAATGGAGGAGTGAATTAAGTCAGCTTGCTTTGATTTTTAATATTGAATGAAGTTCATTTGTTGAAATGCAAATATCTTGACTAGCAATTTTTCATTAAAAATAAATGTGCGTCCGTTATAGTCTGCTTCTGTATTTCGTGTTTTCTTCTGTAAAAATAATAACCACCCAGATAGATGCAGACGTATGCCACATTGAATGAAACTTATGTAAAAAAGTAAGAAATGAAATATACTTGCATAGCACTTTTATAATATCACAAAAGTAGTACCAAATGCTACATTTTTTCCTTCGGGTTTTCCGTAAACGGAATGCGAAATCACAACAAAGTAATGTCGTAGCACATTGGTAAAATCATATTAATGACCCACTTCCTGAGAAGAATAGGCGAAAGTAAGAAGATCCATACATTTCATTCACTATCTGTGTTTCTCTTCAGCAGATGTGATTACAGAGTGGAGAAAAGCATGTATTCATACAAAAGTAGTGAGGTATTTGGAATATGCTGTTTCCGTATGGTCACCGAATCTCATTAAAGATATTGACAGACTGGAAAAAGTACAACGGCGAGCTACAAAACTGATTCCAAATATAAAAAATAAATCATACGAAAATCGACTAAAACATATGAATCTGTTTTCCCTAAAAAAGCGTAGACTAAGAGGTAACTTGATACAGGTCTTTAAGATTCTAAAGGGAATTGACAACATCAAAAGTGACAAAATTTTTACATTGAATGAGAATCAGACAAGAAACAATGGTCTCAAACTGTCCGGAAATAGATTCAATTTGGAAGTAAGTAGAAACAACTTTGCCAACCGTGTAGTTAATGAATGGAATAAACTTCCTGCACAGATAGTGCAATGTAGTTCAGTTCGAAGCTTTAAGAATCATTTAGATAAATACCTAAGTAAGATGCTGTAATGATTATAATTTATGTTATATTATTTGTTTTTGTTTTGTTATCATTTGTCTGTCTGATTTTCATTTATTATTAGCTATATGTCAATTTATTATTGTTTACTATTTACCTGTTTGTTTATTATTTAAATATACCTATGCATTTATCTATGTATTTTATTTGTTATTTACATTATTATAGTTTTTATTTATTATTTTATTATTAATATGATTTTTTCGCATCCGACCTAGATATGGATCAAAAGGTCTCCTGTTGGCCTGCTCCGCCTTTGTAATCCTTTGTATTCAGGTAGGGACGGGTCACGTGTCCAGCGCTACGTGGACATTGGTGGATTTTGTCCACTATTAGTGTAGATTGTAGCGGTCTATTTACAGCTAAGGAAGTTATGCAGTCTGGTGACCATTGGTCATTGGAAATATTATACGAACAGCATTAAATTCAAAGTGGAATTTGAAATATATAACAAATTACCATACTTAAAAATCTTAAGAATATCCAGTCCACAATAGTTAGACACTGAATTGATATCAGTAAGAAATCAATTACCAAAATTGGGATAGACCTACCCTTCGTCGTTTTTACAGAAAGCTCTAAGCAAAACTAAAATTAGTTTTTATAAATTCGATTCCCATTCCACTATGAATATAAATGGGGTAATTGTTGCATAAAATTACCATACAATAAATCAATCAATCAATATGTCTCAATTGGTACCGAAAGAAAAAGTCAACTTCATCTTCAATTACCCTAATAATTTGTTCGGTAAAATTGTCAATGTACATCAAAGCGTAATACAACTCCTGGAGTTTAAAAGTTACCTTGTTTAGATTACAATGATGTATATCGGTGACAAACAGGTAGAGACCTCACGACCAGGATCAAAGAGCACAAGAACTCAGCCAAATATGAGCAAGAAAACACCGCCGCGTATTTCAGCATGTCGCCAATAAAAAACCATCGAATGAATTGGGACGACGCTGTTGTAATTCTTAAATCTAAATGCAGTTTTAGAAGAAGAATAGTAGAATCCTCTTTAATAGATAATATTCATAATTATAATATTTCCAATGGCCAATGGTCACCAGACTGCATAACTTCCTTAGCGGTAAATAGACTGCTACAATCTACATCAGAGGTTCCCAAACATTTCAGCTCATCGACCCCCTAGTAAAGTTTAAGATTCTCTATAGACCCCCCAAACTAGTTCACGAATTGTGTTAGTTTATTATTACTATTGATGCTGTTATTGTTATCAATGCTATTATTATTATTATTCTCCTATCCTCTCCTAGTGATGGCCATGAAGCAGTCAATCAGGAAGACCGCTTTACACGACACTATCCATCATAATCCATGTAAACAGAAACAAAATAATATATAAACGTCACACACATACACCCAAACAATTAGCCTGAAGATGGTCTCTCAGAGAAGAACGAAACGCCGCAACCACATACGGACAGGTATTCAGCTAACAGTTCATCATCGTAAACTAATTAAAAGATATAGAAGTTCTTAACCAAAGATAAATAAGCAGAAACCTCAACTATTACTTATCTCGTGTGTCAACTAGACCGTACATGTATGCATGCTTATACTAAACAGAATAATATTCACTATTTGGCATTTCAGCCTGTCAAAAAGTAACACAAAATATCTAAAAATCTTTATGTCAATACCTAACATGAATGTCAGTGAACTATCTATAGTTTGTAATAAGATAATATGTCATAGATCCCTATTAATATGCAAATAATTAAATATTACTTTCATATTAAGCAATAAAATAAACAAAAGTACAAAAATAATATAATTTAATATGTCAATACCTAACATGAATGTCAGTGAACTATCTATAGTTTGTAATAAGATAATATGTCATAGATCCCTATTAATATGCAAATAATTAAATATTACTTTCATATTAAGCAATAAAATAAACAAAAGTACAAAAATAATATAATTTAAACCTGTAATTTTTTTCAAACATGGTAATATGTGTTTATATATGATGTCATATTTTTACAAAAAAAAAAATTACAATGTCAAGGGGTAACTTTAATTGTCTACATCATTGCAGCCTAAAGTCATCTCTGCAACAAAACATTGACGCTTTCATTATCTCTTCAGATTTCTACACAAAACGGTATCATTAACAAAATCATAAATACCCTTGACTAACTACACTAACTTGTGAAACGCATGACACTGGCGCAATTGTGCAAAAGGATGCATGCACAGTTATTTACAGAATATCTAATTTGTAATCATTGAATGTATCTATTACAAAGACATTAAATACTTTGAACACGGCCGTTGAAGAGCTGTAGATCTACCTGGCAAGAATCCAAATGGCTTCTTGCTAAATAGTTGATTTGATTATATGTGATTCATTATTTTTTCTTGTTAGATGTATTGGTCGGCAGTTTGCAGGGTCGGTCGGTCACAACGGCTTCCATGTTTAAATACTGCAGTTATATTCGCAGTTGTCCAGTCCATCGGTAGTTGTACATTAGGCTTTTCAAATAATATTTTGAGGGGATCTTCCAATTGCTCTCCTCCTCCTCCCTTCACTATCGTAGGATGCAATCCATCCGGCCTTGGTGATTTATTTTCTTTTATGTCTTTAATGGCTTCTTTAATGCTTGCCAGTGAGAAATCCATGTTGGACATTTCAGGTACTTGCTTTGTTGGAATGTTGGGTGCACCGTCTCTGTTTTTTTCTGGACAATTGCGTCGGTGAAGGGTATTTATGATTTTGTTAATGATACCGTTTTCTGTGGGAATATGAAGAGGTTATAAAGGCGTAAATCCTTTGTTGCAGCGATGACTATAGGCAGCACAGATGTAGACAATTAAGGTTACACCTTGATATTGTAAGCAAATCTTGGTAAAAGTATATAATATCATACATAAACATGCACTGTCATGAATGAAATAATCACATATTAACATTTTTTTCCTTGTAAATGTGTTATTTTATTACTTAATAGTGTAGTAATGATTACTTATTTGCATATTAGTATGAATCTATGATACACTATCATATTACATGCTATTAATCCTTCACTAAATTTAAAAAATAATCACTCATATACTGTAAGAAATATAACACATATAGCTAGGCGCCTATACATCACTGTAGACTCAAGAACACTCAATTAACGTGACCAAACTTGTGGCCATCTACAATCTCCTTTATGACAAAGTAGAGTATTAATTGCGCACAACAGGACTGTTGAGGAAATTGTAACGGTAAATTAAACAGGTTCGCACCAAGCTTAATGACCCCCTCATGGGTCGATGGCCTTAAGATTAAAAAAAAAAAAAAAAAAAAAAAAAATCATCCGTCGGCAGCTCTTAGCAGCAGATAATCCAAACTTGCACGAGTACAGTTATACTCGCTAGGGCTACTACCTAGAGTTAACTTGTCCACATAACCCAAATTTACGTTGGATAGCCTTATTAGCAGTTAACACTGCCACCCTCTTCTGGGCATTTTCCAGCATTTTATCCTTTTGCCATTTTTCGTCATTTCGTAGCGCACGAGCAAAAGAATATAATATAACGGGGGTCACACAGTTTCCTTTGGCGACTGAGGACAGCCGCGTAGTAGGACCACTGTGTGCCCAGTGGGTACGGGGTCTACACTACTTCTAAACTACGACAGAATTTACTAGATTTCGCCGGGCCGGACGACAGAGAAGTCTCACGAGCGTCGACGCTCGTGAGACTTCTCTGTCGTCCGGCCCGGCGAAATCTAGTAAATTCTGTCGTAGTTTAGAAGTAGTGTAGACCCCGTACCCACTGGGCACACAGTGGTCCTACTACGCGGCTGTCCTCAGTCGCCAAAGGAAACTGTGTGACCCCCGTTATATTATATTCTTTTGCTCTGCTGAGCACATTTTTCTGTGTATCAGGGGGCTCGTCCCCCACACCCCGACGCGCAGGATGGAGTCCTCAACTCCAACCCTGCAAACTAGGAAAACTTCCCCTGACGACCCTAATATCGACCCGGACAAGGCTAGACATGTTTTTCTACATTCCGACCAAACCCGCTTAGCTGACCTCAACCCATTTATGCTAAAGAAATGTCTGTCCCAATTTACTGACGATATCAACCAAGTCAAAAAACTTAGAAGCGGAGACCTCCAAATCACCACCAACTCTGGAAAAGCCACTCGCGATTTGCTCAAGGCCAGGAAATTTAATTCCTTCGATGTTGTTGCATCCCTCCCTAAGTCACTCTAGGAGTAATCCACTGCAGAGATTTGGTGACCATGGACGAGTGTGACATCCTCGAAGAGATGAAGTCTGAAGTCATTCTGGATGTTAAATTTATTACGCGACTGAACCGGAAAAGGAACATGCGAGTGAACACGCCTCTCATAATCCTCACGTTCAATTCCACAACCCCCCATGATCATGTCAAAATTGGATATATCCATGTCCCAATACGACCATATGTCCCTAACCCTTTGCGCTGCAACAAATGTTTCAAATATGGTCACCTTGCCAAATTCTGCAGCAAACAAACAATCATATGCGGTAAGTGTGCAGGCGAACATCCTACGGATGCTTGGTCTGCTAATGTGTTTCAATGCGTTAACTGTCCCTCCAATAACAACCATGCATCCACCTCCCGAGACTGTCCCACTTTCAAAATGGAAAAAGAAATCTGTACAGAAAAAAGCAACTTGTGGCATATCCTTCTACGAAGCAAGGAAGCGTGTGATGGAAAGACTAGTTACACCAACTAGTTCCTCCGGACTAGGGGAAGTGCCTTCTAGTTCTTTGTGTATTAGCAATGCTCTTCAACATGCCAATGTCCCTTGTTCTCCTCAGCCCTCTCAGTCTACAGTTCCTACTCATAGCTCCCCTCCATCTACAATTACCCCGCCCCCCTGTCCTTACATGTACCTTTTGTAACAGGTCTGATCATTCAAGCAATTTTTGTTGCACCAGGTACACAAGACAAGACAGTCCCCTGTTCGCAGGAGTGTATCTAATGTTTCTTCTAAAATGACGCGTGACCTTCTTAGAGTAGAGCCACAGGATAAACTCAGTTACTGCCATATCCATGGTCATTGTAAACACTCGACTGATCAATGTTTCAAGGTTTTGAAACTTAGAGATGAGACTTGTCATCAGCCTCGCCAGCCCCATTTCCCCAGCACCTGTTTCACAACCCAAAGGTTTGACCAGTAATGTTCGGTCTCAAATCATCCCCTTAGTAGCTGTTGAGTCTTCCCAATTACTTACCTTCCAATTTCTTACAAAGGATACGCCTATTTCAGTCACTGTAGATACTGGTGCGGAATGTAGTCTCATAAGTAGGAAGGCTTATTTCGCTCTCCGGGAATTGTACACTCTCCCTTTTGTGATAATTTGCATTCTGTGCAAGGTTCTCCCTTGCTTGTTCTTGGGTCTGTTTGTCGTCTTCCCTTACAGTTTCCCTCACATGCTACAGTTTTCCATGTCACTTTCGTTGTTGTTTCTGGTATTGCCCTTATTGTGACTGTCTCTTGGGTATTGATGCTCTTACAGCCCATGGCATAGATATTTCTCCTAGTCGCCGTGTAGTGACTTTCTGCAATTTTGTTATCCCTGCATCAGATAGGCCAGTTTCTGTTTGTGATTCTCCTGTGCTTGATCAGTCCGCACATTTGCCCTTACCAGCTTCTAAGCTCTATAACCCTACTTTTCCTTGTGCTGCTGTTGTTATAGGGGAGCGTCTTATTGGACCTTCAAGTTCAGTTCGAGTTCCGGTGCGCGTTTCAGGTGCCCCAATAGGGTCTGACGTTTTCTCTGCATTAGAAGAAACCCTCTCCACTATTCGCGAGGGTCATGTTACCACGGCGATGGTAACAAACGTCACGGCTGTTGCTATTGCTCTCTCTCTCTCCTGGCAGCCACTTAGGCTCCTTTGATGTGGTTGGCATTGTTGCTTTCCAGGACACGCCCATCACAGCAGCTTCTGTACTACAGTCTCCTCCAACACGTGACCCTGCTCACTTAGCTTCTGAGTTTGCCGCATTTGTAGGCGAGATTGATTTTCCTGGTGAGACTGGTGGTACTGACGGGCCCAGTGTCCCGATAACGTTACGGGTAAACTTGTGCCGTTAAGTGAGTGTACCGCTAAGGTCCCGTTAACGTTACCGGTAAACGTTTACCATTAAGCGTGTATGTACCGCTAAAGTCTCGGTAATTTTTAAACATTAAAACAGTTTTTCGGCACTTTCTTTAATTTCTAAAAAAAAAAAAAAAAAAAAAAATCTATGATCAGCATACAGAACTATATTAATTGTGAAAGTTTAATCGAAAAAGTCCGCGTCGCCAAACGGAAAATACCCATATATATATATATATATATATATATATATATATATATATATATATATATATATATATATATATATATATATATATATATATATATATATATATATATATATATATATATCCCTTTACATTTTGCCTATAGCACCGGTAGGCATGTAGGGTAGGTTGCTTCCTTCGCCCGTTCGTGATGCAGGAGGCAGGATTTTTATAGTGACGACGTTACAAAACTTGAATTGTGACTACACACCATAGTAGGATGAAATTTGTTGAAAGATTTAAGTCATAAAGGCGACTCGAACTTGGGACGTCACTACTACCTCACGAGTCTTTTACCGGTAAAATACCGGTAATTCCGGTAACGGCATTGTTGTTTACCGGTAATCCCGGTTCCGAAATTAGCGGTATTTGTCCAGCAAACAAACGCACTTGCTTGGTGATTTTTTTTTTTTTTTTTTTCCTGGAGCGACGGTCATCTGTTTTCTTATAAAAGATATGCTAAAAATATATGTAATTAATATATTGATACAAATAAAACAAAAATAGTATTATATTTATTATTTTTAATTTTATATTTAAATGTAAAAAATAAAAAAAATATGATATTTGTAATGAAATTAGTATACATCACATTTATTGCTATTTGATGAAATGAACGTATAGATGAATATATTTGAGAAGAGTCTTAAAAATTTCTGAATCCATATGTCTCATCGTTGTACAGGATTCCCGATATGTGCATTATTTCAATTATTATATTATGTAAGACATTTACAAATTAGCTGTTGTATTTTAACATTATGTTTGAGCTTGGGAAAAGATTGTCGTTACTATTAGCATTATTAATAACACGACGTACCAAACAATAAAGTAGAAATTATATGTCAGTTTGCATACCCGTCCCCTCATGATCACATACACAAGGACTTTCCTAATAGTAATAATAAGATGATGATGATGATGATGATGATCTCTGTAAGCCATGAAAGTAGATATCAATATATAGTCTACCTTGAATAGAACTACTGGTATATTTCGATCATTATTATCACTATTAACCAGATAGTTTATACGATTTTTATGCTAATAAACTCTAACGCCGGAAAAAAAACACAATTATAAACTGTGGTTACATCTTGGTAAAACAGAAGAAGAAATAACTACAAACTACGTCATTGACCACCGGTGTCATAATAAAAAGCAACAGAATGAAAGACAGTGTGACTGTCACTAAATACCCAAGCTACAGCTGAAACTGCGAATAACGGTCTCCCAGGACAAAGCAAACATTATGCTCATGGCTAACCATCACGCACACTTGATGAATACAGTGGAATCTGGGAGTATCGAAAGCCAACTAAATGAAATCTTGGAAGAAAACAAAACTAACAACCAGCAGTCGATGCAGAAGGGCGAAACAGTTTGGCCTTGCTTCGCTCCTTACGTAGACAGTCATGAATACTAGTGTATGCTTGCTCAGTCCTGTTAAACCAAGCAACACAACATATATATATTAGAATAAATTATCCCAATATACGCATAATACATCATGGTAGCAACTTCTAACTTTCATATATCGACCCTCCTCATGCAACCTACACAACACCCAACCATATATCCACCCATTAGTTATTAATTACTGATAGTATTTAGGAAGGGGTTGATTTTTCCTTTGCAAAATTTACATACGTTTAATTCACCTACGACGTCCATGCCGTGAGTTAGTTAGAGGGCAGGATAGACAAGATGGGGGAGGGAGGGGGCGATTTGGGGATTTAGTGGAAGGAGAGAATGAAATGGAAGGTAGAGCTGTGATAGGTGTGGGGCAGACACACTTGCTAGGTTATCTTTAGACTCGTGGATTGTGTTATTAATTATTTTTAGATTGTCGATTCTAAAAGTGGTCGTTATAACCAGGGTTTGAATTACATAAGATGTGGAAACTGGTTCCATATGTGAGATACTTGGCATGGCAGCCTGTCAAAAAGTAACATTAACTAACACATCCTTTCCTAAGCAAACAATGTGAGTTAATTCAGTTATACCAATATCTATTATAATAAGAAATATTCTTAAAAATATATGTAATGAATAGTTTGATACAAATAAAACAATAATAATGTTATGTTTATTATGATTACATTTATATTAGAATAAAAAATAATAAGAAATATAATACTTGTAATAAAACTAGTATACATTGCATTGGATTTTTGTTATTCAATTAAATGAATATACAAATAAACATATTTAAGGGGAGACTTAAAAAATTCTGAACCTATAATGGTAAGTCATCGTTGTACTGAATTCCTGATATGTGCATTATTTCAATTACCATATTATGTAAGACAAGTACAAATAAGCTGTAGTATTTTATCACAACGACTTTGCTTGAGCTTGAAAAAAAAATCATTACTAAATTATTACTAAGACGACGAACCAAACAATAAAGTAGGAAATATATGGTAATTTGCTTGTCCGTCCCCTCATGATCACATACATAATTACTTTCCTTAATAATAAATTCACACTAAAAAAAGTATATATACAAAATTGGATATTAATCATAACCTCATATTGTTTGTAAACCAGTCTGGGTACCCTAAACTTCTTTAGAAGTTTAGGGTACCCAGACTGGTTTACAAACAAAGCCTTAAATAAGGCCAAAACCAGTTACTTTAAATCCACTTCCCACCCATCTCAGTATCATAAATGGAACAAAAATTGCCTAAAACTTCCTTATAACAAATCTATCAATAATTTTTCCCAAATGGTGCTGGGCAAATGCCGCTAATTTCAATACCGGAATTACCGGTGAACAACAATACCATTACCGAAATTACCGGCAGTTTACCGGTAAAAGACTCGTGAGGTAGTAGTGACGTCCCAAGTTCGAGTCAAGTTCGAAAAATCAATGTTTTTGTCCTTTAATAAGCTATATCTCTGGTTCTATTTAACATATTGTTTTCATTAATATGTCATTGTAAAGGGAAAAAGTCATACTCTAATTGGTGCTACTATATTATGCTATCTACCGCGCGAGTGAGTGAATGGAGGGTGTCTGAGGATGGGTGTGGTGTGTAAACTTTCATCCGCGTGTGTCTGCATGCATGTGTTCATGTTTGGAGGGTGCATGTGGGAGTGGGAGTTTTGTTAATACACACACAGATACACATATAATGAGCTTTGACTAATTTGTAATAAATGTTTTCCTAAAAATTAACCTAACCTAACCTGACTAATTTGTAATAAATGTTTTCCTAAAAACTGTTTTATGCTCCCTTGTTTTCTTAATACTTATTTCATACAAATTAGCCCAGCACGTGATCCAAAGACCAAGGTGAATACTCAAGGATATATTACATTTCATTGTCAGCATGTTTTTTATTTATTTCCTCAATTAATTTTTCATACAAATTAGTTCATATTCCTATTTAGAAACAGAAGCATATTTGCATTTTCATCACTTAAGCAAATATATATATATATATATATATATATATATATATATATATATATATATATATATATATATATATATATATATATATATATATATATATATATATATATGGGTCTTCGTTTGGCGACACGCGGAATGTTTCGATGAAACTTTCACAATTAATATAGTTTCGTATGCTGATCACAGAAATAACATTAATTCAATTGAGAAATTAAAAAGTGCAAAAAAAGAATATATATTTTAATGGTAAAAAATAACCGAGACC
>NC_134788.1:48564131-48576631 GCF_046742065.1 Oratosquilla oratoria | reverse complement strand
ACCACCTGTCATCCCCATCCATAAAGTTGTCTAATCGTTTTTAAAACAACTGATAGTTTCAGCGCTTACTACATGGTTACTAAGTTTATGGGTTATGGGATGGGGGTTAACCTACGTGCTGGTAGACAACTAACGACCAACACGAGAAAGAAAGAAAAATAAAATGGACATTGGCTTCCTTTTCTAATGTTGAGTACCTCCTTTGATCTTCTTTGAGAAACTGTGACATCATAGCACCAATCAGGAGCCGTCACAGAAAAGGCCCGACCGTATGGCGCCAATCGCACGTACGCGAAAGAGCTCCGCAAAAGTCGACCTACGTCCAACAAGACCCGAGTCGCACTTGGGCTCCCTGGCGCCCCAGATTTCTTAACCCATTAAACTCGTATGACAAGATTTTTGTCATCATTTGGTCAAATAAAACAAAAAATCATAATAAAACACCAAAATGTTTGATCAGAAAAATATGACGTCATTCCTCGCTTCGCTCCTATTTAACCCATTAAACTCGTATGACAAGATTCTTGTCATCATTTGGTCAAATAAAACAAAAAATCATAATAAAACACCAAAATGTTTGATCAGAAAAATATGACGTCAGTCCTCGCTTCGCTCGCCGCGAGCGAAGCGAGGAATGACGTCATATTTTTCTGATCAAACATTTTGGTGTTTTATTATGATTTTTTGTTTTATTTGACCAAATGATGACAAGAATCTTGTCATCGCGAGCGAAGCGAGGACTGACGTCATATTTTTCTGATCAAACATTTTGGTGTTTTATTATGATTTTTTGTTTTATTTGACCAAATGATGACAAGAATCTTGTCATACGAGTTTAATGGGTTAAATAGGAGCGAAGCGAGGAATAACGTCATATTTTTCTGATCAAACATTTTGGTGTTTTATTATGATTTTTTGTTTTATTTGACCAAATGATGACAAGAATATTGTCATAGGAGCTTAATAGGTTAAATACAGCCAAAATAAATACATTTATTGTATTTGCTCAGCGATACACGTATCTATGGATATGTATGGGCCTAATATTTGCATTCCTACATGACATGGGTGCAAACACTTATTATACAAGGGGGAAAGGGGCTTCAGCCCATCCACTAAAATTGAAAAAAAATAATATATATATATATATATATATATATATATATATATATTAAAATTGTGAGTGTATAGTTACTCATCCTCCCCCAAAAAATAATGTGTTTGAATCCCTGCTAAATGGTCTGTCGGCCAAATTAATATAAATATAATTTTTACATGTATATACATGTAAAATATAGCTATAACTGCTCAGTTTTTTTTCTCTGCTGTTGGTCTGTTTGTTTCTCTCCTCTTGCATGTGAAAAAAAAGAATAAAACCTGGGATGTCAAAGTCCATTGAGGCCTTTCCTGCAAAAAAAAAAAAAATAAAAAAAAAAAAAAAAATATATATATATATATATATATATATATATATATTCATATATATATAAATACTTCTATGCATCTGTATTGAATATGCTATACTACTGCATAATATTATATATATATATATATATATATATATATATATATATATATGAAACTATTGGGGAAGGTAAAAGTATTAAAGGAACCGAATGCAGACATCCTTTAGGAAGACAGCAGATGATATGTTTGAAAGATAGAAACGGAGAAATCATTAAATGCAGAGACAGAATGGTAAAAAGAGTAGAAGAATTTTATCAAGACCTTTACTCGTCGAAGACCGTAATTGAGTCAGTAAATTCATCTGTAGACGTTAGTAGTTTACCAGAGATTACAACAAAAAAAAAAAAAAAAAAAAAAAAAAATGAAACTAGGAAAAGCACCTGAGGAAGCTTGTGTATCGATAGATCTCTTGAAAGACGCATGAAAAGAAGTTCATATTAAATTAGCTCAGTTGTACACCCAGTACTTACGTCAAGAAAGCGTTCCTGAATCGTGGTGCAATGCTATAGTGACTTTACTTCATAATAAAGGAGACCAGAAGGACCTTAGTAACTATCGACCGATTAGCTTGCTATCAAATGTATATGAAGTATTCTCCAAGATCCTTGCAAATGGACAAAGTCAAGTTTTAGATGGAAACCAACCGGGAGAACAGGCAGGCTTTAGGAGCGGATATTCGACTGTAGACCATTTGCAGGCGATAAACCAACTAATCGAGAAAATGACAGAATAGAGTATACCTCTCTGTTTAGCTTTTGTAGATTACAAGAAGGCCTTTGGCTCGGTAGAATAAATAGCAATACTAAACTCGACGCAAGCAGGGTACAAACGAACAGATCGTAATGGTTTTAGAAAATATTTATGCGAAACGTACAGCTATAATTCGACTACATAAAGATAGAGAAAAGATCAAGATCGAGAAAGTAGTAAGGCAAGGCGATATAATTTTACCCAAATTATTTACAGCTTGCTTGGAAGAGATTTTCAGAAGGTTGAGTTGGATTGAATTTGAAGATTAATGGCGAATTTTTGAACCACCTAGGATTTGCGGATGACATTACTTATTTCAGAAAGAACAGAAGACTCGCAAGATATGCTGAGTGATCTGAACAAGGAAAGTCTCAAAGTAGGTTTAAAAATTAATGAGAGTAAAACCAAAGTAATGTTCAACACGAAAGTTCAAAATAAAGAGCTTATAATAAATGGTGAGAGTCTTGAAGAAGTTGAAGAGTATAATTATTTAGGCCAGATGGTGAAAGTGACAAGAGATCATGATAATAAAATAAAAGTATTACATTTGGTTGGAAAGTGTGATAAGTATAATAAAATCCTGAGAGGCTCTCTACCTGTATGTTTGAAACATAAGTTTTACATTCAATACATTCTGCCAGCAATACTTTACTGGTGTAAGACGAAGGCGATGGAAACAAAACTAAGGACTGCACAGAGGAGAATGGAGAGATCAATGATGGGAATAACACTGAGAGACCGAAAGAGAGCAAGTTGAAAAAGCAGACTAGAGTGAAAGAGAGGATGTGGAATTGGGCAGGTAAGTTAGTGCGACCGACTATTGAGCGATGGAGCAAGTGTGTTACTAAGTGGACGCCGTAAGATGGGAAGCGTGGAAAAGGAAGACCAGACAGAAGGTGGAGAGACGAGATTGAGAAGATTACAGGAGTGACGTGGCAGAGGTTGACGCAGTAGTGTGAATCATGGAATGCTATGAAGGAGGTCTTTGTTCACCAGTGGACTTAGGATGGCTGATTTGATTTGACACACACACGCACGCACGCACGCACACACACACACACACACACACACACACACACACACACACACACACACACACACACACACACACACACACACACACAAACAAACAAACAAACAAACAAACAAACAAACAAACAAACAAACAAACAAACAAACAGAACAGAGAAACCACCAAAGCCTGCCACAGAACGTAAAGTGATAGAGGTACCAAGGCAATGGTATGATTTACCTTCGTTATCATTGTCTAACGTTACCTCTTTGTGTAACAAAATAGATGAACTCACTGCTACTGTATTGTCACTTAATTTTGGGTGTAGTTGCAATTACAGAAGCATGGCAAATAGTGCCCGAAGTATGCGAAATTGAGGGATACGAATTCTATCACAACCTAAGGAGGGGACGGCGTGGAGGTGGGGTGGCCTTGTACTCCCGGAAAGCGCTGAACGCCTCACAGTTACCCGTGGATATTCCTGAGGGACTTAAAACCTTATGGGTTAGATTGACCCCTCCCTTACACCCTGGCCACACAGCTTCCATCATTATGTGTGTAGTGTACCACCCCCCACGAGCTCCCTCGGCCGACGCTTTGGTGGAACACACTATTAACACGGCAGACAGTATCAGGGCCAAATACCACGGTGCTAAGTTGGCTCTATGTGGGGATTTCAATTAGTTAAACACCAATGATATTCAAGAATATCTACATATATCGCAACTCGTCAATTTTCCCACACACGGTGTCAACACGCTTGACTTCACTCTAAGTGACATGAGTGAACTGTACCTTCCCACCTCACCCCTCACCCTAATTGGTCGGTCGACCCACACTTCCATCATGTGGTCGCCATCCAGCACAACTTCGTTAGTATATAGCACCACTAATCATTATCACAGGCCCATGCCTGACTCAAACTTGCGTGAATTTGGACAATGGGTCACTCAAAATCCCTGGACGAAGGTGCTCGCAGTGGAGGGAGTACAGAAGAAGTGGGATATTTGTATCAATATAATTACGCAGGCCTTCCATCGTTATTTCCCTTTGAAACAGACGCGGACCCACCTAGCAGATTCCCCGTGGATGACGCCTAGGATAAAATGACTGCTAGAACAACGCGCAAAAGTTTTTTACACTGACACCAGCCTTTTTAGACAACTCCGGAACAAAGCCATAAGGGAAATTAAGAGAGCCAAGAAAATACACTACCCCAAAAAGATTAAGCATTTACAATAGAACAGCAGCCAGTGGCTTAACAGGGTTAAAAGTTAGTGCGGTATGCGGCAGGCGTCTGACATCCCACTCCTATCGGAATTGTCACCTGATCGTGCGGCTGAGCAAATAAATGGCCACTTTGCATCCATCTGCCAAACGCTGCCCGGGATTTACCTCTCTCTCCTCCCTGCTTTCCTCCCCTCTCCTTCCCCCCCCCCGACAGTTCATGTTTTTCAGGTTGCCAAAAAGCTCGCCAGCATTAAGTCAAAGCGTAGACTTACCCATCAAACTTTATCGTGAATTTACTCACGAACTTGCCATACCGATCTGTGCAATAATCAATGCCTCACTTACTCATAGTAAATGTCACAATGATTGGAAGACAGGCTTTATTACTCCCATCCTCAAATCTTCCAATTTCCAATCCTTTAATGATCTCAGACACATCCATATCACTACCATTCCTTGTCTTATTTGTGAGGTTTTTTTCTTCTAGTGGGCATACTCCAAAATCAGCAAGTTCATTGATTCCCAATAGTCTGGTAACGTGAAAACATCCTCCACCATTCACTATCTTATCAGCTTCCTTGACTTTATCTATAGAAATCTCGAGGAACGCAAGAATTCACTTGCAGTGGTGTTCACTGACTTCAAGAAAGCCTTCGACCTTGTTGATCACACCACTATTATCACCAAAGCCATCCACCTTGGCCTTCCTACCTCTTTGGTGGCTTGGCTATCTGACTTCCTAACGGATCCGACCACTGGACCCGATTCCCACGGATCCGAGGAAAGCTGACGAATCCGATTGCTGACGCTGATGCTTGAATCCATTGAAGAATCCACTCTCTGAGACGAATACTCATACGATTACTCAGGATTTTTCCCCTTTAACTTCGATATTCAATATGACTCGAGTACGAAGAGGGTGTGACACTGGTATGTACACAGATGACAGATAGGTGTGTGTGTGGGGGGGGGGGGGTTAAACTATGTGCTGGTAGAAAACTAACGACCAACACGAAAAATAAAAACGTGGACATTGGCTACGTGACAGCTCTCCCCACGGAGAGAAAAATATGTGCAGGAGCATGGCTCTTTACATTTTTCTTTCTTTTTTGAACGGGCGTAAGCTTTTTGTTGAAGTACGACACTGAGCGATCTACTCCTCTGTTCATTCTTCTGCAGCAGGATACCTCCAATTGCTCCATCACTTGCATCGTAATCGAGTTTAAAACTTTTCTCAAAATTAGGAGCAACAAAAACAGGGTACGAGCACAGCACTTGCCTTAATC
This sequence comes from Oratosquilla oratoria, assembly GCF_046742065.1. Classification (NCBI taxonomy): domain Eukaryota; kingdom Metazoa; phylum Arthropoda; class Malacostraca; order Stomatopoda; family Squillidae; genus Oratosquilla; species Oratosquilla oratoria. The sequence goes on along the minus strand of NC_134788.1, from coordinate 48,570,886 downwards.
CTTGAAAGGGTGTTTCGCAAGGCTTTGATCATTGGGTATTGATGCTCAGAAAAATGTGCTCAGCAGAGCAAAAGAATATAATATAACGGGGGTCACACAGTTTCCTTTGGCGACTGAGGACAGCCGCGTAGTAGGACCACTGTGTGCCCAGTGGGTACGGGGTCTACACTACTTCTAAACTACGACAGAATTTACTAGATTTCGCCGGGCCGGACGACAGAGAAGTCTCACGAGCGTCGGCTCGTGAGACTTCTCTGTCGTCCGGCCCGGCGAAATCTAGTAAATTCTGTCGTAGTTTAGAAGTAGTGTAGACCCCGTACCCACTGGGCACACAGTGGTCCTACTACGCGGCTGTCCTCAGTCGCCAAAGGAAACTGTGTGACCCCCGTTATATTATATTCTTTTGCTCTGCTGAGCACATTTTTCTGTGTATCAGGGGGCTCGTCCCCCACACCCCGACGCGCAGGATGGAGTCCTCAACTCCAACCCTGCAAACTAGGAAAACTTCCCCTGACGACCCTAATATCGACCCGGACAAGGCTAGACATGTTTTTCTACATTCCGACCAAACCCGCTTAGCTGACCTCAACCCATTTATGCTAAAGAAATGTCTGTCCTAATTTACTGACGATATCAACCAAGTCAAAAAACTTAGAAGCGGAGACCTCCAAATCACCACCAACTCTGGAAAAGCTACTCGCGATTTGCTCAAGGCCAGGAAATTTAATTCCTTCGATGTTGTTGCATCCCTCCCTAAGTCACTCTAGGAGTAATCCACTGCAGAGATTTGGTGACCATGGACGAGTGTGACATCCTCGAAGAGATGAAGTCTGAAGTCATTCTGGATGTTAAATTTATTACGCGACTGAACCGGAAAAGGAACATGCGAGTGAACACGCCTCTCATAATCCTCACGTTCAATTCCACAACCCCCCATGATCATGTCAAAATTGGATATATCCATGTCCCAATACGACCATATGTCCCTAACCCTTTGCGCTGCAACAAATGTTTCAAATATGGTCACCTTGCCAAATTCTGCAGCAAACAAACAATCATATGCGGTAAGTGTGCAGGCGAACATCCTACGGATGCTTGGTCTGCTAATGTGTTTCAATGCGTTAACTGTCCCTCCAATAACAACCATGCATCCACCTCCCGAGACTGTCCCACTTTCAAAATGGAAAAAGAAATCTGTACAGAAAAAAAACCCAACTTGTGGCATATCCTTCTACGAAGCAAGGAAGCGTGTGATGGAAAGACTAGTTACACCAACTAGTTCCTCCGGACTAGGGGAAGTGCCTTCTAGTTCTTTGTGTATTAGCAATGCTCTTCAACATGCCAATGTCCCTTGTTCTCCTCAGCCCTCTCAGTCTACAGTTCCTACTCATAGCTCCCCTCCATCTACAATTACCCCCCTTGTCCTTACATGTACCTTTTGTAACAGGTCTGATCATTCAAGCAATTTTTGTTGCACCAGGTACACAAGACAAGACAGTCCCCTGTTCGCAGGAGTGTATCTAATGTTTCTTCTAAAATGACGCATGACCTTCTTAGAGTAGAGCCACAGGATAAACTCAGTTACTGCCATATCCATGGTCATTGTAAACACTCGACTGATCAATGTTTCAAGGTTTTGAAACTTAGAGATGAGACTTGTCATCAGCCTCGCCAGCCCCATTTCCCCAGCACCTGTTTCACAACCCAAAGGTTTGACCAGTAATGTTCGGTCTCAAATCATCCCCTTAGTAGCTGTTGAGTCTTCCCAATTACTTACCTTCCAATTTCTTACAAAGGATACGCCTATTTCAGTCACTGTAGATACTGGTGCGGAATGTAGTCTCATAAGTAGGAAGGCTTATTTTGCTCTCCGGGAATTGTACACTCTCCCTTTATCTCCCTTTTGTGATAATTTGCATTCTGTGCAAGGTTCTCCCTTGCTTGTTCTTGGGTCTGTTTGTCTTCCCTTACAGTTTCCCTCACATGCTACAGTTTTCAAAAGTCACTTTCGTTGTTGTTTCTGGTATTGCCCTTATTGTGACTGTCTCTTGGGTATTGATGCTCTTACAGCCCATGGCATAGATATTTCTCCTAGTCGCCGTGTAGTGACTTTCTGCAATTTTGTTATCCCTGCATCAGATAGGCCAGTTTCTGTTTGTGATTCTCCTGTGCTTGATCAGTCCGCACATTTGCCCTTACCAGCTTCTAAGCTCTATAACCCTACTTTTCCTTGTGCTGCTGTTGTTATAGGGGAGCGTCTTATTGGACCTTCAAGTTCAGTTCGAGTTCCGGTGCGCGTTTCAGGTGCCCCAATAGGGTCTGACGTTTTCTCTGCATTAGAAGAAACCCTCTCCACTATTCGCGAGGGTCATGTTACCACGGCGATGGTAACAAACGTCACGGCTGTTGCTATTGCTCTCTCTCTCTCCTGGCAGCCACTTAGGCTCCTTTGATGTGGTTGGCATTGTTGCTTTCCAGGACACGCCCATCATAGCAGCTTCTGTACTACAGTCTCCTCCAACACGTGACCCTGCTCACTTAGCTTCTGATTTTGGCACATTTGTAGGCGAGATTGATTTTCCTGGTGAGACTGGTGGTACTGACGGGCCCAGTGTCCCGATAACGTTACGGGTAAACTTGTGCCGTTAAGTGAGTGTACCGCTAAGGTCCCGTTAACGTTACCGGTAAACGTTTACCATTAAGCGTGTATGTACCGCTAAAGTCTCGGTAATTTTTAAACATTAAAACAGTTTTTCGGCACTTTCTTTAATTTATAAAAAAAAAAAAAAAAAAAAAAAAAAAATCTATGATCAGCATACGAAATTAATTGTGAAAGTTTCATCGAAAAAGTCCGCGTCGCCAAACGGAAAATACCCATATATATATATATATATATATATATATATATATATATATATATATATATATATATATATATATATATATATATATATATATATATATATATATATATATATATATATATATATATATATATCCCTTTACATTTTGCCTATAGCACCGGTAGGCATGTAGGGTAGGTTGCTTCCTTCGCCCGTTCGTGATGCAGGAGGCAGGATTTTTATAGTGACGACGTTACAAAACTTGAATTGTGACTACACACCATAGTAGGATGAAATTTGTTGAAAGATTTAAGTCATAAAGGCGACTCGAACTTGGGACGTCACTACTACCTCACGAGTCTTTTACCGGTAAAATACCGGTAATTCCGGTAACGGCATTGTTGTTTACCGGTAATCCCGGTTCTGAAATTAGCGGTATTTGTCCAGCAAACAAACGCACTTGCTTGGTGATTTTTTTTTTTTTTTTTTTTTTTTCCTGGAGCGACGGTCATCTGTTTTCTTATAAAAGATATGCTAAAAATATATGTAATTAATATATTGATACAAATAAAACAAAAATAGTATTATATTTATTATTTTTAATTTTATATTTAAATGTAAAAAATAAAAAAAATATGATATTTGTAATGAAATTAGTATACATCACATTTATTGCTATTTGATGAAATGAACGTATAGATAAATATATTTGAGGAGAGTCTTAAAAATTTCTGAATCCATATGTCTCATCGTTGTACAGGATTCCCGACATGTGCATTATTTCAATTATTATATTATGTAAGACATTTACAAATTAGCTGTTGTATTTTAACATTATGTTTGAGCTTGGGAAAAGATTGTCGTTACTATTAGCATTATTAATAACACGACGTACCAAACAATAAAGTAGAAATTATATGTCAGTTTGGATACCCGTCCCTTCATGATCACATACACAAGGACTTTCCTAATAGTAATAATAAGATGATGATGATGATGATCTCTGTAAGCCATGAAAGTAGATATCAATATATAGTCTACCTTGAATAGAACTACTGGTATATTTCGATCATTATTATCACTATTATCCAGATAGTTTATACGATTTTTATGCTAATAAACACTAACGCCGGAAAAAACAAACAATAATAAACTGTGGTTACATCTTGGTAAAACAGAAGAAGAAATAACTACAAACTACGTTATTGACCACCGGTGTCATAATAAAAAGCAACAGAATGAAAGACAGTGTGACTGTCACTAAATACCCAAGCTACAGCTGAAACTGCGAATAACGGTCTCCCAGGACAAAGCAAACATTATGCTCATGGCTAACCATCACGCACACTTGATGAATACAGTGGAATCTGGGAGTATCGAAAGCCAACTAAATGAAATCTTGGAAGAAAACAAAACTAACAACCAGCAGTCGATGCAGAAGGGCGAAACAGTTTGGCCTTGCTTCGCTCCTTACGTAGACAGTCATGAATACTAGTGTATGCTTGCTCAGTCCTGTTAAACCAAGCAACACAACATATATATATTAGAATAAATTATCCCAATATACGCATAATACATCATGGTAGCAACTTCTAACTTTCATATATCGACCCTCCTCATGCAACCTACACAACACCCAACCATATATCCACCCATTAGTTATTAATTACTGATAGTATTTAGGAAGGGGTTGATTTTTCCTTTGCAAAATTTACATACGTTTAATTCACCTACGACGTCCATGCCGTGAGTTAGTTAGAGGGCAGGATAGACAAGATGGGGGAGGGAGGGGGCGATTTGGGGATTTAGTGGAAGGAGAGAATGAAATGGATGGAAGGTAGAGATGTGATAGGTGTGGGGCAGACACAATTGCTCGGTTATCTTAAGACTCGTGGATTGTGTTGTTAATTATTTTTAGATTGTCGATTCTAAAAGTGGTCGTTATAACCAGGGTGTGCATTACTAAAGATGTGGAAATTGTTCCATATATGAGATACATGGCATGGCAGCCTGTCAAAAAGTAAAATTAACTAACACATCCTTTCCTAACCAAACCATGTGAGTTAATTCAAGTTATACCAATATCTATTATAATAAGAAATATTCTTAAAAATATATGTAATGAATAGTTTGATACAAATAAAACAATAATAATGTTATGTTTATTATGATTACATTTATATTAGAATAAAAAATAATAAGAAATATAATACTTGTAATAAAACTAGTATACATTGCATTGGATTTTTGTTATTCAATTAAATGAATATACAAATAAACATATTTAAGGGGAGACTTAAAAATTTCTGAACCTATAATGGTAAGTCATCGTTGTACTGAATTCCTGATATGTGCATTATTTCAATTACCATATTATGTAAGACAAATACAAATGAGCTGTAGTATTTTATCACAACGACTTTGCTTGAGCTTGAAAAAAAAAATCATTACTAAATTATTACTAAGACGACGAACCAAACAATAAAGTAGGAAATATATGGTAATTTGCTTGTCCGTCCCCTCATGATCACATACATAATTACTTTCCTTAATAATAATAATAGTAATAATAATAATAAAGTACGTGTGGTAAATTCACACTAAAAAAAGTATATATACAAAATTGGATATTAATCATAACCTCATATTGTTTGTAAACCAGTCTGGGTACCCTAAACTTCTTTAGAAGTTTAGGGTACCCAGACTGGTTTACAAACAAAGCCTTAAATAAGGCCAAAACCAGTTACTTTAAATCCACTTCCCACCCATCTCAGTATCATAAATGGAACAAAAATTGCCTAAAACTTCCTTATAACAAATCTATCAATAATTTCTCCCAAATGGTGCTGGGCAAATGCCGCTAATTTCAATACCGGAATTACCGGTGAACAACAATACCATTACCGAAATTACCGGCAGTTTACCGGTAAAAGACTCGTGAGGTAGTAGTGACGTCCCAAGTTCGAGTCAAGTTCGAAAAATCAATGTTTTTGTCCTTTAATAAGCTATATCTCTGGTTCTATTTAACATATTGTTTTCATTATTATGTCATTGTAAAGGGAAAAAGTCATACTCTAATTGGTGCTACTATATTATGCTATCTACCGCGCGAGTGAGTGAATGGAGGGTGTCTGAGGATGGGTGTGGTGTGTAAACTTTCATCCGCGTGTGTCTGCATGCATGTGTTCATGTTTGGAGGGTGCATGTGGGAGTGGGAGTTTTGTTAATACACACACAGATACACATATAATGAGCTTTGACTAATTTGTAATAAATGTTTTCCTAAAAAATAACCTAACCTAACCTGACTAATTTGTAATAAATGTTTTCCTAAAAACTGTTTTATGCTCCCTTGTTTTCTTAATACTTATTTCATACAAATTAGCCCAGCACGTGATCCAAAGACCAAGGTGAATACTCAAGGATATATTACATTTCATTGTCAGCATGTTTTTTATTTATTTCCTCAATTAATTTTTCATACAAATTAGTTCATATTCCTATTTAGAAACAGAAGCATATTGGCATTTTCATCACTTAAGCATATATATATATATATATATATATATATATATATATATATATATATATATATATATATATATATATATACACATATATGGGTCTTCGTTTGGCGACACGCGGAATTTTTCGATGAAACTTTCACAATTAATATAGTTTCGTATGCTGATCACAGAAAAAACATTAATTCAATTGAGAAATTAAAAAGTGCAAAAAAAGAATATATATTTTAATGGTAAAAAATAACCGAGACCTTAGCGGTACATACTTGCTTAATGGTAAAATTTACCGGTAAAATTAGCAGGACACTGGGCCCGTCCAAGGTCTAAATATACAGGTCAGACCGTTTACATTCTTCTGCGCAGCTTCTGACGTCATTTGGCTGAGTCC
>NC_134788.1:48551631-48561631 GCF_046742065.1 Oratosquilla oratoria | reverse complement strand
GGTATATAAACAGATGACAGATAAGGGGAACATAAGGACATAAGAACATAAGAAATAAAGGAGACTGCAAAAGACCATAAGGCCTACACTAGGCAGCTCCGTATCCATCACCACCTGTCATCCCCATCCATAAAGTTGTCTAATCGTTTTTAAAACAACTGATAGTTTCAGCGCTTACTACATGGTTACTAAGTTTATGGGTTATGGGATGGGGGTTAACCTACGTGCTGGTAGACAACTAACGACCAACACGAGAAAGAAAGAAAAATAAAATGGACATTGGCTTCCTTTTCTAATGTTGAGTACCTCCATTGATCTTCTTTGAGAAACTGTGACATCATAGCACCAATCAGGAGTCGTCACAGAAAAGGCCCAACCGTATGGCGCCAATCGCACGTTCGCGAAAGAGCTCCGCAAAAGTCGACCTACGTCCAACAAGACCCGAGTCGCACTTGGGCTCCCTGGCGCCCCAGATTTCTTAACCCATTAAACTCGTATGACAAGATTTTTGTCATCATTTGGTCAAATAAAACAAAAAATCATAATAAAACACCAAAATGTTTGATCAGAAAAATATGACGTCATTCCTCGCTTCGCTCCTATTTAACCCATTAAACTCGTATGACAAGATTCTTGTCATCATTTGGTCAAATAAAACAAAAAATCATAATAAAACACCAAAATGTTTGATCAGAAAAATATGACGTCATTCCTCGCTTCGCTCGCCGCGAGCGAAGCGAGGAATGACGTCATATTTTTCTGATCAAACATTTTGGTGTTTTATTATGATTTTTTGTTTTATTTGACCAAATGATGACAAGAATCTTGTCATCGCGAGCGAAGCGAGGACTGACGTCATATTTTTCTGATCAAACATTTTGGTGTTTTATTATGATTTTTTGTTTTATTTGACCAAATGATGACAAGAATCTTGTCATACGAGTTTAATGGGTTAAATAGGAGCGAAGCGAGGAATAACGTCATATTTTTCTGATCAAACATTTTGGTATTTTATTATGATTTTTTGTTTTATTTGACCAAATGATGACAAGAATATTGTCATAGGAGCTTAATAGGTTAAATACAGCCAAAATAAATACATTTATTGTATTTGCTCAGCGATACACGTATCTATGGATATGTATGGGCCTAATATTTGCATTCCTACATGACATGGGTGCAAACACTTATTATACAAGGGGGAAAGGGGCTTCAGCCCATCCACTAAAATTGAAAAGAAAAAAAAAAAAAAAAAAAAAAAAATATATAAATATATATATATATATTAAAATTGTGAGTGTATAGTTACTCATCCTCCCCCCAAAAATAATGTGTTTGAATCCCTGCTAAATGGTCTGTCGGCCAAATTAATATAAATATAATTTTTACATGTATATACATGTAAAATATAGCTATAACTGCTCAGTTTTTTTTTCTCTGCTGTTGGTCTGTTTGTTTCTCTCCTCTTGCATGTGAAAAAAAGAATAAAACCTGGGATGTCAAAGTCCATTGAGGCCTTTCCTGCAAAAAAAAAAAAAAAAAAAAAAAAAATATATATATATATATATATATATATATTTATATATATATATAAATACTTCTATGCATCTGTATTGAATATGCTATACTACTGCATAATATATATATATATATATATATATATATATATATATATATATATATATATATGAAAAGATTGGTGAAGTGAAATTTATTATAGGAACCGAATGCAGACATCCTTTAGGAAGACAGCAGATGATATGTTTGAAAGATAGAAACGGAGAAATCATTAAATGCAGAGACAGAATGGTAAAAAGAGTAGAAGAATTTTATCAAGACCTTTACTCGTCGAAGACCGTAATTGAGTCAGTAAATTCATCTGTAGACGTTAGTAGTTTACCAGAGATTACAAAAAAAAAAAAAAAAAAAAATGAAACTAGGAAAAGCACCTGAGGAAGCTTGTGTATCGATAGATCTCTTGAAAGACGCATGAAAAGAAGTTCATATTAAATTAGCTCAGTTGTACACCCAGTACTTACGTCAAGAAAGCGTTCCTGAATCGTGGTGCAATGCTATAGTGACTTTACTTCATAATAAAGGAGACCAGAAGGACCTTAGTAACTATCGACCGATTAGCTTGCTATCAAATGTATATGAAGTATTCTCCAAGATCCTTGCAAATGGACAAAGTCAAGTTTTAGATGGAAACCAACCGGGAGAACAGGCAGGCTTTAGGAGCGGATATTCGACTGTAGACCATTTGCAGGCGATAAACCAACTAATCGAGAAAATGACAGAATAGAGTATACCTCTCTGTTTAGCTTTTGTAGATTACAAGAAGGCCTTTGGCTCGGTAGAATAAATAGCAATACTAAACTCGACGCAAGCAGGGTACAAACGAACAGATCGTAATGGTTTTAGAAAATATTTATGCGAAACGTACAGCTATAATTCGACTACATAAAGATAGAGAAAATATCAAGATCGAGAAAGTAGTAAGGCAAGGCGATATAATTTTACCCAAATTATTTACAGCTTGCTTGGAAGAGATTTTCAGAAGGTTGAGTTGGATTGAATTTGAAGATTAATGGCGAATTTTTTAACCACCTAGGATTTGCGGATGACATTACTTATTTCAGAAAGAACAGAAGACTCGCAAGATATGCTGAGTGATCTGAACAAGGAAAGTCTCAAAGTAGGTTTAAAAATTAATGAGAGTAAAACCAAAGTAATGTTCAACACGAAAGTTCAAAATAAAGAGCTTATAATAAATGGTGAGAGTCTTGAAGAAGTTGAAGAGTATAATTATTTAGGCCAGATGGTGAAAGTGACAAGAGATCATGATAATAAAATAAAAGTATTACATTTGGTTGGAAAGTGTGATAAGTATAATAAAATCCTGAGAGGCTCTCTACCTGTATGTTTGAAACATAAGTTTTACATTCAATACATTCTGCCAGCAATACTTTACTGGTGTAAGACTTGGAAACTGACGAAGGCGATGGAAACAAAACTAAGGACTGCACAGAGGAGAATGGAGAGATCAATGATGGGAATAACACTGAGAGACCGAAAGAGAGCAAGTTGAAAAAGCAGACTAGAGTGAAAGAGAGGATGTGGAATTGGGCAGGTAAGTTAGTGCGACCGACTATTGAGCGATGGAGCAAGTGTGTTACTAAGTGGACGCCGTAAGATGGGAAGCGTGGAAAAGGAAGACCAGACAGAAGGTGGAGAGACGAGATTGAGAAGATTACAGGAGTGACGTGGCAGAGGTTGACGCAGTAGTGTGAATCATGGAATGCTATGAAGGAGGTCTTTGTTCACCAGTGGACTTAGGATGGCTGATTTGATTTGACACACACACGCACGCACGCACGCACACACACACACACACACACACACACACACACACACACACACACACACACACACACACACACACACACACACAAACAAACAAACAAACAAACAAACAAACAGAACAGAGAAACCACCAAAGCCTGCCACAGAACGTAAAGTGATAGAGGTACCAAGGCAATGGTATGATTTACCTTCGTTATCATTGTCTAACGTTACCTCTTTGTGTAACAAAATAGATGAACTCACTGCTACTGTATTGTCACTTAATTTTGGGTGTAGTTGCAATTACAGAAGCATGGCAAATAGTGCCCGAAGTATGCGAAATTGAGGGATACGAATTCTATCACAACCTAAGGAGGGGACGGCGTGGAGGTGGGGTGGCCTTGTACTCCCGGAAAGCGCTGAACGCCTCACAGTTACCCGTGGATATTCCTGAGGGACTTAAAACCTTATGGGTTAGATTGACCCCTCCCTTACACCCTGGCCACACAGCTTCCATCATTATGTGTGTAGTGTACCACCCCCCACGAGCTCCCTCGGCCGACGCTTTGGTGGAACACACTATTAACACGGCAGACAGTATCAGGGCCAAATACCACGGTGCTAAGTTGGCTCTATGTGGGGATTTCAATTAGTTAAACACCAATGATATTCAAGAATATCTACATATATCGCAACTCGTCAATTTTCCCACACACGGTGTCAACACGCTTGACTTCACTCTAAGTGACATGAGTGAACTGTACCTTCCCACCTCACCCCTCACCCTAATTGGTCGGTCGACCCACACTTCCATCATGTGGTCGCCATCCAGCACAACTTCGTTAGTATATAGCACCACTAATCATTATCACAGGCCCATGCCTGACTCAAACTTGCGTGAATTTGGACAATGGGTCACTCAAAATCCCTGGACGAAGGTGCTCGCAGTGGAGGGAGTACAGAAGAAGTGGGATATTTGTATCAATATAATTACGCAGGCCTTCCATCGTTATTTCCCTTTGAAACAGACGCGGACCCACCTAGCAGATTCCCCGTGGATGACGCCTAGGATAAAATGACTGCTAGAACAACGCGTAAAAGTTTTTAACACTGACACCAGCCTTTTTAGACAACTCCGGAACAAAGCCATAAGGGAAATTAAGAGAGCCAAGAAAATACACTACCCCAAAAAGATTAAGCATTTACAATAGAACAGCAGCCAGTGGCTTAACAGGGTTAAAAGTTAGTGCGGTATGCGGCAGGCGTCTGACATCCCACTCCTATCGGAATTGTCACCTGATCGTGCGTCTGAGCAAATAAATGGCCACTTTGCATCCATCTGCCAAACGCTGCCCGGGATTTACCTCTCTCTCCTCCCTGCTTTCCTCCCCTCTCCTTCCCCCCCCCCCCCCGACAGTTAATATTTTTCAGGTTGCCAAAAAGCTCGCCAGCATTAAGTCAAAGCGTAGACTTACCCATCAAACTTTATCGTGAATTTACTCACGAACTTGCCATACCGATCTGTGCAATAATCAATGCCTCACTTACTCATAGTAAATGTCACAATGATTGGAAGACAGGCTTTATTACTCCCATCCCCAAATCTTCCAATTTCCAATCCTTTAATGATCTCAGACACATCCATATCACTACCATTCCTTGTCTTATTTGTGAGGTTTTTTTCTTCTAGTGGGCATACTCCAAAATCAGCAAGTTCATTGATTCCCAATAGTCTGGTAACGTGAAAACATCCTCCACCATTCACTATCTTATCAGCTTCCTTGACTTTATCTATAGAAATCTCGAGGAACGCAAGAATTCACTTGCAGTGGTGTTCACTGACTTCAAGAAAGCCTTCGACCTTGTTGATCACACCACTATTATCACCAAAGCCATCCACCTTGGCCTTCCTACCTCTTTGGTGGCTTGGCTATCTGACTTCCTAACGGATCCGACCACTGGACCCGATTCCCACGGATCCGAGGAAAGCTGACGAATCCGATTGCTGACGCTGATGCTTGAATCCATTGAAGAATCCACTCTCTGAGACGAATACTCATACGATTACTCAGGATTTTTCCCCTTTAACTTCGATATTCAATATGACTCGAGTACGAAGAGGGTGTGACACTGGTATGTACACAGATGACAGATAGGTGTGTGTGTGTGGGGGGGGGGGGTTAAACTATGTGCTGGTAGAAAACTAACGACCAACACGAAAAATAAAAACGTGGACATTGGCTACGTGACAGCTCTCCCCACGGAGAGAAAAATATGTGCAGGAGCATGGCTCTTTACATTTTTCTTTCTTTTTTGAACGGGCGTAAGCTTTTTGTTGAAGTACGACACTGAGCGATCTACTCCTCTGTTCATTCTTCTGCAGCAGGATACCTCCAATTGCTCCATCACTTGCATCGTAATCGAGTTTAAAACTTTTCTCAAAATTAGGAGCAACAAAAACAGGGTACGAGCACAGCACTTGCCTTAATCCTTGAAAGGGTGTTTCGCAAGGCTTTGATCATTATAAAGGAGTGTTTTCCATAAGCAACTCGGTGAATGGAAGAGTTAAGTCAGCAAAATTCTTTATATAGCGGCGATAGCATCCTACCACGCCTATGAACCTCCTAACCTGTCTCTTCGTGGTAGGAATTGCCATCAAAGAAATTGCCTTCATATTGGACGATAGGGGTGACAGAACGCCCCCACCCACAATGTGCCCTAAGTAAGGAACTTGAGCCTAAGAAAAAATACACTTTGACAATTTTACCACGAGGAATCCAGCTGGTTAGTATGGTCCTGCCATGTGTCTGTGAAAACTAAAATATCGTTCAAAATAAACTACAACATCGTCAATGCTGGCTAACAAAGAGTGCATTAACCTTTGAAAATTGGATAGAGAATTGCATAGGCCGAACGATAACACTAAAGGAAGATATGTCTGTCCTAACGTAGAAAAGCAACAAATTTCCTGTACTTTGATCGACAGGGGAATCTGCTAGAAACGAGGCAGAACACCTAAAAAAAAAAAAAAAAAAAAAAAAAAAACAATTGCAGCATGGGAACGAATTGGAGATCAGCTGGAGGAAGACTTCACTGGAACTGAAAAATTATTATATAGTATGGCCAAAAACTACAGAAAAGGAGAGAACTCAAACAGTTATTCTATAAAAAAGAAAATGAAGATGGGACAGAGCTATTAACTAAACCAGAAGAAATTATTCAGAGATGGGGACAGTACTTTGAGAGGTTATTGAATTTGGAAGAGGGTGGGAATGATTACGTGGCAGTAGCAAACAACGCTGAGACGATTGATGATGATCATGATGATGGCTATGGTGAAATAGGAGAAATTACAGAATATATCACAAATGTAGAAATCTCGATGTCGATCAGAAAAATGAAAAATGGGAAAGCAGTAGGCGAGGATGGATTGCCAGTTAAAATATTCAAGACCCTTGAAGAAGTTGGTGTGAAATAGTGGGCACGTGTATTTAACACAACATGGAACCAGGGCAAAATACCGGATGGCTGGGGTAAAGCAGTAGTCTGTTCAAACTTTAAGAAAGGCGATAGATCAAAATGTGAAAATTACAGAGGAATTTCATTGCTCACACATGCAGGAAAAATCTACGAAAGAGTGCTGGAGCAGAGACTTCGAATAGCTGTAGAGGAAAATATTGGAGAGTGGCAGCACGGTTTCAGACCTGGGAAAGGCACAACTGATCTTGTGTTTACCATGAAATTATTACTCGAAAAGAGCTGGGAGTGGAACCAAGAGAAATATGCTGTATTTATTGACTTGGAAAAAGCTTTTGACAGAGTTCCACGTGAAAGGTTATGGAATGCATTGTTGTAACACGAAGAATATAATGTACCACCAAAATTGATTAGAGCTGTCAAAAGTATCCTCGAGGGGACGAGAAGCAGGGTGAAGTGTAAAGAAGTAGATAGTGATTGGTTTGAGGACTGGTGTGAGGCAGGATGGAGTTCTATCTCCATTTCTGTTCATCATTGAACTTGGACAGACACATGAAAGATATATGTGTAGAATATGGAGACAATGAAATCACGCTAGCTTAAGCGGACGACGTAGCAGTAGTCACTGGTACTGAGGAAGAACTACAGGATGAAATGATGAGATGGAGTAACGTCTTCAACGAGAGAGGCATGAAAATAAATAAGAATAAAACTGGAGTCATGTACACAGGAAGAAGAAACAAACAGATCCATGTCTCAGTTGGAGATACAGAATTAAAACAGGTAAACAATTTTAATTATCTCGGAGTGAAATTTGACAAGGAAAACTTACAGAATCATTAAATGTAATACAAATGTCAGCCTTTTGTATCCATTGTTTAGAGACAGAGCCATACCAAGAATATGTAAATTGACCATGTACACAATCATATTAAGGCCAATATTACGGTATGAATCTGAAGCCTGGTCAATGAATTCCAGGATAAAAAAAAATATATATATATAGGCTGCTGAGATGAGGATTCTGAGGTTAATCAGAGGAGTATCCAGAAGGGAGACTGAGAATTGATTATATAAGACGTGAGTTTGGAATAACATCAATTTGGAATTAATCGAACCTAACAAATTGAGATGTCATGGGCATATAAAGCGCATGGATGAAGAAAAATATCCAAAGATAATTTTAAATCACATACCAGAAAGAAGAAGACCAATAGGAAGGCCAAGGAGAAGATGGATCGAGGGAGTGGATGAGGCTTTAACCCATTAAACTCCGATGACAAGATGTCTTGTCATTTGGTCAAATAAAACAAAAAATCATAAAACACCAAAATGTTTGATCAAACACCAGAAAAACATGACGTCAGTCCTCGAGGACTGACGTCATATTTTTCTGGTGTTTGATCAAACATTTTGGTGTTTTATGATTTTTTGTTTTATTTGACCAAATGACAAGACATCTTGTCATCGGAGTTTAAAGGGCTTTAAACAGGAGAGGAACAAACTTGGATGAAGTGTCACGGAATCAAATATTCGTGGATAGAACGGAGTGGCGGAGAATGGGACCTTTCGCAGTCAGGCTCGTAGATTCCTATTAGCGCTAGAATTTTCAATTGTCTCGGATTTCACGAGGCAAAGGGGTGACTTAGCTAATTTGGAAACCGATATTTAAAAAAATATACGACATAAATTGCTGCATAAATGTATTTAAAATTAAAAACATGACTCTTAATGTTTAATTTTTACTTACTGGTGTGTGATAAGGCTTTGTTAATCTAATTATAAGGTAAAACTAAAAATAGGTAATTATTTTTACTGAAGTAAGTATGAGCAGTAAAAATAAGAGGAAGTTGATTTCGGTTTATGCATTTTATCTGAGAGTGTTGAAAAATAATGGATACCACTGTCACGTCCTGTATATGAAGATAATCAGTGAGATAGAAAATAACAACAGTGGTGGCGGACGTACGAAGTGAACGACGTTTGTGTAAAGAATAGCCTCTTAGATCTGCTGGGAGCTATTTTCAAACAAATATGACTAATTTTACGTGTGCCGTGGCAGACTGCACGTCAGATTCAAGAAAAAGTAAGAGAAAGACAAATGTTAATCGTGCCGAAAAAATTAAGTCTTCGATGCAAAATTATATTTTCGATACATTACATGGATTTGCCTATTGCTTGGTGCATTCAAACGAAAGTATATATCCGTATGCGTCCATTGAAGCCGGTAGGAAATGACAAATTGCTTGGCTTGATAGAATTTTAGGCTGTTTTACGAATATCATCTGTAATTATAAATAGAGACTCAAACAATGCTGTATGCCGTTTGTAATCATGAAATTAATTGACTTAAATTTCAGACACAATAATGTACAACGACACATCTCTGTAAGCTTATAAAACTTGCCCCAAAAAAGTATTTATTTTCCGGCAAGAATTACAAAATCTGGCGGTGTCTGGTATCAAATCGCTCACTGCGAAAGGTCCCGTTGTAAACGAGGCACCGGCAGCTGACAGGCCATGACCTAACAGGCGCCTGGGGAGAAATACATAACAAAAATAGAATTGTGAAATGTAATGATAACACGTTGGAAGGTAAAATACGAGGGTGATATAACTCTGTGGAGTGAGACAACCAGCCGGCATAGACACAAGCACTGACAGGAAAGCTTGTACCAGAATATAGGCAAGGATCCGCGAGCGGGCACAAATTCGATTACTATAGTCAGCGCAACGAGAAGTGACCGCTAAGGCGGGGCTAGCAGATTTCCCGGTGATGCCACATCTCCACAGATAACACGGCCCGCACGGCTCACACTGAATGCAGTGTGAGGGGGCGGGGCTAGAGAATAGATGTAGTGGCAATGTCGCTCTCTCTTGCTCATATGCCATGTCTATGACTTGAGGAAACGAAACCTTTGTATAGAAAACATTGCTTTGATTTTTACCTCAGTGGTGGTGTATGCAAAAAAATTATAATATAATTAAATGTGGCAACATTATAAAAGTATAAAATAAAATTATAAAATAAAATAGAATTATAAAATAATTATATGTGGCAACACAGTGGGGACTCCCAGTGCTCCGCCCTAACGGCCATTTCTCAGTGCAACGAGTATAGCCGGAATTCCATTACCAGCCGGGACCCGAGTACCGCGCGGATTACAAAGGATTACAAAGG
>NC_134788.1:48429131-48546631 GCF_046742065.1 Oratosquilla oratoria | reverse complement strand
GGACGGTCCCCCTTACACAAACTTACAGAGAGAAAGACAAAAATATGAGCGTCATAGAAATGATACAGTTGTTGTTGTATCATATACCCCTCCCCCCCTCCTTTTTATTTTGGTGTAGAATAAAAGACTGAAGAGAGAGCACACTTTGAACTCTCATAGAAAAACAACTAATGTTCAGTATCTAGTGGTTTGTAGCAATGGCTAATATGGACAACATAGAAGCATTTCAGCGTTTCTCTTGAACACCAAGGCAAAATTAGAATTGCAATAATATATCTCTACATATCTATATGTACACATATATACACACACACATACATATATATATATATATATATATATATATATATATATATATATATGTATCTATATATATATATATAAATGGAAGGGTAGTGAGGTAAGCGCCAAAAAACTGTTGGAGTTTTGATACTAACGTTTCGTCTTAAAAGGACTTCCTCAGAGTAAACACAAACAAATAGGTTAGATTTTATTTTTATTGTGGGCTATGGTGGAGCCCGCCGCTGGTCTGGGTGGCTGTTTTACCGCTGCCCAGGCAGGGGCGTCGTTTTTTAGCGTGGTCTATCGGGGTGGCGGGGTTACTCGCGCCACCCTCAGCAGCGTACCCAGGTGTCCTTGCGCTGTTCGGAGGAATTCCGCTGATTTTGTTTCTTCGTTGATGTAACACAAACAAACTATCAGCTTATATGACTCGCAGCTTGTCTTGGAGCGCAGCGATACTGAAATTATTTCAGCCCTGGACAGGTGTGTGTGTGTGTGTGTGTGTGTGGTCATCTTGGTCTTTGGATCACGTGTTGGACTCGCGATCGACAGCTATTTCATACCCGTAAGAGAGCTGTGTGTGTGTATTTACCTAGTTGTATTTTACGGGAAGGGGAGCTATGCTCGTGGGGTCCCGTCTTCATATCTCATTTTATCTAAACTATTTTTAAATTCATGTATTGTTTTTGCACACACCACTTTCTCATCTAACTTGTTCCAACTGTCTATTACTCTGTGAGGAAAGCTGTTCTTTTTCAAATCTCTTCTATAGCTGTCTTTTTTATTTTTTTTTTCCGTGTCCTCTAGTATTTCTGTCATCCCATTTTATCAGATTCTCTCTGTCAGTAATTTCTATGCCTTTCATGATTCTGTAAATAGCTATCAAATCTCCTCTCTCTCTTCTTTGCTCTAGTGTCTGTAGTTCAAGTTTTTCTAGTCTCTCTTCATATGATAGTTTTGAGAGTGTTGGTGCCAATTTTGTAATTGCTCTTTGTATTCTTTCAAGTTTTTTTTATACATTTTTTTTGTACTTGGTGACCATATCGTTGCTGCATATTCCAATCTTGGTCTTATCAGGGTGATTAGGATTTTCTTCACCATTTCTTCATCCAGGTATGTAAATGCAACTTTGATTGTTCTTATTAGATTATAAGTTTCTCCAAAAATCTTATTTATATGTTTTTCAGGTGACATATTATTCATAACAATGACTCCCAGGTCCTTCTCATTTTCTACTTTTTTTTATTCCTTCTTCTCCCAATTTATATGCTCCTGTGTGTGTGTGTGTGTGTGTGTGTTTACCTAGTTGTATTTTACGGGAAGGGGAGCTATGCTCGTGGTGTCCCGTCTTTATATCTCATTTTATCTAAACTATTTTTAAATTCATGTATTGTTTTTGCACACACTACTTTCTCATCTAACTTGTTCCAAATGTCTATTACTCTGTTGTGTGTGTGTGTGTGGTGTATAGTTTCGTATGCTTATTACAGAAATAACATTAACTTTTTGGAGAAATTAAAGAAAGTGCCGAAGAAACGGTTTTAATGGTAAAAATTTACAGAGACTTTAGCGGTACAAGGGAATCTGGGAGTTCTTATACGTGAGCGTGTCATAAAAGTTGTTCAACTTCTCTGTTGAACTTATGTATAATTACCCTTTCCAATAAAGTATAATTCCCCACTAAACTGTTTCAGTCACATGTGTATGTTACGTGTAGTGAATAATTCTATGTTGTATACTATTGTATGGTGAAGATGATATATCTTGAACATGAAGGTGTCCATATCAACTGCCTATGCAGGAAATGAAAGAATAGACTTGGTAACAACTTGAGATTTTATTTTATGTTATTTTCGTAATTTTATTCATGATTTTTTTTTATTTTGAATATTTAAAAGTGCTGTGAAAATATGTTAGAATGAATGAAAAACAGTTAGATTCCTTTTTTGTTTAACAAATTAAAGGGTGCTACTTTAGTATGCTATCTACCGCACGAGTGCATGGAGGGTGGGTGTGGTGTATAAACTTTCGTCCGCGTCTGTCTGCATGCATGGGTTCATGTTTAGAGGGTGCATGTGGGAGTGGGAGTTTTGTTAATACACATACACATATAATGAGCTTTGACTAATTTTTAATAAATGTTTTCCTAAAAACTAACCTAACCTAACCTGACTAATTTGTAATAAATGTTTTCCTAAAAACTGCTTTTTATGCTCCCTTGTTATTTCATACAAATTAGCCCAGCACGTGATCCAAAGACCAAGGTGAATACTCAAGGATATATCAGATTTCATTGTCAGCATGTTTCTTATTTATTTCCTCAATTATTTTTTCATACAAATTAGTTCATATTCTTATTTAGAAACAGAAGCATACTGGCATGTTCAACACTTAAGCATATATATATATATATATATATATATATATATATATGTATACATATATAAATATATATAAATATATGGGTCTTCGTTTGGCGACACGCGGAATTTTTTTTTATGAAACTTTCACAATTAATATAGTTTCGTATGCTGATCACAGAATTAACATTAATTCTATTGAGAAATTTAAAAAGTGCCGAAAAAACGGTTTTAGTGATAAAAAAAAAGTATATACCGAGACCTTAGCGGTACATACTTGCTTAATGGTAAAAGTTTAACCGCTAAATTTAGCGGGGCACTGGGCCCGTCAGTACCGTCACTCAGTACCACCAAGCCGAGACGTGCTTACCGCTCTCTGAGTGTTATGGTATAGGTTATCGAGTTATCGATTAACGAAGCTTTAACGGTAGCAGAATTTTTGCCGGTAAGCCATCGTTAAGATTGTTACCGATAAAATCTGTAACTTTACCGGTAGTTGCCCACCACTACCGGCACATGCACCCTCCTAACCAAGGAGCAGGTAATTTCGGTAACGATGTTGTTTACCGGTAAATTTGGTATTGAAATGTACGTTAATGATTCAGTGATAGTCATCGAAGTTATGGTGCCTATTGACGGCAGGCAAAATTTTTAAAAATGGTTTTGAAAGTTAATGAGCTTAATAGAAGCCATTTTAAATATATAAAAGATTCTTTTATTTTAAAAGAATATGTATTTATATGTAATTTTTCTTTAAAAAATTAGTTTTATAACATTATATTATCGTATTTTAATATATATTTTAATGTATATTTATTTTTTGTTTATATAAAATAAAATCTAATGTTATTTTCAAAGAGTGACATTTTGCTTTGAAAAATTAATAAAATGTGATAGGGGTGACATTAACTTTTTGAAGTCGGAATTTACGGCTCCCGTAATGATGTCTGCGTATTCTGTGTAACATTTCTCCGCTGGTAGATGATCCCCAATAATCCTTGGTAATAGTACACAGAGGGAAATGCACATGGGAACGCCATTTGTAACAAAACAAGCCTGCACCAGTTATATACGCTGAAAGGCGTCCAATGTGGTGTACGGAATTACCAATGAAATATATTGTACATTACTCAAGACATCATCGCGATCAGCCCTGATTGATTGCACTGCCTCGTCAGTCGTTTCATTATTAAAAAGATAGGTCTCACTCTCGTAAACATCAGGCTCCAGTGATATGTTGTAAGCATTCATCACATACCTGGAAATTTAATTGTGGTGACTGACTCAGTGTCACGCCCTGACTTGTGCAAGCATCGCTTCGCGGATTTGGATTTTTTTTTTTTTTTCATTCGACGGGGTGGGGGTATATGCAATGTGTGTAGATTATGTAGTTGCAGATAATAGTAGTATTTTTTCTTATAAAAAATTCAATTATCATACCTTACATTTTTTCTTTTTCTTTTTTAGGCTGTGAACCTGTGATCCGGTTTAATTTACCATTACAATTTCCACGACAGTCCTCTTGTGCGCAAATAAAACACTATTTTTTTTAATCAAGAAAGTCATTGGCCAAAGGATTTGTCACGTCTAAATGTTGTTGAGTCTGCAGTGATGTATAAGCTCCTTCCTGGCGCTGTGTGTTGCACTGGGTGACTGCAGTGTATATATGAGTATGTGTCTTAAATATAGTGTAGTGTTGCAGGTGTTGCACTAGGGTGATCTAGGTGGAATTCATCCTAAGCCTTGCTATGGCAATTTCCTCCCTTCTGTAGGATGTTGACAAGTCTGTCATGTGCTCCTTTTGTTTGAGTGTGATGTGGAGATTGTCCCACTGGTGTTGCCAGGGGGCGTGTAATTGTTGTTGTTTTTATGATAAAATTGAAAGTGCCTATGTCTATGGGTATATCTACCTGTATAATAGTCATTTTCTAAGTCAGAAGATTTGGCCAGTATGTCCTCCTCTTCCTCGTTCCCGGAGATCCCAAAATGGCTGAAAACCCAAGAGAAAGCAATGGAGTTGTTGGGCGTGGAAAGTGCGCTAATGATTTTGCCCAGGAGAGAATTTCCCATTTGTTTACCTAACTGAATTGACTGTAATGCACTCAGAGAATCTGAGAAAATAACAAAGTTACTATGTGTGGCTGACTGAGCCAATTCTATCGCTTTAAATATTCCGTGGTTGTTGTTGTTGCCGAACCATAAATCTGACACCCATAGTCTAATTCAGATCTAATTAGGGACTCATAGATCATTAGCAAAGATTTCCTATCTGCCCCCCAATTTGTGCCCGTTAGTTTCCGTAGCAAATCAAGTCTCTTGTTGCACGCATCAACTAGGTACTCTACATGGGCCTTCCAGTTTAGCCTGGAGTCCAGTTTCAAGCCAAGGAAAAATGTTGAATTTTGCACTGGAATGGGATTTCCATGTTATTGCACATTGATATCTGCCTGGGCTCTGCGTCAAAATACAACCACTGTTGACTTTATTTCCTTCCGAAAACTTAAATTCCCATTCGTCAGACCATTCCTGGAGCGAGTCCAGGGCAAGTTGTTCGCGAGAGCCGGAATAACTGGCGTTCGATGAAGAGTGTCAAATTCCGACGTCGTCAGTGTATAGCGAGTATTTAAGGTTTCGAGGTGGAGCAGGTAGAATATCGTTAATAAGTAACATAAATAATGTGGGGCTCGACACACTTCCCTGTGGTACGCCATTTTCTTGTATGCTTACTGATGAAGAGCAATCTTGAATTTTGACGGAGAATGTTCGCTCTAGTAAAAAGTTTAGAATAATAAAAATAGGGAGATTCCCTCTAAGGCCAAGCGCATAAAGTTTTTCGAGGATACCACGTCGTCATGCCATGTCGTAGGCTTTTTCTAAATCTAAGAAGCAAGCTACAAGGAAATCTTTCTTCTCGAAACTTGAAAGGATATGCTCTAAGTTGACCAAATGGTCAAGACTACTTGGATTTTTCCTTAAAGCACATTGGGCAGGAACTATTAAATCTTGAGATTCGAGAATGAATTTTAATCTGTTATTGGCCATACGTTCTAATACTTTGCATAAGCAGTTGGTAAGCGCTATAGGGCGATAAGAGGAAGGACTCTTTGGGTCCTTGCCCTTTTCGAGAATAGGTATGACGTGGGCATGTCTCCATGTTTCTGGGAAGTCATGATTAATCCAAATTTCGTTGTACAGCTCCAGAAATTTGTTGAGCGAGATAGAATTTAGATGTTGTAGCATCTCATACCTAATCTCATCCGGGCCAGCAGAGGTCCCTCTTCGCGAGCTAAGCCTGTTCAAGCTCTTGTAGTTGGAAGGGAGTATTGTATTAGTGGTGTGTATGTGTACGGAAGATCAGTGGCTTTGCTTCCAGTCTTTGTTTATGCTGTAGGAATGCTGGCGAATAGTTATCTGTATTGCTTGTTTGTGTAAATGTATCTGCTATTATGTTTAATTGTGATGACTGTGGGCGTTTCTATAAATGTGGTTCCTATCGTCAAAGTCTTTATGGTAGGTGTATGTTTGCCGTCAATTCTTCGGACGGCTGACCAGATCTGTGTTAGAGGAGTGTGCATGTTGACTGTCGAAATAAAACCACGCCATGCAGGACTTTCGCCTTGGACTCTTTAATGATTTTACGGGCCTCTGCTTGCGCCTTTTTAAAAGTAATGGAGCTGGGTAAAATTGGGTTCTTTTTAAAAGCTCGATGATAAACCCTATTCCGCTTGCAAATTGTTTTTCTGTAGTCTGATGTCTACCAAGGAACTCTATGCTTGTGAAATACCGAGGTGGTCTTTGGTATGTGCATATTATGCGTTGAATTTAAAATGGATAATGTTAAATGACTACTTTGTCATCCATATGGTCAGGATCCTGTGGTGTTGACGTTAGTGGTACGCTGATACATTTCCCAGTTGGCTTTTGTCATGATGAATTTGGGACAGGGAGGGGGTGGGTTGTCTCTATAGGCTGGAGCAGCCGTAACGTGGTCACCCCCTATTTTTAGGATGACTGGGAAATGATCGCTGAACATGGTTGTGTCGCCTGCGTAGTCCATGTTATGTTGTCAGACAGCGCAGGAGACGATCTGGATAAACCAGCGCATGGAAAAGTGCCCCTAGCATTGTCTACACGAGTGGGATCATCGCCACTGTTTGGGAGGACCAGGTTCTTGATGCTCAGAACTGTCTCCATCTGCTCTCCTCGAGCACATGTTCTATCATCACTTCCCTACATGTGATGGTGGGAGTTCAAGTTTCCGACTATGAGTTTAAGGTCGAGCAGCTGTCCTATGAGGTCATTTACCTCCCTCCTGTAGAGGAAACGGTTGGTCGGTAGGTAAGTGTATGAAGCAGATGGAGGCAAATTTATTCTGTATTTTAGTTTTGGCAGCAACTGGCTCCAAGGTTGTAGATAATAGCAGCAGCTCCATTTGGGGAAAGCGGTCGCTGGCAACAACTGCGACTCCCCACCAGGCGCAAGCCTGTCCTTCCTGTAGATCAGTCAGTGGTTCCCAAACTATCTTACCTGACGCCATTACCCTTTTTGCTTCCAGTAGACCCGCACGCCCCCCCCCCACTCCCTCTTTTTTTCATGTGAAATGATTCTTGCATTTTGCACTGTTCAGGAAAGCAGATTTCTGTTTGTATTAAATCTTAGTAATGAAAACCCACCAAAAAAATAATAGTACATTCCAGAGACATTTTTCTAAGTAACTAAAAACGAAATATTTGGTTCAAAGGGAGCGAAAAAAAAAGTTTGAACATTCACAAATTGTGGTTGGTATCGGTGACGTGTCCAAAACGTGTAAAGAGAACTAGCTTAATAGAAAACGGGTTGGAGTGACTGCTATCATTATACTTTGCATGTATGTAATGGCAGATATTTGTTCTTTGAATGATTTTTTTTTTATTCTAACTAAACTAAATTTTTTGAGCAGATGACTTCACGCCCCCCCCCCCTCTTGTATCCTCCTCACGCCTCCCTAGGGGGGGGGCGCCCCCCCCTAGTCTGGGAACCACTGCTCTAGATGATAAGATTTTTTAAGCTCTAATTGAACACTGGGATTCAGGAATGTTTCCTGTAGACAAATAACAGAGGGGTTGATTATAGAGTTGAAAATAGATAGGTCATTTACTTTACTTCCAACATCTCGGCAATTCCACTGGATGGTTTTCATTTTCATTTATTTATTTTATTATTATTATTATTATCATTACTATTATTATTATTATTATTATTATTATTATTATTATTATTATTATTATTATTATTATTATTATTATTATTATTATTATTATTACTATTACTACTACTATTGCCATTATTATTATATTTATCATTATTGTCATTATCATTATTATTACAATCGTTCTAAATGACCTCTAACCTGAACCATGTGCCAGGATATGGGGATGACCTAAGAAAGGAAGGGACAACGAATGTTTGTACATATGCAGTGACACGGCTACCCCCCTGATATCAAGGGGGAATGGGCATTTTAGTACATACTGTTATTCATGTAATTATCTATCTACTTTTTATTATTTGTTTGTTGTTCATTTATTCATATGTTTATTATTTATTCTTATTTATTTATTTACAATTTATTTATCTATTATTTGTTTTCTGTTTATAATTTATTTATTTATTATGTTTATTTATTTCATTTATTTATGTTTATTATCTATTTTCAATTATCTATTTATCTATGATTTGTTTATATATTATTTGTTTATTTATTTATTTGATCTATTTACTTATTTATCTAATTATCTTTACTTATTTATCAATCTATCTATTTATAAAATCATTTATTCATTTATTTAGATAAAAAGGTCGAAGTAGATTCTCCACTGTACCCAGTTCCTCATTGGTCTCTTAGAATTGATAAATGAAATAATAAATGATAAACAATAAATGATAACGTAAGGTTTCTATGTACTTTTTTGTTAGTAGTATCTATCTATATTAATCTATATTAATTTCGATCCATATTCTATATATTTTTGTTTTTGATTGATGTACATACTGTATATCTTATGAATGCAATTTGTTTCATTAATTTTATTTCATTTAATAATTTTATTTACTTATTTACTTATTTACATATTGTTTTTACGTGCTTTAATTTGTGTTAAGTCCTTTATTTTTTCTTTATTAATTCTATTTGTATTTTTTTCTTGTTATTGTTATTATTTTTATATTCTCAAGGGACAAAAACACCTTTACGGGTTTTTGGGAAAAAATATCGACTGTCTTTTTGTCATGTGTGAAGGAAGTCCATGTGAGGAAACTACTACGGTATTTCTGTCCCGTTGAAGGAACTCAGTCGGTGTGGGATTCTTTTTTTTTTTTTTTTGCAAGTCCATGTGAGGAAACTACTACGGTATTTCTGTCCCGTTGAAGGAACTCAGTCGGTGTGGGATTTTTTTTTTTTTTTTTTTTTTCACGTGAATAAAACAAAAAAATAAACGATTTTTCTGCCAAATGTGAAGGAAGACATCGACATAGACAACCAAAATCGACGGCATTTTGCCTTGTGTGAAGACGGCATTTTTGCCTAGAGTGTACATGAAAATCGACGGTAATTTTGCTTAGTGTGTAGATGGAAATCGGAGGAGGAAATCGACGGCATTTTTGACGGCTTTTTGCCCTGTGTGAAGGAGGAAATCGACGGCATTTTTACCTTGTGTGAAGATGGAAATCGACGGTGTTTTTGCCTAGTTTGAAGATCGATATGAAAGGGAAAGATGTCATGGTATCAGGGAGCGAAATTTTCAGGTCAGCACGATGCCTTACGTAACACTGAACGAAACATTCTGAGAAAGCCGTGTAGAAAAAAATGTTTTAAAGAAGAAAAGACGATGAATTTTGACAATTGTTCTTATTAAAACTGAGCGAAACATTCTGAGAAAATCCTTAAATACATGTAGAGAGAAACGTTTTAAAAATATAGAAGAGACGATGAATTTTGACAATTGTGTTCAACGAAACATTCTGAGAATTTTTGATGCGACATGACGTTATAACGTCGGCATCAGAGCGCGGGAAGATTTTTCGGTCCTTGTGTATGGTCATCGCGAACAAAACAAAAAATAAATGTGAAGCAAGATATCGACATAGGTAACCAAAATCGACGGCATTTTGCCTAGTGTGAAGATAGAAATCGACGGCATTTTTGCCTAGTGTGTACATGAAAATCGATGGTAATTTTGCCTAGTGTGAAGGTGGAAATCTACGGCAGTTTTGCCTAGTGTGAACATGGAAATCGACGGTATTTTTGCCTAGTGTGAAGATGAAAATCGACGGCATTTTTGCTTAGTGTGAAGATAGTAATCTACAAAATTTTTGCCTAGTGTGAAGATGAAAATCGACGGCAGTTTTGCCTAGTGTGAATATGGAAATCGACGGTATTTTTGCCTAGTGTGTACATGAAAATCGACGGTAATTTTGCCTAGTGTGAAGATGCAAATTGACGGCAGTCTTGCCTAGTGTGAACATGGAAATCGACGATATTTTGCCTAGTGTGTAGATGGAAGTCGACGACATTTTTCCCCTGTGTGAAGGAGAAAATCACAGGCACTTTTGCTTACTGTGAAGATAGTAATCGATAGTATTTTTGCCTAGCGTGAAGATGGAAATCGACGGCAGCTTTCCCTAGTGTCAACATGGAAATCAACGGTATTGTTGCTTAGTGTGTAAATGGAGATCGACGGCATTTTTGCCCTGTGTGGAGGAAATCGACGGCATTTATGTCTAGTGTGAATATGGAAATCGACGGTATTTTTGCTTAGTGTGTAGATGGAAATCGACGGTATTTTTGCCCTATGTGAAGGAAGAAATCGACGATGTTTTTGCCTAGTGTGATGATGGAAATCGACGGCAGTTTTGCCTAGTGTGAATATGAAAATCAACGGTATTTTTGCCCAGTGTGTAGATGGAAATCGACGGTATTTTTGTCCTGTGTTAAGGAGAAAATCGACTGTATTTTTGCCTAGTGAGAAGATGGAAATCGAAGGTGTTTTTGCCGAGTTTAAGACGACATGAAAGGGAAATCAAGATGTTGTCATGGTATCAGGGAGCGAAATTTTCAGGTCAGCACGTGGCCTTACGTAACACTGAACGAAACATTCTGAGAAAGCCGTGTAGAGAAAAATGTTTTAGGAATATAGGAAAGACGATGAATTTTGACAATTGTGTTCTTATCAAAACTGAGCGAAACATTCTGAGAAAATCCTTTAATACATGTGGAGAGAAACGTTTTAAAAATATAGAAGAGACGATGAATTTTGACAATTGTGTTGGACGAGAATTCTGAGAAAAATTTTAAACACGTGGAAAGATGATATAGAAAATGTGATGGATTTTTATGCGATGTGACGTCATAACGTCGGCATCAAAACGCGGGAAGATTTTTCGGTCCTTGTGTATGGTCATCGCGAATAAAACAAAAAATTAAATATTTTTCTGCCAAATGTGAAGAAAGACATCGCCATAGAAAACCAAAATCGACGGCATTTTGCCTAGTGTGAAAATGGAAATCGACGGCATTTTTGCCTAGTGTGAAGGAGATCGACGGTATTTTTGCCTAATGTGTAGTTGGAAATCGACGGCATTTTTGCCCTGTGTGAAGAAGAAAATCGACGGCCTTTTTGCCTAGTGTGAAGATAGTAATCGACGGTATTTTTGCCTAGTGTTTACATGAAAATCGACGATATTTTTGCCTAGTGTGTAGATGGGAATCGACGACATTTGACCTATGTGGAGGAAATCGACTGCATTTTTTCTAGTGTGAAGATGCAAATCGACGGCAGTTTTGCCTAGTGTAAAGATGGAATTCGACGGTATTTTTGCCTAGTGTGTTGATGGAAATCGACGGTATTTTTGCCGTGTGTGTAGGAAGAAATCGACGACATTTTTGTATCATGCGAAGATGGAAATCGACAGTATTTTTGCCTCGTGTGAAGATGGAAATCGACGGTATTTTGGCCTAGTGTGAAGATGGAAATCGACGGCATTTTTGCCCTGTGTGAAGATGGAAATCGACGGTGTTTTTGCCTAGTTTAAGACGACGTGAAAAGGAAATCAAGATGTCATGGTATTAGGGAGCGAAATTTTCAGGTCAGCACGTGGCCTAACGTAACACTGAACGAAACATTCCGAGAAAGTTGTGTAGAGAAAAATGTGTTAAGAATATAGAAAAGACGATGAATTTTGACAATTGTGACTGAGCGAAACATTCTGAGAAAATCCTTAAATACATGTAGAGAGAAACGTTTTAAAAATACAGAATATACGATGAATTTTGACAATTGTTTTGAACGAAACATTCTGAGAATTTTTTTAAACACGTGGAGAGAAAGATGTTTTAAAACTATGGAAAATATGGATTTTGATGCGACATGACGTCATAACGTCGGCATCAGAGCGCGGGAAGATTTTTCGGTCCTTGTGTATGGTCATCGCGCGTAGGCAACTTTTTCCTTGACTTTTGGCGATGAAGACATATTTCTGTATTTTGAGGACCAAAAACTCGATGGAGATAATCAGGAAACTTAATATATACATATATATACAAAAATAGCGTTTTCTATCGACGTCACGAAAATAATGACGCAATGGAGCGCGGTGCATTGTGGGATTACTGACGTCTTTCCCAATGTGAGAATCTAAAGATCGTTTTTCTTTTTCTTTTTGTCAACTATGCATGAGCACAGTTGTATGATGAAGCAGTTGTTACACATAGATATTTCTGATAACAACATATTTCCACCAAAATGTAAATATTTCTTGTCCAAACTCACCCTTTTTGGCGCATTCCGTGTACTGCAAAGAATCTACATTAAATATAATGTCTTTATTTGATTCCTTCTTCCTTAAAGAGCCTAATATTGCAAATTAATCGACAAAAGTAATTGTAAAGATACCAAGTAATAATGTTGATTATCAAAATTCGCAAACACAATAGCAGACATCTAGACGTCTAGGACATATTGAACAGCATATGACGGAGAGATAATTTGTTGTTTGGAGATTTGAAAAATTAAAATTTGTAACCATATATCAAAATCCCACGAATCAAAATGCCATAGTCAATATTATCCCATTGTTCATAATCCCACACATGATATTCCAGGATGTTGATAGTATTAATAAACACTATATGTTAAAGTATAATTCAATTTGATATATTTATTAATGAATATAGGCCTAGGTTAATTGCCGTGGGATTTTTACTAATGGGATTATGACCTTATGGGACTCTGTCATAGATTCGACAAAGGCAAGGTCATCATATCAAAACAACAGGTCAGGACTCGCAGTAATGGATTCAAACTGGACAAATTTAGATTAAGTTGTTTTAAGAAACGGTTAGACAACTTTATGCACGGGGATGACAGGTGGTAATGGACATGGAACTGTCTAGTGTAGGCCACATGGTCTCTTGCAATCTCCTTCGTTCTTATGTTCTTATCACACTGGGCGCCGACTACCGCTGAGAGCTCGTTCGAGTCAAAAACGACTTCGGTTACAAAATTCAAATTTTCAAATATTCAAATAATATATCCGTTACATCTAGCAAAGATGAAGGATGAACTAAGAGATTGTGTAAACCTAGATACGGATGTTAGACATACTGTTGAATTGTTCTTAGGGATGTCTAGGGTTCTGTAATAAGCAAAGTCATATTCTAGTTATATTCAAATGGAGGTAGGAGGATGTCGGAGGAAAAATAGCCCAGTGTGATTGATAACCCTCCTGGAGGTCAGCCATATTGGATTTGCAAGTCTGCACCTAGATGCTACGCAAGTTTGACGACAATTATTAAAAGATCAAACTATTTGTAACGAAAATTCCCTTAACGATAAGAAATATAAGATAATGAAAATAATAATATATATTTTGGGATCCGGCGAATTCACCGACAACAATTCATCGACACGCTCAATTCATCGATATACACAATTCATCGAAAAATACAAATATTCTAATTTGAAATAAATAACTAGGTTGTGTTTTCATCCTTGATTTAGCATACTTTTACCTTTGATAATGAAATAATTACTTTCATAATCTTTATTTAGGATGAAGAATTTCTTTTCGTAGTATTGATCAAGAATAGTTAAATTCTTTAATGACACAACTATTGAAAATGACAAATTAGTTTGAACTAAACTTAGAACTATAAATTGGTTTACTTAAAATGATAAAGCTAGGTTATGGGCTATTGCCCGCAAACAATCAACGACGTTGCTATATGAAGGATATCTTTCTACAATGTTTTTTATCCGTTCAGAAGAGTCACGATATATATTTCTTTCTTTGTAGTCGAGAAGAAGTACCAGCCAAGTATTGATCGACTTTGACTTCATTATAGTTTTGTTCCTTGATTTAGCACACTTTACCTTTCATAATGAAATAGTTACTTTCATAGCCTTTATTTAGGATACTACAAAAACAAGGTAGAATTTCTTTTCGTGTTTATTAAGAATAATTAAAATTCTTTAATGACAGAACTTTTAAAAATGACAAACTAGTACTTAAAAGTATGGCATAAGACATTTGAGACACAGGTTGCTGGACACCACCCTAATATTTGGAATTTTTTCGACTGCCTGAAGAAAGAACAAAACTATAATGAGGTCAAAGTCGATCAATAGGCCTACTTGGCTGGTACTTTATCTCAACTACAAAGAAAGAAATATCGTGACTCTTCTGAACGTATAAAAACATTGTAGAAAGATATCCTTCATATAGCAACGTCGTTGATTAATTATTTGCGGGCAAACATGTTTGTCAAACGTGTATGAAGTGATGTTTGACCGTGTGAATGGTTGTCAAACGTTTTGGAAGTGATGTTTGACCATGGGAATACTTGACAAACCGTTTGCCCGTGAATATCTCCCTTCGACATGTCGATTTGTACACAAACATTTCACGTCGATACGTTTAGTCAAACGGTTTGTCAAACACATTTGACAAACGTGTTTGAAGTGACGTTTGACCGTGTGAATGTCAAACGTGTTTGAAGTGATGTTTGACCATGGGAATGCTTGACAATCCGTTTGTCGAATGAGTGAAAAGTAATGATACAAGATCCATTTCAACATTCTTGTAAGTTTTGACTAATTCATTACATAGTGATGGATATGTATATGTTGATGTTAGATGTAATTCTTCTTTCCAGGCATTCTACCCATCATAACTGATCGTTTTGGAGTTGTATGGTCCTCCATACGTGCCACACGACCAGCCCATCTCAGTTTTGTTCGGCTTATAAATGTTAAAAATGATAATAAAGAAAATTAAACTAAAGGCTGCATGTAAAGGTGACACACACCCCTCCCCCCCAACACACGCTGTTCCACAAGTGCAGGTTCACATATTCTTATCTTTTGCATACTCGTAGATGTAACAGTTCTACATTTTGTGTCAAAAATAATTTCTTTTAAATTATTTTTTTGTTTGTTCAGGGGGTGCTGAAAATTATTTTGGCCCCTTCCAGTGGTTATTACCTTTTTTTTTTTTTTTTTTTTTGCTTTGAAATTACTCATAAATTCCACATTGATGGGCGTCATGTGTACATTGTATTGAGATTAGTGATGCAAAAAAACGTGTTTTTTTTTAATCGCGTTTTATTTAAAAAAAAAAATATTATTTTTTTACACATCCAAATTTGTTCAGATATTAGATATCAAGTATATGTAGGCAGGTGTAAGTACTTGATTCATCCCTCCACATATGCGCATCTACCTTATCCAGAGACATCAGACGCAGTATGAAAATAAACAAGTAATTGAGCTTTTTAGTCAGGACTCTTAGTATAATCTTCAAAGATTAAACACTCCAAATTTCCTTGTCATGAATGGTTAAACATAGACATAAAATAGGATATACAATAAGGTGGTATGCACAAATTGCTCATTGTGTACGGGCCTGGAAGGAAAAAGCAAGAAGAGAGTGCAGCAAGGAAGGATAGGGGCAAATGGAGCCTTCCATCTGTCATGGCCATCCCCTGGAGGGGTCAACTTTGCCGCCAACAACAACCCTGGAGTGGTGTTGTACCTAAAACCTCGGAAGCATCGATCACCTTGCATCAAAGCAGAGTACTGTAGGTTTGACTTTTGCAACAGGTAGTAGCCTCTTTTACATTTGAGCTTAAGCTCAGGAACCTTGTAAAGCGTGAGGGCCCTACACCTGCAGCAGTGGCAAACCCAAGACCCTCATACTCCTGGTACAGTAACACCTCTCCCCCTAATCCCTTGTAACAAAAACACTGTTACCTGCATTATTGGAAAAAAAGGCATTTTCTTCCTTTTGAAGAGCTGGAGTTCTTCTTAGCAGAATAAAATTTACTGGTGTTAGCCTGAATTAAAGATTTTATATTTAATGACATTTGCAGAGAAATCACTTCTAAAAGCCTGCCCCCTCTTAATTCTTTGCTGTGAGTGAGCACAGAAATTTGTTTGTGTGCAAATTTTGCCTTCTTTGCAAAGTATATGTATACTTTATGTGGGTCACCATCCTGACTGTAGGACACAGTACAAAGGATCTCAAGCCATGTGATTTTATGAAATTGACAAATTCTCAAAATCACCTTTCTTTTGGCTTGTTATGAAATTATACAATTAATTTCTTTAATTAGAACATTTCAATTTCAGCTTGAAAACCTTGTGTGCACACATTTTTTCCTTTGTGTACCATTTCTAAAACGTGTCCCACATGTCCTGCAGCATAGTAACTGAGCAAACCAAGAAATCAATTTACAATTTGATTATGACTGAGATGTATTTCTAAGGGAAATGTATCTAGAATATACAATATTGACAACGTGGTTATTGATTTATTATCATTATTTTTTTTCTTCTACCCATGGTATATTACTAATTAGATCTATGGTTTCAGTAAATGGAGGAGAGGAGTATATAAACACCCATGACCTGAATGGGGAGGAGCGAGTCGCAAAGTGGGTCGAGTACATGCATGCATGCGTGGGCGATCAGGGTACCCAGTGGAACGTCTCCGCAAATATCAACACACAGATTTCCCATCAATACAGGGATCCTGGACACCATGGACGCATCGACACCCAGCGGTCGTCAACACAGTCACTTTCCCAGCTGTTTAAGTAGTTGAGGAATAGTAATAATACACACATGCATACACCAAGGGCTTCCCCCCCCCCTTACAAGGGAGGTAGCCAAATTAGTAATAACAGGTGTATATCAAGTGGGAGTGTTTCTAGTTTCTGGTGAAGTGGTAGTGCAGGTAATGGTTAAAGGTACTTCTTGAGAACATATTTTGATTGCCAGATGATGATGATGATAATTGTCATGTGAAAGTAATGACTTGTTCGGAAATGTTGACCATGGTGGACTTGGAAGATTTGTACAGAATAATTTCAGACACTCATGCAAGGTTTGGGTAAGATATATTCTTGTCTAACATCAGTGCAAACTCCATTCAAATGAAAGCCTCTACTATGGAGTGTACTTGGGAGCCTCTTATGTATAAAATACTAATGTGTTTCCTTGGATAAGATCCTGTAAAGTGTGCCAGTGTTAACGGGATTAACACTTAGCATATGATGACGCTGGTGTTGGCATCATGAGGCATGAGCACAGCGAAAAAAAATACACGGGAGCGATGAGCGATTTCGCTCGGGAAAGTTCCAATGTCGCTCTCGCAAATCCAATAGCGGGAGCGATCCCTCACAAAAAAAATCGCTCCCGCGGCAAGATTCAACGTTTTTCATGCATTATCCATCATTTGGCAATCTCTGAATCCCATCACCATTGATGAAAGGATCAGAACACAATTTACCCGTGATCAATCATTGCATTATCAATCGATATCATAAACGCAACGCATCAATCAACTTTTTGTTGATGTACGTACGTATGTGCACGCGGTATAGCTGCTAGAGTTCAATGGCTTACCTAGCCTAGCTTCGTATCAGCTGCATGCGCGCGTATACTACTATACACGACTATCGTGCTACATAATGTCGCTAGTTGCGAATTGCATGGTACCTGTATGCAGGGAAGTTCATTGGTTGCATGCAGCTAGCTGTCCAATCAACGCTCTGACTACATGTACAATGCACCATTGACTAAACAACAGTAACTGGATCGAATCATCAAAAATTCAAAGTGCAAGAGTTAAAGAGTGAGTAAAACTGATTAAGAGAGCTAGTGTAAACTGAGCATTGAGAATGAGAAGTTGAGAACTACATGCTAATAGACTAATCAAATAATCTAATCAAATAATCATATAAACAGGTTTAACCTATTAGGTTGCTATAATTAGATTAATATCAAGTAATGAAAATTGCATAGTGACCTTGTACTGCTACCATAGAAGACCTCCATAGTACTATGCAGAACAGCAGAAAGTCAGAAACTACTAATTTTATTCTACAAAACTCTGCAAGTGGATCTTAACTTAAGGAAACTCAGTAATTTGCATCATAGTGAAATCCATGAACTAATTTGACATGTGTTATCAATACATTACAATAATAGCCAGTAAATTTGCATGTATCTTATTCTTCCCCCACCCATCCCCCTCTCCCCAAAAATCAAAGCCTGATTTGTTAAAAAAAAAAAAAAAGTTATTTTTCATGCACATGAGTAATGAGTTAGCCTTCCAATACTTTGACGGAAATCGAACCTGCAAAAACATGGCTCTGGAAGTATAAAAAATGGCTCTGGTAATTAAAAAACGGCTCTGGTGAAATTAAAAAACAAATGAGAAATGGCTCTGGAAAATAAAAAAGTATTTTTTCCCTGCTAACCTCCAAATTCGACCCTTACATACGTCAAACCAATCAACACATCCAAACGGTGCCTCATGCACGTCTTTTATACAATGCACCAATCAACACATAAAACGTCACTCCTAAGCTCCACCCCTTAAACGTGACGTCATCAGGCCAACGACCTAGCCACGCCCACAGGAAACCGCATATGACGTCATCAGGGTCACATTGACCCACTAACCTCCATTTATCTATGCACCAATCAAATTCGACCCTTACCTACGTCAAACCAATCAACACATCCAACGGTACCGCATGTACAACCTCTTTTATACAACGCATCAATACATAAAACGTCACTCCTAAACTCCACCCCTTACACGTGACGTCATCAGGCCAACGACCTAGCCACGCCCACAGGAAACAGCATATGACGTCATCAGGGTCCCATTGACCCCTAACCTCCATTAATCTATGCACCAATCAAATTCGACCCTTACCTACGTCAAACCAATCAACACATCCAACGGTGCCGCATGTACAACCACCAATCAACACATAAAACCCTTACACGTGACGTCATGAGGCCAACGACCTAACCACACCCACTGGAAACAGCAAATGACGTCATCAGGGTCAATGACCGACGCAGGAGCAGCACTGATGGTGTCAACTTTTGTCTAAAACAGACATCTAATAATAGTAATAGCTATCCTCTATCTATCTATGCACCAAATTCGACCTTTACATGCACCAAACCAATCAACACATCCAACGGTGTTCTGTTCTGTTAAATTTGGGAGTGAAGCTCCCACGGGCTTTTAATGTAAGCCCGTTTGGAGGGTGATTTGACTTATGAATGTGTGTGGGCCCAACCACACACTCATACATTCACAAGATGTGCATACGCATGTGATATACGTATGCACATCCCGGCGAATGCACCCTTCCTGATGTTAAGTGTAGTCAGTTAAGGTGTAATAAATTGGAAAAAAAGGGGGGGGGGGTGATTCAATGTATAAGTGTGTGTGTGTGGCCTTGGCCACGCCCACTCATACATTCACTAGATGTGCATACCTATGCAATATACGTATGCACATCGCTGTGAATTCACCCTTCCGGACATAAACGGTGTATATAATCAGTACAGATATATAAAAAAAAATTAAAGGGGGGCTGACACTCCAGCCGACGCAGTTTGTACGGTCTTAAGTGGCTGCATAGGCGGCGCACAAGACCCTCAGATGTTGTCGGAGGCCCTCTCCTCAGAAAAGCAGTTGCGGGGCAATGCTTGAGGTAGTGGACAAGGGTGGCTTCAGGGTGGCGGCAATGTTGACATCTTCTCTCTTCTGGCGTGGAGTTGTTCTTGATTTGCCAGAAACAACGGTCCTCCAGCCGCAGACGGAAAAGCAGAGTTTCCACTTTTCTAGGTGTGGAGCGAGGGAGTACATGGGGCTCGTGGTCTGTGACTGCCCTGTACCACCTCGCCCTCTCTGACACCTCTGCCTCCAGTCTGTGCTGAAGGAACCGTTGTACCTGGTTAAGAGCCCTGGTGCGTAGGCGTAACTGATTTCTGCTAAGAGGGACTACAACATCGACTTTGGGTCTTTGGTGCGCCGCTTCTGCTGCGGCGTCGGCTAGCTCGTTACCTGTGACACCTACGTGGCTCGGCACCCAGTTGAGCGTAACACTCCTGCCTTGCTGATGCAGCTTCAGCTGGAGTGCTAGAATGGAGATCAGTAGCCGTACATTGTCGCTGGGCTGTGTCGATTCTAAGCTGCCTAGCAGAGACTGTGAATCCGTGTGGATTACCACAGGACCAGCTCGAGATATTAGAGCATGCTCTAACGCTCCTTGGACCGCTATGGCCTCAGCTTGGAGAGTGGACGCATGGTCAGATACTCTCCTGCCGAAGGTCAAACCATTCGTCACGAAGGCAGGCCCTGCACTACGGGGCCTGTTGGGGTCTACGGAGCCATCCGTATAATAGACCGCCATTCCAGGTTCCGACAGTGCGCGGATGCCTTGTAGGGCCTGCGCTCGTACTCTTTCCTGGTCACATAACTTCTTACTGGGAAGCTTTGTGACAACGAAGGTTGCAGGTATCGACAGCCATGGTGGTGGGGGCTTGAACTCTGGGTGTGGAGAGTCCCTACCCTTCTCAAGGAGAACGCTGGTGAGCCTGAAGGAGTCCAGAAGTCCAGCCGCCTGTGATAGCCAGGTATCAGAGTGGATAAGAGTACCCACCCATCCCAGAGCTGTCACAAGGCTCTGACTTAGCTCAGTTATCCTGGGGCTCTGGACTATCTTGGCAAGAAAGTCGACCTCCAGCCTTCTGGCCCGTGACGTTAACCCATTCAACTCCGATGACAAGATGTCTTGTCATTTGGTCAAATAAAACAAAAAATCATAATAAAACAACAAAATGTTTGATGATCAAACAGCACCAGAAAAATATGACGTCATCAGTCCTCCTTCGCTGCGAGCGAAGCGAGGACTGACGTCATATTTTTCTGGTGTTTGATCAAACATTTTGGTGTTTTATGATTTTTTGTTTTATTTGACCAAATGACAAGACATCTTGTCATCGGAGTTGAATGGGTTAATGAAGGCAATGAAGCCTCCATCTGGAGGTTAACAATCTTGGTCCAAGGTTGAGCTCCCAGGATAATCCTTGCTGCGGCATTTTGGCAAGGCTCCAGGTCTTCAAGCTTGGCAGTCGCCACATTTATGAGAGCTGGGGCAGCGTAGTCCACCAAGCTGCGGACTGCGTGCACATAGAATGTGCGAAGGACCTGATGCGTGGCACCAAGTGCCTTCCCCGTCATTGCTCTCATAACTGTGGTTCTTGCCTTCAGTCTCTCCTTGAGATAGGCTAGTTCCTTCTGAAAGGTGAGCCTCTCATCAATCCAGACCCCCAGGTACTGAAACTGGTGAACCCAGTCCAGCCTAAGGTCCTGGATGGTGAGGTGCTCCCCCTCTTTCCAGAGTCTTAATGCCATGGCCTTCGATTTTGTAGGGGAGATCTTTAACCCTAACCTGCAACACTCCGTCGCCACAGTGCTTAGGCAGCGCTGAGCCCTGCTGAAGCACCGCCGTTTCCCAGTAATTATGAGTGCAATGTCATCTGCATAAGAGATAACCTTGCACCCGTTGGGTAGAGGTAGTTCCAGAATGTTGGACGAGCACATTGAACAGAATGGGGCTGAGGACACCCCCCCCCCCCTGAGGAGTGCCATTCTCCAGCATTCTGGCCTCTGATATGTAACCCTGAAATCTTACTTTCGCAGACCGGTGACTGAGATCGTCAGCAATCCAAGAAAGCAGCTTGGCTTTTACACCCTTGCGGGCAAGGGTGTCTAATATCACCAGTGGACTGGCCAGCTCAAACGCCTTTTCCAAATCCAAAAAAGACCACGATGGGCGGTGTGCCACTGACAGCATTGAGGAGTGTTGCTATACTGTTTGCTGTGCCAGTGCCCTTGCAGTAAGCATGTATATGCTCATGCATTGGGCCCAGTTTCCACAGCAGCCTGCTTAGCACCATCATCTCCGCTATCTTCCCCATGCAGCTTGTCAGGCCGATGGGGCGATAAGCACTAGATTCCTTTGGCTTTGGAATTGGCGTTATGATTGCCGTGTTCCAGGCTGTTGGTAGCTTGCCAGTCCTCCAAGACGCGTTTATCACCCTTAGAAGTGCCTCGTCACCCGCTGGCCCAAGATGGGTCAGCATGGAGTAGGTGATGAGGTCCTCTCTAGGTGCCGTGTCTGAGCTGGTCCTGTGTGTGACCCGTAGCTCCTGAAGCGTAAAGCTAGCGTCAGTATCATCCGATCGACTCACCATATCCTCAACACTGTGGCGCCTCACTCCTTGGAGGTCCTGCAGTGTGTCTTGAGCACACTGCGGGAGTGAGGTGCTGCTGGAGCGAGAGACAAACTCCTGCACCAGCCGCTGCGCCTCAGCATCAGGGGCATGATGAGTGCGTCGCGGTCGAGTCCTGCCAGTAGCTTTACGGAGCTTAGACCACAGCTCTGCTAGGTAGGTGTGAGCGTTAAAGCCCTTACACCATTCAAGAAATTTAGCTCTTCTGGCATCTGCAGCTATGACGTGAGCGTCATAAGCTGCAGCGCGCAAGTTGGCCAAATTGGTACGAGTTCGGCGCCGTCGGAAAACACGCCTAAGCATGTTCACCCGATGGTTGGCCTCACTCTCACCTCGGGGGTATAATACCAGCTGTTCTTATGTTCTCTGGGGGACTGGCGAGTCTTTGGGATGGCTCTGTTGGCAGCCACCTGAAGGGCTGCAGAAAAGTCAGCTTCTAAAGTTTCCATGTCCTGTGGTGGAACGTAGGACGCTGCCCATTCTTCAACAGACCTCTCAAATACTGGCCAGTTTGCCAAAGCTGTCTTCCACATGGGAACAGGTAATACAGCTGGTATGGGTGGTGTATCCCGTATGTGCACAGAGACACCGAAGTGATCGCTAGTGACAATAGGATGCACCTCCCAGGTTACCCTAGGGAGGAGAGTGGCCGTCGCAAAGGTCAGATCAAGTCGTCCACCTTGCACGTGCGTCGGATTTCCATCATTCAACAACGCAATGTCAGGGCATTCATCTAATACGTAATTTAAGTGGCGCCCAGCGACATTGGGCCCTTGGGGCGACATCAAAATATCATGATGGGCGTTGAAGTCTCCCTCCTATGATGAGGAGCCTGTCCGCAGCAAGAGCACACACTTTTCCAAGGTCCAGTTCCGCTCTCTGGCCCCTGTATACATTATAGATGGTGTACGTTTCATGGGCTCGATGGAGTTGAACCGCAAGAACTTCCACACCATCCCCACATGATACAGGGTCCACGATCTCACTGCAGGGGATGGATGATTTGACTTAAGATCATGCACCCTTTAGCAGTGAGTGAGCGAGGGAGGGAGATGCGATATCCCGGAAATCGCACCTCGTCGCTCACCAATGTCTCCTGGAGAAGCATATCGTAATCATGCTCTTGCGCAAGCGCAAGGAGATACGAGCTTTTGCTGCGGAACTCGCCATGTTCCACTGTAGCAACCAAGTGACTATTGAACAGGGCGATCGTCTTCCCTGTCAGTTTCCATAACGGTCTCATCTTGTCCTCCCCGGTCAGACGACAAGATGGGTTGCGACTTTATAATAGTGGGAGCATTTTCCTCATCATCAGAAGAGGAGTCTTCAAGCCTAAGTGCACATTGACGTTGGGGCCTGGCAGAAAGCACTTTCCTCGTCTTTGTTGGTGTTGCTTTCCCAACAGTGAAAGTGGGCGTGGCGGGCTTGGGGGAAGTGGAAGGGGAGGAGGAGGCAGAGGAAGAGGCGGAAGATGAGGAGGTAGAGGGGGAGGGAGTCCTCTCCTTTCGCCTGGGGTTCCTCTTCTCTTTAAGGAGTTTGAGCACGTTCTTGACGGCCCTAACCACCATAACTACCATCTTCTCCGGATCGCTTTCCCCTAGGGTAGTAGCGACTGCAGAGACAACACCAGTCACAATCAGGTCGATATCATCCTCCTGACATCAGACGGATACCGAGGTGGAGGGAGCTGTCGTTCCCGTGCTCGTGGGGTTGGTACTGAGGGCGTGGGTTTGGCTTTAGGTTTAGGGGTGGGATTGGAGGCAGCCGTGGGTTTGGAAGTGGGTGCGGCTTTGGAGGTTGACGTGGGTTTGGGTGCGCTAATTTTCTTGGGAGCTGGTTGTGTCTGTGTGGGGGCTTGGTTAAGTGATGGAAATTGCTCCTGGTTGTTCAAATCAAGAGCGCTAGGTGTAGGTGGTTGTGGTACTGTGGTGAGAGAGTGCTTCCTGCTGCCCCATACAAATGTTCCTGGAGGGGCAGGTATGAAGTCCTGTTGCTTCTCTGTCCTCTCCTTACAGGCAATGGCCTGAACTTTACACACTGCGCGTGAGGTATTCCAGGCGTGGTGCTTCTTGCTGTAATTGGGGCACTTGGCAACAGTCTCAGTGCCAGCCTTGAACTTGTTAAGACAAGTCTCAGTGGCATGAGGCATGCTGCAAATGCCGCACTTGGGCTGCTTCGCAGTGCACCTCACCTGGTGATGACCATAGCGCTGACACCTGAAGCAACGGAGAGGATCAGGGATGTACGTTCGTACATCATACCTGCCATACCATCCCAGGTCGATTGAGTCAAAAGGTTTGCCTCTGATCGTAATTAGCACTTGACGTGTGGGCGTCTTGTCCCATTGGCGCATCCTCGTGGCCGCAATTACCTGTGATCTTCGATGGCCTCAGTTAAGTAGCTGGTCGGGTAATTGTGTACCACGAGTCGATGTTTTTTGTCCTCCGGGTTAAGCCGCTCCAGGATCACAGGCTTGCCATCAAGCGACTTGATCCCATCCAGCTCCTCGACAAGGTCATAGGTGCTTGGTAACAATAGCACGTTACCATTGCCAAGGGGCCGGAGGGACAGAAGCTATTCTTTCTGTGTGGTATTGAATTGTCTTTCTTTGCAAGCGTTAGTCAAGCTTTGGCTTTGTCATCGTGAGCTATTGAACTAAATTCTTATGTTTGGGTTCCCACATATTTTGAAAATCCTCACGTATTTACACAAAAACATAAGAATGAAGGAAACTGCACAAGACCATAAGGCCTACACTATGCAGTTCCAGGTCTATCTATTAGCACCCTTCATCCCCATCCATCCATAGATAGAAGCCATGGTTTCAGCGCTCACGACAGTTACCAAGTCTACATTCACTTACCACTCGCTGGTAAACCAACTCTTGCCTATTTCCAATTCCATGGATTATTTCTGTTATAAATTCGTTGTTGGCAGACTGCACGACCAAGATTCATGGGTAATCCAAGTCATCAGTGATGTATTAAAAAATATCTATATATATATATCTTTTCCTTCCAAGGATTTATAGAAGATTTATATAAGGAACTATTTTTTTTTTTTTTTAAGAATACGACCATAAGTCTCTTACGGTAGCATGATAAAAAATATATATCCAAGATTATTATTTAAGATTAAAAAAATATATATATACCACAGAGTATTTCTTAGTGCAATGGTGCAGCAACCTGCTGCTTTTTCAGGCCACTTGTGCTCCAGTGGCTTCTCATGAAATAATTATCCCATC
Source organism: Oratosquilla oratoria (assembly GCF_046742065.1). Lineage (NCBI taxonomy): Eukaryota > Metazoa > Arthropoda > Malacostraca > Stomatopoda > Squillidae > Oratosquilla > Oratosquilla oratoria. Next base: position 48,521,096 of record NC_134788.1, on the reverse strand, counting down.
AAAACAAAGATGTGATGTACTGCATTTGTAAAACATTCCAGGCCAAAGTATATTTGTTACAGTAAGAACACGTACCTAGGGATTACGCGTAATCCCTAGGTACGTGTTCTTACTGTAACATATATATATTTATTCAACTTTGAAAAGATCTGTAGTCATTAATTATCATTTGTATAAACGCCTTTCCTAATCTGAACTTTATTTATTTTTTTGTATTGCTGCTCTGAGAGCACATAAAAAAGGAGGAGGGGGGGGCTCTTCTTGTTGTAAGGATTACCGATTACTGTCTTAATGGGATTGGGGTTGGTAGTTACTAACTGGGGTGCTTGGGTCTGTTGATGACACTAATGGCAGCGCTGCACCAATCCTTACACTCTTGTGGAGACGGGGGGGGGGGGGGAGGTCCTCTTCACCTTCCTCGCACAAATAGTCTCATTCAGCAGGGCAGAGCGCAGTTGAGGATTATTGGTCTCATGAGGTCTCTTGCTCCCTCCGCTGTTGTTGTTGTCATTATTCGCACCTCCCTGGCCTGATCAGTTTTTCAGAGGTTGTCTACAGCACTTTTTCCATGTAGAGTGAGCAATTTCCTAAATATGGGTGCCAAGCTGTTGTTGTCGCCATCGTCGTTCCTTAGACTGTGTGACCCAAGAGTCCCATTCTCCTTGAGGAACGCCATGGCTGGCTGGAATGGGGGTTTCCCCACAAATCCCTAATGGAGTGTATGTAGTATTATTGGCATGGGTAATTGTGCACAATGCACTCTTCCATGTGTTGTTGTATAATATGGGGTGGAGTGTTACTTCCCGGACATTCATCTGCACCGTGGTCGTTCAGCTGCCTCCAGCACTGTGGTGGCATCATCTACATCGTGAGAACACCCAATAGCATGGAAGGAATTGTGGGCCAAAGAATCACAAAAAGTCCTTCCTTGCCATTTTTGCAGATGGCACTCACAAATCCCTAGGCTGCTGCTACCGAGCTGTGCTACCATGTGGATTGTGACTAAGAGCTCCCAGTGAGGAGGAAGAAGAATTAGAAGAATTAGAAGAACAAGAAGAAGAGGAAGAAGAAGAAAAGATAGAGGTTAAATATACGGCAAGTCTTGGTCCCTGCCTTCACTCCATGACGACAATTCATTCAGTGGGAGTACATCTCAAGGAGCACCACGGTGCAACAGTTAGTTAGCCCTCCTTTTCCAATCCTCATATATTCAAGAGCTTCCCCACCTCTTGGTAAGATGAGGTGAAGATTTGCCAGACTTTGAAACAAGATTTATGACTGGTGCTGGATAATACCTGAAGGCATTCACTCTCCTGACGGGTTTCGAAAATGGGCAATTCCACCGTCCATCTTCCAGAACCACCACGAGCAGGTATCTATCATTGGGTCCTCATGCTTCAGTACTTAAGGATGAAGAAAATTTATATAAGAAAATATATTAAATTCCTTAACTAAACTATACATATATAGGAGCAGAGTATACTGTGGATTTCAGAGTATGTTCAAGTACTTTTTCTTTTAATTGATTTTTCTGTAACATCAATATACACTATCTCTCAATTTGTCCAGTCTGGAATTGAAATGAAATCACAGTCATGTTATTCCTGCTATGCTGAGCTTCTTTGTGCTGCATCTTCTGCTGAAGCACTAATTTCAACTTCTCTTTTTCTTTCTTGGTAAACATTACTTGAGAGAAATACAGAGAACATAAGAATAAAGGAGACTGCATGAGACCATAAGGCCTACACACAGAGAGAGAGAGAGAGAGAGAGAGAGAGAGAGAGACAGACAGTTTGGTAACCCAAAAGACTGTAGACGATAAAAACATTAGCATAAAAGTATTCTAAACAATTTTATGTTACATAGGAAAGTGTCCATGACAACAAGCACAGTAATGCTTTTACACTTGAAAATAAATATTATTTTCAACTTGGGCTTGTTTTTGCACTGGCCACCTATGTCAGTACAAAGGAATGCTCTTCCCTACGATACATCAAGACCACTATAAAGAATGATCTTGTCTGGTTGACTAAACTCTCTCATCTCCAGACAGTTATACAAATCAATATTATCTGTTATGAATAAACCTGTCTGAATTTTCCCAATCCTTTTCTGAAGGGCTTGGAAGAATATGCCAAGTGTTTCTGGGGTCCTTTTGCTCGTTATCAGAGAAGCAACTGGTACCTTCTGATCACTCTCATCAAGGACCGTGACACTGGTAAGCTTAACTTCGGGAGCTATTGTGCTACTGGAGTCAGCCGCATGAATGCACCTATGACCATACTTTTTCAATATATCTGCCTGAGACTCGGTCTGCAAACCAAGGAGAATGTCCTCTTTGCCTAAACCGTATTTAATATAACCCTGCGTCTTGTACAACAAGACAGATGATGGATCAACCTCCATCAATTCTTTTATCCAGTCGCAAACACTAACTGAAAATATGGAGAGCTTATCCAGCGGCTCCAATTCAGGTTCTTTAATGGAACTCAGTTCATCCTCTGATGGTAATAATGGATCTATGTCTCCCTCAGCAGCAGCAGCAGGCAAGGGGTCCTGAGGATCAGCTGACTTGTCTTCCCTATTCACACTAATCACCGTATTCTTTTGTCTGTAGTCTGCACTCGCTCCAGGAGCTACCTCATTGTTGTTTCTACTATTGTTGTGTTTATCACCTTCCCTTTCGTCAGGTAACAAGATAACTTCCTGAGGCTTAAGTGCCGGCTTCTCCATCTTGCCGTAACCCAAGAAATCCAAACAACACTGAGCTTTCACCTGGCCATCGGGGCTCCTTGCACACTGCATGAACCCACAGCGTTTTCCACCTATCCTTCTGCACAAGTACCAGGTTACTATGTCCGGACCGATTGCGTAATCTTCCTCTTTTTCGACCTCTATTTTGCAGTCCCTCTCCACAGCGCCTTTCCACCGAGCGTAGCCTTCCTCGCTCTTAAAGTCTTTGGCATTTGTTCTTAGGTTAATCTTATGCATAATCTGCATGTGCGATACCAAGTCATCTATTTTCTCGTACCTGCAAAACAAATTGAAAGAATCCTGATGAAAAACTTCAACAACAATCAAATTTCAAGAGCCATTATGAATTTTGTGCAAAGAATTTTTTCATTTGGTTTTCTTTGTATACAAAACCTGCTTGATTTTGTTTACATTCGACAAAAAAAAAAAAAAAAAAAGCAAGTAACGTGCTACCTTCGACCGCACAGGTCACATCTCATGTAGTGGTATCGGTGCTCGTCCAGCTCATCGGCATGGTTCATCACAGTGTGAGTGTTGAAAGAGGGTCTTGTCGTGAGGCATTCATCACAGTATGGGCACATGTATGCCACATCCACTGTGCTAACGTCAGACTCCTGAAATAAACAACAATGAATTATTTCTTCATATTTCGAAGGCATATGCAAAAGACATTACAATAAACTTATGAAATGAAAGCCACTACTTACCTGCACCATTTCGTATGATTTTTCTCCCAACGTTTCACAGACCCAGAAGGTGCTAGGATCTTCAGTTGTTTTACGATGTCTACCAGAATAACGGTTCTCTTCCATCATACCTTGTCGTTTAACAACATTCTCAAACACCTTATCTTGCCCTGCTAAAACAAGATAAGAGAATAAAGCTTCAGTCTCATATTTATATTCTCATTCAACATAAAAGAATTCATACACCTTGGAAGAATTTGGTATCTTTCTTACAGCTAGTTCCATTTGCCCCTTTCAGACCTGTGATAAATAGCTTCTAGTGATGTTCCTAGGATCTACTTACAGCCTATCTATCTCTGTGATGATTCGGTTTAATGTCATGAGTCCCACCCCCTTTATCGGGGTGCTCCTAACAGAGGGCCTTGTACATACATATACCAAGGCTTTTTCCCCCTTACAAGGGGGGTAGCCAAAAAGGAAATGGCATAAAATCATTCCCACCCATTCCATCCCTGAATACACTCCACACCCCTCCACCCTCCCTCTCATCTTAGCACCTCCTGGATGATGGGTCCCTGCACCTTGTCCACTGCCCTGGGTCAGAAATAGTGTCGCAAGAGACAGCACATCCACAGCAAGGCCGCTTCATTAAATCGGCGACCCCCACTCTCCGTCCCCCCATGCATAAAGGAGAGGACGGGGAGAAATCCCTTAGGGCTACGTCAAAATTTGCTCACACATACTACCTCATCCCCCATCCACCCGCCCATTCCACCTCATGTATCACAACATCATCCATATACAACCATTCTCCATTCACCCGTCTTCTGTCCTCTCCCATCCTTCCTCAACAGACATTCCCCTCTTCCCCAAAGCCCCCTTCACCCCATCCATCCACCTCATCCTAGGATGTCCCCTTATGTTCACTTCCTCCACATCTGCCTTCCATACCTCTTTTACTAGTCTTTCTTCACTCATTCTTTCCATGTGTCCAAACCATCCTAATACTCTTTCATCCACCCTATCTCCCAGCTCCCTTTCCACCCCTGTTCTCCTCCTCACCTCCTCATTTCTCACTCTATCTAGCCTAGTAACCCCCATCATACTTCTCAGACACTTCATCTCAAACACATTCAAGTTCCTTCTCTCTTCCTCTCTCATGTTCCATGTTTCTGCTCCATACAGTGCTGTTGGCACAATCACTCCTTCATACAGTCTCCTCTTAGCATCCATTCCCAGATTCCTATTCCTCATTACACTTTTTAAACCACCAAGGCATTTACTTGCTTCTCTCAATCTACATTCTACCTCCACCTTCACTCCACCCTTTCCTGCCATATTTGCACCCAAATATCTAAAACTATCCACTTCCTCCAGTTGCTCTCCTTTAATGCTCACTTCCAGATTACTGCCACTTTCACCCCTTGTACATCTCATCACTTTACTTTTACCTACATTTATCTTCAGCTTTCTTCTATCACACACTCTCCCAAACTCTGTCACCAGCTTCCTCAATCCCTCCTCCGATCCTGCCATAAGCGCAGTGTCGTCCGCAAACAACAGCTGGCTCACCTCCCACTTTTCTCCATTTTCCTTAACCATCTCCAATCCCTGACCCACTACCCTTGCATTCACCTCTCGCACCACCCCATCCATGTATAAGTTGAACAGCCAGGGTGACATAATGCATCCCTGACGAAGTCCCACCTTTACCTCAAACCACTCACTCTCTCCATTTCTAATCCTGACACAAGCTCTACTACTCTCATAAAAACTCTTGACAGCTCCCAGAAGCTTTCCTCCTATCCCGTATATCTGCATAACCTCCCACAGTGCCTTTCTGTCTACCCTGTCGTAAGCCTTTTCCAGATCCATAAAGGCCCAGAATACATCCTTCCCCTTACCTATAGCTTTCTCACATATCTGTCTTACCACAAAAATCTGATCTACACAACCTCTACCTGTCCTAAACCCACACTGTTCCTCACCAATTACTCCCTCTGTTCCTCTCCTAATCCTCTCAATCAAGATCCTCCCATAAGCCTTCCCAACTACACTTAACAAGCTAATCCCTCTGAAACTACTAAATTCACACTTGTCCCCCTTTCCCTTGTAAAGAGGAACTATACACGCACTCCTCCAGTCCTCTGGCACTCTACCCTCTCTCCAGCAAACATTAAATAACCTCACCAACCAGTCCATCACTATACCTCCTTATTTAAGACATTCTGCATGGCATCCATCCAGACCAGGTGCCTTACCTGCTTTCATCATCTTAACAAGTGTAATTTGAATAAAGCAAGGACTGACGTCATATTTTTCTGGTGTTTGATCAAACATTTTGGTGTTTTATGATTTTTTTTTTTTATTTGACCAAATGACAAGAATCTTGTCATTGGAGTATAATGGATTAATCCAGGAGGTTATGTACTGGTACACAAGATGATTACGCTGTCCAAAATATTGGGCCTTTCATATTATGAGGGGCCATCAACAGAACATTCATGGTTTCCAGGCTATGCCTGGACTATTGCCAACTGTTCAGGATGTGACAGCCACATGGGATGGAAATTTACTGCTGTCAAGAGGAAACTTAAACCTCAAAAGTTTTACGGAATTTCTCATAAGTCAGTTTGTGCTAAACTAATTGTGGATGATGCTGATGGAGAGGAAAAGTATGTTATTTAGTTGGACAGAGTTGATGGATATGGAAACTTAAAGAGATTAAAATGAATTTTGAGGACTGTAATCCTGTGGTGGGGGGAAAAGAATACTGCCACCAAGTATTTCCACTTGGATCGTAAGAGGCGAGAGAAACGGCTGACGTCATATTTTTCTGGCGTTTGATCAAACATTTTGGTGTTTTATGATTTTTTTTATTTGACGAAATGACAAGAATCTTGTCATCGGAGTTTAATGGGTTAATGGACTATGTAGTGGTAGATAGGAGTATAAAAGGAAGAGTTAAGGATGTACATGTGCTAAGGGGAGAGGGTGGGGAATATCAATCATTTTTTGGTGGAAGGTAAGCTCAGAGTGGAGGATAGATGGGGAAGGAGGAAAAGGACAAAAGGTAGTGAGGTACTTAGAGTGAACTCTTTAAATGAAAAGGAAAAGGAGTACAAGAAGAAGCTGAGAGAGGAGTGGGAGGGAGTGAAGGATAGAGTAGAGCTAAGAGTGGAGGAGGAATGGGGATGGTTCAAGGAGGGAGTCACAAAGTGTGCAAAGATGGTTTGTGGAACAAGAAGGACGGGAGGAAATAGAAGGAAGGGTAGTGAATGGTGGGATGAGGAAACAAAGAAGGTTGTAGAAGAGAAGAAGCGAGCTTTCACATATTGGTTACAAAATAGGACGAGGGAGTCATATGAGAGGTACAAAGAAAAGAAAAGAGAAGTAAAGCACGAGGTAAAGGAGGCAAAGAGGAGAGCAGATGTGAAATGGGGTCAGAGTATGACAGAAAATTTTGAAAGTAATCAAAAGATGTTTTGGAAAGATATTAAGAGAGGAAGAGGAGGCGAATCAAGTAGAGAAGAAAAGGTAAAAGGTGAAGATGGGGAGATGATAATGGAAGAGAAGGCAGTAAGGGGAAGATGGGCAGAGTATTTTAGGGAGTTGCTAAATGTGAAGGAGGATAGGGAGGAAAGATAGTTGCAGTGGGAAGTGCTAAGAAAATGACCATGATGAGTGAAGAAAATGGAGAAGAAATATGGAATGATGAAGTGAAAGCAGCTGTTAAGATGATGAGAGCAGGCAAGGCACCTGGTCTGGATGGATGCCATGCAGAATGTCTAAAAAAAGGAGGTACAGTGATGGTGGACTGGCTGGTGAGGTAATGTTTGCTGGAGAGAGGGTAGAGTGCCGAAGGACTGGAGGAGTGCCTGTATAGTTTCACTTTACAAGGGAAAAGGGGTCAAGTGTGAGTGTAGTAGTTTCAGGGGGATTAGCTTGTTAACATAAGAACATAAGAAATAAAGGAGACTGCAAAAGACCATAAGGCCTACACTAGGCAGCTCCGTATCCATCACCACCTGTCATCCCCATCCATAAAGTTGTCTAATCGTTTTTTAAAACAACTGATAGTTTCAGCGCTTACTACATGGTTACTAAGTTTATTTCATTCATCAACCACCCTATTAGTACACCAATTCTTGCCTATTTCCTTCTTAAATCTAAATTTGTCCAGTTTATACCCATTACTGCGAGTCCTGCCCTGTTGTTTTATTATGATGACCTTGTTTGCATCACCCTTGTTATAGCCTTTGATCCACTTGAACACTTCTATTAGATCACCCCGCACTCTGCGTCTTTCCAGAGAGTGTAAGTTTAGGTGCCTAAGCCTCTCTTCGTAAGGCAAATTTCCGAGTCCTTGTATCATTTTGGTCATTCTTCTCTGTACTGATTCTAGTGAATTTACGTCCATTCTGTAGGACGGAGACCAAAACTATACCGCATAGTCAAGGATGGGTCTAACTATCGCTAGATAGAGTTTAATAGTTACCTCTGCACTTCTATTCGTTACCATCCTAGCAATGAAGCCTAATGCTCTGTTAGCTTTATTTCTGGCGCTAATACACTGCTTCCTGGTTTTAAGGTCCGGACTCACCAGAACTCCCAAGTCCCTCTCGCACTCAGATTTTTCTAAAAATGTGTTATCTAAGTTGTATCTATTTTCGGGGTTGTGTAGCCCTACGTTTAACACGCTACACTTAGAGATATTGAAGTTCATTTGCCATTTCACCGACCATGTTAACAGCTTATTAAGGTCATCCTGCAGAATCTGGGCGTCGTCTCCTGACCTAATTAGGCGTCCTATTTTAGTGTCGTCCGCAAACTTACTAACATCACTATTCAACCCTTCGTCTAAGTCGTTTATATACATAATGAACAACAAGGGACCCAAAACCGAGCCATGGGGGACCCCGCTAGTAACATTGCCCCACCTAGACTTTATTCCAGTTGGGAAGGCTTACGGGAGGATCTTGATTGAAAGGATTAGGAGAGGAACAGAGGGAGCAATTGGTGAGGAACAGTGTGGATTTAGGACAGGTAGAGGTTGCGTACAGTAGATCAGATTTTTGTGGTAAGACAAATATGTGAGAAAGCTATAGGAAAAGGTAAAGATGTTTTTTGGGCTTTTATGGATCTGGAAAAGGCTTATGACAGGGCAGACAGGAAGGCACTATGGGAGGTTTTGCAGATATACGGGATAGGAGGAAAGCTTCTAGGAGCTGTCAAGACTTTATACAAGAGTAGTAGAGCATGTGTCAGGATTAGAAATGGCGAGAGTGAGTGGTTCGAGGTAAAGGTGGGACTTCGTCAGGGATGAGTTATGTCGCCCTGGCTGTTCAACTTATACATGGATGGGATGGTGCAAGAGGTAAATGCAAGGGTGGTGGGTCAGGGATTGGAGATGTTTAAAGAAAATGGAGAAAAGTGGGAGGTGAGCCAGCTGTTGTTTGCGGACGACACTGCACTTGTAGCAGGATCAGAGGAGGGATTGAGGAAATTGGTGACAGAGTTTGGGAGAGTGTGTGAAAGAAGAAAGTTGAAGATAAATGTGGGTAAAAGTAAAGTGATGAGATGTACAAGGGGTGTAAGTGGCAGCAGACTGGAAGTGAGCATTAAGGGAGAGCAACTGGAGGAAGTGAATAGTTTTTAGATAATTGGGTGCGAATGTGGCAGGAAAGGGTGGAGTGGAGGTGGAGGTAGAATGAATATTGAGAGAAGCGAGTAATTGCCTTGGTGGATTAAAAAGTGTAATGAGGAATGAATGCTAAGAGGAGATTGTATGAAGGAGTGATTGTGCCAACAGCACTGTATGGGGCAGAAACATGAAACATAAGAGAGGAAGAGAGAAGGGGAGTTTGAATGTGTTTGAGATGAGGTGTCTGAGTAATATGATAGGGGTTACCAGGCTGGATAGAGTGAGGAATGAGGAGGTGAGGAGGAGAACAGGGGTGGTAAGGGAGTTGGGAGATAGGGTGGATGAAAGAGTATTGGTATGATTTGGACGCTTGGAAAGAATGAGTGAAGAAAGACTAGTAAAAGAGGTATGGAAGGCAGATGTGGAGGGAGTGAACATGAAGGGGTGACCTAGGATGAGATGGATGGGGTGAAAGGGGCTTTGGGGAAGAAGGGGAATGTCTGTTGAGGAAGGACGGGAGAGGATAGAAGACAAGGGTGAATGGAGAATGGTTGTATATGGATGATGTTGCGATGCATGAGGTGGAATGGGGGGTGAGGTAGTATGTGTGAGAAAAATTTGATGCAGCCCGAAGGGATTTCTCCCCATCTTCTCCTTTTCTGCATGAGGGGACGGAGAGGGGGGGGTCGCCGATTTAATGAAGAGGCCTTGCTGTGGATGTGCTGTGTCTTGCGACAGTGCTTCTGACCCAGGGCAGTGGACAAGATGCAGGGATGACCCGTCATCCTGGAGGTGCCAAGATAGGAGGGAAGAGGGTAGAGGGGAGTGGAGTATGTCAGGGATGAAATGGGTGGGAGTGGTTTCTATGTCTTTGTTTTTTTGCTACCTCCCTTGTATGGGGGAAAAAAGCCTTTGGTATATGTATGTACAGCAATGTTCAAATCAATAATACTAATTTGATAACTTCTTGGGAGTTTTGTTGTTGCCCTCCCTCTCAATCAAATGCCACCTTACCGTGAGATGGAGCTGCTGGTTGTAGCCCTTTCTGAGCAGAGGCTCCTGAGTACGTTATCACAATTTTCCCTGGCGTAGACTGTAAAAACAGAAAGCCTACCATGAGTGTTCATGTACGACAACACACAGTGAAATTGGTCACATGCACTGGAAATCTACAAATAAACTGCTGATGGGTTGTACATAAGTAAAGAGTGTCCTCCTAATAGTTTTATTTAGAGCCAACCTACATGATCACCTCCGTCCATCTGGCAGTGTTGCCCCAAGGAGATGATGACTCATGTTCTTCAGATCAAAGCTAAGACCTCTGTCCAACTTTGACTCTATCTTCCACCAGTTCTCTTTCTCCCATTCCCGGTTAGTGTGGGTGTGCTGTGTCTTGCTGCATTGCTTCTGACCTGGGCAGTGGGCAGGAGAGAGGGATGACCCTTCATCCACGAGGAGCTACGATGAGAGGGAAACAAGGGTGGTGGATGAGAGTAGAAGGGGTCGAATTGGCTACCTACCTCCCTGATAAGGGGGAAGAACCCCTTGGTATACCAAGGGGTTCTTCCCCCTAATCAGGGAGGTAGGTAGCCAATTCAAAGACCCATTCTACTCTCATCCACCACCCTTGTTTCCCTCTCATCGTAGCTCCTCGTGGATGAAGGGTCATCCCTCTCTCCTGCCCACTGCCCAGGTCAGAAGCAATGCAGCAAGACACAGCACACCCACAGCAAGGCTGCTCACTTAATCAGTAACCCCTTTTCAGTCCCCTCGTGCAGAAAATAGAGAAGACGGGGAGAAATCCCTTTGGGCTGCATCAAAATACCATCCACACATCAATAAAGTATCATCTACGTGTTGTATTACAATAGGTTTATTTCCGTGTCGATATACAAACTTACGATAATAAAACACATACAAAATTCCAATATTTCTTCCCAGAAGTAATATTAACTACTGTGAGGCTGACAACTGCTAATGAACTTTAGGACAAGAGTTACCGAGCCTGGGTAACTTCCGTTTCTGTGAAACCAAGCTTACAGATGAACTACTATATCAATTATTTTCTTTTTTACAATTTTATGAAAACTTGTGGAAAAGCAATTTGAAGTATGCACAACATACCGGAGAAGAGTGTCATACGGCACAATCTACTATTTCTAATTAATTTTCTCAAAATCTATCTCGAGTGGGCCATGTCCTTATTGAATATGATGATGCCTATGTTGGCGTTATGAGGCACGAGTGAGAATGCCAGCATTGGCTTCCTGATTATATCTATTTTGTAATTGTTGCTGAGTGACCCTTTTATTCTGTGAACAGACCCGATTGCTTTTTCAGTGGTTACAAACCTTCTAGGTCAAAGAGAACAAGCGGAACAGCCGTAACTTTATATTTCATGTGTGCATTGTGACATCATTGTACGTCAGGCAGCTAATGTGCATGCAAATATTTGAGTTGCGTTGAAGAGGGAACATGGTGTAAGACTAGCTTTCTATTCGACATGTTTGGGGTTTTTCTTATATAAAATTTCAAAAGGGTATGTTTGTCAACATGTACTGACAGTGAGATATGAAGGCAAGAAACGCAAAGAAACAATTCACTCTGTGTTGCTCAAGTGTTGTTGTTGACTCTTTTCTTTCTTCCTGTTTTTAGTGCAAATCATTATGTAACTAGGGACTGTGTTGAATGCTGGGAAGTGGTTCATCCATGGTGAAACAAAACCCCAACATGAATCACTGTTTCTTTAATGCCCCAATGAAATCCAATAAAAATTTTGGGATAAAATGTGAAAAATATCACTTACAAACACTGCACTTCTTTTATAATTTATAATTTATCAGTTCTATACATTTTTCATCTATACTGCTAATAGTTTTTTCATAGAGGGTGACAATTTTTGTTTTATCATTGGGACTTGATATCTTGGCACCAGTATTTTGTCACATTTATGCTTTTAACTCCGAAACTTTTTTTCTCTATATATAAAATTTTGTTTATACAATACCTATCCTTTTTCAAGATCATCGTTGAATTATGCCTCTAAGAGTAAAAATATAGCTTTCAGAAATACAATTATGATTTTTTTTTCTATGAAATCTGGGCATTCACAGAAGAATCCAGTGTGGTATAACTCTTACACATTGAGTAATAAGTTAACAAGATCATTTCTTTGAAAGCTTCTGGTTTCCTACAAAAAATCAACAGATCACAGTAGGGGTGTGCCAATTAATCAGCAAAAATTGGCATTTTTTAGAACAGGATTCAGCATTGTTAGTAATTTGCCGATGCTGATGGCAATTAAGTAATTCATTATTATTCATTGTTCTGGTGGTTGTATAGAGCCATGCAGCATATGTGCTCTATGAGATACCACTACCAAATAATCATGACTTTAATTTTTCACACTGCATCACAATCATAGGGAATGAGGTGACTAGGAATATGCTGTGGTAGTGGTAAACCTACACTGCCGTCTGGTGCCATAACACACGTTTCGAAAATATTATGCAGAGGTGTTAAAATCTGCAGACATGAGGACATACGACCGGAGAAACTTTTAAAATAGCAGCACAAGTTGTAGTAAATGTTGGAGCATATTATATTAACTTTCAATTTTATTTTTACATTTCTTATACAAAATTAAGCTAAAAACATATATATTTATAGGGATCCAGCAAATTTACTAACAACAATTCAACATGCTCAATATATCGATATACAGGGGTCCCTCAAATAACGCGGATTCGAATAACACGGATTCAATCATACGCGGATTTTATTTCAAAACCATCTCAAATGTAGGGAACCGTTTTAAAATTCGCGCCGAGTCGGGCACGCATACGCACACATGCGGCAACATCACAAACAATTTTACCACCCTAACCAGTTAAAGTGTAATGTTTCTTTCGTTTGGAACACAACTAATAAGTCTGATAATGACTGCGCTTGTCGTGTCTTAATTTCTCTTATGAGGTTCTTGTTGTTACTGGCGGTGGTGGTTTGGGAGATAAAAAACAGACATATACACGCTTACACACGTGTAGACACGCACATGTAGACACGTGTTAGACAACCAGTGTATGTTGTGAATGCGCGTGCGTGTACACACAAATACGAACACAGACACACGCACGTACATGCTTACTTGTACATGTTAACAGACACATACACGCACGCACACACATACACACACACGCCACACACACATACATACACCACACACACACACACACGCCACACACACATACATACGCCACACACACACACATATACATACGCCACACACACACACAATGTGTATACGCCACATACACTCATGTATATACGCCACATACACATATACATATACGCCATATACACATGTATATACGCACAAACACATACATACGCCACAAACGCCACATACATACACCACACACACGTGCGCACACACACATACATACGGTTCTTGGTATTTAATATGGAAAGTCAGCATAAGCGGATTTGGTCATACGCGGTAATTTCAGGAACCTAACCCCCGTGTTATTTGAGGGACTCCTGTACACAATTCATCAAAAAAAGTTAGGTTAGGTTAGGTTGGTTTGGTTATGTTGGTTAAGTTAGGTTAGTTATATATTTAAAATTAGAATATTTTTTTCCCAATGAACTGTGTATATCGATAAATCGTGCTTATCGATGAACTGTCAGTAAATTGTTTTTGATGAATTGTTGTCAGTGAATTGTTGTTGGTAAATTTGCCTAGTCGGTAAATTGTTGTCGATAAATTTGCCTAGACCCATATTTATAAATATATATTTCTATATTTCTAAAAGCAAAGTTTCTACAACAGAAATTAAGCAGAGTAAATCATCTGGATGTCCATGACTGTTGATTTTACCCGCTTATAGTGTGAAAATATGGCAGATGGATTTACTCCCACTTACTCCGCAGCAATTTATAGCCAAATGGATCATTTATAAAGAATTTTTTTATGAATTTGACAAGTAAATACATAACAATACATCTTTATGCTTTTTGACCCATGGAATGCGGCAGTACTAAGGTGAATCAGCATGTTGGAGGGAAAGGAGAAAAAAGAAAAAAAAAAAAAGTTTTTTGTTTCTTTTTGGATTTTATGCCCAGACACAGCTTTTGGAGAGAGAGAGAGAGAGAGAGAGAGAGAGAAAGAGAGAGAGAGAATTCCATGGGTGAAACATTAGTAGAGATTGAGTCAGGTTTAGGTTTTAACTATTAAGTCAGGATTAAGAAATTGATTAATAAATTTTACTCTGCATATGTGTTTTATTAAAACCATGCATTAAATGATTCAAGTTACTTGAAGTTAGTAGTTATATCAAAATCTATGAAATATATAATTTTGACCTCTTTTTCAACCAATAGAAAATAATACAATCATACAATGATAATCATAAAGTAGTCAATCAATAAGCACTTCATTAAGTTCATTCAATCATCAGCATCCAAGAGCACAACAATTGACATGTATAAATCTACATAGATTATAAAGCAACTAAAAATAGTTCAATTAGTATTAAAATAAATAAATAAAGCAAATAAAAATAGTTTAATTAGTATTAAAAACTGATATACTGTAATTATATAAATTGGAATCAGCAACTAAGAGTGAATTGGAATTGGTATCAGCAACTAAGAGTAAATAGGAATCAGCATTGGCATCAATAACAAAATGGAATCAGCACACCCCTAGATAACAGTATAATTAATTACTAAGATATAAGAAAAATGACATTAAATTATTAAACTTTTACATTTTTCAATGTATTTCCATAAAAGTTGGAACAGAATAATTCTACCCTGCCAATCATTTACAGAAAAGAGATCAGTCTAGCGTAATCATTTCAATATGTGCATACCGACAACCTTAACCCATTAAACTCCGATGACAGGATTCTTGTCATTTGGTCAAATAAAACATACATATACCAAGACTTTTTTCCCCCTTACAAGGGGGGTAGCCAAAAAGAAAAAGGCACAAAATCCTTCCCTGAATACACTCCACACCCCTCCACCCTCCCTCTTATCTTAGCACCTCCTGAAATGACGGGTCATCCCTGCACCTTGTCCACTGCCCTGGGTCAGAAACAGTGTCGCAGGACACGTCACATCCACAGCAAGGCCGCTTCATTGAATCGGCGACCCCCCCTCTCCGTCCCCCCATTGCATAAAATGAGAGGACGGGGAGATATCCCTTCGGGCTGCGTCAAAATTTGCTCACACATACTACCTCACCCCCCCATTCCACCTCATGCTATCACAACATCATCCATATACAACCATTCTCCATTCACCCCTGTCTTCTGTCGTCTCCCGTCCTTCCTCAACAGACATTTCCCTCTTCCCCAAAGCCCCCTTCACCCCATCCATCCACCTCGTCCTAGGACGTCCCCTCATGTTCACTCCCTCCACATCTGCCTTCCACACCTCTTTTACTAGTCTTTCTTCACTCATTCTTTCCATGTGTCCAAACCATCCTAATATTCTTTCATCAACCCTATCTCCCAGCTCCTTTTCCACCCGTTCTCCTCCTCACCTCCTCATTTCTCACTCTATCTAGCCTAGTAACCCCCATCATACTTCTCAGACACTTCATCTCAAACACATTCAAACTCCTTCTCTCTTCTTCTCTTATGTTCCATGTTTCTGCCCCATACAGTGCTGTTGGCACAATCACTCCTTCATACAGTCTCCTCTTAGCATCCATTCCCAAATGTCTATTCCTCATTACACTCTTTAATCCACCAAGGCATTTACTCGCTTCTCTCAATCTAAATTCTACCTCCACTTTCACTCCACCTTTTCCTGCCACATTTGCACCCAAGTATCTAAAATTATCCACTTCCTCCAGTCGCTCTCCCTTAATGCTCACTTCCAGTTTACTGCCACTTTCACCCCTTGTACATCTCATCACCTTACTTTTACCCACATTTATCTTTAGCTTTCTTCTATCACATACTCTCCCAAACTCTGCCACCAACTTCCTCAATCCCTACTCCGATCCTGCCACAAGCGCAGTGTCGTCCGCAAACAACAGCTGGCTCACCTCCCACTTTTCTCCATTTTCTTTAAACATCTCCAATCCCTGACCCACTATCCTTGCATTTACCTCTCGCACCACCCCATTCATGTATAAGTTGAACAGCCAGGGCGACATAACGCATCCTTGACGAAGTCCCACCTTTACCTCGAACCACTCACTCTCTCCGTTTCCAATCCTGACACAAGCTCTACTATTCTCATAAAAACTCTTGACAGCTCCCAGAAGCTTTCCTCCTATCCCGTATATCTGCATAACCTCCCACAGTGCCTTCCTGTCTACCCTATCATAAGCCTTTTCCAGATCCATAAAAGCCCAAAAAACATCCTTCCCCTTTCCTATAGCTTTCTCACATATCTGTCTTACCACAAAGATCTGATCTACACAACCTCTACCTGTCCTAAATCCACACTGTTCCTACCAATTACTCCTTCTGACGTCAGTCCTCGCACGAAGCGAGGACTGACGTCATATTTTTCTGGTGTTTGATCAAACATTTTGGTGTTTTATGATTTTTTGTTTTATTTGACCAAATGACGAATCTTGTCATCGGAGTTTGGGTTAAGGCAGATGTTGCATCACTATGTAAAGTCAGAGTAGGAGGGAAAAGATTGCTACCACCAAGTCTTCCTACTTGAGTCGTAAGAGGCAACAAAAAATGGGACGGGGGATAGGATTAGGAGTCCTGCTACCTGTAGCCCCAAAGGGCACATTCCTAAAAAAAGTAAAGACATAAGAGGATCTAAGAGTTTTCCAACCAGTACCCTAAGGTTTGGGTCTTTTAATGTGCGTGGATGTGGTACAGATGAGAGTAAAAGGGAAGAAATAGGCAGTATGTTTGTGATAAGAGAGATGAATGTGCTGGCTTTGAGTGAAACTAAATTGAGAGGGAGGGGTGAGTGTGAGTTTGGTAGTGTAGCTGGGAGGTTCTCAGGAGTGAAGAGAGGGAGAGGGAGAGAAGGGGTGGCTATACTAGTAAGTGAAGAGATAGGTAAGCATGTAGTGGAGTGGAAGGAGGTTCCTCCAAGGTTGATGTGGTTGAAGGTGAAGCTGGGAAGGGAGATGAGGGTTTTTGTAAGTACATATGGGCCTGGTAGTGAGAACAGCATAGAGGAAAGGGACCCTTTTGGGGTAGATTTAAATGAGTGCATAGAGGGATTAGGGAGAAATGTCAATGTAGTTGTATTGGGAGACCTTAATGCTAGGGTAGGAAACAAACCAATAGGTGGAGTGTTTGGGAAGTATGGAGTTCCAGGTAAAAATTGTAGTGGAGAATTGATGGTGGAGATGCGTCTTGAAAGAGAGTTGACGATAGCAAATACCGTGTTTAGGAAGAAAGTCAAGCATAAGTTCACATGGGAGAGGGTGGTGGATGGAAGGGTGGCAGATAGAGCATTAATGGACTATGTAGTGGTGACCAGGAGTATGGTAGGAAGAGTTAAGGATGTACATGTTCTAAGGGAAGAGAGTGGGGAATATCAAATCTAATTCTGGAAGGTAAATTGAGAGTGGAGAATAGGTGGAGAAAGAGGAAAAGGGCAGAAGGTAGGGAGGTACTTAGAGTGAACTGCTTAAATGAGAAAGAAAAGGAGAAGGAGTATAAGAGGAAGCTGAGAGAGGAGTGAGAGGGAATGGAGGAGGAATGGGGATGGTTCAAGGAGGGGGTCATAAGGTGTGCAAAGATGGTGTGTGGAACAAGGAGGGTGGGAGGAAATAGAAGGAAGGGTAGTGAGTGGTGGGATGAGGAAGCAAAGAAGGCTGTAGAAGAGAAGAAGCAGGCATTCATAGATTGGCTACAAATTAGGACGAGGGAATCGTATGAGAGGTACAAAGTAAAGAGAAGGGAAGTTAAGCATAAGATAAAGGAACCAAAGACAAGAGCAGATGTGAAATGGGGTCAGAGTATGACAGAAAATTCTACAAGTAATAAAAAGATGTTTTGGAGAGAAATTATGAGAGGAAGAGGAGGTGAATCAAGTAGAGAAGAAAAGGTAAATTGTGCAGATGGAGAGATGATAATGGAAGAGAAGGCAGTGAGAGGAAGATGGGCAGAGTATTTTAGGGAGTTGCTAAATGTGAAGGAGGATAGGGAAGGAAAGGTAGTTGCAGTGGGAAGCGCTAAGAAAATGAGAGTGATGAGTGAGGAAAATGGAGGAAAAATATGGAATGATGAAGTGAAAGCAGGCCTTAAGATGATGAAAGCAGGTAAGGCACCTGGGTTGGATGGATGCCATGCAGAATGTCTGAAGAAAGGAGGTACAGTTATGGTGGACTGGCTGGTGAGGTTATTTAATGTTTAAGAGAGGGTAGAGTGACGGAGGACTGAAGGAGTGCCTGTATATTTCCGCTTTACAAGGGAAAGGGGGATAAGTGTGAGTGTAGTAGTTTCAGAGGGATCAGCTTGTTGAGAGTAGTTGGGAAGGCTTATGTTAGGATCTTGATTGATAGGATTAAGAGAGGAACAGAGGGAGTAATTGGTGAGGAACAGTGTGGTTTTAGGACAGGTAGAGGTTGCGTAGATCAGATTTTTGTGGTAACACATGTGAGAAAGCTATAGGAAAAGGTAGGGACATTTTTTTTTTTTTTATGGATTTGGAGAAGGCTTACGACAAGGTAGACAGGAAGGCACTGTGGGAGGTACTGCACACATATGGGATAGGAGAAAAGCTGTTAAGAGCAGTCAAGAGTTTTTACGAGATTAGTAGAGCTTGTGTTAGGATTAGAAATGGAGAGTGATTGGTTTGAGGTAAAGGTGGGACTTGGTCAGGGATGTGTTATGTCGCCCTGGCTGTTCAATCTATACATGGATGGGATGGTGCAAGAGGTGAATGCAAGGGTAGTGGGTCAGGGGTTGGAGATGGTTAAAGAAAATGGAGAAAAGTGAGAAATAAGCCAGTTGTTGTTTGCTGACGACACTGCGCTTGTAGCTGGATCAGAGGAGGGACTGAGGAAGCTAGTGACAGAGTTTGAGGTGTGTGAAAGAAGGAAGCTGAAGATAAATGTGGGTAAAAGTAAGGTGATGAGATGTACAAGGGGTGAGAGTGACAGCAGGATGGAAGTGAGCATAAAGGGAGACTGGAGGAAGTGGATAGTTTTAGATACTTGGGTGCAAATGTGGCAGGAAAGGGAGGAGATGGAGTGGAGGTAGAATGTAGATTGAGATAAGCGAGTAAATGCCTTGGTGGATTAAAAAGTGTAATGAGAAATAGACATCTGGGGATGGATGCTAAGAGGAGATTATATGAAGGAGTGATTGTGCCAACAGCACTGTAAGGGGCAGAAACATGGAATATAAAAGAGGAAGAGAGAAGGAGTTTGAATGTGTTTGAGATTAAATGTCTGAAGGGTATGATAGGGGTTACTAGGCTAGTGTGAGAAATGAGGAGGTGAGGAGGAGAACAGGGGTGGAAAGGGAGTTGGGAGATAGGATTGATGAAAGAGTATTAGGATGATTTGGACACATGGAAAGAATGAGAGAAGAAAGATTAGTAAAAGAGGTGTGGAAGAAGTGAATATGAGGGGGTGTCCTAGGATGAGATGGATGGATGGGGTAAAAGGGGCATTACGAAAGACAGGAATGTGCTGAGGAAGGATGGTAGAGGACAGAAGATGGGGGTGAATGGAGAATGGTTGTGTATGGATGATGCTGTGATGCATGAGGGGGAGTGGGTGGGGGATGGGGAAGTATGTATGAGAAATAATTTGGCGCAGCCCGAAGGGATTTCTCCGCGTCTTCTTTTCTTCATGAGGGGACGCGGAGGGGGGGGGGGGTTGCTGAATTAATGAAGCAGCCTTGCTGTGGATGTGCTGTGTCTTGTGACACTGCTTCTGACCCAGGGCAGTGGACAGGATGCAGGGATGACCTGTCATCCAGGAGGTGCCAAGATGAGAGGGAGGGAGGAGGGTGGAGGGGTGGAGGGGAGTGGAGTATGTAGGGGATGGAATGGGTGGGAGTGGTTTCTATGCCTTTTTCTTTTTGGCTACCCCCGTGTAAGGGGGGAAAAAGCCTTTGGTATATGTATGTAGGAGAGTATAGGATGAAGTGTTCAGTGTATATGTGGTGCATTGTTTTACTGTTAACCCATTAAACTTCGATGACAAGATTCTTGTCATTTGGTCAAATAAAACAAAAAATCATAAAACACCAAAATGTTTGATCAAACACCAGAAAAATATGACGTCAGTCCTCACTTCGCTCGCGAGGACTGACGTCATATTTTTCTGGTGTTTGATCAAACATTTTGGTGTTTTATGATTTTTTGTTTTATTTGACCAAATGACAAGAATCTTGTCATCCGAGTTTAATGGGTTAAAGATCAGAGAGAAGTATGAAACAACCACATCTACCACAGGGATTCTGGCATCTGTCTTCAGAGCGCAACAAAGATTTGATCAACATTGACTCTTTGTACCTCTTCACCTAAAATTGGCAGTCTATATCTGATGGGATTGCCCTAGAAATTGGGGAGAAAAAAAAAAGGAAGTAAATGAACACATCTCCAATGTCCATCTCACAGGAACATCACGAGCAGGTGCTTAGTGTCCATTCCCGACGACAAACATCTACCACTCCTGCTAACATTACAACTAGCACTGTGGTTCTTAATCTTTTTCACCCTATTCTCCTTTTCATGAATTCTCAGTATTCCTGTGGCTCCATGGGCATCCACAGGGGGAGGGAGGGGCAAATGCACCCCCCCCCAATTTTATGAGGAAAAAAAAAAATAATAATAATATGATTGATGAAAGTCAAAATGTAGCTTATGTATATCATGTAAATATATGTGTATGTGGCCAATTTGAAGAATCTTGATACAACTTTATAGAGTACCATTAACCACATAATATGTGGTTAATGGTACTCTATAAAGTTGTATCAAGATTCTTCAAATTGGCCACATACACATATATTTACATGATATACATAAGCTACATTTTGACTTTCATCAATCATATTATTATTATTATTTTTTTTTTCCTCGTAAAATTGGGGGGGGGGTGCATTTGCCCCTCTCTCCCCCTGTGGATGCCTGTATATCTTTAATGTTCCCCTGGATGCAAGTTACAGCAGACACCCCTGTGTGGCTCCCCTTCCATTTTCTCCCAAATCCTCCCTGCCCCCTTCCCGATAAAATAAATAATAATGATGACAATAAAATAAAACAACAATGACATGTTAATGGAGAGAAACCCTTTCTTTTATTACAAAGTTGACAATCATAATTATATAAGTTCGGCCGGGACAATGATGGATCCCCCCCTCCAATTCCTCACATTATATTGAAATGTATAATTTGAAATAGCAGGCCATGGCCTCCACTGGCTGCCTTCTCCCTGAGCAATGCATTAAAAACAATGCCGGCACTTTACATGCAAGCAGTAGCGGCCAATTTGGATTTAATTTAATCCCTAACCCAAACTAA
The DNA here is from genome assembly GCF_046742065.1 of Oratosquilla oratoria. Classification (NCBI taxonomy): domain Eukaryota; kingdom Metazoa; phylum Arthropoda; class Malacostraca; order Stomatopoda; family Squillidae; genus Oratosquilla; species Oratosquilla oratoria. The sequence goes on along the minus strand of NC_134788.1, from coordinate 48,499,532 downwards.
TGTTCACGTACCTCAAAATGGTTTGCAGCAGTGTCCGTACAACCCTCTGTATTATCTTTTGGCTGCTTACTATGTCGGTATCGAATCAAACTTGCCTCCTCCTGTTGCGTTTGTGACACGTAACCCATATCCTTAGGTGGGGTACAGTCTACATGGTTAGCATCAGCTGCTGATGCCTGAAAATGAACAAGATGTGGTTAAAAAAAATTAGAAGTACTGGAAGTAGCTCCAAAATTTGGACCCTCTTTAACCTCTTCACTCCAGGGCACATCGCATGTCTGGCAGCATTAGCTACCCGACATGCGATGTTGCGTCATAATAATCGCATTATGAAAAATAAAGTCAGTGCTCAATCGTTTGTTCTCTTTCACCCGTGAATTTTGATAACCATAGAAAATATGATGAAGCCAATTTAGAGAGAATGGAGGTTACATAGGTGCGACTACAATAAATATAATCAAGACGCCGACGTCGGCATCATCGCATACCCACTTGCTCCTCATGACACCTACGTAGGCGTCACCATATGGAAGTGGTTAAAGTATTCCTTGAGATGCAAATCCATTACAAAAGCAAAAAGAGAAGAACAAGAACGAAAAGTGTTGATGAAAGGCAACATCTCACATGACAGACATATCAGCAAAAAGAAAAATCTTATTTATATCCTTTACTGTGTGTGGGACTATACCATTCATGTATATTTGAGTCTTGGACAAACCAGGGTTTCTACGAGTTTTTTCATCCATAAACTGAAAAGACACTTTAATCTTCTGTAGTGTTCTGTATGTCTCACACAATTAAAGTGTCTTTTCAGTTTATGGATGAAAAAACTCGTAGAAACCCTGGTTTGTCCAAGACTCAAATATACATGAATGGTATAGTCCCACACACAGTAAAGGATATAAATAAGATTTTTCTTTTTTCATTAAACTAGCAAATACTGCCCCTTTCCTGTATACAGGAAAGGGGCAGTATTTGTTGGATCATGTTTTGTACCCTCTAATTTATCCCCCCCCAGCTTCAGATTCATGTATGGTTACGACTTTGCCCATATTCTTAATTTCCAATTGTCATATTTGAATTTACTTGAATTTGTTTATTACAATGTGGTAAATACACCTACAGGTACAGTAAATACTTTCTCAATAATTACCTATTTTATAGTCTTCAATGTTACTTCTACTTCAGTATTACTGGCTCATAGGTTTTGCAATGAGGGATTCTGATTATCAGTGAATTTTGGGAATTCATAAGGGTAAAGGTAAGGCACCTATGCCAGTGTATAGATGTAGCCAAAACCGACCATTTAACCCATTCAACTCCGATGACAAGATGTCTTGTCATTTGGTCAAATAAAACAAAAAATCATAATAAAACAACAAAATGTTTGATGATCAAACAGCACCAGAAAAATATGACGTCGTCAGTCCTCCTCGAGGAGGACTGACGACGTCATATTTTTCTGGTGCTGTTTGATCATCAAACATTTTGTTGTTTTATTATGATTTTTTGTTTTATTTGACCAAATGACAAGACATCTTGTCATCGGAGTTGAATGGGTTAAAGGAACTACATGACCCCTGGAGATAGGTGCCACCAGCGTAGAACCAGTGGCTGGGGATGTTTGCTGTAGTTTGGCCCCCAACTCTTGGGGTTGGGGGGGGAGGCACAACACAGACGCTACAGCACCCGCTACACTACACAGCAGAACACCCACACCCACCCAAAAAAAAAATATATATATATATATATACAGGGTGGTGCAAAAGTCTGGACCCATAGCCATTTTTGATATAATTTTGATCATTTAAGTATCATCTCCAATTCTATTTATTATCTTTCAGATTGTACTCATGGCAGGAAAGCTAACAATTTCAGAAAGAGTAGAACTTGTGCTTCTGTATGCAAAAGACGGCGCCAGCTCGCGATCAGTCGCAGATATTTTTTATGCTAAGTACCCGAATAGGCAACCAGTTACACAAAGAACTGTCAGCATACACTTCGCATACAGAAGCACAAGTTCTACTCTTTCTGGAATTGTTAGCTTTCCTGCCAAGGGTACAATCTGACAGATAATGAATAAAATTATATATGATACTTAAATGATAAAAATTATGTAAAAAATGGCTATGGGTCCAGACTTTTGCACCACCCTGTATATATATATATCACACAAAAATACCAGCCTCCAGAAACATATTCATAATCACATCACTCACTGCTCCATTAACACACTAAAAGACAACACATTGCTGCATGCCAGACCCTGATATTCATCCCTCTGAATCCTCTCTCCCACAAAAGGACAGAGTCCACCTGGCCAGACCGGCCACCACGCAGCCCTTCTAAGCTACCAGAAGAGGCTGGATGACCGCATTGTGGACAATTGCCCAGGATGTAACACTTCAACCCATACTGTTCAACACATAATGGAAGACTGCATTATACACAACCAGGGACACAAACAACACAGTATACACTCTGTAAAGGATCTATGGGAAAACCCCATTCTGGCTGTGGTATTCCTTGGGGAAATGGGACTGCTCGGACAGTCTAGGGAACAACAACAACAATTACATGACCCCTGCCAAAAATTTATTAAAAAGATAGAGCATGTACAAGATCTCGGAGTAATTTTATTGAGTAATTGTGATTTCAAGGAGCAAATTTTATCAACTTTCTGGCTGGATACTAATGGTGGTATTCATAAAAAAAAAAAGTCTTTCCTTATATAAATCCTTGGAAGGGAAAGAATCATATAAGGAAAGATTTTTTTTTTAAGAATACCACTAAGATTATTATGGTGGCATTTTTTTTTTTAATTATTTCTACATATAAATCTTTCCCATCCAAGGATTTATATAAGATTTATACATACATACATATACCAAGGCATTTTCCCCCTTACAAGGGAGGTAGCTAAAAAGGAAAAGGCATAAAATCATTCCCACCCATTCCACCCCTCCACCCTCTGTCTTATCTTAGCACCTCCTGGATGATGGGTCATCCCTGCGCCTTGTCCACTGCCCTGGGTCAGAAGCAGTGGCACAAGACACAGCACATCCACAGCAAGGCCGCTTCAAGAATATCACCGTTAGGACATTTAAACCGATAAGCACACAATCTTAATACTCTGGAAATCCCTTTCACTGCCACGGCTAGGCTACTGTTCCCAACTATGAAGTCCGACTTGTGCTAATGACGTAAATCTGTTAAAGAAAATCCAGAGAGAATTCACTAAAAATATAGAACACTTAAAAGGCTAAAGTACATGAATCTCTACTCTTTGGAGAGACAAGAGAGGTACCCCATAACTTATCTATGGAAAACAATGGAGGAATGGGCCAAATCTGACAAACCCCATAATGTCACAGGTGTCTGAACACGGAGGCAAAAGCCGCCCTGTCAACACTGTTCAACATGGTAGAGCTGGATTGCTAAAACAGTGGGCGCCCTAATTTGCGTCCAACTGCATCCAACGATGAAAATATGCTTTTTATACACATTAAATGCTAAATCATAAACAATAAATTGTTAATTCATTTTCATCTATATCTGTCACATATATTTTTTTATGCTTTGTTTCAGCGACATTATGTGGATCCAGCAACAGCTGCAGACACTCAGATAATCTTCCTACAAAAATGAATAAGACACGACAAACAGCTGAATACCAACACCTCACATTTTCTTGAGGATCATTGTTTTAGCATTCAACCATGATAGCTCAATTACCCGAGTCTGCAACTTTTGCTGGGTCCATGTAATGTCGCTGAAATGAAACATGCAAAAAATCTATGAGAAATTGATGAAAATGAATAAAAAACAGTTTATCGTTTATAATTTAGCATTTGATGTGTCTAAAAAGCATGTTTTCGTCGTTGGACGCAGTTGGACGGAATTGGGCAGTGTGTGAAAATATTTCCTATACATATCTGTGATTTTAGGTACAACTGCTTTGGATTTGTTCTATATGGTATTGTTGTACTCCTGTATTACTTTAACCCATTAAACTCCGATGACAAGATTCCTTGTCATTTGGTCAAATAAAACAAAAATCATAAAACACCAAAATGTTTGATCAAACAGCACCAGAAAAATATGACGTCAGTCCTCGCTTCGTGAAGCGAGGACTGACGTCATATTTTTCTGGTGTTTGATCAAACATTTTGGTGTTTTATGATTTTTGTTTTATTTGACCAAATGACAAGGAATCTTGTCATCGGAGTTTAATGGGTTAATCATTAGTCATTTGTAAAAATATGATCATGTGAAAACATTTCCAATGCATATCTGTTTGTAATGTAATTTTGTAACCAACGGATTTATTATAATATGATCGTGTGAAATTAATATCAGTACATACATATACCAAAGGCTTTTCCTCCCTTATAAGGGAGGTAGGGAAATATATATATAAAATAAAAATAAAAGGCATAAAAAAAACATTCCCACCCATTCCATCCCTATATACACTCCACTCCACTCCACCCTCCCCCTTATCTTGGCACCTCCTGGATGCCGGGTCATCCCTGCATCTTGTCCTTTGCCGTGACGCAATATATATATATATACCTTATTTTACGGCTTGCAAGACGCTGCATCTTGGAAGATGCACCCTAATATTTGAAAGAAATTTCTAAGAAAAAAAAAGAAGTCATTCTCATACAAGAACACATTCACCATATACCCGACCACTGAACACAAACACATAAGAAGCAAGGAGTCTGCAAGACACTATTGTCTCAGCAATCATTACAAATTTGCTGGAGCACTCATCACAAATTTACAACTATGTAAATAAAAATATCATAGGTAAATACATACACACAGTGAAGCAGTCCTCTCTTCTTCTTGTTTTAGTGGTGGGCGAAGGCACGTATTGGACGTATCGTTTACATTACGTACCGTAATCACTTGTCCGATTTTGTTTGTATGGCGATGATACTAGTTGGTGGTTAGTAAATATACTATACATTTTTCTTTGGCATATCATACAACTTGTAGCTTGTATGCGATAGTATAACTAAACTGCTTTGATGAACTAGCCATGGGTGATAATTTCCAGGACAAAAAAGCTTGTGACATGCGTGACAGCCTGGTGGTAACTGATATATTTCACGACATAAGAGTGTGGGCAAACCTTTTATACAGTAAAAGTCCTTAATTTCAGAGGTTTGTCATTCAGAAATTCCAAAGTTTCGGAAATTTGGGAGGCTGAATAACTTAGGTTATTAAAATAGCTGAATCCGCCAATCAAAAAAACCGAAAGCGTCAGTGCTGTAGTTTGTATTTATTCTATTTTACAATCGTGCTTTACAGGCTTTATCAATGTCAATATAATTCACAAGTGCAGTTTTGACTCTTGCTTGTACAAGTAAGCCATTTGGATGTTCTATTAATAAAGGTATACAGGTACAGGGGCATGTGCGTGCATTCATGTGTATGTGTGTGTATGTTGCTATGAGACGAGGGAGCAGCACATTTTCTCCACATGCCGAGTAGGCTCCAGGAAGGATTATGGTATTGGAAATACTTGTAACAGCTAAGTACTGAGTTCACATCATATAAAAGACTGAATTAAATAGTATTTAAGCTAACATCATAGTGTAATGACTCAACATACAAATCCAGGTCGCTATCGGTCAAGTGTCCAAGCTCACTTGAGCCTGGATGTTGCCTTACAATACAACATTCATCTTGGAAGACGCACTAGTATTTTTCAGGGTATTTTTTAGGAAAAAAAGTGCGTCTTATAAGCCATAAAATACGGTATCTAAGATTGGGTACTTGAAATATGTCTCTTTTTATTTCAACATGTTTGACCAAATAGAACAATTTATTTGAATCTATGTGACATAGATAAAAATTAATCAAAAATAGTTTGTTTATAATTTAACAATTAATGTGTATAAAAAGCATATTTTCCTTGTTGAATGCAAATTAGGGTGACCCCTATAATAGCTTCAGATGGAGAGCTGCCAGGCTCTTCAACTGCAGCCCAAGATCGTAAGGGTTGCTCGACAAATTCCTAGCCAAACTGGAAGACACCCCCAGATGTCCAGACGGGCAAAACTCCTTCATAACGGCTAAGGTAAACTGGAGGTGGACACTGCATGTTGGCCTGGTGGGATGATAACAAAAACCCACCAAACCTAACCAAGTAAGTAAAATTGTGATTGACTGCGGCCTAGGGTACCTGGCTGCGAAGTTGGTAATCCATTACATATTTACAAGTTAGTTTCTTTTTTATACAATACATATTTATCAATTAGAAACAGCAATTAGAGTATATAAGGCATAATTCATCCAATAATAATATGATGAAGAGGTATATAGGGTCCCCTTAAGGAAATACCCCATGTACCACCCGCTGTACTGTAGAAAGAGGACCTTTACCCTGACCGCAAATTGGTTTCTATTTCAGTAACATCCTAATACATTTTTCCCTTTCATCATTTTCTTTCTTTTTGCATTTAAAATATTTTTTTCCCCCTAAGGGCTGGTTAGATTAGGTTAAGATCATCTATTGCACTACAAGTCTCATGCTTAATATGTTTGAATGTTTCTGGAATTTATGCTGAGGTAACTTTCACCGCATCGGAAAGGTTAATGAAGAGATAGGGTAAGCCTCGGTTCAAAACTAATTCTGATCAACAACTTACTTTTTATGCAGTACTAGATGAAAATGCAACACGCTTTCTCCTTGTTCATATGATTCGATGTTGTTACATTTGTATTTATTTTTTTATCGGATAAAACTATGGTTTCATACTTTTTTATAATTTTAGAAAATTACCTGTGAATGTAGACAGTGCAACTTTAACTCGGGAATCGAGTATAAAACAAGAAAAACGGAGAAACGGAGTTTCTATGAAAGTATTAGGGAACTTGTGTTTATATGTTTACATGTCTGTTGGACGGTTTGTTGTCTCACAAATACTCTCCTGATATATTAAAAACCTGTTAGCCTTTCCCCGGGTTCTTTTGGATATTCATATATATTACAATTAGAAAATAAATAATAATGATTTCCATTAACTTACCAAGAATAGATGTATTTATTTATTTTCTCTGCTGGTCGCCTAGGAAGTGACGCGGGTAATCGAAGTTGACGTCACACTAAGTTCCAATAATATTTGGCGTGTGTACTACTACTATTTGAATGCTTTTCTGTACCGGGCAACATATCCTTTTATTCTCACTACTGCCAGAATGTTTTGTTCAATTGTATGAGTGTTCATTAGTGAAGAAGTTAGAACAAAACCGAATTGTATCCACAAGAATTTTCAAATTAAAGTTCCAAAGTATATGAACACTTGTGTCCATTTGTATTTTTCCATTTCTACCGTTTGTATAAAATATATACTAAAACTACACTAGTAAACAATGTTGTTGTATTTTTTTTTCATTCACCATACTTTGAAGATTACACATTTGAAGTATGTTCCAATATGAATTTCTCCATAGTGACTAGTACCGCTTACTGTCTGCCCCTTTATTTCAGTATTACTAAAATTACTCTTTATCTTACCATTGCACCTTTTTCATAACTGTCCCAATTAGTAATATTACTAGAATATCAATTTTTTTAGCTGACTTTTAATAACTTATTCATCTCGACAACAGTATTTCAGTAAATGACAACATCACGTAGGCCTACTTGCAACGTACAATTTTGCCATCACAGTTCATTGAAGTACATAATATTCATAAATTTATATAAGATAATCTAATTCCATATGTATATATTTCTTACATCATAAATATAAAGAGTATAGGCCTTTTCTCATTAAGAAGGAGAAGGAGTTGAAAAATGAAAACCTAGTTAGCAACAGTGGTCAGTCAAATTAGGTTTATTTTATGGTGAAACAAAACAGAAGTCGAAAGACAGCAATGTGTCCAACTATTTGGTGTTGATTATATTTTAACCGTCGGGTATACAGTCCTGCCGGATGCCGTTCCGAAACATCTGTAAGTGGTGAACGGTAGGGGTGGAGGAAGGAAAGCGGATGATGGCTTTGCTGTGTTTGGTGGCGGCAGGAAATTATTAGTATGGCACTACGAATAAATTCATCATATTCTAATATTATTTCGTGTTTTTTATGTTCTAGATTTTTATACATTTACAAGTAAACATGTTGTATTTGTACTGCTACGAACCAGGAAACATATAATACACTTCGTGTCCATTTCTGAGAGATCAGCGTTACGAGGCAATGTTGCCAAACCTCCCCTTTTGATTATGCCAAACTTCCGCTTTTGATACTAATATTAAGCGATTATTTCCATGGCTTTAGCAAATAGTTCATTAGACAGTCATTCTTTATTCATATTCTTCTTTCACTTTAGCTTCGTGACAAAAACATTATTTCTGTTATTTTTGTAATTGTGTTCTTAGTAACACTGGCAACGACGCCCGGCATCGTAGTGGATACCATGTCGATCTGATGAGCAGGTAGTAGCGAGCGCGGTTCCCGGGGTTCGCTGTGGGTTCCTGTGTTGGTTCTCGACACCCGTGGCCAGCCGAGTAGACGACCCAACATTAGAAAAGAAGAAATAAATAAAAATTGGAGTAGGGTGTTGAATAACGGATACATTGGGCTTCAGAAGCACCAACAGTTGAGAGTTCGATTACAATAAGTTAGTTTTCAAATCTCAAAATATAAAAATATCCGTTATATATACATATATATATATATATATATATATATATATATATATATATATATATATATATATATATATATATATATATATATACATACATACATATATGTACGAATGTTAGACACACTGATGAACTATTCTTAAAGAAGTTTAGATTTCTGTAAGCGAAATTATAGTGTAGCCCAGTGTGTTAACACCATAACACTGGCAGTCTTTCGTCAGGACCTCTAAAGTTTCGACGTATATAAAATTATGACTACATAACTGTTAAGGGATCACATTGGGCTATTTTCCCTCCCACATCCTACTTCCAACCTCCATTCAAATAACTAGAATATGAATTTCCTTACAGAAATCTAGACTTTTCTGAGAACATGTCAACCGTATGTCTAACATTCGTTATGTTTACAGTATCTTATTTCACCATCCAGCTTTGTTATATATGGCAGGGAGAGGATTTGATATTTACATACATACATATACCAAGGCTTTTTCCCCCTTACAAGGGAGGTAGCCAGAAAGGAAAAGGCATAAAATCATTCCCACCCATTCCATCCCTGAATACACTCCACACCCCTCCACCCTCCCTCTTATCTTATCACCTCCTAGATGACGGGTCATCCCTGCACCTTGTCCACTGCCCTGGGTCAGAAGCACTGTCGCAAGACACAGCACATCCACAGCAAGCCCGCTTCATTAAATCGGCGACCCCCCCTCTCTGTCCCCCAGGCATAAAAGGAGAAGACGGGGAGAAATCCCTTCAGGCTGCGTCGAATTTTGCTCACACATACTACCTCACCCCACATCCCCCCGCCCATTCCACCTCATGCATCACAACATCATCCACATACAACTATTCTCCATTCACCTAAATTGTTGTAACCGAAGTCGTTTTCACTCAAACGAATTCTCAACGATTGGGGCTTGCGAAGCCCGGTGATGAACAAAATTATGACACACTTAGTTGTGTTTATAAGGAAATGAATCAATTAGCTAATCTAGACTTTTTAATTTTTTTTATCAAGGTTGATTTATCATTTAGATTGGCCTGATGCAAGTAATGAGGGTAAGTTTTGAGTAAGTCCCTTGGCCACCATGTAGGAGTCGTGCAGTTTGTCATTTCCAAGTTCCCTGTAGTACTTAGGTCCTCAAACAGAATGATTCGTTTATCTATTGATCATTTCATTTGTTTGGTTAACTAATTAGTTTATTTATTCATTATTGTAAATTCAACTTCCATGGAGTGGAATCTGATGTTAAGTGGTTATTCATTTTTTTTTCCGGTGGTTTCTTGATATGGTGGGGGTCTTTCTTTTGGCAAGTCTGAAGAAACACTTTGAAAGCTTTGTAATATCAGCTGGGGTTTTGGTAAGGTATTGAGAAGAATGTGTTGTGTATATTCTATCGTGGAGGTTTCCAAAGTATAGGTGGACACTTTCTTTCTCCGCCATTGCTACTTCTTAGTTTTGCCGCGATGAGTTTTGTTTTTTTGGTATCCCTTCATATTTAGATTCGTTGCTTTTTAATTTCATGTTTTCTTCTCAAAGTTCACGATCTTGGTTGATCTTTCTGGGTGGACTATGGTTTATGTTACGCCATTCGTATACATTACATATACTCCATTCCAATTACAATCGATTTCTGTCACGCAGCTCGGTTCAATTGCTAGTCCTGCAAACTCCTGCTTCACACAGGCACGAGCGACAGGCAAATTCCTCACCTCCTTCATAAAATATAATATTTCTTCATAAAATGTATTTTTGTCTGGTTTCATTCATTAGAGAGAGCAGTCATTCTACAAACACGAAAGCCAAAAATCAATCAATCAATCAATCAATAAAAAAAAACTAGATAGGGTAAGAAACTAATTATATGAAATTGAAATCAAGAAAAATAAATGATCTATTTATACACATCTTTACTTATAATCCATGTTTACAGCAATTATGATAACAAGTGTAGAATAAAACATATGTTCTATATAAACAACACCTGGACACGATGGTGCTTTCACATTTCAAATTGAAAATCATAAAAATAAATCAAAGTTTTCTATAAGTATTTTGTGTCATGACGCTCGTGGTGCCTCCTCCTCCTCCTCTTCCTCCTCCTCCTCCTCCTCCTCCTCCTCCCGTTAATTGCGTGACTCACCCAATGCAAATTTTCTTTATCACTACTACCTTGAATGTTCTTTGACGACCATTTGAATGCACTTTTCATGCACCATCAAACACTTTGATGTATATTGATTTTTTATACCACAGTGAGCAATATGATTTGTGTGCTACTGAATGTAATTTAATCCTGATATGTCGTCGCCATGTTGGATAATACGATGTATTATTGTGTTATTTCCCAGGGTGACGTGAAAGCGCTAAGTGTTGTGATGGTGCGGGATGTATCGTTCATCTACAGAAAAGTGGTGGTGCTCAGCGTAGTGTTAGTGCGTATGCAGTTAAAATGAAGTATACATCATTAGTGTAACGAAATATAACTTATAGAGTGAAGCGATAATTGGCGACAAGTGTACGTCATTAGTGTAACGAAATATAACCAATAGAGTGGAGCGATAATTGGCGATAAGTGTACGTCATTAGTGTAACGAAATATTAGAAATCCTTTTGGGCTGCGTCAATTTATTTCTCATACATACTCCCTCACCCCCATCCCCACCTACTCCCTCTCATGCATCGCAGCATCATCCATACGCAACCATTCTCCATTCACCCCTATCTTTTGTCCTCCTCCGTCCTTCCTCAAAAGACATTCTCCTCTTTTCCAATGTCCCTTTTACCCCATCCATCCATCTCATCATAGTCGACCCCTCGTGTTCACTCCTTCCACCTCTGCCTTCCACATCTCTTTTACTAATCTTTCTTCACTCATTCTTTCCACGTGTCCAAACCATTCCAATACTCTTTCATCAACCCTATCTCCCAACTCCATGTTTCTGCCCCGCACAGTGTTGTCGGCATAATCACTCCTTCATACAATCTCCTCTTAGCAGCCATTCCCAAATGTCTATTCCTCATTACACTTTTTAATCCTCCAAGGCATTTACTCGCTTCTCTCAATCTGCATTCTACCTCCACCCCCACTCCTCCCTTTCCTGCCACATTCGCACCCAAGTATCTAAAACTATCCACTTCCTCCAGCCTCTCTTCCTTAATACTCACTTTCGGTGTGCTACCACCCTCTCCCCTTGTACATCTCATCACCTTTTACCCATATATAGTGATAATTATAATTAATGGAGTAAAGGTGAGTGATTATTATAAGTGTAGTATAGTGGTAGAGTTTATTGTGAACTTTTACTGAGTTATTTCAGTACAGTGAACGTAGTGCTTGCAATTTGTGTGTCCTGACTTGGTAGTGTTAAACGTAGTGTTAGTGCTTGTGCAGAATTAAAGTGTAACGAAATATAACAGTGAAACGATAATTTGCGACAATTCTCAATGTAGAATGTGTAGTGTTATACGTGCAGTGATATAAGTGTAATTATACAAGTGTAGTGTTGATTATCATGTTTGGTGCTGTTGTATTCTAGTAGTAGTAGTAGTAGTTGTAGTAGTAGTAGTAGTAGTAGTAGTAGTAGTAGTAGTAGTAGTAGTAGTAGTAGTAGTAGCAGTAGTAGTAGTAAAAGTAGTAGTGGGCTGAATGTTTTGTCTTCTGCACCCCTAGTCAGTTTTGGTTTTCGCTTCGTTTAATTTCGTACTTTGGTTGCTCTGTGTTTCCAGAGATTATATATTGTTTATCTGTTCGCTTCCAGGTTTTCTCGTTTTAGCATCAAACATTAATAGTTTCTTGAGGATCGCGTCTATGTTTTCTGGGTAGGGTTGCTGGAGCATTTTGTTTCGGACTCTGATCGATGATAGTTCGTTGCACTCTAGTAAGAAATGCTCGAGTTATTTTTTTCGCTCTGCCCACATAGGGGTCAGCTTGTGTCTTGGTTTGTTTGTCAGTTTCTCCAATTAAGGTTTAGTGTGTGCTAGTGATACTTTATCTACTTCCTCCACCTCCTCCCCCTCCTCCTCCTCCTCCTCTTCTTCACCCTCCTTCTTCCGGCATATTTCCTCCTCCCCACTCCCTTTGCCCTCACCTTCCTCCTCAACCTCCCCATTTCCTCATGATCTCCTCCCCTTACCACCACTACTATTACTATCACTTCCTCCCCCTCCTTCCCTTCTCCTCCTCCCTATCCCCCTCGTCCTCCCAAACCCCCTCCTTTTCCACCTCCTCCTGTCTTTCCCCCTCCTCCCCTCCTGCCCCTCCGTTTCCTCTAACAACCTTCCCTGATAGTTATGACTGTGTAACGACCTAACCCCCTTCCTTTCCCCCCTCCTCCTCCTCCACCTGCCCCTTCTACTCCTCCGTTTCTTCCTCAGTCCCCCCACCTATTCCTTGAACCTTCCATTCCCCTCAGCCTAATCCTCCTTCATCCGCTCCTCCTGACCATTTTATTTTCCTGCCCCCTCCTTCACCCCCATCTCAACGTCTACCCTCCCTTATCCTCCTCATCCTCACCCACTCTTCTCCCTCCGCCTTCTCCACCTCCTTAGTTATCATCCTTTGCATGTACTTGGACGAGTAGGATGAAACCGTCCAGGCCCTCACATGAATCAGACGATGGCGGTGGTGGACAATGGGGCACTGTAGGAGGAAGGGAGAGAGAAAGGACTGACAAGAAAAGAGAGCATAGACACCACTCAGGAGACGTGCAGGGGAGCCAAGCTCCGACCCGCAGTGAGCAATCGGGTAGCTCCAGCGCAATGGCATCACCCGCACCTGCGTTGGCTTCTGGGGTGAGATTCAAGATCGAAAACCCCCCTTCAGGTTTCCAATCTCCCTATGACCTGTCTAGGTACATCGAAAAGGCACACATCAATTGGAGCATTACTTTCAAGTACCTTTCGACTGGGAAGATCTTTATCACCCCTAAGGATGATGCAGCCACAATTTCCTAGCAGAATCTGACGGAGGATAGCGGGAAAGCGGTCAAACTGCAAAGCATCCAGGGACCAGCGAGGGAGACAAGGATGGTTCTGCAGGGCTACCCTGTCCACAACACCCTGGATGCTATCCGGAAGCACCCGGGCGTAGTTAAGGCGGAAAGGTACACCTAGAGGAAGGAAGAGACGCGGCAGGTTGTGGTCACTCACTCTACGCGGGGCCCCACTAAAGGAACTCAAGCTGGGCATGTGAGGTACTTACTAACTTCGAACCTTCGTGTCTGAACCCATGAGGTGTTTTCGGTGCCAGCAATACGGTCACCACCAGAGACGATGCAAACTGCCATTTAGATATGGCATATGCAGTGGAGCGCACACCACCGAGACTTGCATCCAGTGGCACAAAAATGATGAGTCAACAACGGCCAAATGTCCCAACTGCGGGAAAATTCACCATGTCTGGAGCCTGTCCTGCAATATGCGAAGGACGGAAGCAAAGTCAACGAGGGCGAACTCATCCCGGCCCCACCCCGTCCCTCAGCTTCCAGGAGAAAGACCTGGTGCAGCTTGTTGGGGTCGCCGCGGCCGCCCTAGCTCGCAGATCAAGGAAGCCACGGGTTTTCTTGCGGACATCGTTCAGGGAATTATAAACGTGAAGAAGACCTCGACCAGCGCCAGCGAAAACTCCGCCACTACTGCAGCATCAGCTGTCCCGCAAGTGCTTCATCATCGCATGGAGGCCTCATCTTTTGTCCCCGCCCCCCAGTGCCCTCACCTGCCCAGCCTCGCGTGGAGGAGCCGGCACATATCCAAGAAGGTGCAGAGGACCCTAGGTCTGCCGAGTTACCCACGAAAAACAAAGCAGGCAGTAGGAATCCTACCAGCTCTGAGACTAGTAGCATATTGCCGGAGGGGCCAGTGCGCATCCTCACCCGCCGTATGAAAAGGGAAGTCAATCTAATCAAGTAGGGGGGCCCATCCTTTACGTTTGGGGTTTCCTCCCTGCCTGCTACAGAAGGATCAGAAGACGACTCGGAGCCAGACGATGGCAGTGGGGAGTCATTCCCACCGCCGAGCCCATCATCAGCTGATTCACAGGAGGAAGACAACACCCACTATAGATAACACGCTTACACCTCGTCCAGTTCCCCAGGCCTCCCGTTTCTTTCAGCGGAACATTTTGGGCTACAGAATGAAGTAACTCCTGCTAAAGGCTATCACAAGGCAGGAGGAGAAGGATATTATCCTTCTGCAAGAAACCTTGGTGGCAGAGGAAGAGATCAGGGTACCTGGGCACCTCGTCTTCGTGTTGCCACAAACGGACACAGGCAGGGGATACACGACTTTTGTCCATGCATCCATCCCGTGCACTAGAGTTGAACCACCAATAGATTGCAGGGAGGGTGCTGAGGTGCTTACGGTTCAACCTCTCTTCCCCCTAAGAAACCGTGCACGTATACAACATCTATAGGTCCCCTACCCACGGTCATTTGGAGCTAGGGGTGGTCTGCACTATTGCGGAAAATGAGAAGTACATTATTGCAGGAGACTTCAATACCCACCATCCCATACTTCACTCAAAGACAGCCGCAAACCCAACTGGGCGACACATTAATGGAATCCTGAGCACCTCCCACGGCGTGGTATTCTTGAACGACGGGTCACCGACGCACGTCCGGCATGGCAGGCTTGACCTTTCCACCGCCTACTCCTCGCTTCTGCACCAAATATCGTGGGGCATCAATGGCATGGCCACGAACGATCCCTTTGGCATTGATATAACGCTCAACATAACCTCATCACCTCCAACGGCTTCCAGAGTGGGAAGGTGGAGCGTGTGTAGAGCCAACTGACTGCTCTTAAGGGGAAAAAGTGACTGAGTGGGTCACCGGCCCCGCCCTACCCATAGATGATCTGGACGAGGCAGAGGACTTTTTGATCTCCACCATTCATGCAGCAGCGACGGAGGCCATACCCAAGTCTATACCGAAAAGGAGGTGTCATCGTGATGGTTGGTATTACAACCAAGACATTAAAGATGTCAACCATAGGGTCAATATCCTGCGGAAGATCTTACCACGACACCACAACCCTGCTAACCTGGCTAACCTCCGGACTGCCGTCGAAGAGGCCAGAGATACAGCTCGACGTGTGCGTAGTGAGAAGTGGTTGGAATGGTGTCAGAGATTTAGCGGACACACAACGCTATGGGAATTGTGAGGTAAACTACACAGCCACGCAACGTGTTCCCCCACGGTAAGCATTCCAAGCACCACAACTCGAGGTAGAACGTCTGGCGCAATAATTTGCTAGACGTACGCACACTACCGCGCTACTACCCATCGAGCTGCAACAAACACAGATTCGGCTCTCTCTGGCTAGGAGGGCCAGGACACAAGCTGCCATTCAAACTCCAGCAGACACAGATACACGTGACCTACTCCATAATCGCACATCTAGGGGGTGCAGGGGAGAGAGCGTTTCTTCACATAGTGAACACTATTTGGTAGTACGGGAGACTCCCATCTAATTGGAAGCAGGCCGACATTGTCCCTACCCCCAAGCCCAAGGATCCTGGAAAATTTCGCCCTATATTCTTGACGAGCTGCTTAGAGAAAACCACGGAAAGGATGGTCCTACGAAGATTACAATGGAAACTGGGACCACCCTCGGAGAATCTCTACAGTTTGACTAGAGGGATAGGGACGGCTCATAGTAGTGCAACACTATTGAGTCACGTGGAGCGGGGTCACACGACGATCGTCTTCTTCGACCTGGAAAGGGCATTTGAACTGGCTAGTCTCGTTGCAATACTGGAGGGCCTTGCCGCTAGGGGAATCCAGGGGAGGTTCCTGCAGTGGATATCGGACTATGTATCCAACAAAAGAGCCAAAGTCCGGCTGCAGGGAGCGGAGTACAGCTCCCATCCTCTGGAACAGGGTGGGGGTGATAAACCCCATTCTGTTTAATGCGCTAATGGCAGAATTGCTTGCCACTCCTCTACCCACAGGATGTCATCTGATATCCTATGTTGCCCTGGTGGTGAAAGGCAGAGGATCCAAGGCCAGAAGGGTGCAAAAATGCCTCGACAGGATATCCGCCAGATGCGAGGAGCTTGGTCTCAAAATATCACCGCCCAAGACCAAAGGCATGTGCTTTGGTGGTAACGTGCTCCCAGTGAACAAGTTACTATTGCAAGGGCATGAGGTAGAGTGGGTACATGTGCACATGTACCTTGGCGTGTGGATCGACTCCAGGAGGATGTCATTCAAGATGGAAGTAGCCTACATCAGGGAAAGGGTCCTTACACGAATTAACATCATGAGGTCCCTGGCAACCAGAGAGATCAGAGCCAACATTGCTGTTCTCTGGATCTTTTACATGAACGCTGTGCGGCCACTGATAGACTATGCCAGTGGTGCTCTCGCTGGCATAACTGAGACCCAACTGGCCAAGCTGGAGGTAGGCGGCCCAAAACAATGCTCTGCGTGTCATGCTTGGTGTACCACCCTGGGTTCTGGTTGCAGGAAACGGGACTACTACTACCAGTCAATGCCAGGGTCTCAGGACTGGTTGTTGCCTTCGCTACTCGAGTCATTCAAAGGCAACAGGAGTCCTTCCTTCCTACGTCGAAGGATAACTGTGGCCCTGCAACAAGACCCTGTTCTCTTTCACCAAAAACAGGTGGTCAGCCAAAGTTGAACGCCGCATCAGGGACCTGCACCTGAAGGAGCTTATCTTTCAGAAAAGAAGTGATACGCCTGCTGTAGATCATGTGGAACCTCCACCTTGGGAGAGATTACCGGCAAGGATGTCCATCGTGGCGGTGAGACGCAGTGTACCTTCATCACAGTTACGGGTGAAAGCGGAACAGACAATGAGAACAGGTAGGTACACCTGAGAACTGCGTGCTGTATTATACGGACGGCTCAGTAGACACCAGGCACAACACAGTGGAAGCGACGTTTATCACGCAGGACACACGGCAGGGAGTAAGGGTGTTGGGCACTCGCTGCTCAATGCAGGCAGAGGGAGTGGCAGTGGGTCTAGCTCTGATCCACGCGCTCAACATCCATCAAAAGAATGCTGTAGTACACACCGATAGCTTATCTTTGTTACATGTTCTTAAGAAGGACTTCCACCAAGACAACACACACTTATTGACGACTCTTCTTTTTCAGCTCAGTACCCTTCAACAGCAAGGACAGCTGGTCACCCTCAACTGGATCCCTGGGCATGTCGGCATCCCAGGGAACGAGGCAGCAGACCGAAGATTATCCGTTATGGGCGTTACGGATAATCTTCAGAGATCTCATGCTATATATAGGTATACATGTAACATTGGGGACTGCGCAACCCAACCTTCATCCTATATTGGTATGACAACCATGAAGCTGTCACGTAGACTGTCATACCATCTGAGTGCAGGTGCTCCTAAGAGTCACTCCAAAGATACTCACCACACCATCTTACGAAGGAAAACCCTAGTCAACAACACTGAAATTTTAACCACACACCAAGACCCGAGAAGACTACTTATCCCGGAGGCTCTGTTCATAAAAGATCTTTCCCCAAATCTCAATATACAAGCCCATGACCTGCAAGCGTTACCCAGCGTTAGGAGGTCCGCCCATTACGGTGCTGGGGGGGGGGGGGGCAAACTGATGACGTCACGCACCGCTCAGCCAATGGGAGAACAGACCGTACGTAACCCGCAGCAATCCAGCCAATCATCATCCACCTTCCGTATATAAAAGTTGCTGATATTCATAGAATCTTTATTACTTCAATTGCCACTGAAGAAGCACCAGGAGGTGCGAAAACGCGTTTTGGCTTTCGGCTATGCCTATTTATACATCATGGCATACGGCGAATTACTCAGACTCCTGCCTATGGAAGGCAAAGTCTCCTTACGAAAGAGAGAGAAGATTGACAAAAAGCTTTGTCACAACAAGCTTGCCATTTCATTTAATGAAATATGCTTGAGAGAGAATCTCCTGCCCATTTATACGAAGAATATATATATATATATATATATATATATATATATATATATATATATATGTATATATATGTATATATATATATGTATATATATATATTTATATATATATATATATATATATATTGAGACATTCTGACAGGTTGACGTAAGCGGAGTAGGAAACACAGGAGTCTTAGTCTTGAGTTTATTCCTAACTAGTTTTGCAGGTATGCTTTTTCATTCCTTTCAAAAAAGCATACCTGCGAAACTAGTCAGGAATAAACTCAGGACTAAGACTCCTGTGTTTCCTACTCCGCTTACGTCATATATATATACATACATACATACATACATATATATATATATATATATATATATATATATATTATATATATGTATATATTATATATATGTATATATATATATATAAATCCCCCATCCAAGTAGACAAACCACAATATCCATATCGACAACCAAATACCCCGTATATTATATTATATATTATATATATAGGATATTATATATCCTATATAAAGGGAAAATATAAAACATACATATTGAAAAAAAAAACATATCACATCCTATTTCACCCCTTAATAACCCACTCAACGTCAAATGAAGGAATGTGTAATATCTTAAACAATTATTTTAGCTCGGTATTCGTAAACGAAACACCTCAAAGTGAATTCCAAACTGAAACCTGTGAAAAGTCTGGGGTAAACTTACTCACTACGGTAAATATAACAAAAGAAAAAATTAAAAGGTGTATAGACAAACTCAAAGTTAATAAAACACCAGGGCCTGACGGTTGGCATCCAAGAATCTTAAAGGAAATGAAAAATGAGATTGTTGTTCCATTAGAAATTATTTTCAAGAAATCCATCATATCCGGAGATGTCCCAAGAGAATGAAAGCTAGCTAACGTTACTCCCATATTCAAAAAAGGTGACAAAAATAAACCAAATAACTATAGGCCTATAAGTTTGACTTCAATCGTAGGAAAAATAATGGAAACTATCATCAGAGATGCTATCGAATATTATTTAGAAAGTAACCGTTTGATAAATGATAGCCAGCATGGTTTCAGACGCAAACGTTCTTGCGTGACTAACTTACTCGAATTCTACAACACAGTTATCTCGAATTATGACAAAAGAAACAATATAGATTTAATATATTTAGACTTTGCAAAAGCTTTTGATACCGTCCCACACGAAAGACTACTTATTAAATTAGCTTTGCATGGAATAAGTGGTAGCCTATTAGGTTGGACTAGTAATTGGTTGAAAGGTCGAAAACAGAGAGTTGTTTTAAATGGAAAAACTTCTGGATGGAAAAGTGTTGCAAGTGGAGTTCCTCAGGGTTCCGTTCTTGGGCCACTTCTATTCATAGTATATATAAATGATATAGACCATGGACTAAAATCTACTGTTTCCAAATTTGCTGATGATACAAAACTGTGCGGAGTGGCAAATGATCACTCAAACCAATTAGATATTCAAGAAGATTTAGATCAATTACAGCAATGGTCTGAAAAGTGGCTAATGAAATTTAACACAAGTAAATGCAAGGTAATGCACATAGGTAAAAATAACAATAAGTACGATTACAAGTTATTTGGAAATTCGTTAACAAAAGTGGATAGTGAAAAAGATCTCGGCGTAATTATCAGTAACGACCTCAAATCATCCAAGCAGTGTATTTCAGCCTCTGAGAAAGCAAATAAGATTCTGGGATTGATTGCGCGATCTTTTGATTTCAAAAGTCCATCACTCATTAACAAGCTATATAAATCGTTAGTTCGTCCACATTTGGAATATGCTGTTTCCGTATGGTCACCGAATCTCATTAAAGAAATTGACAGACTGGAAAAAGTACAACGGCGAGCCACAAAACTGATTCCAAATATCAAAAATAAATCATACGAAAATCGACTTAAGCACATGAATCTGTTTTCCCTAAAAAAGCGTAGACTCAGAGGTGACTTGATACAGGTCTTTAAGATTTTAAAGGGAATTGACAACATCAAAAGTGACCAAATTTTCACATTGAATGAGAATCAGACAAGAAACAATGGTCTCAAACTGTCCGGAAATAGATTCAATTTGGAAGTAGGTAGAAGCAACTTTGCCAACCGTGTAGTTAATGAATGGAATAAACTTCCTGCACAGGTAGTGCAATGTAGTTCAGTTCGAAGCTTTAAGAATCATTTAGATAAATACCTAAGTAAGATGCTGTAATGATTATAATTTATATTATATTATTTGTTTTTGTTTTGTTATAATTTGTCTGTCTGATTTTCATTTATTATTAGTTATATGTCAATTTATAATCATTTACTATTTACCTGTTTGTTTGTTATTCAACTATACCTATGCATTTATTTATGTATTTTATTTGTTATTTACATTATTATAGTTTTAATTTATTATTAATATGATTTTTTTTTTTTTTTGCATCCGACCTAGATATGGATCAAAAGGTCTCCTGTCGGCATGCTCCGCCTTTGTAATCCTTTGTAATCAAATTAGTAAAGAAACCATGCAAATGGGTCTGCCCCACTCTGCAACACTCATCTTCCTTCATCTTCTACTTTATCTTCTTCATCTAACCCCCCTCACCTTCCACCCCCTTCATACTAGCTACCCCCTATTGTATTGTATGGTAAACACTCTAGGGGTATACAGATTTATATTTTAGTTGGGCGCCAAGAGAATGGCAAAGAGGAGACGGCAAGGGAGTCGACGGCGATGCTCGTCAAGTGATTCCCACAAGGCGGTCTGCCAGTAGGGTAGGGTGGAGGGGGTGACGGAGGCAGCAAGCTAGGCTTGTAACGTGGTACTCCGAGGTTATTTGAATCTTTGGCGACTCCGTGCAGCTTATATACCGGGTCAGGTCATGACCCGTGTTCTAATTGTCCGCTAGGGAGCCATGTGCCGATGCCTGGGAAGCCAGACGCAAGGCGTTCCCTGGCCACTGATCTAACTAGAATGGAGTGTATAGAGCTGGGTCCTCAAGGAACAGCTTGTCCATCCTGACGTGGGCAGCTGAGGTGCAGGTGCGTTCCTTTGGGACACCGTGCGACCGAGGGCTGTGGGATGGTGGAGGATAACTGCCACCACACGCCACCACGGAAGTCGACAACTAATTGTCAAGGTAGTTGTCCTCGCCCCGGACATGACGGCACCGGAACTTGAAGGCGGGGGTGGAATTGGCCAGTAGACTGCAAGGGGCAGTAGCAAGCCTCGGGGGATGACACCCGTTATATCGTCTTTTGGAATGAGATTCTGATGCAGGAGGTAGAGGATGCGGAGGGTGAGGAAGGGAGAAGAGCATTAGGCGCACCTTTTGTCCTCCTGTTCTTGGCAGAGTCGATACAGAAGGGCGAAACAGTTTGGCCTTGCTTCACTTGGCCAGCCACGTTAGGCCTGCCGCTCCTTACGTAGACAGTCGTGAATATTAGTGTATGCTTTAATAATCCTGTTAAACCAAGCAATACAACATAGATACAGAATGAATTATGTCAGAATTCGTATAATGTCATATCTTTGCAGCAATTTCAAACTAACTTTCACATATCAACCCTCCTCACGGATCCCATACTATAACCAACCAGAGGTCCCTAGTAAATGATTGTTAAACAGTGATTCTATAAAGGTAGGATTTCATCCTACCTTTGCAAAATATGTACATTAAATTCAACAAATTAGCAGTATCTGACGGTAACTGCGAGGCAAGGAGGATATGCTCATTGGGTGGAGGAGAAAGTTTGAAGTCAGGAAAGAAGTGAGAGATATAAAGTGTGTTGGGCTACCAACGAGCTGTGTGTCTCATTTTTTTTTTTTTTTTTTTTAACACCGCGTAGGGAGGATTGACTGGTCTTCTAATAACTGGACTGTGGGAGTCACACTTGACACAATTGGTAGGTGCGTGCAGGTGTGTATCAACACACCCCTACCCATCACGCTGTACGTTTTTCTGGGGAGTAGTACTGATTGGATGGGTCTCTGAGCACTGTTTAGGGCGGACTTTAAATTTCCATTGAGTGGGCGTGTTTGTGTTCATATGTGCTTGTTTGCGGGTCTTCTGTGTTTTGCGTTGATATGTGTGCCGTGCTTTTTGTTCTAATCGGGAGTGAGCTGTATGGAGGGTAGTTAGGAGTTAGAGGGTTTTTTTACACGGTCTAACGGCTCGTCGAACCGTTAGACCTTGTCAAGGCCCTCTTAGGCTGTGGAGGTGGGGGCGGAATGGAAGGGATTTGGAGTGTGCCGGTGAGTGGAGGAGGTGGGTAAACTTTTGTCAGTGGCTGTCTGCATGTCGGGTGGTTGTAGGGTGCCGGCGGGAGTGGGAGTTGGTTATGGGTGTGTAGTTGCAATGTCCTTGTGAGATTTTATTAGTTACGCCGTGTGTATGTTGTGTATTGTGGAGATAGATCACGTCATGTTTATTTCGTTGCTTAGTGGCAAGTTTCTGTGTTGTTTAGTGGTTTCTGGTAATGATGTGAGTTCTTGTATGTGTAGTGTCACCTTGTGTAGAGTGTGAGCAATCTTAATCATGTTTTAACTGACTGAATGTGAAGTTGTATGTTGATTGCTGGTGTATTTGTGTCTGTGGCTTCGGCCGTTATTAGGTCTGTATATTTCGTGTTTGTGATGAAGTGTAAAGCTCTGCTTGGTACACAATGCAATTTCTGTAGTGGTCTCTTACGCAGTGTGTCAAGTAGTATAGCAGGATATGTTTAGATGCTTCACATTTGGCCAGCCACGTTAGGCCTGCCACTCCTTACGTAGGCAGTCATGAATATTAATGTATGCTTTAATAATCCTGTTAAACCAAGCAACACAACATAGATACAGAATAAACGATGTCAATTTAAGCATAATGCACCTTTGCAGCGATTATGAACTCCCTTGTACATTTCGACCCTCCTCACGGATCCTGTACTTTACCTCACCAGACTTCACAAATTATTGTTCGTTATATGCTTGATATTAAGGTAGGATCTGGTCCTACCTTTGCAAAATATATACATTAAATTCAACAAATTAGTAGTGTTATATCAGGTGTCTATCGTATCGATTTAAAAAAGGTATTTTTAAGAAACATATATCCAATATTTCTATACAAATAAAAGAGTAATAGTGTTATGTTTACTATTATTACTTTTGTATTTTAACAAAAAAACAATAACTACAAAATTAGTAATAAAACTAGTATACATTGCATTGCGTCTTTGTTATATAATTAAATAAGCATACAAATAAACATATTTAAGGGGAAACTTAAGCATTTCTGAATCCATGTATATGCCATCGTTGCACTGGATTCCCCATATGTGCATTATATCAATTACCATATTATGTATGACAAATACAAATAAGATGTAGTATTTTAACACAATGATTGTGCTTGAGTTTGGAAGAAAGTCGTCGTTACTGTTAGCATTATTGCTAACACGACGAACCAAACAATAAAGTAGAAAATATATATCAATTTGATTATCCGTCCCCTCTATCCTCATGATCACGTAAATAATAATAATAATAATAATAATAATAATAATAATAATAATAATAATAATAAATGATCGCCCTTGTCAGCTATGGAAGTAAATAGATACTAGTATATCTAAATAGATTATTATCACCATTATTAACCAGATAGTTAATATGATTTTGATGCTACTCACTCTGGCAAAAATTACAATAATGAACTGTGGTTGAATCTTAGCCAAACAGAAGAAATAATTACAAATCACGTTATCGACAGCGCCTGCAACACAAACATGTACAACACCCTCACCATTATCCAACACAATGTCTTGGCCTGACGGCCGAGACGCTTTGAGCTCATAAACACATACAATCACATTAACCCATTCAACTCTGATGACAAGATGTCTTGTCATTTGGTCAAATAAAACAAAAAATCATAATAAAACAACAAAATGTTTGATGATCAAACAGCACCAGAAAAATATGACGTCATCAGTCCTCCTCCTCCTCCTCGAGGAGGAGGACTGATGACGTCATATTTTTCTGGTGCTGTTTGATCATCAAACATTTTGTTGTTTTATTATGATTTTTTGTTTTATTTGACCAAATGACAAGACATCTTGTCATCGGAGTTGAATGGGTTAACACAGACATCATCATTAGGAATGCATATGGTTGTTCTACGGAACACCCAATCAGAATTCCCGGATACCACATGTGCACGAAAAATACAACTGCAGAAACGCACGCCGGCGTCAGCATTTCACTACAAATACATCCACAGAATCATGAAAGGCATGAGAGATTTATTAAGATGTGATAGAAGAAAAACAAGGGGACATGAAAAGAAACTCAAAAAGGATAGTTATAAAAGAGATCTGAAAAAACAACCAGTTTTCCACATAGTAGTAGATGTCTGGAACAAATTGGACGAAACAATAGTGTGTGGAAACGCCATACAAGAATTTAAGAACAAACTAGATGTTGCGAGATAGAAATACGGATTACCACGAGCATAGCCCCCCTTCCCATATAATACAATTAGGTAAATACAAAAAAAAAAAAAAAAATCTTTGACATATTTTTTTTCCGACACACTAGTTATCACCATTGTCTCAACACTGGGTTCCACCACCATTGCCACTACATACATTCCTCCCAGAAGAAACTTACCATATCTACAGATACCCGTGGAGTGTATTCAGGGATGGAATGGGTGGGAATGATTTTATGCCTTCTCCTTTTTGGCTACCTCCCTTGTAAGGGGGAAAAAGCCTTGGTATATGTATGTACGTATGTATGTAAAGACAGCCTATTATTTATGAGCCAGTCCTGGACTGATGACAGCTCGCAACTCAGTTTCTCCTCTACTTCAACTGGGTCCCTACCTGAGACAATTAGTGCGGAGTCGTCTGCAAATAGCAGTAACTTACAGTTCACCGCACCTGGCATGTCGTTAATATAGACCAGGAACAGTAGCGGTCCTAGAATTGAACCTTGTGGTACACCACAAGTTATCTCTCCGTCATCTGAGCAGGCTCCATTTACCTGTAAAAGTTGATTGCGACCTGTAAGGTAGGACTTGAACCAGCCAATATTCGCCACTCCTAATGCCTGAAGTTTTTTTTAATAAAATATCATGATCCACTGTGTCAAATGCCTTTTGTAGATCCAACAAGACTAAACCCGTGTAGTTACCTCTGTCGCATTCCTGTTTTATGAGATCGTAAAGATACATTAAGCTGGTGTCTGTTGAGTAATTCGTTCTAAAACCAGATTGCATGCCGTATAGTAGATTACGTTCCCTGAGGTAGGTATCTAACTGATTGTATACGATACGTTCCAAAACCTTGGAAATGATATCTAGAATTGAAACAGGCCTGTAGTTGCCTGCCTCAGTTTTTGTTTTTCTTATACAGAGGTGTTACCTGAGCCCTTTTAGTGTCGCTTGGGATAAATCCTGAACTGATAGACAAATTTATTATGTGGGTTACTGGGGGAGTTATAATTGTGGCTCCACCCTTAACAAACCTCGCAGGAATGTCGTCTAACCCTATAGCCTTATTGGCACTTATGCTGGCCAGTAATTTAAACACTTCTTTAATGCTGAACAAATGATGTCAATTTAGGCATAGCGACATATCTTTGCCGTAATATCAAACTACCTCTCACCGTTCCTCTTTTTGATCACCCTCCTACTCTCAGTCTGAAGCTTCTTCTTAGTTAAAGCAAATTTCTGATGATATCTATCCAAGGGAATTATCCCTGTTCAAAATATATTCCAAAATTTTACAACGATGTTATATGCGGTATATTCAAATTAATTTTTTTTTATTAAAATATATATAATGAATATTTTAATACAAATGAAACAATAATAATGCTATATTTATTATATATATGTTTATATTTTAAAATGTTAAAAATAAAAATAAATGACATTTGTGATAAAACTAGTATACAACATTGGGTCTTTGTTACTAAATTAAATGAACATATAAATAAACATGTTGAAGGGGTAACTTAATTTTTTTTTATTTCATATAAGTCGCATCGATGTACTCGATTCCCGGTAGCACTTCCCGGCAGCCGGCCGGCCCCACATGTCCCCATCTGATATACAGTAGAGGAGCCTGAAGAGGAACAGCAGAAACCGAGTCAGAAGTTCAGAGTGAGCCCTACAATGTCTGAGTCTGATGCCTGCTCTTAGGGAACTCCCCCCCCCCTGCCCCCTCCAGGGGATGGCCATGACAGATGGAAGGCTCCTTTGCCCCTATCCTTCCTTGCTGCACTCTCTTCTTGCTTTTTCCTTCCAGGCCCGTAGACCATGAGTAATTTGTGCATACCTTATTGTGTATCCTATTTTATGTGCGTGTTTAACCATTCATGACAAGGAAATTTGGAGTGTTTAATCTTTGAAGATTATACTAAGAGTCCTGACTAAAAAGCTCAATTACTTGTTTATTTTCATACTGCGTCTGATGTCTCTTTGGATAAGGTAGATGCGCATATGTGGAGGGATGAATCAAGTACTTACACCTGCCTTCATATACTTGATATCTAATATCTGAACAAATTTGGATGTGTAAAAAAATAATATATTTTTTTTTAAATAAAACTTGCGATTAAAAAAAAACGTTTTTTTGGATCACTAATATCAATACAATGTACACATGACGCCCATCAATGTGGAATTTATGAGAGTAATTTCAAAGCAACGAAAAAACAAAAACAAAAACAAGTAATAACCACTGGAAGGGGCCAAAATAATTGTCAACACCCCCTAAACAAACAAAAATAATTTAAAAGAAATTATTTTCGACACAAAATGTGGAACTGTTACATCTACGAGTATGCAAAAGATAAGAATATGTGAACCTGCACTTGTGGAACAGCGTGTGTTGGGGGTGTGTGTCACCTTTACATGCAGCCTTTAGTTTAATTTTCTTTATTATCATTTTTAACATTTATAAGCCGAACAAAACTGAGATGGGCTAGTCGTGTGGTACGTATGGATGATGGGTAGAATGCCTGGAAAGAAGAATTACATCTAACATCAACATATACATATCCATCACTATGTAATGAATTAGTCAAAACTTACAAGGATGTTGAAATGGATCTTGTATCATTACTTTTCACTCATTCGACAAACGGTTTGTCAAGCATTCCCATGGTCAAACACCACTTCAAACACGTTTGACATTCACACGGTCAAACGTCACTTCAAACACGTTTGTCAAATGTGTTTGACAAACCGTTTGACTAAACGTGTCGACTAAACGTATCGACGTGAAATGTTTGTGTACAAATCGACATGTCGAAGGGAGATATTCATGTATAAAGGACCATTCACACGGTCAAACCGTTTGTCAAGTACTCCCATGGTCAAACATCACTTAAAAACGTTTGACAACCATTCACACGGTCAAACATCACTTCATACACGTTTGACAAACATGTTTGCCCGCAAATAATTAATCAACGACGTTGCTATATGAAGGATATCTTTCTACAATGTTTTTTATGCGTTCAGAAGAGTCACGATATTTCTTTCTTTGTAGTTGAGATAAAGTACCAGCCAAGTAGGCCTATTGATCGACTTTGACCTCATTATAGTTTTGTTCTTTCTTCAGGCAGTCGAAAAAAATCCAAATATTAGGGTGGTGTCCAGCAACCTGTGTCTCAAATGTCTTATGCCATAGTTTTAAGTACTAGTTTGTCATTTTTAAAAGTTCTGTCATTAAAGAATTTTGATTATTCTTAATAAACACGAAAAGGAATTCTACCTTGTTTTTGTAGTATCCTAAATAAAGGCTATGAAAGTAACTATTTCATTATGAAAGGTAAAGTGTGCTAAATCAAGGAACAAAACTATAATGAAGTCAAAGTCGATCAATACTTGGCTGGTACTTCATCTCGACTACAAAGAAAGAAATATCGTGACTCTTCTGAACGGATAAAAAACATTGTAGAAAGATATCCTTCATATAGCAACGTCGTTGATTATTTGCGGGCAATAGCCCATAACCTAGCTTTATCATTTTAAGTAAACCAATTTATAGTTCTAAGTTTAGTTTAAACTAATTTGTCATTTTCAATAGTTCTGTCATAAAAGAATTTAACTATTCTTGATCAATACTACGAAAAGAAATTCTTCATCCTAAATAAAGGTTATGAAAGTAATTATTTTATTATCATAGGTAAAAGTATGCTAAATCAAGGATGAAAACACAACCTAATTATATATTTCAAATTAGAATATATATATATATATTTTTTTTTTTTGGGGGGGGTGAATTGTGTATATCGATGAATTGAGCGTGTCGATGAATTGTTGTCGTTGAATTCGCCGTATCCCAAAATATATATTATTATTTTCATTATTTTATATTTCTTATCGTTAAGGGAATTTTCGTTACAAGTAGTTTGATCTTTTAATAATTGTCGTCAAACTTGCGTAGCATCTAGGTGCAGACTTGCAAATCCAATATGGCTGACCTCCAGGAGGGTTATCAATCACACTGGGCTATTTTTCCTCCGACATCCTCCTACCTCCAACCTCCTCCATTTGACTACAACTAGAATACAACTAGAATATGACTTAATAAATTTATCAAATGAAATCATACTTTAATATATAGTGTTTATTAATACTATCAACAGCCTGGAATATTATGTGTGGGATTATGAACAATGGGATAATATTGACTATGGCATTTTGATTCGTGGGATTTTGATATATGGTTACAAATTTTAATTTTTCAAATCTCCAAACAACAAATTATCTCTCCGTCATATGCTGTTGAATATGTCCTTAGAGACGTCGCTATTGTGTTTGCGAATTTTGATGATCAACATTATTACTTGGTATCTTTACAATTACTTTTGTCGATTAATTTGCAATATTAGGTTCTTTAAGGAAGAAGGAATCAAAAGAAAACATTGTATTTAATGTAGATACTTTGCAAAACACGGAATGCGCCAAAAAGGGTGAGTTTGGAAAAGAAATATTTACATTTTGGTGGAAATGTGTTGTTATCACAAATATCTATGTGTAACAACTGCTTCATCATACAACTGTGCTCATGCATAGTTGACAAAAAGAAAAAGAAAAACAATCTTTAGATTCTCACATTGGGAAAGACGTCAGTAATCCCACAATGCACCGCGCTCTATTGCGTCATTATTTTCGTGACGTCGATAGAAACGATATTTTTGTATGTATATATGTATATATTAAGTTTCCTGATTATCTCCATCGAGTTTTTGGTCCTCGAAATACAGAAATATGTCTTCGTCGGCAAAAGTCAAGGAAAAAGTTGCCTACGCGCGATGGCCATTCACAAGGACCGAAAAATCTTCCCGCGCTCTGATGCCGACGTGACATCACGTCGCATCAAAATCCATATTTTCCATAGTTTTAAAACATCTTTCTCTCCCCGTGTTCAAAACAATTCTCAGACTGTTTCGTTCAAAACAATTGTCAAAATTCATCGTCTATTGTGTATTTTTAAAACGTTTCTCTCTATATGTATTTAAGGATTTTCTCAGAATGTTTCGCTCAGTTTTAATAAGAACACAATTGTCAAAATTCATCGTCTTTTCTATATTCTTAAAACACTTTTCTCTACACGGCTTTCTCAGATTGTTTCGTTCAGTGTTACGTAAGGCCACGTGCTGACCTGAAAATTTCGCTCCCTGATACCATGACAACATCTTGATTACCTTTTCACGTCGTCTTAAACTCGGCAAAAACACCGTCGATTTCCATCTTCACACAGGGCAAAAATACCGTCGATTTCCATCTTCACACTAGGCCAAAATACCGTCGATTTCCATCTTCACACGAGGCAAAAATACTGTCGATTTCCATCTTCGCACGAGACAAAAGTGTCGTCGATTTCCTCCTACACACAGGGCAAAAATACCGTCGATTTCCATCAACACACTAGACAAAAATACCGTCGAATTCCATCTTTACACTAGGCAAAACTGCCGTCGATTTGCATCTTCACACTAGAAAAAATGCAGTCGATTTCCTCCACATAGGGCAAATGTCGTCGATTCCCATCTACACACTAGGCAAAAATATCGTCGATTTTCATGTAAACACTAGGCAAAAATACCGTCGATTACTATCTTCACACTAGGCAAAAAGGGCGTCGATTTTCTCCTTCACACAGGGCAAAAATGCCGTCGATTTCCATCTACACATTAGGCAAAAATACCGTCGATCTCCTCCTTCACACTAGGCAAAAATGCCGTCGATTTCCATCTTCACACTAGGCAAAATGCCGTCGATTTTGGTTTTCTATGGCGATGTCTTTCTTCACATTTGGCAGAAAAATAGTTTATTTTTTGTTTTATTCGCGATGACCATACACAAGGACCGAAAAATCTTCCCGCGTTCTGATGCCGACGTTATGACGTCACGTCGCATCAAAATCCATCACATTTTCTATATCATCTTTCCACGTGTTTAAAAATTTTCTCAGAATTTTCGTTCAACACAATTGTCAAAATTCATCGTCTCTTCTATATTTTTAAAAAGTTTCTCTCCACATGTATTTAAGGATTTTCTCAGAATGTTTCGCTCAGTTTTGATAAGAACACAGTTGTAAAAATTCATCGTCTTTCCTATATTCCTAAAACATTTTTCTCTACACGGCTTTCTCAGAATGTTTCGTTCAGTGTTACGTAAGGCTACGTGCTGACC
The DNA here is from genome assembly GCF_046742065.1 of Oratosquilla oratoria. Lineage (NCBI taxonomy): Eukaryota > Metazoa > Arthropoda > Malacostraca > Stomatopoda > Squillidae > Oratosquilla > Oratosquilla oratoria. The sequence continues at coordinate 48,468,215 of NC_134788.1, read as the reverse complement.
TGAAAATTTCGCTCCCTGATACCATGACAACATCTTGATTTCATTTTCACGTCGTCTTAAACTCGGCAAAAACACCGTCGATTTCCTCCTTAACACAGGACAAAAATACCGTCGATTTCCATCTACACACTGGGCAAAAATACCGTTGATTTTCATATTCACACTAGGCAAAACTGCCGTCGATTTCCATCATCATACTAGGCAAAAACATCGTCGATTTCTTCCTTCACATAGGGCAAAAATACCGTCGATTTCCATCTACACACTAAGCAAAAATACCGTCGATTTCCATATTCACACTAGACAAAAATGCCGTCGATTTCCTCCTTCATACAGGGCAAAAATGCCGTCGATCTCCATTTACACACTAACAATACCGTTGATTTCCATGTTGACAATAGGGAAAGCTGCCGTCGATTTCCATCTTCATGCTAGGCAAAAACACTATCGATTACTATCTTCACACTAAGCAAAAATGCCTGTGATTTTCTCCTTCACACAGGGCAAAAATGCTGTCGACTTCCATCTACACACTAGGCAAAAATATCGTCGATTTCCATGTTCACACTAAGCAAGACTGCCGTCGATTTGCATCTTCACACTAGGCAATATTATCGTCGATTTTCATATACACACTAGGCAAAAATACCGTCGATTTCCATATTCACACTAGGCAAAACTGCCGTCGATTTCCATCTTCACACTAGGCAAAAATTCCGTCGATCACTATCTTCACACTAAGCAAAAACGCCGTCGATTTTCATCTTCACACTAGGCAAAAATACCGTCGATTTCCATGTTCACACTAGGCAAAACTGCTGTAGATTTCCATCTTCACACTAGGCAAATTTACCGTCGATTTTCATGTACACACTAGGCAAAAATGCCGTCGATTTCCATCTTCACACTAGGCAAAATTCCGTCGATTTTGGTTACCTATGTCGATATCTTGCTTCACATTTATTTTTTGTTTTGTTCGCGATGACCATACACAAGGACCGAAATATCTTCTCGCGCTCTGATGCCGACGTTATGACGTCATGTCGCATAAAAAATTCTCAGAATGTTTCGTTCAACACAATTGTCAAAATTCATCGTCTCTTCCATATTTTTAAAACGTTACTCTCTACATGTATTTAAGGATTTTCTCAGAATGTTTCGCTCTGTTTTGATAAGACCAATTGTCAAAATTCATCGTCTTTTCTTCTTAAAACATTTTTTTCTACACGACTTTCTCAGAATGTTTCGTTCAGTGTTACGTAAGGCCACGTGCTGACCTGAAAATTTCGCTCCCTGATACCATGACATCTTTCCCTTTCATGTCGATCTTCAAACTAGGCAAAAACACCGTCGATTTCCATCTTCACACAAGGTAAAAATGCCGTCGATTTCCTCCTTCACACAGGGAAAAAAGCCGTCAAAAATGACGTCGATTTCCTCCTCCAATTTCCATCTACACACTAAGCAAAATTACCGTCGATTTTCATGTACACTCTAGGCAAAAATGCCGTCTTCACACTAGGCAAAATGCCGTCGATTTTGGTTTTCCACGTCGATGTCTTCCTTCACATTTGGCAGAAAAATCGTTTATTTTTTGTTTTATTCGCGTGAAAAAAAAAAAAAAAAAAATCCCACATCGACTGAGTTCCTTCAACGGGACAGAAATACCGTAGTAGTTTCCTCACATGGACTTCCTTCACACATGACAAAAAGACAGTCGATATTTTTTTCCCCAAAAACCCGTAAAGGTGTTTTTGTCCCTTGAGAATATAAAAATAATAACAATAAAAAAAAACCACAAATAGAATTAATAAAGAAAAAACAAAGGAATTAACAAAAATTAAAACACGTAAAAACAATATGTAAATAAGTCAATAAATAAATAAAATTATTAAATGAAATAAACTTAATAAAACAAATTGCATTCATAAGATATACAGTGTATGTACATCAATCAAAAACAAAAATATATAGAATATAGATCGAAATTAATATAGATTAATATAGATAGATATTACTAACAAAAAAGTACCTGGAAACCTTACGTTATTATTTATTATTTATCATTTATTATTTCATTTATTAATTGTAAGAAACCAATGAGGGACTGGGTAGAGTGCAGAATCTACTTCGACCTTTTTATCTAAATAAATGAATAAATAATTTGATAAATAGATTAATAAATGAATAAAGATAATTAGATAAATAAGTAAATAAATGAAATAGATGTATAAACAAATTATAGATAAATAGATAATTAAAAATAGATAATAAACATAAATAAATGAAATAAATAAACAAATAATAGATAAATAAATTATAAAAAGAAAACAAATAATAGATAAATAAATTGTAAATAAATAAATAAGAATAAATAATAAACATATGAATAAATGAACAACAAACAAATAATAAAAAGTAGATAGATAAATACATGAATAACAGTATGTACTAAAATGCCTATTCCCCCTTGATATCAGGGGGGTAGCCGTGTCACTGCATATGTACAAACATTCGTTGTCCCTTCCTTTCCTTTCTTAGGTCATCCCCGTCTCCTGGCACATGGTTCAGGTTAGAGGTCGTTTAGAACGATTGTAATAATAATGATAAAAACAGTGATAATGACAATAATGATAAATATAATAATAATAGCAATAGTAGTAGTAGTAATAATAATAATAATAATAATAATAATAATAATAATAATAATAATAATAATAATAATAATAATAATAATAATAATAATAATAATAATAATAATAATAATAATAATAATAATAATAATAATAATAATAATAATAATAATAATAATAATAATTATAATAATAATAATAATAATAATAATAATAATAATAATAATAATAATAATAATAATAATAATAATAATAATAATAATATAATAATAATAATAATAATAATAATAATAATAATAATAATAATAATAATAATAATAATAATAATAATAATAATAATAATAATAATAATAATAATAATTATAATAATAATAAAATAAATAAATGAAAATGAAAACCATCCAGTGGAATTGCCGAGGTGTTAGAAGTAAAGTAAATGACCTATCTATTTTCAACTCTATAATCAACCCCTCTGTTATTTGTCTACAGGAAACATTCCTGAATCCCAGTGTTCAATTAGAGCTTAAAATATCTTATCATCTAGAGCAGTGGTTCCCAGACTAGGGGGGGCGCCCCCCCCCCCTAGGGAGGCGTGAGGAGGATACAAGAGGGGGGGGGGCGTGAAGTCATCTGCTAAAAAAATTTAGTTTAGTTAGAATAAAAAAACAATCATTCAAAGAACAAATATCTGCCATTACATACATGTAAAGTATAATGATAGCAGTCACTCCAACCCGTTTTCTATTAAGCTAGTTCTCTTTACACGTTTTGGACACGTCACCGATACCAACCACAATTTGTGAATGTTCAAACTTTTTTTTTCGCTCCCTTTGAACCAAATATTTCGTTTTTAGTTACTTAGAATAATGTCTCTGGAATGTACTATTATTTTTTTTGATGGGTTTTCATTACTAAGATTTAATACAAACAGAAATCTGTTTTCCTGAACAGTGCAAAATGCAAGAATCATTTCACATGAACAAAAGAGGGAGTGGGGGGGGGGGGCGTGCGGGTCTACTGGAAGCAAAAAGGGTAATGGCGTCAGGTAAGATAGTTTGGGAACCACTGATCATCTACAGGAAGGACAGGCTTGTGTCTGGTGGGGAGTCGCAGTTGTTGCCAGCGAGCGACCGCTTTCCCCAAATGGAGCTGCTACTATTATCTACAACCTTGGAGCCAGTTGCTGCCAAAACTAAAATACAGAATAAATTTGCCTCCATCTGCTTCATACACTTACCTACCGACCAACCGTTTCCTCTACAGGAGGGAGGTAAATGACCTCATAGGACAGCTGCTCGACCTTAAACTCATAGTCGGAAACTTGAACTCCCACCATCACATGTAGGGAAGTGATGATAGAACATGTGCTCGAGGAGAGCAGATGGAGACAGTTCTGAGCATCAAGAACCTGGTCCTCCCAAACAGTGGCGATGATCCCACTCGTGTAGACAATGCTAGGGGCACTTTTCCATGCGCTGGTTTTATCCAGATCGTCTCCGGCGCTGTCTGACAACATAACATGGACTACGCAGGCGACACAACCATGTTCAGCGATCATTTCCCAGTCATCCTAAAAATAGGGGGTAACCACGTTACGGCTGCTCCAGCCTATAGAGACAACCCACCCCCTCCCTGTCCCAAATTCATCATGACAAAAGCCAACTGGGAAATGTATCAGCGTACCACTAACGTCAACACCACAGGATCCTGACCATATGGATGACAAAGTAGTCATTTAACATTATCCATTTTAAATTCAACGCATAATATGCACATACCAAAGACCACCTCGGTATTTCACAAGCATAGAGTTCCTTGGTAGACATCAGACTACAGAAAAACAATTTGCAAGCGGAATAGGGTTTATCATCGAGCTTTTAAAAACAACCCAATTTTACCCAGTTCGATTACTTTTAAAAAGGCGCAAGCAGAGGCCCGTAAAATCATTAAACAGTCCAAGCGAAAGTCCTGCATGGCGTGGTTTTATTTCGACAGTCAACATGCACACTCCTCTAACACAGATCTGGTCAGCCGTTAGAGGACCACATTTATAGAAACGCCCACAGTCATCACAATTAAACATAATAGCAGATACATTTACACAAACAAGCAATACAGATAACTATTCGCCAGCATTCCTACAGCATAAACAAAGACTGGAAGCAAAGCCACTGATCTTCCGTACACATACACACCACTAATACAATACTCCCTTCCAACTACAAGAGCTTGAACAGGCTTAGCTCGCGAAGAGGGACCTCTGCTGGCCCGGATGAGATTAGGTATGAGATGCTACAACATCTAGATTCTATCTCGCTCAACAAATTTCTGGAGCTGTACAACGAAATTTGGATTAATCATGACTTCCCAGAAACATGGAGACATGCCCACGTCATACCTATTCTCAAAAAGGGAAAGGACCCAAAGAGTCCTTCCTCTTATCGCCCTATAGCGCTTACCAACTGCTTATGCAAAGTATTAGAACGTATGGCCAATAACAGATTAAAATTCATTCTCGAATCTCAAGATTTAATAGTTCCTGCCCATTGTGCTTTAAGGAAAAATCCAAGTAGTCTTGACCATTTGGTCAACTTAGAGCATATCTTTTCAAGTTTCGAGAAGAAAGATTTCCTTGTAGCTAGCTTCTTAGATTTAGAAAAAGCCTACGACATGGCATGACGACGTGGTATCCTCGAAAAACTTTATGCGCTTGGCCTTAGAGGGAATCTCCCTATTTTTATTATTCTAAACTTTTTACTAGAGCGAACATTCTCCGTCAAAATTCAAGATTGCTCTTCATCAGTAAGCATACAAGAAAATGGCGTACCACAGGGAAGTGTGTCGAGCCCCACATTATTTATGTTACTTATTAACGATATTCTACCTGCTCCACCTCGAAACCTTAAATACTCGCTATACACTGACGACGTCGGAATTTGACACTCTTCATCGAACGCCAGTTATTCCGGCTCTCGCGAACAACTTGCCCTGGACTCGCTCCAGGAATGGTCTGACGAATGGGAATTTAAGTTTTCGGAAGGAAATAAAGTCAACAGTGGTTGTATTTTGACGCAGAGCCCAGGCAGATATCAATGTGCAATAACATGGAAATCCCATTCCAGTGCAAAATTCAACATTTTTCCTTGGCTTGAAACTGGACTCCAGGCTAAACTGGAAGGCCCATGTAGAGTACCTAGTTGATGCGTGCAACAAGAGACTTGATTTGCTACGGAAACTAACGGGCACAAATTGGGGGGCAGATAGGAAATCTTTGCTAATGATCTATGAGTCCCTAATTAGATCTGAATTAGACTATGGGTGTCAGATTTATGGTTCGGCAACAACAACAACCACGGAATATTTAAAGCGATAGAATTGGCTCAGTCAGCCACACATAGTAACTTTGTTATTTTCTCAGATTCTCTGAGTGCATTACAGTCAATTCAGTTAGGTAAACAAATGGGAAATTCTCTCCTGGGCAAAATCATTAGCGCACTTTCCACGACCACTTTCCACTCCATTGCTTTCTCTTGGGTTTTCAGCCATTTTGGGATCTCCGGGAACGAGGAAGAGGAGGACATACTGGCCAAATCTTCTGAGTTAGAAAATGACTATTATACAGGTAGATATACCCTTAGGCATAGGCACTTTCAATTTTATCATAAAAAAAAAAACAACAATTACACGCCCCCTGGCAACACCAGTGGGACAATCTCCACATCACACTCAAACAAAAGGAGCACATGACAGACTTGTCAACATCATACAGAAGGGAGGAAATTGCCATAGCAAGGCTTAGGATCAATTCCACCTAGATCACCCTAGTGCAACACCTGCAACACTACACTATCTATAAGACACATACTCATATAGTATACACTGCAGTCACCCAATACAACACACAGCGCCAGGAAGGAGCTTATACATCACTGCAGACTCAACAACATTTAGACGTGACAAATCCTTTGGCCAATGACTTTCTTGATAAAAAAAAATTGTTATTTGCGCACAACAGGACTGTCGTGGAAATTGTAATGGTAAATTAAACCGGATCACAGGTTCACAGCATAAAAAAGAAAAAGAAAAAGAAAAAATGTAAGGTATAATAATTGACTTTTTATAAGAAAAAATACTACTATTATCTGCAACTACATAATCTACACACATTGCATATACCCACACCCCGTCGACTGAAAAAAAAAAAAAAAATCCAAATCCGCGAAGCGAAGCTTGAACAATGTCAGGGCGTGACACAGAGTCAGTCACCACAATTAAATTTCCAGGTATGTGATGAATGCTTACAACATATCACTGGAGCCTGATGTTTACGAGAGTGAGACCTATCTTTTTAATAATGAAACGACTGACGAGGCAGTGCAATCAATCAGGGCTGATCGCGATGATGTCTTGAGTAATGTACAATATATTATTTCATTGGTAATTCCGTACACCACATTGGACGCCTTTCAGCGTATATAACTGGTGCAGGCTTGTTTTGTTACAAATGGCGTTCCCATGTGCATTTCCCTCTGTGTACTATTACCAAGGATTATTGGGGATCATCTACCAGCGGAGAAATGTTACACAGAATACGCAGACATCATTACGGGAGCCGTAAATTCCGACTTCAAAAAGTTAATGTCACCCCTATCACATTTTATTAATTTTTCAAAGCAAAGTGTCACTCTTTGAAAATAACATTAGATTTTATTTTATATAAACAAAAAATAAAATATACATAAAATACATATTAAAATACAATAATATAATGTTATAAAACTAATTTTTAAAGAAAAATTACATATAAATACAAACTTTTTAAAAATAAAAGAATCTTTTATATATTTTATATGGCTTCTAAATTGTAATAATCAATTTCTAAACGAGTTTAGAAATTTATTTTGACGTCAAAAGGCGCCCAAACTTCGATGACTATCACTGGACTATTTACATAAATTACAATACCAAATTTACCGGTGAACAATAACGTTATCGAATTTACCTGCACCTTGGTTAGGAGGGTGCATGTGCCGTTTGTGGTGGGCAGCTACCGGTCAAGTTACAGATTTTATCGGTAACAACCTTAACGATGACTTACCGGCAAAAATTCTGCTACCGTTAAAGCTTCGTTAATCGATAAGCTATACCATAACACTCAGAGAGCGGTAAGCACGTCTCGGCTTGGTGGTACTGAGTGACGGTACTGACGGGCCCAGTGCCCCGCTAATTTTAGCGGTTAAACTTTTACCATTAAGCAAGTATGTATCGCTAAGGTCTCGGTATATATATATATTTTTTTATCACTAAAACCGTTTTTTCGGCACTTTTTAAATTTCTCAATAGAATTAATGTTAATTCTGTGATCAGCATACGAAACTATATTAATTGTGAAAGTTTCATAAAAAAAATCCGCGTGTCGCCTAAACGAAGACCCATATATATATATATATATATATATATATATATATATATATATATATATATACTAAGTGTTGAACATGCCAGTATGCTTCTGTTTCTAAATAAGAATATGAACTAATTTGTATGAAAAAATAATTGAGGAAATAAATAAGAAACATGCTGACAATGAAATCTAATATATCCTTGAGTATTCACCTTGGTCTTTGGATCACGTGCTGGGCTAATTTGTATGAAATAACAAGGGAGCATAAAAAGCAGTTTTTAGGAAAACATTTATTACAAATTAGTCAGGTTAGGTTAGTTTTTAGGAAAACATTTATCAAAAATTAGTCAAAGCTCATTATATGTGTATGTGTGTATTAACAAAACTCCCACTCCCACATGCACCCTCTAAACATGAACCCATGCATGCAGACAGACGCGGACGAAATTTTTATACGCCACACCCACCCTCAGACACCCTCCATGCACTCGTGCGGTAGATAGCATACTAAAGTAGCACCCTTTAATTTGTTAAAAAAAAAAAAAAAAGGAATCTAACTTATTATCATTCATTCTAACAAATTTACACAGCACTTTTAAATATTCAAATTAAAAAAAAAAACATAAATAAAATTACGAAAATAAAAAAAATAAAAATCTTAAGTTGTTACCAAGTCTATTCTTTCTTTTCCTGCATAGGCAGTTGATATGGACACCTTCATGTTCAAGATACATCATCTTCACCATACAATAGTATACAACATATAATTATTCACTACACGTAACATACACATGTGACTGAAACAGTTTAGTCGGGAATTATACTTTATTGGAAAGGGTAATTATACATAAGTTCAACAGAGAAGTTGAACAACTTTTATGACACGCTCACGTATAAGAACTCCCAGATTCCCTTGTACCGCTAAAGTCTCTGTAAATTTTTACCATTAAAACCGTTTCTTCGGCACTTTCTTTAATTTCTCAAAAAAATTAATGTTATTTCTGTAATAAGCATACGAAACTATACACCACACACACACACACACACACACACACACACACACACACCAGAGTAATAGACATTTGGAACAAGTTAGATGAGAAAGTAGTGTGTGCAAAAACAATACATGAATTTAAAAATACTTTAGATAAAATGAGATATAAAGACGGGACACCACGAGCATAGCTCCCCTTCCCGTAAAATACAACTAGGTAAACACACACACACACACACACACACACACACACCTGTCCAGGGCTGAAATAATTTCAGTATCGCTGCGCTCCGAGTCGTTACTCCAACTCTCGTGGGCGGGGAGTTGTGGGTGTGTGTGCGTGTAAGGTCACAGCATTACCCATAGATCGGTCATACGAGCTCTGAGCTCTCTTCCGAGAGAGAAATAGCTGTCGATCACGAGCCCACCACGTGATCCAAAGACCAAGGCGAATACACAAAGATATATTAGATTTCATTTTCAGCATGGTTTTTTTTCTGCAATTATTTTTTCATACAAATTAGTTCATATTCTTATTTAGAAACAGAAGCATATTGATATTTTCATCACTTAAGCACACACACACACACACACACACACACACACACACACACACACACACACACACACACACACACACACACACACACACACAATGATATATATATTTATATATATATATATATATATATATATATATATATATATATATTTGTGGGTCTTTTCCGTTTGGCGACATGCGGAATTTTTCGATAACACTTTCACAATATAGTTTCGTATACTAATCAAACAAATAACATTATTATTATAATCATTATTGTTATTATTATTCTATTTATTTATTCATTTATTTTATTTTATTTTATTTATTATTTTCTTTTATTATTATTATTATTTTTTTTTTAGAAATAAAAAGTGCCGAAAAAACGGTTTTACTTGTAAAAAAAATTACTGAGACCTTAGCGGTACATACTCGCTCAATGGTAAAAGTTTACCGGTAAAATTAGCGGGACGCTGGTCCCGTCAGTACCACCAAGCCCAGACGCGCTTACCGAGACCTTAGCGGTACATACTTGCTAAATGGTAAAAGTTTACCGGTAACGTTAGTGGGACACAGGGCCAGTCAGTACCACTAAACCGAGACCTTAGCGGTACACTCGCTACGGTAAAAGTTTACCAGTAACGTTAGCGGGACACTGGGCCCGTCGGCCGTCAGGGTTCAGTCCGTCACTCGGTGCCACCAAGCCGAGACGCGCTCTGAGTATTATGGTATAGTTTATCCGTTAATGGAACCTTAACGGTACCAGATTTTTTTTTTTTTTTTCTCTCTTTACCGGTCAAGTATCGTTAAGGTTGCTATAGGTTTTACCGGTATCTGCCCACCACTACTAAACTCCCAAATCCCCCCCCTCCCTCCCTCTCCCCCATCTTATCTACCCTGCCCTCTTACTCTGATGCATAGATGTGTAATATTTAAAAAACTCCGTAAAGCTTCTCAATCATTGAGGCTTATATACTTGTAGCATCTGTGTTGAGAATAGAACAGCTAATAAAAGGTATGAGGGGATGAGAAGTACGTTAGGGGGAATGTCGAGGATCATCTAGGGGCACTAAGGCAACATCTATATTCAATCTCGCTCAACAAATTACTGCAAATGTACAACGAAATTTGGGTTAATCATGACTTCTCAGAAACATGGAGACATGCCCACGTCATACCTATTCTCAAAAGGGGAAGGACCCAAAGAGTCCTTCCTCTTATCGCCCTTTAGCGCTTACCAACTGTTTATGCAAAGTGTTAGAACGCATTTTCAATAACAGATTAAAATTCATCCTTGAATATCAGGATTTAACAGTTCCTGCCCAATGTGGTTTCAGAAAAATCGAGGTAGTCTCGACCATTTGGTCAACTTAGAATATGATATCCTTTCAAGTTTCGAGAAGAAAGATTTCCTTGTAGCTTGCTTCTTAGATTTAGAAAGAGCCTACGACTTGGCATGGCGACGTGGTATCCTTGAAAAACTCTATGCACTTGGCCTTAGAGGGAATCTCCCTATTTCTATTAAAAACTTTTTAATAGAACGAACATTCTCCGTCAAAATTCAAGGTTGCTTTTCATCAGTACGCATACAAGAAAATGGCGTACCACAGGGAAGTGTGTTGAGCCCCACATTATTTATGTTAATTATTAACGATATTCTACCTGCTCCACCTCGGAACCTTAAATACTCATTTTACGCTGACGACTTCGGAATCTGGCATTCCTCATCAGACGCTAGTTTTTCCGGCTCTCGCGTAAAACTTGCCCTGGACTCGCTTCAGGAATGGTCTGACGAATGGGGATTTAAGTTTTCGGAAGTAAAATCAACAGTGATTGATTGTATTTTCACGCGGAGCCCAGACAGAAATCGATCTGCAATTACATGGAAATCCCATTCCAGTACAAAATTCAACCTTGAAACTGGACTGCAGGCTAAACTGGAAGGCCCATGTAGAGTACCTAGTTGATGCGTGCAACAAGAGACTTGATTTGCTACGCAAACTAACGGGCATAAATTGGGAAGCGGATAGGAAATCTTTGCTAATGATTTATGAGTCCCTAATTAGATCTAAGTTAGACTATGGGTGTCAGATTTATGGTTCGGCAACAACAACCATATTACAACCCCTGAACAACATCCAAAACAAAGGCCTACGACTTGCACTTGGAGCATTACGCTGCACAAGAGTCGAAAGGCTGGAAGTTGAAGCCAATACCCCCCCCTCCACTACAGGCGCGAACTACTTACACTCCGATACGCCGCCAAAGTGCTTCGTATCCCACGATGCAAGCGGGCGGCGTCCCAATACGAGCACTTTACTAACTCCAGCCTTAATCCCTTTTCCATCAGGATCCGATCCTTGTGCGAGAAGTATTCAGTGCCACTGCGGTCTATTGAAAAATTGAAGACGTTCCACATACCACCGTGGTCAAAGCTTACCCTCAACGTGTTCGGTAGAAGAAGTCAGACAGAAGACCCTATAAGTCATCAACGGGTACACTGGCCACAGGGCACTGTATACGCATGGTTCCAAGTGTGGCCGTAAGACAGGGATAGGGTTGGGTGCTACTATAGCGTGAGATCTACCTCCCGTTAGCAATATAGCATGAGGTCTACCATTTCCATACATTTATTTTAGCGATAAACACATATTTTGTACATATCCTAGGAATGACTTAGATAATTGGATTTCTAATTACATTCATATTAAAAGAAGAAATGTAAAAATAAACATGTTATCATATATTTCCATACATTTATTCTGGCGATACACACTTCGTATATCTTCTAAGAATGACACAAATAGGTTAGGTTAGGTCAGGTCACGTGGACATTTCACGTTTTTTATGTATTTGGTCAGGACACATGTTTGATGGACAGGTGAGGGGAGCGCCCCGGAAGAACGCGGGTCGGTCACTCACGCGATAGGTAGACCTCAGGCTGCACCTGGGTACTAAGGCGACATATGGCGGTAGACCTTACGCGATAGTAGCACCACAGGGTTATATAGCTCCACAACCCGAATGATGTTTCGATTACCGTACCATACGAGCATTTATATTGCCGAACTATTTGGAATATACAAAGCGATAGAAAAGGCTCAATCTGACACACATAGTAACTTTGAGAATCAACACAACGCTCCAAGAGGTCGGACGTCTCTCCACTCCAGCTCACTCAACAAGTGCCCAGCAATCTTTGCCGGCCGGTGGTGGAGAGGAGATATATCTCCTTTGCCGCTGCCGGTCTGGCACAGGCCGACCTCTTCGTTAACGTCGGCAGGCAGGTTTACACCAAAACATATACACATTTCCCAAGTCACGTAATTATCTGTTTTCAGAGTAGTGCTTGGAAGAAAAGAGGCACACGCACACTTGCTCGCTGGCTTAGCATAGGTCCAACCCAACTCTTACCCAGAACCCTTATCTGATCGCCGGCTGGTCGACAGAGAGGAATTGGGAAGCCTCTCTGTCCAACCAGCCCGCACCCACGCGCTGGCATCTTTGCTGACGCTGGCGCGCGGGTTTACACCTCTGACATTATACACAATTCCTGTAAGAGGCCGGTAGATAAAGGTAGACATTTAAGGTAGATCGGAGGTAGATCGAGGAGGTAGAAGGACTGGAAGGAAATTTTATTGTCTTTTTTATTAGGGTGTTTTGATTCAGTGGCCGACCGCGCCGACTGCGAGTGCTGAGTTGGGGAGTGGTGTAGGCGACGTCCTGTCTAGGTAAACAAGCATATTGATACAGAGGTAACTGATTGTAATAATGCTGATATAACCAAAATTGTGAGCGTACAGCCCTCTCCGTTGCGACATAATGCTTATGTAGCAATGTTACTGGAAGGACTGTAACAGCCTCTCGGATTGGAGAAAAATGTGTACCAGGAGAAATATTATTGGACAAGGGGAAAAAGGCACGCCCTTAAGGTGTGGCACTTGTTTGAGAAGTAAAAGACTATTGGATGGAAAAAAGTGACGTCAGAACGAAGGTGGCTAGACGCGACGTTGAGAATTCCTCTGGGGATTTCTCGGGTGTACTGATTTAGACCAACACGTTCACTGAAAATTACACCCTCATTTTATTCACCCACAATCGGAACTTAGGCAGAGGGCCTACTTACTAAGAAGAACCTAGACTTGAGTGAAACTTAAGAATCAACAAGAAAACTCTAGAAAATAACTGAAGAGGAGCAAAGACAGTAAAGAGGGAGGGAAACCAGTGGTGATAACAAAGGGGGTGGAACAATTTCCAATCACGTAATTCTCTGCTTTCAGAGTTGTGATTGGAAGGAGAAAGATAATACAACACCCGCCCGCCTACCCCCCTCGCACCGCCTCTGGATCAACCCTACAGAATTTCAAACCCAACCTGGGGAAAAGCAGGGAAAGCTCAGGCCTTACCTGGGGCTAAACAGGAACGCGCTCTACACGCGGGAAGTGAATTCTACTCACTTCCCGTAAGATACATACATACACCTCTCACGAACATAGCCACGACCCACGCACAAACATCTACACTTACTTTTTCTTCGACTAAGGTTCGCCTCTTGTACTTCATCTTCTCATTTCAGTTTACCTCCCATTAACCCATTAAACTCCGATGACAAGATTCTTGTCATTTGGTCAAACAAAACAAAAAATCATAAAACACCAAAATGTTTGATCAAACAGCACCAGAAAAATATGACGCCAGTCCTCGCTTCGCTCGCACACTGACAACATCATCGGGATAATCTCCACATCACACATAAACAAAAGGAGCACATAACCGACTGGTCAACATCAGACAGAAGCAATAGACGGGAGGAAATCGCCATAGCAAGGCTGAGGATGAATTCCACCCACATCACCCACCTATAGGTGGGTGATGTATAGATCCTTATATCACTGGCGTATCTCCTCCCCACTGTAATACTACACAATCTATAAGACAAATATTCATATACTGCACGAAATATAACACAGTCAGTCGCTTATACAGCGCCTTTATTGCAGACTCAACAAAATTTAGTTATACGTGACAATTGTTTTGGCCAATGACTGTTTCCTTATTGACAAAGTAGTGTATTATTTTCGTACAACAGGACTGTTGTGGAAATTGTAATGGAAAATTAAACACCAGGCTTAATGACCGCCTTATGGATCGAAAGCCTTGAGATAAAAAAAATAATGACAATAAAATAGATAGATAATTAAACAAATAAGTGAGATTTAGTAAGGGTGACATTAACTTTCTGAAATCGGAGCTTCACGCCTTTTGCAAAACATTTCCCCTCTTTGAAAGGATCTATATTCACCATTGCGTGACAGCGTATTACAAAAGTGAAAGGTACTTCACCATTTCAACTACAAATATTTACAATAACAATATTAATAATATTACAGATTTCTGGATTTAAAATCTAGCACTGAATACATTTGTATTTTCCTCATTGGTTCGCTCCACTGCAGTCTTTTGATATCCGTCAATAAGGATGGGGTTAACGCATTCTGCACTGTAACACTTAGTGAAGTTCTTTAGTAAGTATTGGTACTCTTGTTTAATTTCGCCCATTACTGGTGAATATTAAAAACTATAACATACGTCATTATTTACTAATAATAACAGCTTGAGATTGATGGATTTTTATCTTGTACTCAATTGGCCTCTAATTGCTCAACAAGCGTGATCCAAGGAGTCTTGAACAATGATTATTTTATCACTTTCAGAATTAAGAAATCCAAACCTGACACTAGCTCGCCATCAGCTATTCGGGTGGTGCTTCTCTGGGTCGCATATGAAGCGTAGCTTTTTCAGGATTAATTGTGGCGGGCCGAAGGTAATATCTAGTGGTGGGCAGATACCGGTAAAGTTGCCGGTTTTACCGGTAACAACCTTAACGGTACCGTTAAGGTTCCGTTAACCGATAACTCGATAAGCTATACCATAACACTCAGAGAGCGGTAAGCACGTCTTGCCTTGGTGGTACGGAGTGACGGACTGACGGCACGGGCCCAGTGTGCCGCTAACTTTACCGGTAAAATACCGTTAAGGGATGAACCGCTAAGGTCTCGGTAAGCGCGTCTCGGCTTGGCGGTACTGGCGGCATGACGGGCCCAGTGTGCCGGTAACTTTACCGGTAAAATATCGTTAAGGGGTGTACCGCTAAGGTCTCAGTAAGCGCGTCTCGGCTTGGCGGTACTGACGGGCCCAGTGTACCGCTAACTTTACCGGTAAAATACCGTTAAGGGATGTACCGCCAAGGTCTCGGCCCAGTGTCCCGCTGATTTTACGGGTTAAACTTTTACCATTAAGCAAGTATGTACCGCTAAGGTCTCGGTAAAAAAAATTACCATTAAAACTGTTTTTTCGGCCCTTTTTTAATTTCTCAATAGAATTAATGTTATTTCTGTGATCAGCATACGAAACTATATTAATTGTGAAAGTTTCATCGAAAAATTCCGCGTCGCCAAACGGAAAGACCCATATATATATATATATATATATATATATATATATATATATATATATATATATATATATATATATATATATATATATTTCCCTTTACATTTTGCCTATAGCACCGTTAGGCATGTACGGTAAGTTAGTGCTTCCTTCGCCCGTTCGTGATGCTGCAGGAGGCAGGATTTTTATCGTGACGACGTTACAAAACTTGAGTTGTGACTACACACCATAGTAGGATGAAATTTGTTTAAAGATTTAAGTCATAAAGGCGACTCGAACTTGAGACATCACTACTACCTCACGAGTCTTTTACCGGTAACGGCATTGTTGTTTACCGGTAACTCCGGTACTAAAATTAACGGTATTTTCCAAGCGCTAGCAACATATATTTTGTTGATGTAGCTTGATAGACTCATTATATGGATGAGACTGTTTAAAGACTTATATACTGATTTTAGAGGGTAGGATAGATAAGATGGAGGGAGGGGGAATTTGGGGGTTTAGCGGAAGGAATGTACAGGAAGGAAGATTCACGTTAGTAGTGGTGCATATCCACGCTTACTATGTTTACATGTTTTTGATCTTGGAAATGATTTTATTCATGCCTTTAAAACTCACAATCCTTATTCTAAACATATCCCAACTTAAAGGAGAATATGCAATTATATACAATACATGTTTAAACATTTTATTCTCAGACATTATAGGAATAGAGGCCTTATGAATTTATATTTTACTTTGTATATATATATATATATATATATATATATATATATATATATATATATATATATATATATATATATATATATATATATCGTTCCTTTGTGTAGATTGGAATATATTGTTCAGATAATATGAGATTTGGCAGGGGTGACTTTAACTTTCTGAAGTCGGATTTTCGCAAATTTTGTGAAATATTTCCTTGGTTTCCTTGTAATGCTTTTTTTTTCAATACTGCCTTCCTGGTTCCTTAGACTCCAGCTTCTCACCTTCTGATTGGCAACGCGAAAACGAATCTTCTTCGGTTCTCATAATTTTTTTGTTTTGCTCATTCCGCTTCGTTAGCATCTCTCCTAATCCAAACACTTATAAAAAATTCTTCTCTAAGGCTTGCTTTACTTCTTTTGCCATGGGTTGTGACTTGAACTTTATTTTCATTGGAAGTGCGCAATTTCTTTTATACTTGCCTATCCTATGTATGCTGTCAATCGGTCTGTTACATCCAAATTCTACTAGTCCATTGGCTTGAGGGTGGCGGGCGGTAGTCCGCTTGCGGTTGGTTCTAAGGAACTAGAACATTCTGGACCAGAGATCAGATACAAAGGATTACAAAGGCGGACCATGTCGACAGGAGACCTTTTGGTCCATATCTAGGTCGGATGAGAAAAAAAAATAATAAATTAATAAATGAAAAATATAATAGTGTAAATAACAAATAAAATACACAATAAATGCATAGGTATAGTTAAATAATAAATAAACAGGTAAATAGTAAATAATGATAAATTGACATATAACTAATAATAAATGAAAATCAAACAGACAAATGATAACAAAACAAAAACAAATAATATAAAATAAATTATAATCATTACAGCATCTTGCTTAGGTGTTTATCTAAATGATTCTCAAAGCTTCGAACTGAACTACATTGCACTACCTGTGCAGGAAGTCTATTCCATTCATTAACTACACGGTTGGCAAAGTTGTTTCTACCTACTTCCAAATTGAATCTATTTCCGGACAGTTTGAGACCATTGTTTCTTGTCTGATTCTCATTCAATGTGAAAATTTTGTCACTTCTGATGTTGTCAATTTCCTAATCTTAAAGACCTGTATCAAGTCACCTCTGAGTCAACGCTTTTTTTTAGGGGAAACAGATTCATATGTTTTAGTCGATTTTCGTATGATTTATTTTTGATATTTGGAATCAGTTTTGTGGCTCGCCGTTGTACTTTTTCCAGTTATGTCTTTAATGAGATTCGGTGACCATACTGAAACAGCATATTCCAAATGTGGACGAACTAACGATTTATATAGCTTGTTAATGAGTGATGGACTTTTGAAATCAAAAGATCGCGCAATCAGTCCTAGAATCTTATTTGCTTTCTCAGAGGCTGAAATACACTGCTTGGATGATTTGAGATCGTTACTGATAATTACGCCGAGATCTTTTTCAGTATCCACTTTTGTTAACGAATTTCCAAATAACTTGTAATCGTACTTACTGTTATTTTTACCTATGTGCATTACCTTACATTTTACTTGTGTTAAATTTCATTAGCCACTTTTCAGACCATTGTCTGTCAGTGATAACGGTGTGAGGGGCGCCGAATTTGGATACCCAACCGGAGAGGAAAGCACGGGCAGTTGTCTCGGCAGATACATTCGGGAGAGGGATCGCCTCTGGCCACCTGGTGTACCTGTCGACTCACGTGAGCAGGTAACGCATGCCACGGGATAGCGGAAGGGGGCCCACAATGTCCACATAGACCGATTAGAAGCGTGTTGTGGGTGTAGGAAAACGCTGGAGTGGGGCGTGGACATGGCGCGTGACCTTTGAAGACTGGCAGGGAAGACAGGTGCGGTGTCCATTCTCTGACGTCTTTGTTGATGCCTAGCCAGATCCGTGAGGAGACGTTGTGTTGCCTGGATACCAGGACGACTGCGGTCGTGGAATGCCGAGAACACATCCTTACGATGACAGGCGGGGATGTACGGCCGGGGTTTGCCTGTAGAGAGGTCACACCACAATGGTACAAGAGTGTTGGGGAGCTGTCGGAGCTGCAGGGAGGAGGCGCCATGCAGGCATAGGCGACGGAGTTCCTCGTCGTTACCCTGGGAGGCGGCGATGCGGGCGTAGTCGACGTGGTGGTGATCAGGGAGGATTCTAGAAGTAATCCTGGACAAGGCCGGTTATCCTCTCCCTTGATGTACTCGATGTGAGTATCAAATTGGGACAGGAATGACAGCTGCCGAGAGACCTTGGTGAGTGGTGGTCAGAGATCCTGTCCAGTGCATGGGTCGGTAAGGATGGTAAATGGCCGACCTTCTAAGAGATAGAGGAAATGCTTCACGGCTGAAAATATGGCCAGAAGCTCCCTGTCGAATACACTATAGCGCATTTGAGAGGAGTCCAGTCGTTTGGAGAAGAATGCAATCGGCTGGAGCTGTCCGTTGACCCTCTGCTGGAGGACTGCGCCTACCGCTGTAGAGGAGGCGTCGGTGGCAAGGAAGGTGGGGACGTGGGCCACCGGGTAGAACAGGCAGGTATCCTCTGCAATTGCAGCCTTGACCTGCTCATATGCTTGGGTAGCTTCAGGAGACCACTTCACGGGTATGACCGACCGCTTGGAAAAGTTCTTGGTGAGGTCGTTCAGTGGTGCGAGTTTGGCAGCTGCATCGGGGATGAATCTGTGATAATAGTTGACGATCCCTAGGAATTGGCGCAACATCTTGACGAATGTTGGCTGTGGGAAGTCTATGATGGTGTCCACCTTCTGAGGGAGAGGGTACAGGCCTGCTGTTGAGATGCGATGTTCGAGGAAGTCGAGCGATGACACTCCTAGGAGGCACTTAGACGGGTGGATGCGGAGGCCATAATCTTGCAGTCGGCGGAAGATAAAGCGGAGGTGTTGGCGGTGTTGGTCGTGGTTGTCAGAGGCCACCAATATATCGTCGATGTAGGCGGTGACGAAGTTGAAGTCTCTGGAACGTTTGGGCAGCATTACGCAGACCAAATGACATCATTTTCCACTCGAAAAGGCCGAACGGAGTGACGATGGCTGTCTTCTGGATGTCCTCTGGTGCAACAGGAATCTGGTGGAACGCCCTGACCAGGTCGATCTTGGAGAAGACTTACTTCCCGGAGAGCTTGAAGTGGAAGTCTTGGGGGTGCGGGATGGGGTAGCGGTCGGCCTTGGTGATGCGATTAAGTAGGCGATAGTCACCGGAGGCCCGCCACTGGTTGGGTGGTGAAGGTGGCTTGGGGACCATGTGGAGTGGCGATGCCCACGCACTCTCCGATGGGCGGATGATGTCTTGGTCAAGGAGTTCTTGGAATTCCTGTTTGGCGGCGACCAACTTCTCTGGGGAGAGACGTCGAGGCTTGCTGTAGACTGGCGGGCCAATTGTTTGAATGTGATGCACAGTGTTGTGGGGGCGGGTAGTGGTGGCCTTGCATGGAGACGTCAACTGGGGAACATCCTGCAGGATACGTGTGTATTCGCCAGCTGGTTGAAGGGAAGATACTTTAGGAAAAGTGGCATTGGTGGTAGTTCCTGGTATGCGTCTTGTTGCATGGTACAAGCAGTTATTCTTGGCGCTGACTGCCATTTTGTAGTATTGTAGGAAGTCGTATCCAAGAATGGGTTGACGGACATCTGAGATAACAAAGGTCCAAGGGGACTTGCCATTCTGGAGGTCCAGGACGCTGTAGTGGCTGCCGTACGTGGCGATGGGTGTACCGTTGGCTGCAAGCAGGTCGTACGACGGAAGGCTTGTACCTTGGCTCGGGTCTTCCGTCGGAGGCATGATGCTGACGGCTGAGCCCGTGTCCACCAGGAAGGATAGTCCAGTATGGCTATCACGCACTGAGAGGAGGGTGTGGGCATGGTTAGCGGGGGTGGGAGTGCTTACTGACCCCCGCGTCTGGAGTTTCCCGACCAGCTACAAGGTTGTGTAGTACACTTGAGCGCCTTGTTGCCGAAACGAGCATGGTACCAGCAGGGGCCACTATCTTGTCCCAGGACAGTGCTCCGTGGTGTTTGATGGCGTCCCTTTTCGTCCAAAAACCGACTCAGCAATTTCTTCATGTCGGTGATTTCCTGCCGTAGCTGCTGTACACTCTGATCCTTGGCATTGTACGATGAAAGAGTAGTTCTGCTCACTGCACTAATGTCTGAGGAACAGCTGGTTTCTGGGTTGTAACCGTGAATCCCGCGATCACTAGCACCTGGGTTCTCACTGCACACTTCACTTATATCATTTGTCGCATCATCACTGTAAACGATGCTCCTCGCAGAGAGCGTGGCTTGTGTCATAGCTTGTAAGGACCTATGGCGCTGGTACATCCTATTGGCGATGGAGCAGTAGGCGTCGTCGTCCTTGTCGGCAGCTAGGGCTTCAAGATTTAACTGGAGAGCCTCCGGCATCTTGGCGAGGTGTAATGACCGGAGGAGTTCCTTGGGCAACTGCACCCTTGCCCGTGCGTTAAGGGTGGCAATTGTCCTGAAGAGTTGTGATGGTCGGTCGTCTCCGAGTTCGCTGTGCTGGATTTCCTTGTACAGCTCGTCATCGGGCCTGGCGTAGTGTTTCCTCAAGGCAGTCTTGAGGGCTGCACACTTGTTTTCCTCAGGGGGTGAAATGACGACGTCACGGATGAGAGTAATGATGTCCGTCGGTAGTGCGGCGATGTATGCTCCGAAGGCTTGCTGGTCCGGCACGTCATTCTGGGTGGCTAAGTACGCCTCGGCGTGAACTAGCCAGCTCTCCAAGTTATGGGGGAAACTGGGAAGTTTAACCTGTGAGCCTGCCATCTTTCTGGTTGTCCTCAGTCTGGGTCACCACTTTGTCGTGGTATGATTCGGACAAGCCAGGGAAATGAAACTCACAATAACACTAAGGCACTCGGGTTTTAATGAACACTAAGCTCGTAGAGGGAAGGTCGTAGTCTGAGAGCGAAGGGGAACTTGAAGTTTGGCGAGGACTGATGCTTGGAAAGTAGTGCTGCTTGGAGGTGTTGTGCCCGCGAGTGAACTTGCGACTTGTAAGAAAAAACCACCCGCTTGCGCGGGATCGGTTTTTGTGGGAGGGGAAGAAGGTCTGTAAGAAAATGAAAAGATAGTAGTGTATAGAAGAGGGCTATTGCCACCGGGCGATTTAGCGAGCGATTAGGGGTTGTTGGTGGTCGTGGCTCGGGAGAAGTGGACTGGGAACTCGGACGGCGGCGCCAATGCCGGGATTAGGATCACCAAAAGTTCAGAAAATTGTAGGAGGCGTAGTAGTAGAGAAAGGTGGAAAAACGGAAAAATCTTTAATGGGAGGTAAACTGAAATGAGAAGATGTAGTACAAGAGAAAGTTCGAAAGGAAGCGAATTTTAGTCGAAGAAAAGGTAAGTGTAGATGTTTGTGCGTGGGTCGTGGCTATGTTCGTGAGAGGTGTGTGTGTGTTTATCTTACGGGAAGTGAGTAGAATTCATTTCCTGCGTGTAGAGCGCGTTCCTGATAAGCCACAGGTAGGGCCTGAGTAGCCTGCTTTTCCCCAGATTGAGTTTGAGATTCTGTAGAGTTGAGTCAGTGGCGGTGCAAGGGATGGGATAAAAGTATATATATATATATATATATATATATATATATATATATATATATATATATATATATATATATATATATATATATGTATGTATGTATGTATGTATCATTCTGTGAAAGATGTTAAGAACTAGAATTAAACATTGATTTATGAATGTAATCTGATATACAAAATAGTAAAATCTTGACCAAGACATCGTAAACAATTTACCAAAGTCTGCTTGAGACGGTGACACGTAACCTCTCCCGAAGGAGAACAGTAGCAGAAATTACCCATGACCACTTTTATTTGTCTCGGCGCAAGAGGCAAGAGAAGTGAGAGTTTTAGAGTTGTTAGTAGAGATAGGGATAAAGACAGTGTCACATTTTAGCGTAATTAGGATCATGTTTGTAAATGTAATATTTGTATAAATATCTCTGGTTGACCGACTATTGAGCGCAAGACAAATGAGCGCCGACATTTGAGCGCCATAATTTCAAAATAGTTAAAATCTATACGAAACATAACATGTAAGAAAAATAAGAGATTCAGACATTAAACATAGAATATATAGACATACATACATACATACTGTCAGGATATTACCCCTAGCCAGGTAACACGATACCCCATCCGGGTGTCAAGGCTATATCAAAAATTTTTAGCGAATATTCTTCAAGAGATCAACTTGAATATCTTCCTTCAATATCTTTTATTAATAGCCTGCAGAAGTAGAAATTTTGTTTTATAAAATGTATTTAGGTATTTCATAGTATTCACATATATTTTATGGTATTTTACATTATGGTATTTATTGATTTGATCAAATGTTTTAGATATTTCATGGTAATTCCAATATGAATAGAAATTTAAGCTTTCACATTTCTGTTTTGTAAATAAATTTGTTTAAATATAATTTTATTTATATCTCATAATTGTATTTTATGGTATTTTACATTATGGTTATTCCAATATGAATAAAAATTTAAGCTTTCAAATTTCTGTTTTTTTTTTATAGTTTTGTTTAGATATAATTTTATTTACATCTCATGACTGTATTTTGAAATGATGGCGCTCAAATGTCGGTGCTCAAATGTTACTGCGCTCAATTGTCTTGCGCTCAAAAGTCGGCTCACGGTATCTCTTACATATACAAAAGGGAGATGTGGGTCTTTGTAAGTACATATGAGTGAGAAGAGTGTAGAGGAAAGGGAGGCTTTTTGGATAGATTTAAATGAGTGCATAGAGGATTTAAGGAGAAATGCCATTGTAGTGGTATTGAAAGATCCCATTGCAAGGGTAGGAGATGAACCAATAGACGGAGTTGTTGGGAAGTGTGGAATGCCAGAAAAAAAAAAGTAGTGGAGAGTTAATGGTGGAGATGTGCCTACAAAGAGAACTGCTGATAACAAACATAGTGTTTAGGAAGAAAATCAAGCGTAAGTACACATGGGAGAGGGTGGTGGATGGAAGAGTGTTAGATAGGGCTTTAATGGACTATATAGTGGTAACCAGGAGAAGAGTAGGAAGAGTTTTGGATGTACATGTTCTTAGGGGAGAGAGTGGTGGAATATTAAATAGTTTGTAGGTGGAAGGCAAGTTGAGGATGGAGGATGTATGGAGAAATAAGAAAAGGACAGAAGGTAGGTAGGTAGGTGCTTAGGTTAAACTGCTTAAATTATAAAGAAAAATATGTGTACGAGAAGAAGCTGAGAAAAGAGGGGGAGGGTGTGAAGGATAGAGTAGAACTAGGAGTGGAGGAGGAATTACGGTGTTTCAAGGAGGGAGTCACAAGGTATGCAAAGATGGTGTGTGAAACAAGGAGGTATGATGATATGGTTGAACGCCACAAACTCCTCCCTATCGGAAGGCTAGGACAGTGCCCCTCACAGAGGACTTTGTAGCGTGGAATTTGATGAACCATGCCCTTGGTTCAACTTCGCCGGTGGCAGGATTCGAACCGCCATCCCCTTGACCTTCGTCGCAAGTAACGACGCCCCGACCCTCTCGGCTAACGAGCTGAGGAAATGTGAGGAAATAGAAGGAAGGGTAGTGAGTTGTGGGATGGTGAAGCAAAGAAGGTTGTAGAAGAGAAGAACTGAGCATTCACAGATTGGTTGCAAAATAGGACGAGAGAATCATATGAGAGGCACAAAGAAAAGAGAAGTAAAGCGCAAGGTAATGTAGGCAAAAAAGGAAAGCAGATATGAAATAGAGTAAGAGTATGACAAATTTCATTAAAAGTAATAGGAAGATATTTTGGAAGGAAATTAAGAGAGGAAGAGGAGGCGAATCAAGTAGAGAAGAAAAGGTAAAAGGTGCAGATGGAGAGATGATAATGGAAGAGAAGGCAGTAAGAAGATGGGTAGAGTATTTTTGGGAGTTGCTAAATGTGAAGGAGGATAGGAAGTTATAGGTAGCTGCAGTGGGTAGCGCTAAGAAAATGACAGTGATGAGTGAGGAAAATGGAGGAGAAATAAGAAAAGATTAGGTGAAAGCCATTATTAAGATGATGAGAGCAGATAAGGTACGTGGGTTAGGTGGGTGTCATGTGGAGTGTCTAAAAAAGGGGAAATGCAGTGATGGTGGACTGGTTGGTGAGGTTGTTTAATGTTTGTCTAAAAGAGGGTAGAGTGCCGGATGACTGGAGAAGTGCCTGTATAGTTCCGCTTTAGAAAGGAAAAGGGAACAAGTCTGAGTGTAGTAGTTTCAGAGGGATCAGTTTGTTGAGTGTAGTTAGGGAGGCTTATGGGAGGGTTTTGATTGAGAGGATTAGGAGAGGAACAGACGGAATAATTGGTGAATAACAGTGTGGGATTAGGACAGGTAGGGGTTGCATGGATCATTTTTTTTTTTTCTGTAGGAAAGTTCTAGGAAAAGGTAAGGATTTGGAAAAAGGCTTATGACAGTGAAGACAGGAAGGCACTGTGGGAGGTATTGCAGATACTATATATAGGATAGGAGGAAAGCTGTTGAGAGCAGTCAAGAGTTTTTACGAGAGTAGTAGAGCCTGTGTTAGAATTAGAAATGGAGAGAGTGAGTGGTTTGAGGTAAAAGTGGGAGTTCACCATGGATGTGTCATGTCGCTATGACTGTTCAACTTATACATGGATGGGGTGGTGTGAGAGGCAAATGCAAGGTTAATTGACCGGGGATTTGAGATGGCAGGATCAGAGGAGGGATTAAGGCAGTTAGTAACGGAGCTTAGGAAGGTGTGCGAAAGAAGAAAGTTGAATATAAATGTGTGTAAATGTAAGGTGAAGAGTTGTACAAGATGAGAGGACTGCAGCAAATTGGAAGTGAATATTAAAGGAGAGTGACTGGAGGAAGTGGATAGCTTTAGATACTTGGGTGCGAATGTGGCGGGAAAGGGAGGACTGGAGGTGGAGGTAGAATGCAGATTGAGAGAAATAAGTAAATGCCTTGTGTAATGAAAAATGAATATTTGGGAATGGATGCTAAGAGAAGATTGTATGAAGGAGTGATTGTGCCAACAGCACTGTATGGGGCAGAAACATAAGAGGAAGAATTTAAATGTGTTTAAGATTAAGTGCCTAAGAAGTATGATAGGGGTTACTAGACTGGATAGAGTGAGAAACGAGGTGAGGAGGAGAGCGGGTGTGGAAAAGGAGTTGGGAGATAAGGTTGAGGAAAGAGTGTTAGGGTGGTTTGGACATATGGAAAGAATGAGTGAAGAGAGATTAGTCTAATAGGTGTGAAAGGCAGAAGTGGAGGGAGTAAACATGAAGGGACGATTGAGGATGAGATGGATGGATGGGACAAGAGGGGCGTTGGGAGAGAGAGAGAGAGAGAGAGAGAGAGAGAGAGAGAGAGAGAGAGAGAGAGAGAGAGAGAGAGGGGGGGGGGAGAGGGATGTCTGTTGAGGAAGAATGGGAGAAGACAGAAGATAATGGTGAATGGAGAATGATTGTGTATGGATAATACTGTGATCCATAGATGGGAGTGGGTTAGGGATGGGGATTAGGGAGTATGTTTGAATGATATTCTGACTCAGCCCGAAGGTATTTCTCCCCGTCTTCTCTTTTTCTGCGTCGGGGGGACGGGGAGGGAGGGGTCGCCGGTTAAATGAAGCGGCCTTGCTGTGGATGTGTTGTGTCTTGCTGCATCGCTTCTGACCCAGGGAACTGGGTGAGATGCAGGGATGACACGTCGTCCGGGAGGAGCCAAGAAAAAGAGGGAAGGGTGGTGAATGTGAGTGAAGTATATGGGGATGAAATAGGTTGGAGTGGATATACTCGTATGCCTTTGACTGGCTACCTCCCTTGTAAGGGGGAAAAGCTCTTGGTATATGTAAGTACTGTATGTATATCTTACATTGGTATTATGTTCATTTTGTTTTAAAATGTCATTAGTATTGTATTTTGACATGGTAAAATTTATGTATGTGTAAAATGTACGACGTTGGTATGTGGAGGTGTGAGAACGGGTGGAGGTGTGAGAACGGGTGGAGGTGTGGGAACGGGTGGAGGTGTGAGAACGGGTGGAGGTGTTACGTTCTGGACGTCCATCCTGACTGCATACGTGCTGCGACGTAGGTACGTGGTGGCGTGAGAGTGGATAGAGGTGTAACGTTCTAAATGTCCATGGACACCCCAGCTTACATAAGTTGCTGGCTTCTCTTCTGCCTGAGTGCCTGTGACGTCACGAGCGAACATTATATATAAAGAAAAGAGGAAAAGGACGCGCCTGCGGGTAAAAGATACCTTACCACAAGAAGAAACAGACAATACTCTCTCCTTCCTCATCGTGGTGCTAATCTGCACGGCACCCCTTCTTGATTAGAATCCTCTTGATGTTCTCTTCAAGACTTCTCCAGACCCTCGACTGACTTATAAGACAACTGTCTCTTCTGCAAGACTTCACGATAACACTGATGTTCTTCTTTAACCCCAGCTGACTAGAGCTCACGGTGTCCCGCCTGTGTATCTCGCAGTGTCCAGTTTGCTCTTAATAACCCATTAAACTCCGATGACAATATTCTTGTCATTTGGTCAAATAAAACAAAAAATCATAAAACACCAAAATGTTTGATCAAACAGCACCAGAAAAATATGACGTCAGTCCTCCTCGCTTCGCTCGCGAGCGAGCGAAGCGAGGACGACTGACGTCATATTTTTCTGGTGCTGTTTGATCAAACATTTTGGTGTTTTATGATTTTTTGTTTTATTTGACCAAATGACAAGAATATTGTCATCGGAGTTTATTGGGTTAAATTCATGTGTGATTTTTGCACACACTATTGTTTCGTCCAGTTTGTTCCAAGTGTCCACCACTCTATGTGAAAAAAAAATCAGATCTCTTCTAAAACTATCCTTTTTGAGTTTCTTTCCATATTCCCTTGTGTTTCTCTTGTCCCAATTTAACAAGTCCTCTCTATCGAGTATTTCTGTGCCCTTTATGATTCTATTGATGGTCAGTAGGTCGCCTCTCTCTCTTCTTTGCTTCAAAGTCGGTAACTCCAATTAAGCCAAGCTCTCTTCATATGACAAGTTTGAAAGTGTCTGAGCCATTTTTTTTGGCTGCTCTCTGGATTCTTTCAATCTTCTTTATATTCTTTTTGGTACTGAGTGACCATAATGTCGCCGCAGATTCCAGTCTATCCTTTATGAGCGCGCGGATCACGTACTCGCGATCGACAGTTATTAACTTCCCGGAAGAGAGCTCAGAGCTCGTATGACCGATCTAGGGTAATACTGTGACCTTACACACACACCCAACTCCCCGCCCACGAAGGTTGGAGTAACACCCCGCATCGAAGCGATACTGAAATTGTTTCAGCTGTGTGTGTGTGTGTGTGTGTGTGTGTGTGTGTGTATTCACCTCGGATCTGCTGCAGCCTCTTTTCGAGACAGCCAGACACCACCCTACGGCAGTGAGCTCAGAGCTCATTATTAGCAGATCTCTGGGTAGGTCTGAGACCACTCACACTCCACACACCGGGAATGCAAGGTCACAACTCCTTGACTAACGTCCCGTACCTACTCGCTGCTAGGTGAATAGGGGCTACACGTGAAAGGAGACAAACCCAACTTGTCTCCGCCCGGCCGGGGAATCGAACCCCGGTTCTCCGGCTTGTGTGTGTGTGTGTTTATAACTGATGCATCGAATTTATATAACGGTTTTTGTTGATAGTTCAGAATTTTCTTTCTTCCTCTGAACTTGGTAAAGAACTACATGGAAATTTTTGTGTGTTCCATTTTTTTTTTATAATAATTTCTTATCTAAAAGGGGAACCACCATGAAAATTAAAAATGTCTATTGGTTGTCCAATAAAGCTGGAAAGGAAAACGCTCCAGGAATTTTCAAAGTGTAATTGCACAGGAAATGTACAATACACGTTCTCACAGGCACATTCACAAACACGTGACTCAGCCCAATGCCCACTTGCTCGTGACGGTCTCTGACCGACGCGACGCCACGTTTACTCACGCTCATTAGCGTCTCAAATTTAGTTGCCAATTTATTTAAATATTTCACAATCATTCCTTGCACACAGAATTCAGCATATTTAAACAGAAAATGGTAATTTAAATGTTTCTAGAAGCTTCACGCTCACACGCATGCACGCACACACATACAGACACAATGACACATCAATTCTTGTTGTACAGTACATCTACGCATAATGCTAACAGAATTAGAATACAATATGTCTAATTTTACTGAAGTATGGTTCTAGTACTTATCAAAATCAATAACAGCTAAATAAATTGCACGAAAAAAAATTCATTTTTTTTCGATGCATTTTGAAATCATGTATCTGGCGAAAATTTTGTCTGCTACGGCAATTTTCGCAAAATTTAGCCGTGGCGCCATCTGCTTCGCGGTGACGACAAAGGTTATGTTTATCTTTCATGCATCGTAGTCGTGCCGCGTGACGCGAGCTACCTAATATAAGACTGTTGAAGAGGATCAACCACCAAAGATGAAAGAGAAGAGGACAGGAACCATCTCGCTTGAAGGGAGAGATGCCAACTCGCACACTTGCCCGGGGTTTCCTTTTTAGGATATTCAGACCTGCTGATGTTTTGCATCGGGCAAAAGGACAAGTGATTCATATTTATTTATTTCTTTGCGAGACGCTAAACAGGGAAATAAAGGGTTTTGGCTGGGAATGGGGTTTAGGATAAGGGTTAAGGGTGGAATCAGGGTTAGGGTCACGACTGGGATTTGGATTGAGGAGGGAGAGGTAGTGATGGGGAATCCTATTTCTAAAATTATCAAGAGTGGGACTATCAACTTCATGGAATGGAAAATGATTCCACTCATGGATGCTGCGGAGGAAGGGGGAATGAGTACTTGAATATGTTGGTGTTTGTTTGTTTGGTATATGTGGTATTTCAGGTTGTGACTGCCTCTACTTATTCATGTATTTGTTGGGTGTAAGTGTCTTTGTTTATGTCGACTAAATTGTTTGTGATTTTGTACATCGTTTGTTGTCTGGGTACTCATCTTTTTGTTTCAAAATGGTTCAATTCTAATTCATCGTTTTAACCTAGCGACTGATGTAGTGTGTCTGTAATCGCGTCTGATCCATCCTGCTGGTTTATTTTGTGCGGACTCTAATTTGTATATGTCATTGTTAGTGTGTAGATCCCAGACGATGTCGCATTACTCTAAGTGTGGCCGAACGAGTGTCTTTAGCAAGAGTTTTGATGTCTGTGCAGGAATCCCAGGATTTTATTGGCCCTGGCGCTGCTCAAAGGATTACAAAGGCGGAACATGCCGACAGGAGACCTTTTGGTCCATAACTAGGTCGGATGCAAAAAATATAATAATGATAAATAAATAAATATTATGATAATATAAGTAATAATAAAATAAATTAATAAATGCATAGGTATAGTTAAGTAATAAACAGGTAAATAATAATAAATAATAGATAATAAGTTGACAGATAATAATAAATGGAAACCAAACAAATTATAATAACAAACAGACAAATAATAACAAACAAACAGAGGGACAGGCCCAAGAGTCCAAGACAGATGCTCCAGTCAGACTACACGGGCAGTACTACTATTACATGTTTATAAAATGACTGGTTGAGTGCATCTTTCAGTGGTGATTACACTATAAATTTAACAGAATAAAAGAAAAGCACAGTAAGTGAGAGATTAAAAGGACAAGCGGCCATCACGAGGCCGCTCCCCCAGCTGAAATAGTTCAGTGATACTCTTGTCATCTAGATTACATTCACATCCACATGACGTGTACAGGCTGACGCCCGCAGTGCTACGCGCATCAGTGGGTGGTACAAATGGCATGGTAATGTGAAATACACCTTTGAGTCAGTCTTCAATTTGCGGTAATGAAAAATGTTATAATATTCAATCATTCTGTATACTAATTATGAGTCCAACAATATAATTGCTTTCAGTATTAGATTTGTATATAATATAATTTTACACCGGAGTGGCAACATAATTTTATATTCATAGGGGTGATAATGTGCACCACTATTTGATAGATTAGAACGTGTTAATTAGATTATGCAAGAATCCTAATAAATACACTTTCGACACTTCTTTATGAAATAAAAATGTAAACATAGATAAGCTCGTGTCTCAAATGTGCAGACGACAACATTTATTTTAATAGTTTTAACGCCATCATTTGGCGTTGGACGTAAACAAGGTTGGTGATGCAGATGTTATGAAAACATACTTTAGTATATGTACGCGACTTTACGAGCAAGACATATTATATTAGAACATTTTAAAGGTTATGTGGTGATAAAGTTTTAGCAGATATATTTATGAAGTGTCTAATCACACCCGGTGTCAGGTAATTCGAAATATGTGTATGGGTCATACATGGTCACGGTACAGGTTTAGTTGCAAGCTATTCTTGCATAGCATGGCTCGGTGAATGACAAAACTGTATAGGCATGAGAAGAAGACAAGACTGCAAATACAATTACACAGTTGTCATGGCAGGAAGTTGAAGGACGAATCTGACTCCGACATTGGAGATAATCATAATCATGTTATCTCAACCGTCTCCACTCCAGCTTGAAGAATAGTGACGTTAGATACATTTGGATTTTCATTTTGGTGGAGTTAGACAGTGTTTCCCAATTCATTAGCGCCGGCACCGAGTGCTTTAGGGCTGTCGTAAATAATGACATTTGTAAATCATTGACAAAATTTTATTTCATAAAGATCCAATTAATTATGATTAATTGGATCTTTATGATTGGTGCCAACAAGAAATTGTCTTGTGGGGCAAAAACTAAAAAGAGTTGCTTCTAACATTCACTTGTTCCTATAAACTAGTGCCCCCATGTAATAAGACTTTATCCCCCCCCCCATCTTTTACTAAGTATAGCAAAATAAAATACCAACAATTTATTTTATCACCATATTTATTTTGCTGTGTTTAGGAAGAAATTGTCTCCAAATCACTATACTTCAGGAGTGTTTTATTTTTTTCATGTTCTTTACAAGATCAAACTTTGCTTTTCTCTTAAACTTCCCATTCCATAGGACCCTAGTTATGGGCACATTCCTCAAAACCTGTTACCTAACCTCGTTACAAGACCTAAGCCAGAAGGTGTGTCCTTTGACCTGTCCCCTATCTGCCCAGAAATAAACTAAGTCGAGTATGGACCCTCGTTCATAATCATTATTGTGTACAATAGACACTCCATTTGCAAATGGAGTGTCTATTGTACACAATAATGATTATGAACGAGGGTCCATACTCGACTTAGTTTATTTCTGGGCAGATAGGGGACAGGTCAAAGGACACACCTTCTGGCTTAGGTCTTGTAACGAGGTTAGGTAACAGGTTTTGAGGAATGTGCCCATAACTAGGGTCCTATGGAATGGGAAGTTTAAGAGAAAAGCAAAGTTTGATCTTGTAAAGAACATGAAAAAAATAAAACACTCCTGAAGTATAGTGATTTGGATAATTTGTCACAGCCACCTGTTCACCCACCAGAGGTTTTTCAGAAAAGAGATTTTGAGTTCTTGTCCGGAAAGGGTGAATCTAGGGCAGTGTAGAAAGAAGTGCTATCTGTCCTCTGTGTGGTGGTTGCATCTGGAGCAACTAGAGTGTGTCGCCAAGATATTTCTGTGTCGGGAATGCTAATGTCAGGTGGTTACCCAAATGTAAGCATACCAGTCTTGTTCCTACTTGTCGTCAGAATAATTTCTTTGTTGGGTTGTCGTCTTGGGGAGTTGGTTGAAGTGTGGGATTTGAAAGTCTATTATGTAGGTCTTATTATATGGGCTGGGTGTGTATATATTTTTGTAATTATATATCGTGTTGTGGGTAGGAAATTGTTGATGTTTAAGTAATGTCGGTAGAATTTTCTGCATTATGTAGGCTGTGTTTTTGTGATATGGTGTGAGATGCAGGAGGGTTTCTCTGTATTGCTCTTTAGGAAGGGTTTTAGTTTCCAAGTATCGATGTTTTGTTGGTACCGTTTTATTTAGTGCTATTGGTAAAATTTTAGTTGTGCACACGAACACAAAATAGCAATAGAAAATTAATTATTAATTTTGTAAATTATAATAGATCAACGTAATATGTGATTTTCTTGGTGGAAATCAATAACAAAAAAGTTGCTAAAACCTATTTTCTAACAAATGAAGTCATGGTGGTTGAATGATATGCCATGTTTGTTTTGATAGGTGCTGAGGTCGAAGAAATGAAAGGATGATATATGAGTCTATTCTAATCTAACCTAACCTAACCTACCTAACCTGTGTAACCTAACCAATGTTTAGTAATTCAATACCTCATATTCTAAAGATCATCCAGGTCGTCATCATCATCATGGATGCTGACGGCCTGATTATTATTGTACCTCAGGCAACAGACAATGGCAGAATCCTGTGTTCCCTCATAAAAGTCCAAAGAAGCCCTATTGTCTTTGTAACAGCGCTTATTAACATCACCTGGAGTTGGAAAACACCCAGTCCACAACATGAAAGCTGTTATCTGATAGTGACTGGACTGGCATGGCATCCGTACTATATCCTAGCGGCTTTGTTCGTTAGTAAATTTGCTTCTATCAATTTTTTTTTTTTTCTGCCAAGAAAATCGCATATAACGTTCATGTATTATGATTGACAAAATTAATATTTAATTTTCTAACACTATATCGCATAGGTGTGCATAGCTACAATAATATTGTGCTATTTGTAGGCTGTTCTTTATTTACTAATTATTGGGGACCATAGTGTGGGTGCATATTGTTACAAGTTATTCTTATACAGTGATAAGTGTATTTCTATCATCCAAATACTATACTGGCCACTATTATTAGTACATTCAGTTTTTTCCTTCACTGTCAGGTCTGATTTTTGCCGGTCAAGCTAGTTAGAGCATTGGTACTTGCGGCAGAGGTTGAGGTGAAAGCAGTGAGTTGGACCAGGGGCATGGTTCATTAAATTCCAAGTTACAAAGTCCTCTGTGAGGGGAACCATCCTAACCTCCTGATAAGAGCTTTTAATGTTAAAATGAATCAATCATTAGGCTTAATATACGGATTGAAGGTCATGTGTGTATCAAAAATGAGGTCTAGTATTTTAGGGTTTTTATCTAATGAGATAAGTTGGCCATTATCTGACTGTTGGGTTGTTGGGTGCTTCTTTGGCTCATTGTAGTCAGGGGTAAGCAATATTACTGATGACTTTGGAAGAGAAGCAGAGCTGGGGTATTATTGTAAGGTCAACGGCACAGGTAACGGCTCTAATATTGTGCTCTTGGTTGGGTCTCAGGAGGTCATTTCTTTGAGGACTATTATTCTGTGGCATGGCACTCTCTGCTGTCAGCTAGGAGATTTGTAAACTATTTCAAGGTCTGTTCTCTTTTTCTGACAGTATGTGTCTGACCTCTTCAATATGAGTCAAATTCTCATGTGCAGCATCAGATGCCTAATGTACAATGCATTACGCTACTTGTGTTGTGAAATATAAAGTCACTGCTGTATTACACATTCTCTTATACTCTGAGTAATAATAAACACAGAAAATGTGATCAAACCAGTTTATTGAATTCAGGGGTTACTTAGCTACATCTACAAAATAGATATAATCAAGATGCCAATGCCGGCATCCTTGTATGCCCATTCATGCCTCATAACACCTTTGTAGGCATTATCATATAGAAGAGGCTGAGGTGTCATGTAGTGTGTCTGAGGAAGGGAGATACAGTAATAGTGGACTGACTGATGAGATTGATTAATGTGTACCTAAGGGAGGGTAGGGTGCCAGAGGACTGGAGGAGTGCCTGTATAGTTCCACTTTACAAAGGAAAAGGGGACAAATGTGAGTGTAGTAGTTTCAGAGAGATAATTTTGTTGAGTATAGGTGGGAAGGTTTTAATTGAGAGGATTAGAAGAGGAACAGTGTGGATTAAGGAGGAAAGTGGGAGATGAGTCAGTTGTTATTTGTGATGACACTGCGCTAGTGGCAGAGTCGTAGGTGAGATTAAAGGAGTTAGTGATGGAGTATGGGAAAGTATGCCACAGAAGAAAGTTGAAGATAAAGGGGGGTAAAAGTAAGGTGATGAGATGTACAAGTGGTGAGGATGGCGGAGAGTTAGAAGCAAATTTTAAAGGAGAGAGGCTGGAAGAAGTGGATAGATAGCTTTAGGTATTTGGGGTCACATGTGGCAGGAAAGGGAGGAGTGGAGGTGGAGGTAAGTTATAGATTGAGAGAAACAAGTGCCTCGTGAGGATTAAAAAGTGTAATGAGAAATAAGCATTTGAGAATGGATGCAAAAAGGAGATTATAGGAAGAGGTGATTGTGGCGACAGCACTGTATGGGGAAGAGACCCAGAATTTAAGAGAAGAGAGAAAAAGTTTAACTGTGAGATGAAATACCTGAGAAGTGTGGTAGGGGTTACAAGATTGGATAGAGTAAGAAATGAGGAGGTAAGGAGAGTGGGGGTTGGAGGAAAGGGGAGATAGGTGGGTTGATGAAAGATTATTGTGATGGTTTGGAGACATGGAAAGTATGAGTGAAGAAAGATTAGTAAAAGAAATGTGGAAGGCAGAGGTGGATGGAGTGAATACGAGGGGGCAACAGAGGATAAGATGCATGGATGGGGTAAAAGGGGCAATGAGCAACAGGGGAATGTAGATAAAGGAAGGGAGAAAGCAGAAAATAAGGGTGAATGGGGAATGGCTGTGTATAGATGATACTGTGATGCATGGAAGGGAGTGGGTAGGGGGTGGGGGGTTAGTGGTCATATGTGAATGATATTTTGATGCAGCCTAAAAGTATATTTCCCTGTCTTCTATTTTTCTGCATGAGGGGGTGGAGAAGGAGGGTCGCTGATTAAGTGAAGCAGTCTTGCTGTGTCTTGCTGCTTTGCTTCTGACCCAGACAGTGGGTGGGATACAGGAATGACCCATCATTCATAATGAGCTAAGGTGAGAGGGAGGAAATGGTGGTGGATAGGAGTGGAATAGCTGGGGGTGGGTCTATGCCTGTTGACTTTTGCTACCTCCCTCCATGGTAAGGGGGAAAAAGACCTTGGTAGATAGATATATAGATGTGTTTAAGGACTGTGTCAGAAACCTTATATCTCTTGTAACTATTATTGTTCTGTGGCTTTTTCTCGTTGGAGACTTCTAGTGCTTGTTGGGTGAGGTTTGTGAGCAGTGTGTTGGTTGAGGCCTCCTTGAGTCCATGCTTATATGATGAGGTAGGTATGCAGCATTTGGTTCTTTCTCTCCTCAGCATTACATTTAACCCATTCAACTCCGATGACAAGATGTCTTGTCATTTGGTCAAATAAAACAAAAAATCATAAAACACCAAAATGTTTGATCAAACACCAGAAAAATATGACGTCAATCCTCGCTTCGCTCGCAGCGAAGCGAGGACTGACGTCATATTTTTCTGGTGTTTGATCAAACATTTTGGTGTTTTATGATTTTTTGTTTTATTTGACCAAATGACAAGACATCTTGTCATCGGAGTTGAATGGGTTAAATGTAATGCTGAGGAGAGAAAGGTCTGTAGGATACTGAGTTCTTTGGTGTCAGGATGGGGATTATTTGTATTCTTTTCCAGATTGTTGAGATCCCATTGTGTGATCAATAATTGAAGACATTTGTCTGCGCTTTTGTTGCTCTAGGGCCCAGATGTCGTTATATGTGGTAGTTTGATATCTTCTCCATGTCTTCCGCATGTGATTTTTTCAGTTTCTTTATATCATTTTTCCGTGTCTCTTGAAGATGGGAGGGGCAGCTACTGTGTTTGACAGTAGAAACATATAGTTATGCAGTTTTTTGTCATTTTAACAGGCACATCAGTTAGAATTAGGGGAACTTTCATTGGGGAATTTCAAGACAATACTGAATTTTCATCATCTTCCACAATCTCCCTGCCATATAAAGAAAGTAGAGTAGACATGCATCCCCTCCACATTCACACATGATGGTAGTCTATTATTTGTTTTCCAGGAGAGATAAGAGAGCCTAGAAAGGATTAGTAGCTGCAGTGGGGTAGCAGTTTTGTAATCCAAGAACCTCGGGCCAACATTTGATTTATATACTGCTGCAGCTTACGGATTTGACCCTTTCACAGTACAGGGAGTCTCCCTTATGTCCATGAAATTATTACTATTGTTATGATTTTTAATTGAAAAAAAAAAAAATTGTGT
Organism: Oratosquilla oratoria; assembly: GCF_046742065.1. NCBI lineage: Eukaryota > Metazoa > Arthropoda > Malacostraca > Stomatopoda > Squillidae > Oratosquilla > Oratosquilla oratoria. Next base: position 48,431,245 of record NC_134788.1, on the reverse strand, counting down.
GTTGATTTGAAGAGGCATCTCTATGTCTGCCTTCAGAGAATCCTGGAGTATCATTGCTGGAATGACTTCATATCAAACCAAAGACTTTACTGTGAGACTCAGTTTAGGCCAGTTACCAGCATGATTTGTGAACATCAGCTCTGTCTATGTGGGCATGTGGCACCTGAAGTTGACAAAGGGGACACCCACAGAATTCATGGCTTGGGCAAATTGACTGAACCTGTCAAGAGTTGTTTGGAGTGGGAAGGTTGCCTGCATGGGAGCTTGCTTAGAGAGAGACCCATGTGGAGGGGACTGGCATCAACACGTGAGGGAAGCAACACGCTCCCTGGTGTATGCCCCCAGTTGATGATGTTTGGTGTTTTTCAAGGATCACTTAGAGATGAGTGTTATATTTTTCCTGTTCCAAATTGTTTCATATTTTATCAAGGATCAGGGCTTGCTTAAGAATTATCATATATTTATCCTGTACAGTGAGTCCTCGTTATACGGTACATATGTGTTCCTGAAAACCTTACCACAAATTGAAATTACCGTATACCAAACCCAAGTTTCGACTTATGGCAGACGTACCTTCTCCCTGCTCTTTCCTCTTCAAAATATCTAATTTTACCTCCAAAACACAAGCGGATACCGTATCTGTGAATTTTTCTTGCCGTAAATAGAATCGAGGGTAGTAATTACTAAATACCGTAACTTTGAATTTACTGGATAAAGAATTACCGTATAAGGAGGACTCCTTGTACCAAAATGTTTAATGTTTTGTGAAGGTTTGAGATCATGTGGAAATGAACATTCTCTTTCTATCCCTTTCTTATTGAATTGTGTGAGTGTGGGACTGTTTCTGTGTCACCAATTTGTAGGAAAAGGAGCAAGGGGGGTAGAGGAAAAGCCACAGGGATATATAAAAGCAGGAAGAAAATAGTGGAAGTTGATAAGTGAACTCTTAGTTTGAGTGTTAGCCACTCAGATCACTACTACCAAGAGGAAATGGGGGTAATGATAGAATTTGAAGAGGAAATGAAATTATCCTTCCTGATATTTTTCCCATAATACTGTCTGATGTATGTGTTTCTCATTACTTTTGATGTATATAAATGTTGCCTCCTTTTGTCGTAGATGGAGTGGCTGCTGGTGGTGGCGGCGGCCGTACACCTAATAGTCGCCCCGTACACAAAAGTGGAGGAGAGCTTCAATATACAAGCATGCCATGATATTCTATATCATGGATTGAATTTAGATAAGGTAAAGCTTGGGTTTTTTCCTTTTCCCAAATATGACTAACAAGGTGACTTAATCAACAAGGTTTTATATGAGATTTTTTTTTTTTTTTTATGTTATGTGACTTCTGCTAAGGCTTTTATTTACAACAACTAATATATATTTCTTATATCTATAAAGCTTCAGTCAAGTAAAAGTAACTAAAGAAGTGGAAAGCAACAATACATTTACTGTAGGTGACAGGAAAGCATTTTTTTGAGTGGGAATTTTATAATGATTGAAGATCTTAGTAATAATATGTCATAACTGTTTGATAGGGGATGGAATAAATAAACACATACACACACACATACATATATATATATATATATATGTGTGTGTGTGTGTGTGTATATATCAAATCAGCCATCCTGAGTCCACTGCTGAACAGAGGCCTCTTTCATAGCATTCCATGATTCACATGACTGCGCCAACCTTTGCCATGTTGCTCCTGCAAACTTCTCAATATTATCTCTCCACCTTCTGTCTGGCCTCCGTCTTCCATGCCTCCCATCTTATGGCATCCACTCAGTAACACACTTGCTCCATCGCTCATCAGTCATTCACACTAATTTACCTGCCCAATTCCATTTCCTCTCTTTTACCACCTCCACAGTTTCTTTCACTCTAGTCTGCTCTCTCACCCAACTTGCTCTCTTTTGGTCTCTCCATTTGTATCTTTAAAACATATTTGCTGTCTTCCTAAAGCATGTCTGTGCTCGGTCCCTTTAATATTTTTACCTGTCCAAATAGTTTCCTTTATTTCATCCATGTTTCTCTTTCTTTTCTCTAATCTCTACCTTTTGTTGATAAGCTTGTATTTTAAAGTCACTCCTGCTTTTAATCAGCATGGT
>NC_134788.1:48301631-48424131 GCF_046742065.1 Oratosquilla oratoria | reverse complement strand
CAAGTATAGTCTTCCCGCATTCGCCCTCTCCACCCAGCATTTGACAACAGTGGACAGCAACTCAATATAGCCATCTGAAGTGAGTCCCTCTTCAAAGATGTGGGGTGGCATGATGTGGCCTTCACTGGAAACACACCCAAAGACCATCACGGTTTGAGGGAACTTGATCTTTATGAAGCACAGGACTTCATGCAGACTGCAGACTAGCCACTTGTTGTTCTGCAAGTTGTGCAACTGGTACTGGCAAAAGTTGTTCTCATCTGAGAAGAACCAGAGCATCCCCGGCTCGACTGGGTGCTTGACCTTGTTGAGGAGTTTCTTGGCTTTTGTAAGGTGGTTCTCTTGGGCCATGGTGGTGAGAAGTTGGCCCTTGCACCTCTTATATGAAGAGTAGTGAAGATCCTCATTCAGTGCTTTTTTCATAGTCATCACTATTGCCCATCTCTCTCGCCAAGGTCTGAATTGCAGCTTCTCGACAAATTTCGTTGTGCAGACAGAGTCAGCATGCATGCTATGATCCTGCTAGCCACTGCTTCCACATCTCAATTGCAATTCTCCAGCTGACATCTCACAGCCTTTATGGTATTCAAGGAGCACTGAGCTGCACCCAAGTTTTCCAAATCTTTTAATCCGGTGTGAATCATCATGATGCAGGTCACTCTCTTCCAATATTCCAGTGCTTTCCAGTCGTCCATGCTCTCTATCTCTCGCACCCACCAATATAGTACACAATCAGCTATCTGTTGCACATTACCACTATTAAATCCCTCAAATAGTTCTGAAATGACAGGAGATAAAAAAAATTTATCAAATTTATTCCAAATACCCTGTGTGTACACCCTATCCAAGAATTGACACCTTGACATGGCAGACAGACTTGAGAATCCCAATGACCACAAAAGCTGTTGACCGAGAGGAAATCTCTGCAGGGTCACCCACATCGAACAGGTTTTGCAAGGAAGCCAAGACAAAGAATAGCTCACACACACAGTCACAGGACCCACTGCCAACCAGCAGGGAAGTACACAGATACATGTAGCACCATCTCAATGATGGCACAGACCATTGGGCACCCCACAGATATATAGGGCTTCACCAAATACAATGAACAAGGTGACACCAAAGAAACATCCTACCAGAAACCAACTGGCAGAGAGGTGATGCCACTGTCAAAACTCCCTCACAGAAACCATGATTTGCACAACCAAAAGAAAACCGGGCAGTCCCGTTGGATCATCGTCTCCTAAAGGTCCAACTGCACTGTCTCCATATGCTCACAGGCAGCATGCCACCGAATGCAAGCACCATGCAAGCAGATCAAGTCTTGGACATCAAACAGCATGAAGAAAATGAAGATCTACAGTCATACTGCAAGAACCCTCTTAGAAGACCACAGGCTGGAGAGCCCACTGGAAGAACCACATACATACATACATACATATACCAAGGCTTTTTCCCCCTTCCAAGGGAGGTAGCCAAAAAGGGAAAGGCATAAAAACACTCCCACCCATTTCATCCCTAAATACACTCCACACCCCTCCCACCCTTCCTCTCATCTGAGCACCTCCTGGATGACGGGTCATCCCTGTACCCTGCCCACCGCCCTGGGTCAGAAGCAGTGTCGCAGGACACAGCACATCCACAGCAAGGCCGCTTCATTTAATCGGCGACCCCCCCTCTCCGTCCCCCCTTGCATATAAGGAGAGGACGGGGAGAAATCCCTTCGGGCTGCGTCAAAACTCACTCACACACACTACCCCACCCCCCCGCCCATTTCTCCCCATGCAGTCACAACATCATCCATATACAACCATTCTCCACTCACCTCTGTCTTCCGTCCTCTCCCTTCCTTCCTCAACAGACATTCCCCTCTTCCCCAAAGCCCCCTTCACCCCATCCATCCACCTCATCCTAGGACGTCCCCTCATGTTCACTCCCTCCACATCTGCCTTCCATACCTCTTTTACTAGTCTTTCTTCACTCATTCTTTCCATGTGTCCAAACCATCCTAATATTCTTTCATCAACCCTATCTCCCAAATCCTTTTTCACCCCTGTTCTCCTCCTCACCTCCTCATTTCTCACTCTATCTAGCCTAGTAACCCCCACCATACTTCTCAGACACCTCATCTCAAACACATTCAAACTCCTTCTCTCTTCTTCTCTTATGTTCCACGTTTCTGCCCCATACAGTGCTGTTGGCACAATCACTCCTTCATACAGTCTCCTCTTCGCATCCATTCCCAAATGTCTATTTCTCATTACACTCTTTAAACCACCAAGGCATTTACTCGCTTCTCTCAATCTACATTCTACCTCCACCTTCACTCCACCTTTTCCTGCTACACTTGCACCCAAGTATCTAAAACTATCCACTTCCTCCAGTCGCTCTCCCTTAATGTTCACTTCCAGTCTACTGCCACTTTCACCCCTTGTACATCTCATCACCTTACTTTTACCCACATTTATCTTTAGCTTTCTTCTATCACATACTCTCCCAAACTCTGCCACCAGCTTCCTCAATCCCTCCTCTGACCCTGCCACAAGCGCAGTGTCGTCCACAAACAACAGCTGGCTCACCTCCCACTTTTCTCCATTTTCTTTAACCATCTCCAATCCCTGACTCACTACCCTAGCATTCACCTCTCGCACCACCCCATCCATGTATAAGTTGAACAGCCAGGGCGACATAACGCATCCTTGACGAAGTCCCACCTTTACTTCAAACCACTCACTCTCTCCATTTCCAATCCTAACACATGCTCTACTACTCACATAAAAACTCTTGACAGCTCCCAAAAGCTTTCCTCCTATCCCATAAATCTGGAAGAACCAGACAATGTATATATATATGTGTGTATGTGTGAGTGTATATATATATATATATGTATATATATATATAATATATATATATATATATATATATATATATATATATTTTTGTTTATATATATATATATATATATATATATATATATATATATATATTTTTTGCTGGTAACCACTAAGGAAATCGGAAGAAAACAGTTTATCCCAAGCGCTTTCGTGTAATTCACATCTTCAGGGGAATACAGAAAAAGTTGTATTACAAAGAGGTTTAAAAATAACAAGATTATACACTAGGAAAGGAACAGGCAGGTGTGAGATGTCACAAAATTAAACACTAGGAAAGGAACTGGCATAGCACAAGATGACACGAAATATTACACTAGGAAAGGAACCGGTGAAGGACAAAAAGTCACACAAGAAAAAAGAATAAGTCTTGGTACACAAAGTCATCAAAGAAAAAGAAATCTAGAGAACAGCACAATTCACCAGCACAATTCACCAAGTCTTTGATGACTTTGTGTACCAAGACTTATTCTTTTTTCTTGTGTGACTTTTTGTCCTTCACCGGTTCCTTTCCTAGTGTAATATTTCGTGTCATCTTGTGCTATGCCAGTTCCTTTCCTAGTGTTTAATTTTGTGACATCTCACACCTGCCTGTTCCTTTCCTAGTGTATAATCTTGTTATTTTTAAACCTCTTTGTAATACAACTTTTTCTGTATTCCCCTGAAGATGTGAATTACACGAAAGCGCTTGGGATAAACTGTTTTCTTCCGATTTCCTTAGTGGTTACCAGCAAAATTTGTGGATCACGTGTTGTTAATAGTGATCTTTCTGCATATATATATATATATATATATATGTATATAAGGTAAGTTCCCCCAAGACTAAATCTTGGGATGAAGTTTATTACCAGGAAATGTCAGACACATGTTTCCTTCAGAGGGATACTAATGAACAGAGTAGGAGATTTTAACTGTAAGGAGGTCAATTAAGAGGAATGGAAAACATGTGATAGTGAAGATTCTTGGGAAATGCAATGTTAGATACATTGGAAAGTATGGTAATCCAGTGTTGGAATTTGGGAGTGTTACAGTGGTTGAATAGTATATGAAATCAATCATATCAGATGGCTTAAGACCACATTTACTCATATAAGATAGTATTTGAAGACATGAAGAATATGATTCTGAGTTGATCATTTTTGTTCCAAATGGGTTCTCTCTTTATTCTGTTGTAACCTTAATTGTATTTAAAGATGTAGGAGAAAGTACTAATTATCATTTATCCTATTTCACAGTACGATCACCTAGAGTTTCCTGGAGTTGTTCCGAGGACATTCCTGGGGCCCATTGGTGTGTCAGCGGTTGCCTTCCCCATTGTCTTTCTATTTCAGCTAATAGGCATATCCAAGTTTTACTCACAATATGTAGGTAAGTCAAATAAAGTTTGTACATGGGGAATAGGTTGCTTAGGAAACTCAAATTGATGACATGTTGGTGACAACTAAAAATGGCATGCTAGCTCCGAATTCAAGCCACACTTTCTTTTGAACTGTATGCATAGACTAAGAACAGGTATCCCATAAATTTATTAGATTTATAATGTTGAAATTACTTTTCAGGAATGAAAGCAGTCAAGAGGTAAACTGTGGTCTAAATTCAATTGTTCAACTGTTGTCTCTCATTTTCCAATTAAAACACAAAGCTCTAGCACAACTGGGAGTGGTCCATAGGCATTCTGTTAACCCCTCAACCCCAAGGAAGACACACTGAATTGCTGTCTTTGTTGTATTAAAGTAAATTACTTCTACAAGAAAGGAGTTATTTCATCTTTATCTCATATATTTTTGTTATTCATGATTTGACTATTGACTGCTTTGAATCTTCAGAGAGCTTCTAGTTTCATCACCTCTCTGCAAACTTGACCCAGCTTGCTTGCAAATGTGTGGTTCTTTGACCACTGGTTGTCAGCTCTAATTATGTTAAAGAAAATATATGCAAATTTGAAGTTATGCAATAACTCAAAATCTGCCAAAGCCCAATTTATGCAGGAAAAATTTAGTTATACAAATCACTGTACAACAAGTGTGTTTGTGTGGGTGAGGTATGACCCCCATATAATTTATTTAAATATTTAATTGTGCAAACTCTATTTTCACAAAAATCAAAACCTCATATAAATCTTAGCTTACATGTATTTTTGTACATGGCCACTGTTAAATACTGAGAAAAACCACTTCAAATGCCTGGCAAAAATTAAGATTTGCAGGGATATTTGCTTTTGTTGATACCTGACTACAATTCTCATGGTTCTTATTGTAAACAATTGGCCCCCAAACAAGTAAACTCTTTTACCCTGGACCTACCTCCTGTGAAGCTTAATTTCTTTCCTTTTATTGCTTTATGAAGATGAAAACCACGAGCTTTATGTCACATAACCTCTTCAATATGAGTCAAATATTTGCGTACAAGTGTTAGACTGCCTGATGTATGATTTGATGATGCATCACAATATGTGGGCTAGAAGATATAAAGTTACAGCAATATCATCTTCCCTGTCTCTCATTCTCTTTCACCCTGAATGTGGATGACCACAGCAAACACAAACAAACCTGTTCACAGAAAACGGGGGTCACTCAGCTACAACTACAAAATATAATCAGGACACCAGCATCCTTATATCCAGTCATGCCTCAGGCCACCAACATCAGTGTCCTCATATGCTAACGATTAAGATCTACACATCAGTGATGTAAATCTGAAGATGCATGGCAATTTGAGAAAGAAAAGATAATCACCAATTTTTTTATTTGTAGATTTTAAGCAACATATATAGTGGATGAGGCTTGGCTCTTCAAGTAGTAACAGAAAAAAATAGTATTTTCAAGATTAGTCAATTATACCATATGAATGTAGGCCTACTAGCAGGGAGGTTATGGTAATTGAAAATATTTAGATTAAGAAAAAAATGTGTACACTATGATCCCCTTTTTATTTTTGCCTCAAAGTTTGATCATAAAAACTTTTATGCTGTACTCAAGTATATACATTAATAATACTAGAATAACCCATAAGGGAGGTAACCAAGTCAAAAGTATCCATCCACTCCCATCCACCACCCTTGTTACTCTCTTTTTTATGAAAGGTCATCCCTGTTTCCTCCCCACTGTCCTTTCATTGCATAGTGTCTTGTAGTCCCATGGGATCAATGACAAGTACCTGCATATGGTGGTTCAGCAATGTCCTCCCTTCCATCAGGAGGTGGAGCACTGAAGAGCTGACACTCAGTCACCAGATTGGGCACAAGATCTCTCTCTGGTAACTTTAACTGTATTTCTTACACTTTTTTACACATGGGGAGCTGATAGCCAGTAACTACTCTCTTGTCTTCCTATCACTTTCTACCAGTGACAAAAATAGTCCCATGCTTATATAACATAGACAGCAATCCAAAACTTCTTCCCAGAGAGATCTGTGGGAGGTTCCAAGGACCATTACCAGCCACTGTGGGGCTGTGGGTTTTCCATTTAGTGAAACTTGAGACAACAATTGATTGATTGTAGTACCTTAAATTTTTTGTCTTACATTTTTTAAAATTTTGATTGTGGAGTAGCTGAAGAAAGTCTATCAAAAACAAGATTGATGTAGGGGAAGGAAAGGATGACCTACTTGACTTTGCATTTAATGTATTACCTGTTACCATATATCATGAGTTCCTCAATGCTATAGTGTGCATGATAATCAAAACAAAACATACACAGAACTCATGAATTGTGTGTGTATATATATGTATACACACACACACTCATATATATGTGTGTGTGTGTGTATTGATATATGGTAATGTCATATGACGGTAGATCATTTACAAACTTTTTGATAGTACCTGGATATGTATATTTATATTTGTAAGTTATATAAATGGACATCATTGTAAGTTGTCTGTTATGATGTTTTATTTTCCAGTGAGAGCTGTTTTGGGTCTTTTTGTGATCCTTGCTTTAAAGAAGTATAGAGAGCAGCTGAGAGTGAACTTCGGCAACAGCATGACTACGTGGTTTGTTCTGATCACGGCATCACAGTTCCACTTCATGTATTACCTCAGTCGACCTCTACCAAATACATTTGCACTTATTGTTGGTAGGTAGTACTTTGTTCGCTAAGCTAAGGGGTGATTGTGTCAACAGCACTGTGTGGAGCAGAGACATGGAACATAAGAGAGGAAAAGTTTAAATGTGTTTGAGATGAAATGTCTGAGAACTATGGTAGGGGCTACAAGGTTGGATAGAGTGAGAAATGAGGAGGAGAGGAGAGCAGGGGTGGAAAAGAGTTGGGAGATAGGGTTGATGAAAGAGTATTGGGATGGTTTAGACACATGGAAAGAATGACTGAAGATTGGTAAAAGAAGTGTGACAGACAGAGGTGGATGGAGTGAACATGAGGGGGTGATCAAGTATGCAATGGATGGATGGGGTAAAGGGGGCAAGAAGGGGATTTCTGTTGAGGAAGAAAGGGAGAGAGCAGAAGATAGGAGCAATTGGGGAATGTGTATAGATGAAACTGTGATGCATGGAAGGGAGTGAATGGGGAATGGGGAGGGTTAAGTAATGGTTACATGTGAATGATATTTTGATGCAACCCAAAGGGTTTTCTCCATATCTTCAATATTTTTGCATGAGGGGACGGAGAAGGGGAGGAGGATTGCCAATTAAATGAAGCACCCTTGCTGTGGATATTTTGTGTCTTGCGACATTGCTTCTGACCCAGGGCAGTGGGCGAGATACAGGGATGACCCATCATCCAGGAGGACCCAAGATAAAAGAGGAAAGGAAGGGGGTGAATTAGAGTAAAATTTGTGGGAATGGAATGTGTGAGTGGAGTATGTGGGGATGGAGTGAGTGGGAGTGGATTTTATGCCTTTGTTTTTTGGCTACCTCCCTTGTAAGTGGGGAAAAAGCCTTTGGTATATTTATGTATGTAGAATTTAGTTTAATCTTATAGTATATCACCTCACAACCTTACAATGCATCAAATATAAATGTTTCTTGAACTCGCGTATCTTGCAGCTGGGTTGGATAGGGACTGAAGAAGTTAGTGGTGGAGTTTGGGAGGTATATGAAATGAGAAAGCTGAAAGCAAATGCAGGTAAAAGTAAGGTGATGAGATGTACAGGGGGAGAGGGTTGGAAGTGGGTTTAAAAAGAGAGGTTGGAAGAAGTATTTAAGGGGCACATATAGCAGGAGATGGATGAGGGTGGAGGTAAATTATTGAGTAAAGGAAGCAAGTAAATGTCTGGAAAATGGATAATGTTGTGAGAAATAGGTATCTGGAAAATTTGCAAAGAGACAACTAGAAACATGTGAGTCTGCATATGACACTACCAAACTCACACTTGCCCTTCCCTCTCAACTTAGTTTTACTCAAAGCCAATGCATCAATCTTTCTTCTCACAAACATACTACCTATCTCTTCCCTTTTACTCTCATCTGTACCACATCCACACACATTAAAAGACCTAAACCTTAGGGTGCTGATTGGAAAGCTCCTAGACCCTCTTATGCCTTTACTTTTTTTAGAACACTATGGAGGCAACTCAGTGTGCTTGAGATAAAGATTTCAAGAAGCATGGTTGGAGTTATGAGGATGGATAGAGTGAGAAATGAGGTGAGAAGGATAGCAGAATTGGGATGGTTTGGGCATGTGGAAAGAATGAAGAAAGAATAGCAAGAAAATGTGAAAGGCAGAGGTGGATAGGGTAAACTTGTGGAGAAGACAGAGAATGAGGTGGATGGACAGGGCAAAAGGGCACTTCATGTATATTGATTCTTTGCCAAATAAAGTTATTATTATTATTATAAGGATGTCTGTTGACCATGGAAGGGGAAAGGCTAGAGGTAGATGTCAGTAGCGAATGGTGAATGAATGAGAAATTAACATTGCCCAACCATATAGTTAACCCCTTCGATACGATAATGCCTACATAGGCGTCATGAGGAGCAAGTGGGTACGCGAGGATGCCGACGTCGGTGTCTTGATTATATATATTGTAGTTGTACCTGCGTGACCTCCATACTCTGTAAACTGGCTTCATCATATTTTCTATGGTTATCAAAATTCACAGGTGAAAGAGAACGAGCGATTGAGCAGTGACTTTATTTTTTATAATGCGAGTATTATGACGCAACATCGCATGTCTGGTAGCTCATGCTGCCCGCGAGATTTTGGCCCATATTGAAGGGGTTAATGAATGGAATAAACATCCTGCAGAGGCAGTGCAATGTAGTTCAGTTAAAAAATTCAAGATTCATTTAGATCAACATCCAAGCAAGGTGCTGTAATGTATGCCATTTATTTTATATTATTTATTTATTTGTTATAATTTATCTGTTCATTATTTGCTTGATTATCATTTATTATTAGTTATCTGTCAATTTATTATTATTTACTATTTACCTGTTTGTTTGTTATTTAACTTTACCTATTTATTTATTTTCATTTTTTATTATTTATATTATAAATTTTATTTATTTGTTTATTTATTTATCATTATATATATGTGTATATATATATATATATATATATATATGTATATATATATGTATATATATATAAATATATATATATAAATATATATATATATATATATATATATATATATATATATATATATATATATATATTTTTTTTCCATCTGACCTAGTTATGGACCAAAAGGTCTCCTGTCGGCATGCTCCTCCTTTGTAATCCTTTGTCTTCTTTAGTTTCGTTTGAGGTGACAAGGAGGGAGTCATTGTGTAGATAAAGCAGTGGGCCTTGCTGTGGACATGCTGAGTCTTGTATTTCTTTTGACCCAGGCAGTGGGTGAGGGATAGGGATGAACCTCCAGTGGGTAGGGGGGGTAGGGGTGAATCTCCATCCACAAGGAGCTAAGATATAAAAAGGAAACGAATGGTTGATGGATAAGAATAAGAATGGACTAGGTTGGGGTGGGTCCATGCCTTGGCTGGCTACCTCCCTTATAAGGGGGAAGAAGCCTATAAGTACAGTAAGTCCTCGTTATACGGTACATATGTATTCCTGAAAACCTAACCGCAAATTGAAATTACCATATACCGATTCCATTATAACATGTAATAATAGGATATGGCAGACGTACCTTCTCCCTGCTCTTTCCATCTTCAAAATATGTAGCGGATACCATATCTGTGAATTTTTCTTACCGTAAATAGAATCGAGAGTAGTAATTACCAAATACCGTAACTGTGAATTTACCGGATAAAGAATTACCTTATAAGGAGGACTCACTGTATATAGATAGTTAGACCTTGAGTTTCGCTAACTATAAACTTGCGACCCTTCAGTGGCCAGCAGTGGTTCTTGGGTCTTTTCATAGATCTCTCTGAGAAGATTCTTTGGATTGATGTCAGTATTGTATTGCTATGGGACTATTTTCTTATCATTAGCATGTACAATAAGCCCTCGATATAATGAACGATTTGGGGATGGGTTTATCTTTTTTTTTTTTATTCACCAAAATATCACACATTACATTTTCATGTTGAAGATGTACATATATACATACATTTAAATATTAATTTGTTGAAAAGGAGAGAGCGGAAGCAATAGCTTATAAAATGCTCTCCCCTAATGGTTTATATACAAGCATTAAAGCATTTACATTTTTCACAGAAAAGAAAATTTAATCACAAAGATATCAACAGCAACAGTAATTGTCTTTATATCTGAAGATCCGTTATATCTGATGGAAATACAGGACAGATTCATTATATCCCAAAGTTTGTCCAGTTTTAGGAATTAGTAGGATCAGAAATTACAATAAACCCTCAATATAACGAACAATATGGGGACAGGGGTCTGTCATTATATTTGATGGAAATACAGGACAGATCCGTTATATTCCAAAATTTGTCTGATATTAGAAATTAGTAGGATTAGAAATTACAATAAACCCTCAATATAACGAACAATATGGGGACAGGTCTGTCATTATATCCGATGGAAATACAGGACAGATCCATTATATTCTAAAATTTGTCTGATATTAGAAATTAGTAGGATTAGAAATTACAATAAACCCTCAATATAACGAACAATATGGGGACAGGGGTCTGTCATTATATTTGATGGAAATACAGGACAGATCCGTTATATTCCAAAGTTTGTCTGATATTAGAAATTAGTAGGATTAGAAATTACAATAAACCCTCAATATAACGAACAATATGGGGACAGGTCTGTCGTTATATCCGATGGAAATACAGGACAGATCTGTTATATCCTGAAGTTTGTCTGATATTAGAAATTACAATAAACCCTTGATATAATGGACGATATAGGGACAGGGCTCTGTTGTTATATCTGAAGATCAGTTATAACCGAGGATCCCTCGCTATAAGAGATGAAAATCCATTATAGCAAGGGTTTGTCCAGTCAGATTTTTTTCCGCTATAACTGATATCCAGTATATCGAGATCCGTTATATCGAGGGTTTACTGTAGTAGCAGTAGAAGAATGGGAGTGATTGCCAGTTGTCAGCTCCTCTGATGTGATCTATATATATATATGTATATACTTAGGGCTTCTTCCCCCTTATAAGGGAGGTAGCCAAGTCAAAGACATCCACCCACTCCCTCCCATTCCACTCCCATCCACCACCCTTGATACTCTCTCTTCTTATCTCCTTGTGGATGAAAGGTCATCCCTGTCTCCTGCCCACTGCCTGGGTCAGAACCAATGCAAGAAGACACAGTAATGCCACTTCACGTACCAGCAACCCTCCCTCTCCATTCCCTCATGTGGACGGGTCGGGGGGGGGGGGTCTAATGTGATAAGGTGGAGGAAATCCAGTTGAAATTGATGGATAAAAAACACGGACCTTGTGCGGAGACTGAGTGTCAATCACTCGCGGCTGCACCTTCCAGATGCGGGTAGAGATGTTGACAGTTTTTTTAAATGGAGGGAGGCAGCAGGAAGACATCCATCTCGTAGATCCACTTGATGCGGGTACCTGTTATTGGTCCCTTGGCCGAACAATATCATCTGTTGTCAACCAGTATACATACATACATATACCAAAGGCATTTTCCCCCTTATAAGGGAGGTAACCAAAAAACAAAGGCATAAAAACCACTCCCACCCATTCCATCCCTATCATACTCCACTCCCCTCCACCCTCTTTCTTCCCTCTTATCTTGGCACCTCCTGGATGACGGGTCATCCCTGCATCTTGCCTGCAACCAGTATAAAATTTGTAAAAGGTGTCAACGTGATAAAGGAGTTGGAACGACTAACTCTCATTACTCGTGTTTTAGAATAACAGGTTCTTGTTATTTCAGCAATCCTGGTGTATGCATATTGGCTGGAGCAGAAGCACAAGCATATGGTCTTCTTCTCGGGCGTGGCCGTCCTCATCTTTCGGTCAGAACTCTGCCTCCTCCTGGGACCCATTCTTCTAGCAGACTTGGTCAGCCAAAGAATAGACACCATAAAGTAAGTTCCTGACAGAAGGTATGACATTACTCTGGATCATGTCTTGAAATGAGCGTAGCTTTTATATCAGGGGTCACTCCCTGACCTTGATTTCATAGGAACCCATCTTTTAACCCATTCAACTCCGATGACAAGATGTCTTGTCACTTGGTCAAATATAACAAAAAATCATAATAAAACAACAAAATGTTTGATGATCAAACAGCACCAGAAAAATGTGACGTCATATTTTTCTGGTGCTGTTTGATCATCAAACATTTTGTTGTTTTATTATGATTTTTTGTTTTATTTGACCAAGTGACAAGACATCTTGTCATCGGAGTTGAGTGGGTTAAAATGTAACATAAGAATATAAGAATGAAGGAGACTGCAAGAGACCATAAGGCCTACACTAGGCAGCTCCGTATCCATCACCACCTGTCATCCCCATCCATAACGTTGTCTAATCGTTTCTTAAAACAACTGATAGTTTCAGTGCTTACTACATGGTTACTAAGTTTATTCCATTCGTCAACCACCCTCTTAGTAAACCAATTCTTGCCTATTTCCTTTTTAAATCTAAATTTGTCCAGTTTATAACCATTACTGCAAGTCCTGTATTAGGGTGTTTTACCTTGTAATTTTTGGGCGAGTTATCTTAATAATCAGTGTTGTATTCATTTGTCCCATCTGGGGTATTGGCTGCATGTTGTTGTGGTAAAGTAGTATGCAGCTGATACTTTAAGGTCTATATGGGGTGCCCCTACAGACCAGAGCCACACATCATTTTATCTGTGATAGAGGAAATCTGTTCATAGAGAAATGATGACACTTTTATTATATTGCAACTGCCCCTCCTGTTTGGAGCAGAAACATGGAATAAAAGAGAGGAAGAGAGAAGGAGTTTGAATGTGTTTGAGATGAGGTGTCTGAGAAGTATGATGGGGGTTACTAGGCTAGATAGAGTGAGAAATGAGGAGGTGAGGAGGAGAACAAGGGTGGAAAGGGAGTTGGGAGATAGGGTTGATGAAAGAGTATTAGGATGGTTTGGACACATGGAAAGAATGAGTGAAGAAAGACTAGTAAAAGAGGTATGGAAGGCAGATGTGGAGGGAGTGAACATGAGGGAACGTCCTAGGATGAGGTGGATGGATGGGGTGAAGGGGGCTTTGGGTAAGAGGGGAATGTCTGTTGAGGAAGGACAGGAGAGGACAGAAGACGGGTGAATGGAGAATGGTTGTATATGGATGATGTTATGATGCATGAGGTGGAACGCGTGGGGTGATAGGGGGTGAGGTAGTATGTGTGAGCAAAATTTGACGCAGCCCAAAGGGATTTCTCCCTTGCTGTGGATGTGCTGTGACTTGCGGCACTGCCTCTGACCCAGGGCAGTGGACAAGGTGCAGGGATGACCCGTCATCCAGGAGGTGCTAAGATGGGAGGAAGGGTGGAGGGGATGTGGAGGATATTTAGGGATGGAATGGGTGGGAATGATTTTATGCCTTTTTCTTTTTGGCTACCTCCCTTGTAAGGGGGAAAAAGCCTTGGTATATGTATGTGTGTATGTCCCTCCGTTATGCTGTCCCCCCACCCCTTGTTACTGTGCTGTACCATTTCTCTGAGTATTCCTTTCCTTTTTTCACCTAACCCTGTGGTGGGGGGAAAGGATGCTGCCACCAAGTCTTCCCACTTGAGTCGTATGAGGTGACAAAAAACAGGACGGGGATAGGACTAGGAATCCTACTACCTGTAGCCCTTAAGGGGACATTCCCAAAAAAAAAAAAAAAAAAAAAGTATACCTTTTTTTTTTGGGGGGGGGGCTACCTCCCATGTAAGAGGGAAAAAGCCTCTGGTATATGTATGTATGTATGTATTCATTTCCAAATTTGTTTAAATCTTGTGTGAATGCACCTGCCTGTTACACACACACATAATAAACCCAAGACAATTTGGATTCAGATAAGGAAAATCATGTATCACAAACTTAATATGTATCTACTCAAGATTAATAGATATAGTGCAAGAAAGAAATGGATGGGCTGACTGTGCCCTCCTGGATTTACTAAAAGCTTTTGACAAAGTACAAAAAATTACTAAAAAAAACTCGATCATATAGGAGGGATACAAGGGAACCTACTAAAATGGATGGAGGACTTCCTGATTGGTAGAAAGATGAGAGTAGTGCTCAGAGAAAAATATTCAGATTGGAAAGAGGTGATCAGTGGAGTACCGCAAGGATCTGTACTAGCTCCAATAATGTTTGCTATTTATGTGAATGACATGGATGATGATGTGAAATGTTACATGAGCTTCTTTGCTGGTGGCACCAAACTGTTAATGAAAGTAAAAACTGAAGAGGATTGCGAATCACTGCAGGAAGACCTGAATAAAGTATGGAACTGGAGTCAGAAATGGGAGGTGGACTTCAATATTAGAAATGTAGCATAATGGAGTTTGGAAAAAGCAAAAACAGAATATCAGGACAATATAAAATTGGAACCAAGGAGGTAAGAAGGAGAGATCCAAAAAAGATTTGGGTGTAATTATCTCAAACAACTTGTCCTATGACAAACAGATAAACAAAATTGTTGGAGAATCCTACAACTTGGTAAAATCAATAAAAGTGGCATTTACATATTTTGATGAAGAAATGATTAAAAAAATATTGGTCACACTGATAAGGCCTAGACGAATATGCAGTGACATTGTGGTCACCCAGTACCAAAAAGAATATAAGAAATTAGAAAGAATCCAGAGAGCAGCAACAAAAATGGCACCTGCACTCACAAACTTGTCATATGAGGAGAGATTGGAGTGTGATAGGGATGGAATGGGTAGTAGTGGTTTTTATGCCTTTGTTTTTTTAGCTACCTCCCTTGTAAGGGGGGAAAAAATCCTTTGGTATATAGTATGGCACTTTCTTTAGTAGTTTTGCGTTGTCTGCAAAGAAGTTCATGTAACATTCTACACCTTCATGTTGTTTACATATATATCAGAGCCAGTATTGAACCCTGTGGGACTCCACTTATTATTTCTTCCCAAGTAGAGTTTTATCTCTTGAGTACCTATCGCATTTTTCTCCCCTGCAAGAAATCTTCCATCCATTTCAATAGTTTTCTGTGTATATCTCTTGTTGTTTTGAGTTTTCTTTATAATTTTTTGTGTGGTACTTTATCAAATGCCTTTTGTAAGTCCACAAAAACCAGGCTCAGGTTTAATGCTTGAGGGACACTCTGTATCAATGTCCACATCTGACACCCGAGTTGAGTGCACACTCAATTGCTGACCAAGGATACGTTTTAAAGTAGATTTCATATTAGTATAGTTGATTTCGGAGATCACTGACAACACAATTTGAGTCTCTCACTCAGGCAAGTTGCTTGAAGCAAGAAGCATAAAAGCCATCACAGAGTCCAGTAGTGTCATTCCTTCTTGTGTAAACTTAAAGTATCAATGTTCAAACTCACTCACATATTCATTAATATTCTTGTTATCTCTTCTGAAATTATATAAATTATGAAATGCTGCAAATTGACGTCAACCTTTATCAGGCAAGAACAGTGTGTCCATTTTCTCAATAATGCTCTGTACACCATTTTCACTCTTCAGTACTGTTCATTCAGTTTCAGAAGATGCTGTTCTAGCTCGGCCAGTTAAAGATAAATATATGGCTAGTGCTTGCTTATCTTTCATTAATTCAGTTAACTTACACCATATGCTTATATCTTTTTCCAATTTTGCATATTCATTATCAAACTTAGGAGGGCACTTAGAAGAGGCCATAACTACACTCTGCTGACCAGTATTAGACCAGACTTGCTCCACTCACCACTTCCTTTATACTGAGGACCCAACACTCCGCATAGTAGCCCAACAACACATGAGGAGCTAAGATGAGACAGGGGAAGAGTGGTGGATAGGAAGGGCATGAGTGGGAGTTGGTATGTGCTTTTGACTTGGCTATCTCCCATATAAAGGGCTAGGGCGTCGTTACTTGCGATGGAGGTCGGGATGATGGCGATTCAAACCCTGCTCAGGGCGAGTTGAACCAAGGACATGGTTCATTACATTCCACACTACAAACTCCACTGTAAGGGGCACTGTCCTAGCCTCCTAATAGGGGGGAGTTTGTGATGTTAAACCAATCAACATCATCATCATCATATAGATAGTTATTATTCCTAATGCCTTATTTTGTGTTGTTTGTGGGGTGTCTGTGTTTCCTGGATTGATGGGTCCCATGCTGTGGATGCACAGGTGCAGTTCTTGTTGTCCAGATCCTTTCCTTTCTCTCTCTCTCTCTCTCTCTTTCTCTCTCTCTCTCTCTCTCTCTCTCTCTCTCTCTCTCTCTCTCTCTCTCTCTCTCTCTCTTATCCCCCCCCCTGCCTGGACCTCATTGTCAGGTCTTTGATCCACTAAAAGTCATGTATATCAAAAGTGAGACCCATTGTTTTAGTATTCTTGTCCAGTGGGACCAAGTTCAAACTGCCTCTAAATGTAACCACCACACAGAAAACATAGAAGACCTCATACTGTGATGTCCCACACTAACAATCCGGAGACAACAACACAATATCTCCTCCCTGAGTGACTTATGGTCCACCTAGAGGATGTTGCTGATTACCTGAAGGATGCTAGTATTGTGCAAGAGAGACCAGGGACAATGGAGTGACGTTGATGTTGTTCATTAGGATCTTATCCCAAGTGATGGCAAATGATTTTATACAAAGTTGGCTTCAGCTCTTTCCAAATTAACATACGAACAAAGATTATCGAAATTGGAACTACCAACACTGGAGCAGAGAAAAGAAAAAGGTGATCTACTGACTATATTTAAGTAAGGTGATGAGATGTACAAGGGGTGAAAGTGGCAGTAGACTGGAAGTGAACATTAAGGGAGAGCGACTGGAGGAATTGGATAGTTTTAGATACTTGGGTGCAAGTGTAGCAGGAAAAGGTGGAGTGAAGGTGGAGGTAGAATGTAGATTGAGAGAAGCGAGTAAATGCCTTGGTGGTTTAAAGAGTGTAATGAGAAATAGACATTTGGGAATGGATGCGAAGAGGAGACTGTATGAAGGAGTGATTGTGCCAACAGCACTGTATGGGGCAGAAACGTGGAACATAAGAGAAGAAGAGAGAAGGAGTTTGAATGTGTTTGAGATGAGGTGTCTGAGAAGTATGGTGGGGGTTACTAGGCTGGATAGAGTGAGAAATGAGGAGGTGAGGAGGAGAACAGGGGTGAAAAAGGATTTGGGAGAGAGGGTTGATGAAAGAATATTAGGATGGTTTGGACACATGGAAAGAATGAGTGAAGAAAGACTAGTAAAAGAGGTATGGAAGGCAGATGTGGAGGGAGTGAACATGAGGGGACGTCCTAGGATGAGGTGGATGGATGGGGTGAAGGGGGCTTTGGGGAAGAGGGGAATGTCTGTTGAGGAAGGAAGGGAGAGGACGGAAGACAGAGGTGAGTGGAGAATGGTTGTATATGGATAATGCTGTGATGCATGAGGTGGAATGGGTGGGGGGGGGAGGGGGGGTAGTATGTGTGAGTAAATTTTGACGCAGCCCGAAGGGATTTCTCCCCGTCCTCCCTTTATATGCAAAGGGGGACGGAGAGGGGGGGTCGCCGATTAAATGAAGCGGCCTTGCTGTGGATGTACTGTGTCTTGCGACACTGCTTCTGACCCAGGGCGGTGGGCAGGGTTCAGGGATGACCCGTCATCCAGGAGGTGCTCAGATGAGAGGAAGGGTGGGAGGGGTGTGGAGTGTATTTAGGGATGAAATGGGTGGGAGTATTTTTATGCCTTTCCCTTTGTGGCTACCTCCCTTGGAAGGGGGAAAAAGCCTTGGTATATGTATGTATGTATGTACTGACTATATTTAGAATCATGATAGGAATGGAAATCCTTGATAGGAATGACTTACTAAAGAATGACAATGGAAAAAGAAGAGGTCATGAAAAGAAACTCAAAAAGGATAACTATAGAAGATATTGGAAAAAGAATAGCCTCCTACACAGAGTGCTGGATACCTGGAATAATTTAGATAAAGAAACTGTGTGTGCAAACACTACTCAAGATTTTAAGAAAAAACTCAGTGAGTAAAAGCAGCAATGACTGCAACAGCACTGTAGGAGAGAGGCCAAACGCAGAGTATGGGTTCCAATATATTTGACATTTCGCCCAGCAGGGCTTCTTCAGAAATAACACAGTTAAGAAACATTTTACTCCTTATATTATAGCCCGAGCTTGCGGGGAGAAACAAACATAAAAATGGTGTATACACAATTTGCACAAATTGCTTGTTATTTGGTTATTAAAATTGCCAATGGTTTATTTATTGCAAGAAATCCACTGTTCTGATTTATATTGTCAATGAGGGATAGAAACGCAGATTCAAAACATCTACGTTTCATTGTATGGTTTTCATATTTTATAATTTTGGAATTATTCCAGTCAGCATTGTGGCCTGTATTGAATCTATGTTTAACAATGGCATTATTCATATTGTATATTTTCATATCATGAATATGTTCTAATAATCTCTTATCAATACCACGGAAACTTTCACCAACGTAAACCTTTTCACAACCTAGACATGGCACACAGTAAATACCTGCTTGACGAAAATTTTCCCTGCTCTTATTTCGGCTTTTGATAAGATTGCCAACTATTACCGTTACTGTTTCTCAACTGTGTTATATCTGAAGAAGCCCTGCTGGGCGAAACGTCAAATATATTGGAACCCATACTCTGCGTTTGGCCTCTCTCCTACAAAAAACTCGATGCTGAAAGATACAAAGACGGGTCACCACAAGCATAGCTCCCTTCCCGTGTAGTACAACTAGGTAAATAGATAGTAGAAACCTCTGCTCCATAGACTATTGAAAACTGTCTCGCTCTAACCATTGACAAGTGGCATCATACCTTTGAATCTTGTTCTGTTCAATAAATTCAGCCACAGGAAACTACTCTTGTCTAGATTATGATTTCATATATTTCCCTAAAATTATATTTAACTTTCATAAATTTCATTATATTTTGACTTTTACATATGATTTCATATATTTTCCTAAAATTATGTTTTGACTAGTTCCACTTTACCAGGGAAAAGGGGACAAGTGTGAGTGTAGTAGTTTCAGAGGGATAAGTTTGTTGAGTGTAGCTGGGAAGGCTTATGGGAGGGTTTTGATTGAGAGGATTAGAAGAGGAACAGAGGGAGTAATTGGTGAAAAACAGTGCGTGGATTAGATTTTTGTGGTAAGGCAGATATATGAGAAAGCTGTGGGAAAAGGTAAGGGTGTTTTTGGGGCCTTCATGGATTTGGAAAAGGCTTATGACAGGGTAGACAGGAGGGCACTGTGGGAGGTATTGCAGATATATGGGATAGGAGGAAAGCTGTTAAGAGCAGTCAAGAGTTTTTATGATAGTAGAACCTGTGTTGAAATTAGAAATGGAGAGAGTGAGTGGTTTGAGGTAAAGGTGGGACTTTGCCAGGGATATGTCATGTTGCCCTGGCTGTTCAATATGTACATGGATGGGGTGGTGCAAGAGATAAATGCAAGGGTAATGGGACAGAGATTTGAGATGGTTAAAGGAAATGGAAAAAAATGGAAGATAAGCTAGTTGTTGTTTCCTGACGACACTGCACTTGTAGCAAGATCAGAGGAGGGACCATGGGTGAGATGGATGGATGGGGTAAAAGAGGCATTAGGAAAGAGGGGAATGTCTGTTGAGGAAGGATGGGAGAAGACAAGATAGCGGTGAGTGGAGAATGGTTGTGTATGGATGATGCTGTGATGCATGAAAAGGAGCGGGTGGGGGATGGGGGTGAGGGAGTATGTGTGACTGATATTTTGATGCAACCCAAAGGGATTTCTCCCGTCTTCTCTTTTTCTGCATGAGGGGACAGAGAGGGGACTCGTTGATTATATGAAGTGGCCTTGCTGTGGATGTACTATGTCTTGCTACATTGCTTCTGACCCAGGGCAGTAGGCGAGATGCAGGGATGACCTGTCATCCAGGAGGAGACGAGATAAGAGGGAAGGAGGGGGTGGATGGGAGTGGAGTATGTGGGGATGGAATTGGTGAGAATGGATTTTATGCCTTTGATGTTTTTTGGCTACCTCCCTGGTAAGGGGGAAAAAGCCATTGGTATATGTATGTATATTTTGATGCTGCCTGAAGGGATTTTTCTTCATCTTTAATGTTTCTGCATAAGGGGACACAGGGGTGGGTTGCTGATTAAGTGAAGCAGCCTTGCTATAGATGTGCTGTGTCTTGCTGCATTGCTTCTGACCTATGGTGTTGGGTGAGATACAGGGATGACCCGTCATCCATGAGGAGCTAAGGTGAGAGGGAGTGAGGGGTGGTGGAGTGGAGTGGAGTGGGTGGGAATGGAATGGGTGGGAATGGAATTATATCTTATGACTTTGGCTAGCTCCCTGGTAAAGGAGAAAGAGCCTTTGGTGTTTGTATATTTTCTTAACATCATTTTTTTTTATTTTCAGGTTCTTACGATATGGAATTCCCTCTGGATTTTTGTGTTTGGCGGCCACTATAGGAATAGACTCCTGTCTGTGGAAGAAACTGCTCTGGGCAGAAGGTGATGTGTTTTGGTTCAACACATACCAGAACCAAAGTCACAACTGGGGAGTATCCTTTTCTCTAAAGAATTTAGAATTATTACTTTGGGTGGAGGACGCTCGCTGGCAGAACGGGTCAGAGCGTCGCTACTTGTGGCGGAGTATAGGGTGACAGCAGTTTGAACCCAGTCGCCAGCAAATTGAACGAAGGGCATGGTTCATTAAGTTCCATGCTACGAAGTCCTCTGTAAGGGGCACTGTCATAGCCTCCTGATATGGGGAGTTTGTGACATTAATCCAAATCATAATCACTATGGATGGAAGGTGATGCATCTTGGTATATTGCTAACTTAAACTGGTCACAAGGAAGACCCCCCCCCCCCACACACACACCCTTTATGTCCACCTCAAACACCTTGGCCAAACAGCCCTAAGAACCTTGCCTGACATGTTCAACTACTGGTTACATACTAAAATCCTAAACATCTGATACATCACACCATGTAAATGAAGCAGCCCTGTTGTGGATGTGCTGTGTCTTGCAGCATTGCCTCTAACCCAGGCAGTGGGCAGGAGACAGGGATGACCCTTCATCCATGAGGAGCTAAGACGAGAGGGAAAACAATTGGGTGGTGGATGGGAGTGGAATGGGTGGATGCCTTGACTGGCTACCTCCCTCCATATGGTCACTGAATCTCGTTAAAAACATTGACAAATTGGAGAAAGTACAACAGAGTGCCACAAAACTGATTCCAAATATCAGAAATAAATCATATGAAAATTGACTAAAACATATGAATCTATTTTCCCTAAAAAAAAAGCCTAGATTCAGGGGTGACTTGATCATACATACATACATATACCAAAGGTTTTTTTCCCCCTTACAAGGGAGGTAGCCAAAAAGAAAAAGACATAAAGCCCATTCCCACCCTTTCCATCCCTGAATACACTCCACTCCCCTCCACCCTCCCTCTTATCTTTAAGATTCTAAAGCGAATTGACAACATCACAAGTGACAAAATTTTCATGCTGAATGCAAACCAGACAAGGAATAATGATCTCATACTGTCAGGAAGTAGATTTAATATGGAAGTGGGTAGAAACAACATGTAGTCAATGAGATGGAATAAACTTCCTGCAGAGGCAGTGTAATATAGTACAGTTCAAAGTTTTAAGATTCATTTAAATAAACACTTAATATACTGTAATGCCTACTACTTTATTTATTATCATTTATCTTTTAATTTTTATTGTTTATTTACTTATAAAAAAAATTTTTATTTGTCATTATCTATTTATTCATTCATTTCATTTATCTTTTTCCACATCCGACCTAGTTATGGACCAAAAGGTTTCCTGTCAAAATGCTTCTCTGTAATCCTTATAAGGGAGGAGAGTCTCTTGGTATACTGTATAGGTAGATTATTATAATTATCATCGTTATTATTATTTTTATCATTATTTGCTGCCATCCCTTACCTTGTACATCTCATCACCTTACTTTTACCAACATTTATCTTCAACTTCCTTCTTTCACACACACTCCCAAGCTCTGTCACTAACTTCCTCAATCCCTCCTCTGATCCTTCTACAAGCGCAGTGTCGTCTGCTTATCTCCCACTTTTCTCCATTTCCTTTAATCATCTCAAATCCACAGACCATTACCCTTCCATTTACCTCTCACACCTTCACATCCATGTATAAATTGAATAGCCATGGCAACATGACACATCCCTGGCAAAGTCCCACCTTACCTCAGACCACTCACTCTCTCCATTTCTAATTCGAACACAGGTTGTACTATCATAAAAACTCTTGACTGTTCTTAACAGCTTTCCTCCTATCAAAAAAGTAAACTCAGAGAGGGACCTAGGAGTAATCATCTCAAGTGACTTGACACCTGACAAACATGTAAATAAGTTATTTGGAGAGACCTACAACCTATTAAGATCAATGAAAGTGGCCTTTGACTACATGGATGAGGAGATGGTTAAGAAAATAATTATTACAATGATAAGACCAAAATTAGAATATGCTATATCAATGTGGGCACCTAGCACAAAGAAAAACACAAGAAAATTAGAAAGAATCCAAAGAGCAGCAACAAAAATGGCACCCACACTATCACATTTGACATATGAACAAAGATTGGAGAAATTACAGTTATCTACATTGGAGCAGAGAAGGGAAAGAGGTGATTTGTTGACCATTTTCAGAATTATGAAAGGGACGGAAATTTTCCATAGAGATGACCTATTAAAATGGGACAAGAGGGAAACAAGAGGGCATGAAAAGAAACTAAAGAAAGACCATTACAGAAGAGACCTGAAAAAGAATAGTTTCCCACACAGTGATCAATATCTGGAATAAATTGAACAGTGAAATAGTGAATGCCAGAACTATACATGATTTCAAGAAAAAACTGGATGTAGAGAGATATGAAAATGGGTCACAATGAGCATAGCTCCTGTCCTGTAAAACATAACTATGTGAAACTAGCTAAATGTATCTGCAATACCTCCCACCGTGCCCTCGAGTCTACCCTATCATAAGACTTTTCCAAATCCATAAAGGCCCAGAAAACATCCTAATCATTTTCTAAAGCTTTCTCACATATATCACAAAAATCTGATCCACACAACCCCTACCTATCCTAAACCCACACTGTTCCTCACCAATTACTCCCTCTGTTCCTCTCCTAATCCTCTCAATCAAGACCCTCCCATAAGCCTTTCCAACTACACTCAACAAACTGATCCCTCTGAAACTACTATATTTACACTTGTCCCCTTTTCCCTTGTAAAGTGGAACTATACAGGCACTCCTCCAGTCCTCAGGCACTCTACCCTCTTTTAGACAAACATTAAACAATCTCACCAGCCAGTCCACCATCACTGTACCTCCCTTTTTAGACACTGCTCATGACACCCATCCAACTGAAGTGTCTTACCTGCTCTCCACATTTCAACAACTGCTTTCACTTTATCTTTCCTTATTTCTCCTCCATTTTCCTCACTCATCACTGTCATTTTGTAGTGCTTCCCACTGCAACTACCATTCCCTCCCTATCCTTCTTCACCTTTAGCAACTCTCAAAAATACTTTTCCCATTTTCCTCTTACTGCCTTCTCTTCAGTTATCATCTTTCCATCTGCACCTTTTACCTTCTCTTCTTTACTTAATTCACCTACTCTTCCTCTCTTAATTTCCTTCCAAAACATCTTTTTATTTCAAAATTTTGTCATACTTTAACCCCATTTCACATCTGCTCCTCTTTGCCTGCTTTATCTTATGCAAATGGTTAGAAAATACAGTGTTCCGGAAGAAAGTAAAACATAAGTACACATGGGAGAGGGTGGTGGATGGAAGGGTGGTAGATAGATCGTTAATGGACTATATAGTGGTAGATAGGAGTATAATAGGAAGAGTTAAGGATGTCATGTGCTAAGGGGAGAGTGTGGGGAATGTCAGATAATTGTTTTTGGTGGAAAGTAAGTTAAGAGTGAGGGATAGATGGAGAAAGAGGAAAAGGACAAAAGGTAGGGAGGTGTTTGGAGTGAACTCTTTAAATGAAAAGGAGGAGTACAAGAAGACGCTGAAGGAGGAGTGGGAGGGAGTAAAGAATTGCTAGGAGTGGAGGACGAATGGGGATGGTTCAAGGAGGGAGTCATTAAGTTGCAAAGATGGTGTGTGGAACAAGAAGGACAGGAGGAAATAGAAGGAAGGGTGGTGAGTGGTGGGATGAGGAAGCAAAGAGTGTAGAAGAGAAGAAGCAAGCTTTCATAGATTGGTTACAAAATAGGACAAGGGAATCATATGAGAGGTACAAAGAAAAGAGAAGTAAAGCATAAGATAAAGGTGGCAAAGATGTGAGCAGATGTGAAATGGGGTAAGAGTATGACAGAAAATTTTGAAAGTAAAAAAAGATGTTTTGAAAAGAAATTAAGAGAGGAAGAGGAGGCGAATCAAGTAGAGAAGAAAAGGTAAAAGGTGCAGATGGAGAGATGATAATGGAAGAGAAGGCAGTAAGGGGAAGATGGGCAGAATATTTTAGGGAGTTGCAAAATGTGAAGGAGAATACGGAGGGAAAGATAGCTGCAATGGGAAGCACTACGAAAATGACCATAATGAGTGAGGAAAATGGAGAAGAAATAAGGAAGGATGAAGTGAAGGCAGTTGTTAACCACTTCCATACGGTGACGCCTACGTAGGTGGCATGAGGAGCAAGTGGGTACTCGATGATGCCGACGTCAGCATCTTGATTATATTTATTGTAGTCGTACCTACGTAATTTCCATTCTCTCTAAACTGGCTTCATCAATTTTCTATGGTTATCAAAATACATGGGTGAAAGAGAACGAACGATTGAGCACTGACTTTATTTTTTATAATGCGATTATTATAACGCAACATCGCACGTCGGGCAGCTAATGCTGCCAGACGTGCGATGTGCCCCGGAGTGAAGAGGTTAAGATCGCGAAAGCAGGTAAGGCACCTGGTCTGGATGGATGCCATGCAGAATGTCTAAAAAAAGGAGGTACAGTGATGGTGGACTGGCTGGTGAGGTTATTTAATGTTTGCTGGAGAGAGGTTAGAGTGCCGGAGGACTGGAGGAGTGCCTGTATAGTTCCACTTTACAAGGGAAAAGGGGACAAGTGTGAATGTAGTAGTTTCAGAGGGATTAGTTTGTTAAGTGTAGTTGGGAAGGCTTATGGGAGGATCTTGATTGAGAGGATTAGGAGAGGAACAGAGGGAGTAATTGGTGAGGAACAGTGTGGATTTAGGACGGGTAGAGGTTGTGTAGATCAGATTTTTGTGGTAAGACAGATATGTGAGAAAGCTATAGGAAAGGGGAAGGATATTTTTTTGGGCTTTTATGGATATGGAAAAGGCTTACGACAGGGTAGACAGGAGGGCACTGTGGAAGGTTTTGCGGATATACGGGATAGGAGGAAAGCTTCTAGGAGCTATCAAGAGTTTTTACGAAAGTAGTAGAGCATGTGTCAGGATTAGAAATGGAGAGAGTGAGTGGTTCGAGGTAAAGGTGGGACTTCGTCAAGAATGCTTCTTGTCGCCCTGGCTGTTCAACTTGTACATGGATGGGGGTGGTGTGAGAAGTAAATGCAAGGGTGGTGGGTCAGGGATTGGAGATGGTTAAAGAAAATGGAGAAAAGTGGGAGGTGAGCCAGCTGTTGTTTGCTGATGACACTGCGCTTGTAGCAGGATTGGAGGGATTGAGGAAGTTGGTGACAGAGTTTGGGAGAGTGTGTGATAGAAGAAAGCTGATGATAAATGTGGGTAAAAGTAAGGTGATGAGATGTACAAGGGGTGAAAGTGGCAGCAGACTGGAAGTGAGCATTAAGGGAGAGCGACTGGAGGAAGTGGATAGATTTAGATACTTGGGTGCAAATGTGGCAGGAAAAGGTGGAGTGGAGGTGGAGGTAGAATGTAGATTGAGAGAAGCGAGTAAATGCCTTGGTGGATTAAAAAGTGTAATTAGGAATAGACATTTGGGAATGGATGCTAAGAGGAGACTGTATGAAGGAGTGATTGTGCCAACAGCACTGTATGCGGCAGAAACATGGAACATAAGAGAGGAAGAGAGAAGGAGTTTGAATGTGTTTGAGATTAGGTGTCTGACAAGTATGATGGGGGTTACTAGGCTAGATAGAGTGAGAAATGAGGAGGTGAGGAGGAGAACAGGGGTGGAAAGGTAGTTGGGAGATAGGGTTGATGAAAGAGTATTAGGATGGTTCGGACACATGAAAAGAATGAGTGAAGAAAGACTAGTGAAAGAGGTATGGAAGGCAGATGTGGAGGGAGTGAACATGAGGGGACATTCCAGGATGAGGTGGATGGATGGGGTGAAGGAGACTTTGGGGAAGATGGGAGTGTCTGTTGAGGAAGGACGGGAGAAGACAGAAGACGGGTGAATAGAGAATGGATGTATATGGATGATGTTGTGATGCATGAGGTGGAATGGGTGGGGTGATGTGGGGGATGAGGTAGTATTTGTGAGCAAAATTTGACGCAACCCAAAGGAACTTCTCCCCGTCTTCTCTTATGCATGAGGGGACGGAGAGGGGGGGGGGTCGCCGATTATCCTCTACACTGTTCTCATTACCAGGGTCATATGCACATACAAAGACCCACATCACCTCAGTTTCACCTTCATCCACATTAACTTCAAATAAACCTTCCACTTCACCATATGCTTACCTATCTCTTCACTTACTAGTTTAGCCACCCCTTCTCTCCTTCATCCTCTCTTCATTCCTGACACCCTAACTACACTCCCAAGCTCATACTTGCCCCTCCCATTCAACTTAGTTTCACTCGGTGCCAACACATCCATCTTTTTTCATACAAACTGTTTGTCTCTTCCCTTTTACTCTTATCTGTACCACATCCACACACATAAAAAGAACCAAACTGTAGGGTTCTGGTTGGAAAACTTCCAGACCCCCCCCCTTTTTTTTTTCTTTTCTTTTCTTTTCTTTCTTTCTTCTTCTCCTTTTTCCAGGATAGGAATGTTCCTATCGGGTCAACAGAGAATAAGATGCCTAGTCCTATCCCCATCCTTTTTTTGTTGCCTGTTATGACTCAAGTATGATACATATACCAATGAGGGGACGGAGAAGGGAGGTTGCCAATTTAATAAAGAGGCTGTGTCTTGCAACACTGCTTGTAACCCAGGGCAGTGGGTGAGATGCAGGGATGACCCATCATCCAGGAGGTGCCAAGATAAGAGGGAGGGAGTGGAGTGGAGTATGTGGAGATGGAATGGATGGGAGTGGATTTTATACTGCTCGTACATATAGCAAAGGCTCTTTTCCTCCTTATAGGGGAGGTAGCCAAAAAGAAATAGAAACCACTCCCACCCATTCCATCCCCTACATACTCCCCTCCACCCTCTACCCTCCATCTCATCTTGGCACCTCCTAGATCACGGGTCATCCCTGCATCCTGTCCACTGCCCTGGGTCAGAAGCAGTGTTGCAAGACACAGCACATCCACAGCAAGGCTGTTTCATTAATTCGGTGACCCCCCTCTCCAGCCCCTCATGAAGAAAAGGAGAAGACGGGGAGAAATCCCTTTGGGCTGTGTCAAAGGGCTGCGTCAAATTATTTCTCATACATACTTCCTCACCCCCCATCCCCCACCCACTCCCCCTCATGCATCACAGCCTCATCTATACACAACCCTTCTCCATTCGCCCCTATCTTCTGTTGTCTCCCATCCTTCCTTTACAGACATTCCTCTCTTTCATAATGCCCCTGTACCATTTCTCTGAATATTCATTTCCTTTCTTTGCCTACCCTGTGGTGGGGGAAAAGAATGCTACCACCAAGTCTTCACACCTGAGTTGTAAGAGGCGACAAAAAAACGGGATGGGGGATAGGATTAGGAGTCCTGCTACCTGTAGCCCCAAAGGGGACATTCCCTAAAAAAAGTAAAGGCATAAGTGTGGATTTTATGCCTTTGTGTTTTGGCTACCTCCCTTGTAAGGGGGGAAAGATCTTTTGTTGTATGTATGTATTATTATTGTTATTATTAAATATTATTATTATTATTATTATATGTCCTTTTATGCATGGGGGGACGGAGAGGGGGGTAGCCGATTTAATGAAGCGGCCTCGCTGTGGATGTGCTGTGACTTGCAACACTGCCTCTGACCCAGGGCAGTGGACAAGGTGCAGGGATGACCTGTCATCCAGGAGGTGCTAAGATCAGAGGGAGGGTGGAGGGGAGTGGAGTGTATTTAGGGATGGAATGGGTGGGAATGATTTTATGCCTTTTTCTTTTTGTCTACCTCCCTTGAAAAGGGGAAAAAGCCTTGGTATATGTATGTATTATTATTATATCTATCAATCTATATACCAAGAGGCTTCTTCCCCCTCATAAAGTGGGTAGCCAACCATCCCACTCCTATGCACCACCCATGTTTTTCCATCTCATGTTAGCTCCTCATGGATGAAGGTTCATCCCTGACCCCAGCCCAGTACCCAGGTCATCAGCAGTGCAGCAAAACACTCACATTATCATTAGCTACCTCCTTTTATAAGAGGGAAGACACCTTTTAGTATATAGACAGGTAGATTATTATTTTTTGCTTCACATCTTTTGTAGAATATAGCAG
Source organism: Oratosquilla oratoria (assembly GCF_046742065.1). NCBI lineage: Eukaryota > Metazoa > Arthropoda > Malacostraca > Stomatopoda > Squillidae > Oratosquilla > Oratosquilla oratoria. Next base: position 48,395,091 of record NC_134788.1, on the reverse strand, counting down.
AGGGTAATCCAGTGTTACTTCATTAACTTTTATAGACTTAATCAAATCAAGTAACGTAGGTGTCGTAACACACGAATAAAATAAAACTTAAACCCACTCTCGGAGAAAGATAAGCTGAGATACAGAGTAAAACCGTATATTTCGACCACCGACTGTGGTCCTCTTCAGCAGTTACAATTATAGGGTACATAGACAAGAGGTTATATACAGAGGAGGAAGGAGCATTGGGGGACTCAGTAAGCCTCAGGTCACTTGCCCTGAGTGAGGTCGGACGTAACGTCCGACCTCACTTGGGGCAAGTGACCTGAGGCTTACTGAGTCCCCCAATGCTCCTTCCTCCTCTGTATATAACCTCTTGTCTATGTACCCTATAATTGTAACTGCTGAAGAGGACCACAGTCGGTGGTCGAAATATACGGTTTTACTCTGTATCTCAGCTTATCTTTCTCCGAGAGTGGGTTTAAGTTTTATTTTATAGACTTGTTTTAGGTTTTCTCCTCTAGTCATCCATATACCAAGAGCTTCTTCCACCTTGTAAGGGAAGTAGCCAAGTCGAAGGCATCCACCCACTCCCTCCCATTCCACTCCCATCCACCACCCTTGTTTCCCTCTCGTCTTAGCTCCTTGTCTCCTGCCCACTGCCTGGGTCAGAAGCAATGAAGCAAGACACACCACATCCACAACAAGGCCGCGTCACTTGAACGGCGATCCCCCTTCTCCATTCCTTCATGTGGAAAATAGAAAAGATGTGGAGAAATCCCTTCAGGCTGCATCAAAATATCATTCACACACAACCACTCTGTCACTGTAGTAATAATTCTGTTATATTTGTTTGTAATCAACTATATTCCAAGTAACTTCCTTAACTGCTGTAAGATTTACCCTTTTCTGTGGTATTGGTATTCTGCCTTACCACGTGCCCTGGCCTTCAGTCTGTTGATGGTGCCCGTTGGAATCTTCGTAGACCGCAGAGTAAGAGTGATGATGGCTCCGGCATTGCTGTACGTCACCCTCTACTCCTTCCTCCCCCACAAGGAACTGCGCTTCATCATCTACGTGATCCCCATTCTCAACATGGCCGCTGCCAGGGCTTGTCACTTCTTGTACGTTTTTATTCCTTTTGCACAGGTGGCAAAGGGTGAAGTTGTAGTAGCGTGAAGAAAGAGTGAGTGCTTTGCATGACTTCCGCCCTTTGTGTTCCTGCACGTTCTCTAGGGTGTACGAGCTTGGGTGTATTTACCTCCTCAGGGGATCAACGATGGGTACTGCAAATGGTGGTCCTGCAAGATGGACGTGAGGGACAATCGTCTCCCTGTCAACACCCTCACCTCCTTTTGTAGGTGCAACCCCAAGGGCCTGATACCCGGTCTCTGGAGTGGGCCCAAGATCCTCCTTTCAGTTTCAGGAGTTTTTCTTCCACCTTTTCACATGAGGATAGCTGACAGCCAGTGATGGTTCCCTTCCATCTACTACTACAAGCTGGCGACATAGAAACTGCCCCACGCTAATACAACACAGACATAGCTTTTCACCAGTGACATCTGTGGAAGGCCCTGAGGACCATTGCCAGCCACTGTGGGGCTGTGGGTTTCCAGTTAGTGAAACTTAGTTATTACTGTTGTTATTACCTAGCTTATTTACCTAATTCTGATAAAAAATGAGCTATGCTCATGGGGGTCACATTTCTTTTTGTCTTCATCGATTGGACTTATTTATTTGTGGTTTTAGATTGGACACTAAAACTGTTCTGTAAATTGACACACTTATACAGAAATCTTTATTTTGTTACATCTATCACTATTTGTCAGTCTTTTTCCCGCAACTTCATAATTCCCTCCTGTCCCAAACCAAGAGATCTTCTCCGTTAATTTGATCTGTTCCTTTGATTGATCTGGACACTGCAGTCATGTCACCTCTCTTCTTCGCATGAAGCGAGGACTGACGTCATATTTTTCTGGTGTTTGATCAAACATTTTGGTGTTTTATGATTTTTTGTTTTATTTGACCAAATGACAAGACATCTTGTCATCGGAGTTTAATGGGTTAATGATGGCAGCTCCAGTACTTCAAGTCCTTCCTTGGACAGTTTGTCCACTAGGCTGGGGGTCAACTTGGTTGCTGCTATTTATATTCTCTCAGTTTTATCTTTACACGCATATTATGTACCAAAGACCCTTTCCCCTTGGTAAAGGGATGGCCAAGTCAAAATGCACACCTATGTATACATTAGAATCCATTTAATGTCTCTCCCATCCTAGCTTCTTATGGATAAAAAGTCATCCCTGCCCTCCTGTACACCTCTTAGGCTAAAAGCAATGCAGCAAAACACACCATTTCTGCAGGAGGGACAGACAGCCAGAGTGGGCTTGTTCCAACTGCTTCATCATGAGAACAATTCTTCAGGCCATGTCTTTCTTTCCTCCATTCTCGGTCTTCCTCCATTCACTCATATCTTTTGCACTCCACAGACATTCCTTTCATATCCAAAGCCCTCTGTACCCAACTCATCCTCCTCAATCTACAGTGCTCGACAAGGAAGTATGAACGGTTAGCGAGAATGAGTGATGAGGAGAATGAATGAGTCATAAATCAATAAACAAAAGCTCACTTCGTACCTCTAATACTTTGATGGGTGGCCTTTACGTGCAATGATCTCACGAAGGCGGTTTGGAATGGAAGTGGCGTACTTGGCAAGATGTGCAGGGGTTATACTAGCCCAGGATTGGCGAATGGCTGCCTCGAGCTTGGGCACAGAGCTCGTATCTTTACCCTGCAGGTCTTGTTTAATGTGGTTCCACAGGTTTTCTATTGGGTTTATGTCAGGACTATTGCCTGGCCAGTCTGCTATGTAAGGTATATGACAGTCTTTAAGCCACTGAGTAACACTACGAGCAGTGTGGGCTGGGGCGTGATCTTGTTGAAAGATGTTAGCACCTGAGCTATTAAAAGAATCCTCCAGGGGGGTAAATGATATGGACAAGGAAGTGCAAATGGACAAGTGGGCAGAGCTAAGGTTAGGGTTTATGACACATGCTATCAATCATCCCTCAGTTGCCTCTTAGCCTTCGTGGGGAGGCTTTTTGTTCCGTGAGTGTTCTGGTGACGCCACCTAGGCGGTCAGTGTTTTTTGCAGACAGAGGTGCTTTCTAGCCTTAATATGGGCAAGAACAAGTATTTATCACAAGAGACAATAACCCAGATCATAGCTTTACATAAATCTGGTCACCAAACAAAGAAAATAATAGAGCAGGTTGGGGTTGGTAAGACGTCCGTGTGCAAGTGGGTTGCCATTTTTAAGAAGGAAGATGGCTGTGACACACCCGGTTACAAACCAAGGAAAAGTTACCCCAAAAAGACATCCCCTCGTGTTACCAATGTTATCAAGAGACAGAGCATAATCCATGTGTTACTGCCAGAAAAATAAAAGAAAGTAACCCGGGACTCTTTGGGGAGGTTAGTGTGCGAACAGTTTGCCGCCACATTCACAACCTTGGGTACAGAAGCCATCGCCCGGTGAAAAAGCCTCTTCTCACTCTTAACCAGAGGCGCCGTAGGGTCGAGTTTTGCAAGATATATCTTCAGTGGGATGATGACAAGTGGCTGGATATTCTCTGGACCGATGAGTCCACATTTACTGTGACTGGCAATAAGGGTGGAAACGTGTATCAGCGCATGGGTAGCGACCCTCTTGATCCCCGGTACGTTCAACAAACAGTGAAACACCCTGATTCTCTCATGGTATGGGGAAGTTTTAGTGGAAGAGGACTTGAGAGCCTTGTTGTATTACCGAAAAATGTAAAAGTGAACCAATATGTTTATTATGAACTCTTAAATGACCACTTGGAGGATTCTTTTAATAGCTCAGGTGCTAACATCTTTCAACAAGATCTTGCCCCAGCCCACACTGCTCGTAGTGTTACTCAGTGGCTTAAAGACTGTCATATACCTTACATGGCAGACTGGCCAGGCTATAGTCTTGACATAAACCCAATAGAAAACCTGTGGAACCACATTAAACAAGACCTGCAGGGTAAAGATACGAGCTCTGTGCCCAAGCTCGAGGCAGCCATTCGCCAATCCTGGGCTAGTATAACCCCTGTACATCTTGCCAAGTACGCCACTTCCATTCCAAACCGGCTTCGTGAGATCATTGCACGTAAAGGCCACCCATCAAAGTATTAGAGGTACGAAGTGAGCTTTTGTTTATTGATTTATGACTCATTCATTCTCCTCATCACTCATTCTCGCTAACCATTCGTACTTCCTTGTCGAGCACTGGAAGTCTTCCTCTCCTGTTCTCTTCATCTCCATCTATTTTCCACACACTTTTTGCCAGTCTTTCCACCCCCACTACATTTTTCACTGTTCCATTCTTGTGACATCCACTATATTTCTCAAACATCAGTGACTTTTCTGTTATACCTCCTTTAAATTTCAAATACCATGTATACGGTCACTCTCGTTGCACTCATCCCCAAGTACCTATTTCCCATAACTTTTCATCTCCATTTCTTTATTTGTATTCTTTGTTTTTTGTGGAGACTGCACCATGTTTGCTTATTCTGTTTCACAATGAGTTTTGTGTTATTCCTCTGTCTATGTATTAAAAAGCCACTTATTTTTATCAACAGTCTGTATGTCTTGCTCATGATTTGTTGATGTGCTTGTCAGATGGTAAATGGTCCATGACTCTCAGCTCTTATTATTAGTTTTGCATGACAGACAAGACCTAATTATTATCCTTTCTGTGAGATCTGCGTGTGTCCCATGTTTAAGGATATCTTAGTCCCATTTGTGTAGGAGGGTGTTTGTATGTATTTACCTAGTTGTATTATATGGGAAGGGAGCTATGCTCATAGTGACCCATCTTTGTATCTTTCAGCATCAAGTTTGTTCTTAAATTCTTGAATAGTATTTGCACACACTGTTGCCTCATCTAATTTATTCCAGATATCCACCACTCTGTGTGGAAAGCTATTCTTTTTCAGATCTCTTTTATAACTATCCTTTTTGAGTTTCTTTTCATGTCCTCTCGTTTTTCTCTTGTCCCACTTTAATAAATCATCTCTAGGACTTCCATTCCTTTCATAATTCTATAGTCAGTAGATCTCCTCTTTCTCTTCTTTGTTCCAGGGTTGGTAGTTCCAGTTTGGACAATCTTTGTTCATATGTCAATTTGGAGAGGGTAGGTGCCATCTTTGTTGTTGCTCTTTGTATTCTTTCTAATTTCTTTATATTCTTTTTAGTACTGGGTGTCCATAGTGTCGCAGCATACTCCACTCTTGGTCTTATCAGTGTAACTAATATTTTCTTTACATTTTCCTCATCCAAATAATCAAAAGCCACTTTCATCGACCTTAGTAAATTGAAGGTTTCTCCAACTATTTTATTGATATGCTTGTCTGGTGACATGTCTTTGTTGATAATTACTCTTAGGTCCCTTTCCAAGCTCGCTTTTTTACTTCTTCTTCACCACCTGCGTAGAGCCGGTGGCCAGGGGTAGTTGCTGCCGTTTGGCCCCCAACTCTTGGGGTTGGGGGGTGGTCCCACGACGTAGACGCTGCAGCACTTCTAAGCTACCAGAAGAGGCTGGATGACCGCGTTGTGAACAGCTGCCCAGGATGTAACACTTCACCCCATACCATACAACACATAATGGAAGACTGCATTATACACAATCATGCACGCAAGCAACACAACATACGCTCTATAAAGGATTTGTGGGAAAACCCAGTTTCGGCTATGGCATTCCTTTGGGAGACGGGACTGCTCGGACAGACAGTCTAGGGAACGACAACAACAACAACTTCTTCACCAATTTTATATTGCCTCGATATTCTATTTTTACTTTTTCAAAACTCCATTATACTACATTTCTTGATGTTAAAGTTCACTTCCCACTTTGGACTCCATTTCCAGATTTTAACTAAGTCTTTCTGTAGTGATTCACAATCTTCCTCTGTACTTACTTTCTTTAGTATTTTTGCATCCATGTCATTTAAATATACAGATTGACCTCTGATTAACAGAGACTGAAAGGGGGGTAACGGTGTCCGTTGATGTGAATAATCCGTTGATTTGTAGTGCTTTTGGCTGGCATAGTGATTGCACAGCACTAAACAACAGCACCAAAAACACCAAAAACACAGCAAACACAGCTAATTAAAGTCTGTTAATGAGAGGTCAATCTTTATGGCAAACGTGATTGGAGCCAATACCAAACCTTGCAGGACACCACTTGTCATTTCTCCCCAGGTGTATTGTAGAAGCAAATCAAGTTTGTGGTACAAGATCTTCCTTGTCTAAATCCAAATTGTGTTGGATTCAGTATATTTTTTCTTCCAGATGTTTAACCCATCTACTTTTGATAACTTTTTCACATATTTTCACTATTGTGCTTGTAAGTGAGGCTAGTCTATAGTTAGTTGGATTTTCTTTGTCCCCTCCTTTATATATTGGTACAATATTTGCATTTTTCCAATCTTGTGGTACCTTTCATTCTTTGAGTGAGCAGTCAATTATCTTGTATATTTTGTCTGTCAACTCATCTATGCATTCTTTTAATATCCAGTTTGCAATTCCATCTGGCCCGTGTGATTTTCTGACATCAAGTTTTTTTTTTATTTGGTCCCTTATTTCCTTCTCTGTCCTAGTTATTTCTTTCATTTGGGGTCATCTTTCTCTCTGTATTTCCTCACAGTTTTGTGAACTTTCAATTGTAAATACTGATTTAGAATGTTTGTTCATAATTTCAGCCATTTCTACATCTTTATATTCATAATTCCCTTGGCACAGTCTTTCTATTTCTTGTTTGTCTTTTAGTTTACCATTTACGTATCTGTAAAATAGTTTAGGTTGTTACTTGCATTTTTGATCATGTCCTTTTCATAGTTTCTCTTTTCATCTCTGTGTATTTTTACACATCATCATTTCTTAGTTTGATAGATGTTTGCCACTTTTTTTCTTTTTTTTCTTTTTTTCTTTCCATCTTTTCCAAGCTTTGTCTCTATCTTTAGCCTCACTACATTTTTGTTGTACCAGCACTTGATGTATAATGTATACCTTTCTTGCTTCTGTTTTGGTACGTATTTGTTTATTCCCTCATTGTAAATTTCTTTTAGCATATTCCATTTCTCTTCCATCTTTGTTTCCTCATTTAAGAAGTTTTCCCAATTTGTTTTTTGAAAGAATTTTCTGAGTTTCTCAAAATCCATTTTTTTGACATTAGTCTTCCTTTTCTAAGTTTCTCATTTCTTTTCAAATCAAATTGTTCTTTTAGTGCAAACTCTATTAGTAAGTGGTCACTCTTCCCAATTGGGATTTTGTATTCTATTCTCTCCACAATTTCAGGCTCTGACATAAGTATTAAATCTAGTCTCAACAGAGCCTCATTGTTTCTTTATCTGGTATTTCCCTTCACCCATTGAGTCATTCTATATCCAATGATCATATCCAGTAGTATGTTTCCCCAGAGGTCTTCACCCCTTACTGTCATTTCTTCCCAACATTTTTATTTATTTATTTATTTATTTATTTTTATTCATTTTTTATGTAAAGTCAACCATAATTACTATATTTCCTTCTTTCAGTAAATCAGTTAGTACATTCATTGTGTCTTCCAACAATTTGGAATAATCACTCTCTGACCAAGACTGTGTTTTAGGGGGTACATACATTACTACAAATTTTCTATTTTTCTGTTTTCAATTTTCACTGTTTTCAGTTTTCAGCATAATTCCATATTATTTTTTACTTCTGTTGTCGTTGTCACACTTAAGTCTTAGTCAAAAACATGACTCCACCCTGTTTCTCCTTTCTATTTTTCATCCAATGCTTGTATAGACCTTGTCCCACAGTGTTTAGTAATAGAGGACTTTTTAATTTTGTTTCCACAATTCCCATTACATCTGGTTTTTCTAATGCCAGATAGTCTTTGAACTCATTCAGCCCTGAAATTATGCCATCTATGTTGGTATAAGCTATTTCTAATTTTTTTCTTGTCCTTTTCTGTCAATTATGTTTATATATATGTATATATATAAACCATTTACTCAGCCTCAGGTCCAGCACTCTCCAAAAAATTCCTTATTTTTCAGTCTCCATTCTTTTTTATTGTTTTCATTTGCTTCATTTCTAAGTTCCTTTTCTCTTTTTTCCTCATCACTCATTTCTTTTTTTCATTCATACATTTTTTTGTAATTTTCACTGCTAGTTTTGTTTTTTTAGATAGTACTGCTATTATTTGAGACCTCAGTTTGTTTTTAATGGTCTATATATATATTTTTTTCCCTTTGGAGTATTTTCCTATACTATGCACTTCCTCAATTTCTTTTTCCATATCCTGTCCCTCTTCTTGTATCTTTTTCAGAATTGCTATAGCAATCTCTCTCTTTTTTATATTTAGATACCTTATGTTATCCTCTGATATCATAAACTACAGTGCTTTCCTTTTTTTTTTTTTACTTTTTTATTCACTGTGTCTCTGACCAAATTTTCTTTTTCTTTAATTACTTTGATTACCATTTCTTTTGCATTTTCTTCCACTTGTACTATTTCTTTGAAAGTTAACTTTTGACTTGTTCTACTTTCCATTTTTTTCTTTTTCTTTTTTTTTCTTTCTTTTCTTGGAGAGTCTCCTTGACCATTTCTACCACTTTTTCAGTCACTGCCTGTATTTGCTCTATCACTTTTGTTGAGACCTCTTTTTTTTGTGTCCTCAGTTTTCATTATTTTTATTCTCATTTCTAATCATATTTAATTCTTTATTCAGATCATCAAGCTCCATGTTGGTTTCTTTAAGTTCAGTTATTTCTTTGTACGTTGTCCTGTGCTCACTTTTCAATTCTATTATTTCATATAACAAGTCAGTAATATCCCTATTTCTTAAGATATTTATGTACCTAGGTTCTCTATCCATTTCCACCCCTCTACCTAAAATTCCACCGTCTCTTGCAAAACCAGAAAAAGCATAGTTGTCCAACCTTTGGTAAGATTTTGGGGACTCATTCATTCATACATGATCATTTGGGGATTACTCCCAGTGGCGATTCCACCCTGATCACGTCCAGACATCTCTTTGCTGATTCCTTTTTCCTTTTTTCACTTTTATCTTCTTCCATTTTAAGTATTTATCACTAATTTGTATAAAGATTACTCCATTTCAGTCACTCAATTTTCACAACTCCCTTCTCATATGTAAATACAACTAGTGCTGTTCCAAAATATTCTAGCGACAAAGTGCTGCCTGAACAGCGGAGTGCTTTCCAGACATCCAACTGTGACCACAGACTCCATGTGTGTGTATGTATAGTTATGTGTGAACATGTTCAGAATAGCTGGTGTTGCATGTATGTGCATTTTTTTTTTTTTTTTTTTTTTCAACTCTTCAGGAAGGCTGTTCCCCTCTTTGATTATTTGGTTTGGGAAGGCGTATGTTTAGACATCCTGTGTAACCCATCTTCTTTTCCAGTTTGAAGCTGTAGCATCTCATTTCAAGGGCTGACAACATAAAATCATAATAGTCTACAAATATATCTCTTCAGGCACAGTTGTACCAGTTGATCACGTTGCCTCTTTTCCCTCTTTCTTCCAGTGAGGTTATGCCCAATGTCTCCAGCCTTTCCGCATATGATGGACCTTGTAAGCTGGGCACCCAATTCGTTATTGCTCTTTGCATCCTTACTAGTTTTGGTACATCTTTTCTGTTGTGTGTGCGTATGTGTGTGTGTACTTACATTAATGTATGTATTTACTTAAGTGAGCTTTACAGGAATAGGACTAGCTCATTGCATCCTGTATCCTTATGTGAATTCCAGACCTAACTGTTGGTTACCTGAACACTTCAGACGCAGGTTTGCACCTGCTTGTGCCCATGTGTGTGTGATTCTGCCTGTGCAGTTATGTATATGTTTTTATGTCAACCCACCTACCCCCCCCCCCCCCCCTTTTTCATTTGCCATTTCTTTCACTTTGTAGTCATCTTATTCTTTCTTCTTTTAATCTTTTGTGGTTGGGACATCATCATCTGCTGATGGCAATTAACTTTTGTTGTCTTACATGGAATCCTATATTTCTTTGTATCTTCCATCCCTCTGGCCTGTTGCAGTTTCAGCCTGTGTCTTTTCATTCTTCATGATGATTTCTGTATGCAGTCTTTCCTCTGACACACTTAAACAGATTGATCTCCCTCTCCCATTTTTCTTCCAGTGTTCTTTGTTCTATCCTCATACCTTGGAACTTTTTTTTTTTCTTCTTCTTTTCTTTTGTGTTTTGTAATGTCTCACTGGACATTTTCAAGCTTGGCAATATAATTTTTTTGGATGTGGATTCCATATTGTACCTTCATACCCCAAGAAGAGTTTTTATGCACTATGTGATTGCTGTTTTGGCCATGTTTAAGTCCATGTAGCTTAATGCCATTTTGATGTTTGCTCACCGTGCAAATGCTTCTCTGATTATGTTAGATGAATGTTTGCTTGGGTCAAGGTTTTTTGAGAATGTTATCTGTAGATTATTTTTCCTGTCAACCTTTAGTTCTTGATATGTACCTGGATTTGGCCACCCCTCACATGAGAAGGAAGGAGGAAGGTGCTTTCAGTACATACATACCTTTAGCTCTTTCAGTTTGTATGTTTATATTGTCTTTCTGTAACTTTCTCCCACATTGATCTCACTACATTTACTTTTTTTTTTTTTTTTTTTTTTCCAGCCATACACCTCACCAAGAGATACTTAGTAAAGGATATTAGCCACCTCACAGGGCATGAATGATGAATGTTAGAAATTTGAGTTAATTCTGTGTTGATTTGACATGATCGTTTCGCTTGGATGATTATTTTCTTATGGAATATGACCGGGAGGCTAATTGCAGACAAAATCAGCACAGCTGCTGCATGGACTGGTAACTCTCAAGAGGAGTCTTTTAATATTCCGTTTAGCACTCAACAAAAAGTTTGACTTTGCCCCAACCTCCTTTGACCCCCTCGGGACCCAGGCACACTGAAGCACAACCCTTCCGCCTCCCTCCATCTCGTTCAATTAACCGTCACGCCTAGGTTCTTTTAATCCAACACTCACCAACCGCCACTTCTGCAGATGTTTGGACCCAGGACATAAACCCACTCGAGGAATTGGCCCAAGACATAAAACCCCACCAATACCCAAAGTGGATTTATGTCCTGGGCCCAGAAGTTCGTACAAGTGGCGACTGGCGAGCGTCGGATTAAGAGACTTCTGAGGTGTAGAGTGGCTGACCCCGCTACTTGGCTATAAAAGCAAATGGCTTCATCCCCTCGCCCAAGATGTCGGAAACCCAACACCACAACCTCGTGGACAAGGAAACGTGACTGCTAAGAGTAGTGGTGTGCAATGAAGGTTCTCTGCAGTAGGATTCATCATTTATACCCTGAGAGTTTGCAATGGCAACTACCTATACTCAGCGTGTAGATCACCCTCTCAAAGTATATATCTATATAGTTGACCACCCCGAGCGTGTGGGTTTGGGCTGCCACACCCAAAGATAAGGAGCACATGTCAGGCACCTTTAGCTATTGTTTCCTGTTTGTATGTGTGTGTGTGCATGTAGTGTACATGTTTTATATTTATTATTATTGTTATATATATATATATATATATTTATATGTATATATATGTATATATTGCAGAAACCACAGGAAAATTAAAGATGTCTCTGAGGATGTCGTAATAGACGAAAACGTTCAGTATTCCGACTTTAATTTCCCTGTGGTTTCTGCAATATTTTTTCGTCACGCGTTATTGTGATTATTTTTGCAATATTCATATATTTTTTTTCTCTCTCCCCATACAAGAAACTACTGTATTTGAACACTTGTTATAAGTTGTAGGAATAATATATTTTTTTTAATTAGCAGATGGGATGATAGAAATCTCCTGAGTAAGGAGGACCAAATCAGTGCAAATAATGATGTTAATTAGATTTTTTTTCCAAGAAATGCATTATAATTACCGAATTACCTTATAAAGTGACCTTTTTTACATCACTGTACTTATAATACTAAACTCTGCAGTTTTTTTTTTTTTGTAACATCACTATACTAATTACAATACTCAACTCTGCAGCTGGGAAAACCGCTACAAGTCGACCTTCCGCCAGTTTCTGGGCGCCGGGGCAGTGCTCCATCTGTTGGGGAACTGTTGTTTCACTCTGCTTCTCCTGACCATCTCTTCCAACAATTACCCCGGCGGCATAGCCTTGCACACCTTGCACAAGGTCGTCCCCAAGGAGGCGTCCGTTCACGTCCACATCGACAATTTTGCCGCTCAAACGGGCGTGTCCAGGTTCGCCCAGGTTAACGAAAATTGGAGGTGAGGAGGAGAACCTAAGTTGGGTTTCCTATGTAGAGAGTTCCTTTGCTCTTTCTTCTCTTTCTTATCTTATCTCTCCTCCCTTTCTGTCTCTCTGTCTCCTTCTCTTTCTGTCTCTCTGTCTTCTTCTCTTTCTGTCTCTCTGTCTTCTTCTCTTTCTGTCTCTCTATCTTCCTCCTATCTCTCAGTCTCTTTTCTGTCTCTGTCTCCTCCTTACTGTCTCTCCTCTCTCTATCTTTCTCTCTCCTTCTGTCTGTCTGTTTCCTTCTCTCTCTGTGTCTCTCTCTCTCTCTTTCCTTATCTCTCTCTCTCTTTCTCTCTTTTTTCTATTTCTTTCTCTGTGTCTATCCTCATTTAGCTACTTATCTATTTCCCTGTATCTCTTTCTGTCCCATATCATGTCCCTGTAGTAGTAGTAGTATTGGGCGGAGGATGGAATTATAATAGATCTTGTTTGCATCTTGGGCCTGATCCCATGACGAGTACCCGTGTGTGAAGTGAAGGTGTGGGTGTTAATAGGCTTAAGGGAGTCAATCAACCAATTGTTGCCTCGAGTTTCTGTCTATATACGTATGTAGAGCTTTTCCCCACAGATAAGGGAGGTAGCCAAGTCAAAGGGACGTAGTACTTCCACCCATTCCAGGGTGCCGCCTCAAGTTTCACAGAGTCGCTGGGAAGGGTCCTCGGAACCTCCCACCTCTTTGGACTATTGTCTGTGTTAGCGTGTTAGTGTTTTTTGGCTACCTCCCTTATAAGGGAGAGGCCTTTGGTATATGTATGTATGTACGTGCTAGTGTGGGACCGTTTCTGCGTCTCTGGCTCACTCACAGTGGCAGGGAGAGGGGAGCAGTTGTCGGTTGTCATCTTTCCACGTGCGAAAAGGCGTAAAAAGGACAGCTTGAGATGATAAGAAGAGTTCTTGAGCCCCCTCAGGGATGCAACTCCTGATGGAGGTGATGTGGTTTTGAAGATTGGCAGCTTTGTTCTTCATCTTCCAGGACCACTGTGGTGTGAATGTGGTACATACGGGGGTGCACAGTTGGCACCCCTGGGGTGGGCGAGGTCAAAAGGTGAGAATGAAGTCAGTGTCGGTGCGGGGAGTGTATTTACTTGGTTGTATTATATCGGAAGGGTATCAGGGGGTCTGGCTGGCATACAGTACTGGGTTGTCTGTAGAGAGATAAAAAATCTGCAAAAACATCTTAGGTGTGGTGGAAAGTGCTGTTCCCTTTGGGTTACACCCTTAGATGGAAGTGAGTGTATGGATAGGTTTTTGAAAATTGAATGATAGGAAGATGGTTCTCTCCAGGACCACCACAAACAGGAACCTATCATTGACCCCCTTAGGGGTCGGACTTGGGCAGTGTCGCCACTGTGATCCATGCCAGTTCCCACAAGTGAGTGAGATTTTTACCATAGATTTCCCACAAGGAGATCTGGATTTCCACATTTTTCTCACAAAAAGAAGGAATTATTATATACACAAATAAGTTCATTGCAACATATAATTTGCTCACAAAACATTCCATGTGAGCAAACTTCTCAGACACAAATTTGTGGAAAATTCCCACAAAATGGCATCGGTGGACTTGGGGCAAAATGGAGTTGTAGATTAAGACCCCGTCTTGTCCTGATTTTGTCCTTCCTGCTCATTAAGATCACAGAATTTGCCATAACTGATGATGAATGGCTCGTTAACGTCCTTAAGGTGTTGTAAGAATGTATTTCCTTCCTCCATAGGATTCTACCATTATCTCTACCTTTTCTTCTGTCCTTCAGGTACAACAAAACGGAAGGTCTTCGTGCAGGAAGTCAGGAGCTGCGATCCTTCACTCACCTTCTGGTGGAGGCTAAATCGAAATATTCGTACAATTTGAAGCATTACACCACATCACATCAGATTTTAGCTTCCATCGATGCTTTCTCACATTTAAACTTCAACTACCAACATATTCCTCCGTTGAAGGTAATATCTGGATTTTTTTTGTCAGAGCAACTTCTTTGCAGATACTGCTCTTATTTTCATTGTTTTGATATAGAATCATAGTAAACATAAGTATGTACATACATATAGGACCAAGGGTTTTTTCCCCCCTTACAAGTTAGGTAGCCAAAGTCAAAGAGCATAATTCCACTCTAATGCCATTCACCACCCCTCCCTCCCTCCCACTTTTCTTGGCTCCTCCTGGATGACAGGTCATCCCTGCATCTTGCCCATTACCCTGGTTCAGAAGCAATGTAGCAAGACACAACACATCCACAGCAAGGCCACTTCATTTATTCAGCAACCCCCCTCTCTGTCCCTTCCTGCAGATAAAGAGAAGACAGGGAGAAAGAAATCCTTTCGGGTTGCATCAAAATATCATTCACACATAACCACTCCCTACCCCCCCCCCCCATCCCCCACCCACTTCCTTCCATGCATCACCACATCCATAGTCAGCCATTCTCCATTCACCCCTGTCTTCTGTCTTCTCCCTTCCTTCCTTCCTTCCTCAACAGACATTCCCCTCTTTCCCTATGCCCCTTTTAACCCATCCATCCATCTCATCCTTGGTTGCCCCCTCCTGTTCACTCCTTCCACCTCTGCCTTCCACACCTCTTTTACTAATCTCTCTTCACTCATTTTTTTCCATGCATCCAAACCATCCCAATACTCTTTCATCAACCCTATCTCCCAGCTCTTCTTCTTACATCCCTCTTCTCCTCCTCACCTCCTCATTCCTCACTCTATCTAGCCTAGTAGCCCCTATCATACTTCTCAGGTATTTCATTTCAAACACATTCAAACTCCTCCTTTCTTCCTGTCTTATGTTCCATGTTTCTGCCTCATACAGTGCTGTTGGCACCATCACTCATTCATATAATCTCCTCTTAGTATCCATTCCCAAATGTCTATTTCTAGTTGCACTTTTTAATCTCTCAAGGCATTTACTTGCTTCTCTCAGTCTACAATCTACTTCCACCTCCACTCCTCCCTTTCCTGCTATATGTGACCACAAGTATCTAAAGCTCTCCACTTCCTCCAACCTCTCTTCTTTAATACTCGCTTCCAAATTGCTGCCATCCTCTTCCCTTGTACATCTCATCACCTTACTTTTACCCACATTTATCTTCAACTTCCTTCTTTTGCACACATTCCCAAACTGTCACTAACTTCCCTAATCCATCCTCTGATCCTGCCACAAATGCAGTGTCATCAGCAAACAACTGCTTATATCACATTATTCTCCATTTTCTTTAACTATCTCCAATCCCCTACCCATTACCCATAGCTACTGATAGAATATAGTGAGTTGCAGATTATTTACCAGCCTTAATCAATTTCAAAATATCAGCAAAGAATATGCAGTTAAGTTGTCTCTAATAACTTGGTTGGGTTTCTTATTACATGATACTAGGGCTTCCCCAGAAACATATATAGTCCCTTCAGAGTAGTTATATGCTGTATGAATTGACCCAGGGAGGGCAGTGGACAAGATGCAGGGATGACCCATCATCCAGAAGGTACCAAGATAAGAGGAAGGGTAGGTAGAGGGTGGAGGGGAGGGGAGTGTGATAGGGATGGAATGGGTGGAAATGGTTTTTATGCCTTTTTCTTTTTGGCTACCTACCTCCCTTGTAAGGGGGAAGAAGCCTCTGGTATATGTATGATGAATTGAATCATAATTAGCATTAGACAGAGAGGGGGGGAGGTCATTGATTAAGTGAAGCAGCCTTGCTGTGGATATACTGTATCTTTCTGCATTGCTTCTGACTCAGCCAGTGAGCAAGAGACATGGATGACCCATAAGAAGAACATAAGAAATAAAGGAGACTGCAAAAGACCATAAGGCCTACACTAGGCAGCTCCGTATCCATCACCACCTGTCATCCCCATCCATAAAGTTGTCCAATCGTTTTTTTAAAACAACTGATAGTTTCAGCGCTTAATACATGGTTACTAAGTTTATTCCATTCATCGACCACCCTATTAGTACACCAATTCTTGCCTATTTCCTTCTTAAATCTAAATTTGTCCAGTTTATACCCATTACTGCGAGTCCTGCCCTGTTGTTTTATTATGATGACCTTGTTTGCATCACCCTTGTTATAGCCTTTGATCCACTTGAACACTTCTATTAGATCACCCCGCACTCTGCGTCTTTCCAGAGAGTGTAAGTTTAGGTGCCTAAGCCTCTCTTCGTAAGGCAAATTTCCGAGTCCTTGTATCATTTTGGTCATTCTTCTCTGTACTGATTCTAGTGAATTTACGTCCATTCTGTAGGACGGAGACCAAAACTGTACCGCATAGTCAAGGATGGGTCTAACTATCGCTAGATAGAGTTTAATAATTACCTCTGCACTTCTATTCGTTACCGTCCTAGCAATGAAGCCTAATGCTCTGTTAGCTTTATTTCTGGCGCTAATACACTGCTTCCTGGTTTTAAGGTCCGGACTCACTAGAACTCCCAAGTCCCTCTCTCACTCAGATTTTTCTAAAAACGTGTTATCTAAGTTGTATCTATTTTCGGGGTTGTGTAGCCCTACGTTTAACATGCTACACTTAGAGATATTGAAGTTCATTTGCCATTTCACCGACCATGTTAACAGCTTATTAACCACTTCAATACGGGACTTAAATCTCGCGGGCAGCAGCCAATGCCAGCCGTACGACGTAACGAAATAATATTCGCATCATAAAATATAGTCGCCGCTTATATCGATCGTTCTCTCTTTCACCCGCGAATTTTGAAAACCACAGAGAATGGGATTAAGGGCGCACTTGGGAGAATGTAAAAACACAGGGGCGACTACAATAAATATAATCAAGACGCCGATATGGCAGCGTCGCGAATCCACTTGCTCCTCATGACGCCTACGTGTGCGGCACCGTATGGAAGGGGTTAAGGTCATCCTGCAGAATCTGGGCGTCATCTCCTGTCCTATTTTAGTGTCGTCCGCAAACTTACTAACATCACTATTTAACCCATCATCCACAAGGAGCTGCTAAGATGAGAGGGAAACCAGGTAGCATTAGACAACTATTCAGCTGAGAACAGATTTCCAAAACAGAAATGGAGGATGAATCACGACTTCCTTTCATCCAGGTTTCATTCCTTACCTGAGAAAAATGTACATACATATACTAAAGGCTCTTTCCCCCTAACAAGGGAGGTAGCCAAAAAACAAGACATAAAATCCACTTCCACCCATTCCATCCCCACATACTCCACTCCCATTCACCCTACTCCCTCACTCTTAATTATCTTGGCTCTTCCTGGGTCATGATAATACATACATACATACATATACCAAAGGCATTTTCCCCCATGACACGGGAGGTAGCCAAAAGAAAAAGACATAGAAACCACTCCCACCCATTCCATCCCCTACATACTCCACTCCCCTGCACCCTTTTCCCTCCCTCCCTCTTATCTTGGCTGCTCCTCCTGGATGATGGGTCATCCCTGCATCTTGCCCACTGCCCTGAGTCAGAAGCAGTGTCGCAAGGCACAGCACATCCACAGCAAGGCTGCTTCATTAATTCGGTGACCCCCCCCCCCTCTCTGTCCCCTCATGCAGAAAAGGAGAAGACGGGGAGAAATCCCTTTGGGCTGTGTCAAATTATTTCACATACACACTTCCTCACCCCCCCCATCCCCCACCCACTCCCCCTCATGCATCACAGCATCATCCATACACAACCATTCTCCATTCACCCCTATCTTCTGTCCTCTCCCGTCCTTCCTCAACAGACATTCCTCTCTTTTGAAATCCCCCCTTTACCCCATCCATCCATCTCATCCTATGATGCCCCCTCATATTCATAATTTATAACATCTGTAAAAGTAAGTTAGTTCACTGGCTTCACTTTAGGGCTTTAAAACATCATTACTGAATATCCCTCCCTTTTTGTATAGATTCATCTTTGACT
This sequence comes from Oratosquilla oratoria, assembly GCF_046742065.1. Classification (NCBI taxonomy): domain Eukaryota; kingdom Metazoa; phylum Arthropoda; class Malacostraca; order Stomatopoda; family Squillidae; genus Oratosquilla; species Oratosquilla oratoria. Next base: position 48,376,829 of record NC_134788.1, on the reverse strand, counting down.
TGAGGTTTTCCAGGGACACATTCTTAATGTAGACAGACTTTCAACAAAAAGTATTTTTGTGTCCTGAGAATTCAGAACTTAAGTTTTCCTTGCACTTGCATAGCAGTAGGAGAGTTACTCATGTGTTTTTTGTTTTTCAAGGTGAGATCAAAACCTTCAATATTTATCCTGAAGAATCTTGTTGAAGAAGATATTGACTTTTCATTCCTGCAAGAAGCTAAAGAAGATATAGTGGAACTAGACAGTGAGGAACTTGTTTCAAGTGAAGGTGAAGGGAGCGAAAAAGTTACTGATGGTCAGGAAGGTGAAACAAGCGAGTCTGATAAAGAGGAACTAGCATCGCCAGAGGAAGCACATGGTGTTGATGCAGAAGGTGATCCCCTCATGAGACTAGAGGAAGAGGAAGAACCTGAGGCCGAACCTGTCATGGAAGATGTCGTTGGTAGTACTGCTAAGGTCAAAGAACCCATTGAGGCACAAGAAGAAGAAGCAGAAGATGGGCAGCAGGAAGAGGAACCTATAGGGCCAGTGCTACCAGAAGTGGGTTGTTTTGCACCTGAGGGGGTAGGGGTTTCGGAGAAGTTTGAAGAGAAGTGTAGCATAGCTGAGCCATCAGAAGCTAGGATCAGGGAAGACCTCCTCGTGCTGGAAGAAAGAGTGACCCCAAGTGCATCCATGTATATGGAGGCAGAACAGCCAAGAACTTCAGACATTGATAAAGACGAAAGGAGTGTCGACACTGAAGAGGAGGAAGCCAGTAGTAAAGAAGACGAGAACATAGCTCCAGAGGTGGTTGAGGAGAGCAAAACCTCAGAGGTGGTGGAAGAAGAGAGCAGAGCTGCAGAGGTTGAGGAGGAGACACAGGTACCCAGAGAGATGAAGGACGAGATGGACGTGCCAATAGTATACCATGAAGACGAGGTCTCGCAAGAGGAGGAGGATATGGGGCAGCAGGTAAGTCCCACCTGGTGATGATGTCTTTAGAGTTATATTGTGTCATTCATATAACAAATTGCCTTGTGTCATTCTAAGACTCCCCCCCAAACATTCTCTCCATCCTATGTCTCTGTTTCATGTGATCTTTCTTTTCAAAAATTTTGGGGGGGAAAATCTCAATTTCTGGTGTGCATTTCACTATTCCTTGACTTCCTCTCTTTATATTCTCAAGCATTAAATTTTTGTTCTTCTTTCTCTGAATGAAATATATGCATGACACATGAGTGTGAGATAAAGTTTTAGACAGAGGTACAAGTTGGGTATGTATGAACATGTTGGTTACGGGTATCAGCAGTCATTTCCACAGTTTTGAAGTCATTGTTATATGTAATTAATTAGAGTCTCTAAGGCTTATTAAACATGTACTCTGACAGATTAAGCATGGACTGATTAATGGTTGTGTTATTACAGTGTAAGTTTTTTTTTTATTATTATTATCTTTCATAGAGAATATAGTCATACGATTTTTTGTTTAGTCACTAACGATTAGACATTTGTTCTTCATCTAGCACTTGAAACTCACCAATATTAATTCATAGTAATTGAGCTTTGACTTTGTGATCTGTGTCGGCTTTGTTAAATGTTGCTTGAAGTTATGGTTCAACAGAGGGATTCATTTGAAGTAAATATGACCAGGAAGACTTGAGAGGATTACAGATGACATTATGAGGTCAGATTCGACGTTGTTAAGGAAGAAGAAGCTGTTTCAGCTTTCACATGTTTTAAGCAAGAAAATAAAAGGGGGAAAAAGTGATCAAAGAGTCAATGCATTGCCAAGAATATGTCTAAGTAGAAACCACTTATATATATACACACATACATATACCAAAGGCTTTTTCCCCCCTACAAGGGAGGTAGCCAAAAAGAAAAAGGCATAAAAAACCATTCCCACCCATTCCATCCCCAATACACTCCACTCCCCTCCACCCTCCCCCTTATCTTGGCACCTCCTGGATGATGGGTCATCCCTGCGCCTTGTCCACTGCCCTGGGTCAGAGGCAGTGTCGCAAGACACAGCATATCCACAGCAAGGCCGCTTCATTAAATCTAGTAATGGATAAGTGGTTTCTAGTTAGACATATTCTTGGCAATACACAGACTCTTTGATCACTTTTTCCCTTTTATTTTCTTGCAGTAGGTGAGATCCAGGGATGAACTGTTATCCAGGAGGAGCCAAGATAAGAGAGAGGGAGGGAGAGGAGGTGGATGGGGGTGGAGTATGTGGTGATGGAATGGGTGGGAGTGGATTTTATCCCTTTGTTTTTTGGTTACCCCCCTTGTAAGGGGGTAAAAAGCCTTTGGTACATGTATGTAGAAACCACTGGCCCCAAGAAATACACTCAACCCTCGATTTAGCGGACCTCGAATTTGCAGACTTTCGACTTAGCGGACAAAAAAAGTGTGTCCTGTACTGTACATATGTAAATAACAGCAACTAGATTTAAGGTAAGAAATGGTTCAATTTCTTCTTTATATGTAAAGTACATCATTATACATATGTACTGTAGCTTTTTATGACATATCTAATACGTATGTGCACACCGAAACCTAACGGTATCCAGTAATGGTAACAGACGGACACGATTTTCAAATAACGTACTTTTGCAAATAATGGACAAGGATCTGCACGCATTTGTCCATTAAATCGAGGGTTAAGTGTACTGGCAAAGAAAACACCATTTGAGGGTGAAGCCTTTATTAATGGCACAATGTTTTGCTCATCAGAGCTTTTCCAAGTACAGTGGTGAAGAATAAAAACTCATGAAAAGTCTCAGAAAGTTGCATGACTGGGACATCTCACAGATGGCCTTCCAAGATGTTCACCACGGGAATTAATTTAATTACTAGGGTGGTGCAATGTTAAACATTCCCTTACTCCGTTCTCTAATATTTGACCCTTGAATGACTGGAGCTTCCAGGCACTTCCCTCTTATCCTCTCAGTTTCACATATAATCAACTCAACCTTATTCCAATCCATGTGGGGGTTGGTGTTATCTTCGTGTGTTACACATGCATTAGTAGTGGTACTGTTTCAGACAACATTGTGGTGAACATGAACATATATTTTTAGGTCATGTGGCATTTTACTGATAGACTTGTCATTTCCCTTACATGGGAAGACTATAAGGGGGTGTAGTAGGATATGAGACCCAATGAATTTTACTTGTTTCCTGTATACTACAGTTAGGTAAATACTTCCGCTTTTCTCTTGGCTTTCCTTACCTTGCATGTTGCTTTCACTCTCTCGACCTCTGTGCTTCTTCATGTTTTCTTTGGAATCATTCCACACATGCCCCCCCCCCTCTTTCCCACTACCACCACCCTCACTTATTCATTCCACCATTCACTGCCTTTTCATTCCTCCCATTCTTTTTCTATTTGTACTTTTCCATGATCTTTCACTACATTCTGCACCTGTCATTTTCATTTGGTATTTTTTTCTTTTTCTCCTCATTCAGTTCATCACCTCTGTGCCTCCCTTTCCTTCTTCTTGCTCCACCTTACATCCACTTTTAATCTCCAGGTGATGATCAGACATTCCACTCCTCATTCTTCGAAGCACATCCAAAATTCTTCCAATCTTACTTTTGGGCACCACTACATTAACCAGGCAGAAATATGTTACATCACCTAGAATACCTCATTGTCATTTATGTTCCATATAACAGATCATTCATAGATATGCAATGGAACAATCACAAGTGATTTTGGACAAAATAGTGACACCAACAACCTTAAAGAAATGGCACATACAGTCTTTGATGGACCAACATGGGCAGTGCTCATCTCAGGCACACAATACAAAAATAAAAGTAACACAAAACAAGGCACTGTGGACAATTACCAGCTAAACACAGATGATACTCTTAGGTCACCTATAATACAGAGACCATGGTCTGCATCTCTACAAACTTCTCAGTATGTACAGCACACAGTATATAGTATCAGTTAAGCAAAATCCGCAACCCCCATCACACCATATGAGACCACTCACAAACACACAGGCACACTGAACAAATTCCAGAACACTGGATCACAAAACACTGGAGCACCTTCCTACCACCCTCACACAACCACACCAATATATACATAGTTCTCACACACAGTAGCTACCCTAGAGTCTAACAGAATCCTTGACCATCTTCTACCACCAGTACATGAATTGTAATCCAGGCCAAACAGAACAGAATACATAAATAGACTTCATTGCAACCACCACACAACACTGAGGACATGCCAACACAGACAAGACAACACAACAGATGGCGTGACTATTCTGACATTTTTCTGGATTCAGTGGGTATGAAAGAAGACTTCTAAATAGAATTTTTTAGGAGATGAGAATTATGAATGAATCATGGAAGCAAGAGACTAACGATCTATGGAGGACGAATAAAAAATTAAACAAAGAAGTGAATGGCTTCGAAAAAGTAAACAAAGAAATAAAAGAAGAGGTAAATGCACTAAAAAAAAGAACTGGCCAAAATAAAATGTGAAAATGAGAGGTTGAAAAATAAGGATAACAGTAATATTGAGACCATAAAGAGAGAGAAATGATCAGATAAAAGCAATGACCATAAAAACAGGGAAAAACAAAAGAGAGGATGACTTACAACAGCTCAGGAATGATTGGAAGACAAAGAAGATAAGGTAGTTTTCAAAGAAATACCTCAGCAAATGCAGGAGGAAGCTGAAGATCCAATCATTCAGGTAATTAAAAAAAAAGAAAACCTAGTAAGATACAGTAGGAAAAAAAAAAAAAAAAAAAAAAAACTAATTTGGTCCCTGAGGGATAAAGAGAAAGAATCGTCAAGAAAATTCCAAATAGTAGTACAAGATAAAGAGAAAAAAATAGAAAAGGAAATAGAGGAAGTGCATAGAATGGGTAAATATAAACATGCAGAAGGAAAATATCAAACCTTAAAGATCAAATTACAAAAGTATATGGATAAAAAGAGACATGAATGATGAGGAAAGAGAAAGAGATAAGACATTAAGAAGCAAAGCAAAAAAAAAAAAAAAAGAGAGAGAAAAGAATGGTGACCGAGGAAATGCCGTTCTATTGGAGAGTGTTAGACATGAGACTGAAAAAATAGTATATCAAAAAAGAAAAAAAGAAAAAAAGCAAGGTTCAGAGAACAAGATGGAGGAAATAGAAAATTAAAATTAGCTTATACCAATATAGGTGGATTAATCTCAGGATTAAACAAGCTAAATGATTACCTGTCAGAAGCAAAACTAGACATAATGGGAACTGTGGAGACAAAATTAAGGGGTCCACTAGTACCAGTGTTGGACATGGATTATATAATCACTGGCTTAGAAATAGGGTGGAGTCATGTTCCTGGTTAAGAAAAATGTAAATGTGACAAATGTTACATATGGAGAGAACAGGATCAAGATGATCACAATAAGAGTTGAAGATAGCAACATGAAGAGCAGAAAGTTTGCAGTGATTTATGTGCACCCAAAAATGGAGTCTTGGAGAGAGAGAGATTATTTCAAAATGTTGGATGATACAAGATTTTCAATGAACAAGATGCTGAAGGATGGAAGTAATGTGGTACTTATGGGAGATTTTAATTTTAAAGAAATGTGGTTGGAAAAGATGACAGAGAAAAGTGGAGAGGATCAACAGGGAAATGTATTACTTGACAAATGTTACATATGGAGAGAACAGGATCGAGATAATCATAATAAGAGTTCAAGATAGCAACATGAAGAGCAGAATGTTACATGAGTTTCTTTGCAGATGACACAAAATTATTAAAGTGAGCACTGAAATGGACTGTGACTCACTGCAGAGAGATCTGAACAGGGTTTGGGAATGGAGTCAGAAGTGGAAAGTGGACCTCAAAATTAAGAAATGTAGCATAATGGAATTTGGACAAAATAAAAAAAAGGATATCAGGACAATATAAAATTGGTGGAAAAGAAGTAAAGAAAGTGGGATCTGAAAAAGACCTAGGAGTAATCATCACAAAAGATATGTCCCCAGATAAACATATAAACAAAATTATCGGTGGAACCTATAACTTGCTAAGATCAATAAAAGTGGTGTTTACCTACTTGGATTAAGAAATGATAAAATACTAGTTATTACACTGATGAGGCCAAAATTGGAGTATGCAGCGACACTATGGTCACCCAGTACTAAAAAGAATATAAGGAAGATTAGGAGAATGCAGAGAGCAACTACAAAGATGGCGCTCCAGCACTATCAAAACTGTCATATGAAGAAAAATTGTCAAAACTAGGATTACCGATTCTGGAACAAAGAAGAGAAAGAGGTGACTTGTTGACCATCTACAGAATTATGAGAGGTATAGAAGTCCTTGATAGAGAAGACTTACTAAATCGGGATAAGAGGACATGGAAGAAAACTCAAAAAGGACAGTTTTAGAAGAGACCTGAAGAAGAACAGCTTTCCCCACAAGTGGTGGATGCGTGGAACATACTAGACGAAACAATAGTGTGTGCAAAAACAATAAAAGAATTTAAGAGCAAATTAGATATAGTGAGATACAGTGACAGGACACCACAAGCGTACCTTCCTGTAAGGTACAACTAGGTAAATACCTAACTCCTTGCCCATGAGAGTTGGAGTGCCAGCTCACAGTGCAGCAATCTTGAAATTATTCCGGCTCTGGGCAGGAATCGAATTCTGTATAAACTTTATTTTTTCTCCATTTTTTCTCATAAGAGCTGGCAACCAATGACTGCTGTCCTTCACCACTACCTGTTAGCTGGTGATATAGAAACAAACCCATAGTAATACAATGTAAACAACACTTATTTTACTGTCTTTGCCATAAAATCTACTCACCAAGTATTTATATTAAACCATAAAAAAGTGACTGAAGAAGCGTGGCTCTCCTAGTATACATGTGTTGCCTACGCTCTGTTTCATTTCTCCTGATTAATGATTTTAGCAGTTGTTCTTAACCATGGTATTGTATGATTACTAGTTGATTGAAATTGATTTAACAAGATCTAGAAGCATGTGATTCACAATGCTGATTCTATTTTTCATACTTCAGCATATAGCTTCATTGTACTAACAAACTTTCACCTTTACTTCATGACTTAGAAGGCTGCATGAAATTGACTTTGGGTTTTCAACTAATACTGTTGATACTTCCTTGACAGTTTCTAGTTTAGTGCTGCAGTAACAAGATGTTGAGGAAAAGTATTGAATACTCCTAGAATGCAGCGGTTGTAGCTGTTCCAGTTCAGAGGTATGTTCATGCTTCACCGATTTTCAGAACATAATTTAAAAGTCGAGAATTAATTGTAATGAAAAGTGATTATGAGTGACATAAATTAATTTAATATTTTTCACATTATTCGTGTATATGTGTGCATCAGTCTCAGATATGGTACCGTTCTTTCAGATGGACAGGAGTAACAACACTTCAGAGCTGGGGAATATCATTGCTTCAGTGCTTGACACAATCAAAGCTGTGTGTTGGAAAGCTGTGATTCTTTACCTGTTCTGGAAAATAGGACTCTCTTTATTCGGAAGTTAAATACTTTTTGCTCAATGTCATGGTGAAGTGGAATGCTAGTCATTTGTTTTTATCCACTGCAAATAGTTGCCAAGTCAGATGCTTCCAATGTTGCCAACTTTCTCTTTAGATATTGCCAAATTTGACCTGAAATATTACAAGTTAATTCTTCTAGATTTGAATCTTAGGGATGAGCATTTACTTGGAAAGTGATTATATATATATATATACACTTATCAGTATGACCTTTTTCTATTTTTGTGATATCATTTCACTTTTGTACTCCATCTAAGAAGGAATTCCTCATTGTTGGTTGTGCAATAGAAGGGTTCAGGAAAGTTTCATATATTGTTAGAAGAACTGGCGATTCTACTGACCCCTCAACCATCGAATGTTTTGCATTGTGCAGTTCAGCCATTGTTGTCACACTTTGAGCAGGCTTTGAAAGATCCTTGCTTAATTTGTTTTGATCATCAGAAAGAAACTGTTATTTGATTGAGCATAATGCTATGCTGTGTGTTGAAAAACAAAAACTCTCTAGATTGACTAGGGAAGGAAATGTGTTGCTCATGCTGCAGGATATTTTTATGGTGTTTGTGGTTATTATCTGAGCTGATTTAAAATAGCAATTGTAGACGAAATGGTCAGAGTAGACACCACAGGAGGATGAAACATGTATTAAGAATTTTAAACTTTCACTAGTTTTACTTAGTCTTAACCCATTAAACTCCGATGACAAGATGTCTTGTCATTTGGTCAAATAAAACAAAAAATTATAAAACACCAAAATGTTTGATCCAACACCAGAAAAATATGACGTCAGTCCTCGCTTCGCTGCGAGCGAAGCGAGGACTGACGTCATATTTTTCTGGTGTTGGATCAAACATTTTGGTGTTTTATAATTTTTTGTTTTATTTGACCAAATGACAAGACATCTTGTCATCGGAGTTTAATGGGTTAAGACTAAGTAAAACTTTGAATATTGGTTTCCTCTTCAGATGGTGTCTACTCTGACCATTATCAAAGCTGATTCAAGTTCAGTACAAAATTATCAGGAAGTATGCAGTAAGAGCTGCTTTCAATAGTGGAATCATGAGATGCAAAGCCAAAAGGAACTTATTCTGATTGGCATTGTGTGAGTGATGTCTTTGAGAGTGATGACCATGCTCCCTAGCATTTACCTGAATGTATATTAGGCATATAAAAGGGGAGAGTTACCCCACCCAACCTAGCCTTTTCACATGTTTGCTTAAGTAGTAATAAACACGGGTTTAATAGTCTGAACCTCCCATTATGTAGAATGTGATATTATGGGCAAGGGGTGTCTATTGGAGTAAAGGATAATGAGTATTTATTCTAGAGTAGTAGTTCGGCCTTCATTTGAGTTTGTACAGCTAATCTGTAAGGTATATATCTAATAATGAGGACCCTGTAGTGGACAGGGACATTTGAAGGGCAGGCCTAAGTCATGCTGATTGTATATAATAGGTACCGGTTACTCCTTCATATGAATATACACTTGTAAGTTATTTAAATGGATTACAATAGTATGGAGCAGCCAGAGACCAAACCTTCCTCCAATTTTGCCTGATGTTTCCCATTGGAAGGGCCATGGTCAAGGTGATGGACCTGAGGTTCCCCCGGTGCCTTTGAACCTTGTTGGTTAGATGACTTCATTAAGGAGAAAACTAGCTCATTCACGTTTTACACTTGTTACAGCATAGTGGCCAGGCTACCTCGAACGACTCCAATCTGGACGAAACATGGAATGGCAACTATTGAAAAAGGAGGCTGAGTGAACAGTCTCATTGAAAAGAAAAAGTTTGGAAGGACTGATTTTTTTTGTTACAGAAAAGCTCAATGTTACTGTTATAGTTGATATCAGATAGTGTAATAAATATTATTTACCAGTTTCATGGGGCTAGGAGGCACTGGGTAGCTTTAGGGTATCCAATGAAAGCTTTTGACTGACTTTGAAGTTAGATATTATGCAAAAACTTCAATTTTCACTTCATTTTGGAATTTAGATGTTCATTTTGATATAAGTCTGTTTACTTGTAAGCTTGACTGAATGTGAGGGCAACTAGTGATCGTGTGTTTGTAGTGGCTGGCTTTTTAAAAGTGGAAATTCCATCATATTGTTTAATTTTCCTTATTACTACGTGTTGAAATTGGGCTCTTTTAAGTTTAATGTGCTTTGGTTAATTCTGAATTCTGATAGATCAATGGCTAGTTTGTAAGTTGTACACAGTCAACCAATGAAGTTTATGTTTGCTGACTCACTACCACTACTGAAACTTGTGACTTAATCTACTGCTTTGGTTTTCTCTAGCAAGATAGCCGCAGCCCTACATACCAAGGGCCTTTTCCCCCTTATAGGTGAGGTAGCCAGTCAAGGCACACCCACACACACACCCACACACACACACACACACACACACGCACACACACACACACGCACACACACACACACACACACACCCACACACACACCCACTCCCATCCACCACCCATTGTTTTCCTCTCATCTTAGCTCCTCCTGGATGAAGGGTCATCTCTATCTGCTGCCCACTGGCCTGGGTTAAAAGCAATGCAGCAAGACAGCATATCCACAGCTAGGCTGCTTTACTTACACCCTTCTCGGTTCCCTCATGCGGTAAATAGAGAAGACGAGAAATCCCATCGAGCTGTGACAAAAGAGTATCCATAAACAACCATTCTCCTCACTCCTATCACCTGCCTTCTTCCTACCTTGTTCAAAAGCCCCTTTTTGTGTATAGAAAAAGGTATTTTGGAAGCAAGTGGAAAAAAAGCACAAGATGAGTTAAGTGGCAAAGAGCAGAGAGACAGTTGTTATTGGGATGAAGACTTCATTCCCACAAGGTGATTCCTCTAACAATTTTGTCAGCACTTGCCACTGTCATAAGTAAAACCTCTGTTTTCAAATGTCTCACAAGTTTTACAAATTGGTTCTTGAGAAAATATAATTAGAATTTTTTTCTCCAGTCTAATTACCAAGGGCTTCTTTCCTTGTATAAGGGAAGTAGTAGCCTAGTCAAAAGGTGCATACCTACTCCCATCCACCACCCTTTCCTCCCTCTCATCTTAGCTCCTTGTGGATGAAGGGTCCACCTTGTATCTTGCCTTCTGCCTTTGGTCAGAAACAATGTAGCAAGACAGTACATCCACAGCAAGACTGCTTCACTTAATTGGTGAACCCCCTCCCTCTCCGTCCCCTCAAGCAGAAAAAGTGGTGGGGAGGAATCCCTTTGGGCTGTGTCAAAATATCATTCACACATAACTAGTCCCTAGCCCCCTCCCATCCTTGCATCATAATATTATCTATACACAGCCGTTTTCCACTCCCATCTCCCACCTTCCCTCTTCCTTGCTCCACAGACATTCTCCTCTTGCTCAAAGCCCCATTCGACCCATCCATCCATCTCATCCTCAGTTGTACCCTTAGGTTCACTCCATCCACCTCTATTACTAATCTTTCTTCATTCTTTCCATATGTTCTAAACATCCCAATCCTCTTTCATAAGCTCTATCTGCCTTCTCCTTTGTACATCTCTACTCTTCTCACCTCCTAATTTCTCACTCTACCCAGCCTTGGAACTTCTATCATATTTATCAGACATTTTATCCCAAACACATTTATAATTTTTCTTCCCTGCCTTTCAAATATCAAGACTCCTCCCCATTCAGTGCCATCAGCACAATCATCCCTTCATATGATCTCTTCGCATCTGTTCCCAGATGTCTATTTCTAATGACACTTTTCACTACCCCAAGACATTTACTTGCTTTCTCAACCTACAACTTACCTCTGCCTCCACTCCCTTTCCTGCCACATGCGACCCCAAGTACCTAAAAATATCCACTTCCTCCAGCCTTCTTTAAGGCTTACTGTACTACCAACTCACTGCCATCCTCTCCCCTTGTACATCTTCTCACACTTACCTTTAATTTTCCCTTAATACATCATACTAATACAACACAGACAACAGTCTAAAGTTTTTCCCCAGGAAGATCTGTGAGAGGACCCAAGGACTACTGTTAGTCATTGTGGGGACTGCAGGTTTTCCCCTTAATGAAATTTGAAGCAACAACTAATTACCTGCTCCTCTCTACCTGACTTTTCTGCATTGTTCTCACTTCCTTCCAAAATTCTTGAACACCTGTCCTGCCTCAACTTTTCTCCTGTAGTCAACCAAAATATTGGTTCTCGACCAACCTGAATGGAAAAGGGGGTGCATTCAAAGATTTGTGGAATAGTAAACATTTTTAGTCCTTGACCAGATTGGTTTCGGGACAGTTTTCGAGAAAGAACAGATTGTGGTTGAGAATGGAGGTTCTAATGTACATTTTGAATAGGTGCTAGCAATGAAATGCAACACTGCATTTCTCATTTCCACCACTGCAGAAAAGGGTTAAGAAGCCATGGAAAAAGACTTGAACGATTGCCTAAACTGAATGAAATAATCCATTTTAGCCAGAACAAAGTCCTTAAATGCATCAAACATGGTACAAGTAGCAAAAACTGGTTAAAGTGATTGAGAAAGAAAAGGAGTACAAGAAGCTGAGAGAAGAGTGGGAGTGAGTACAACTAGGAGTGGAGGGGTAATGGGGATGTTTCAAGGAGGGAGTCATAAGGTGTACAAAGATGGTGTGTGGAACAAGAAGGATGGGAGGAAATGGAAAGAAGGGTAGCGAGTGGTGGGATGAGGAAGCAAAGAAGGTTGTAGAAGAGAAGTAGTGAGCATTCACAGACTGGTTACAAAATAGGATGAGGTAATCATATGAGAGTTATAACAAAGAAGAGAGAAGTAAAGCATATAAAGAAAGGAAAACAGATGTGAAATGGGGTAAGAGTATAACAAAATTTTGAAAGTAATAAAAAGATGTTTTGGAAAGAAATTAAGAGAGGAAGAGGAGGCGAATCAAGTAGAGAAGAAAAGGTAAAAGGTGCAGATGGAGAGATGATAATGGAAGAGAAGGCAGTAAGGGGAAGATGGGCAGAATATTTTAGGGAGTTGCTAAATGTGAAGGAGGATAGGGAGGGAAAGATAGTTGCAGTGGGAAATGCGAAGAAAATGACCATGATTAGTGAGGAAAATGGAGGAGAAATAAGGAAGGATGAAATGAAGGCAGTTGTTAAGATGATGAAAGCAGGTAAGGCACCTGTGTTGGATGGATGCCATGCAGAATGTCTGAAGAAAGGAGGTACAGTGATGGTGGACTGGTTGGTGAGGTTATTTAATGTTTGCTGGAGAGAGGGTAGAGTGCCGGAGGACTGGAGGAGTGCCTGTATAGTTCCACTTTACAAGGGAAAAGTGGACAAGTGTGAATGTAGTAGTTTCAGAAGGATTAGCTTGTTAAGTGTAGTTGGGAAGGCTTATGGGAGGATCTTGATTGAGAGGATTAGGAGGGGAACAGAGGGAGTAATTGGTGAGGAACAGTGTGGATTTAGGATGGGTAGAGGTTGTGTAGATCAGATTTTTGTGGTAAGACAGATATGTGAGAAAGCTATAGGAAAGGGGAAGGATGTTTTTTGGGCTTTTATGGATATGGAAAAGGCTTATGATAGGGTAAACAGAAAGGCACTGTGGGAGGTTTTGCGGATTTATGGGATAGGAGGAAAGCTTCTAGGAGCTGTCAAGAGTTTTTATGAGGGTAGTAGAGCTTGTGTCAGGATTAGAAATGGAGAGAGTGAGTGGTTCGAGGTAAAGGTGGAACTTCGTCAAGAATGCGTTATGTCACCCTGGCTGTTCAACTTATACATGGATGGGGTAGTGCGAGAGGTAAATGCAAGGGTAGTGGGAAAGGGATTGGAGATGGTTTAAGAAAATGGAGAAAAGTGGGAGGTGAGCCAGCTGTTGTTTGCGGACGACACTGCGCTTGTGGCAGGATCGGAGGAGGGATTGAGGAAGCTGGTGACAGAGTTTGGGAGAGTATGTGATAGAAGAAAGCTGAAGATAAATGTGGGTAAAAGTAAGGTGATGAGATGTACAAGGGGTGAAAGTGGCAGTAGACTGGAAGTGAGCATTAAGGGAGAGCGACTGGAGGAAGTGGATAGTTTTAGATACTTGGGTGCAAATGTAGCAGGAAAAGGTGGAGTGAAGGAGGAGGTAGAATGTAGATTGAGAGAAGCGAGTAAATGCCTTGGTGGATTAAAAATTGTAATGAGGAATAGACATTTGGGAATGGATGCTAAAAGGAGACTGTATGAAGGAGTGATTGTGCCAACAACACTGTATGGGGCAGAAACATGGAACATAAGAGAGGAGTTTAAATGTGTGTGAGATGAGGTGTCTGAGAAGTGATGGGGGTTACTAGGCTAGATAGAGTGAGAAATGAGGAGGAGAACAGGGGTGGAAAGGGAGTTGTTGTTGTTGTTGTCGTTCCCTAGACTGTCTGTCCGAGCAGTCCCATCTCCCCAAGGAATGCCACAGCCAAAACTGGGTTTTCCCACAAATCCTTTATAGAGTGTATGTTGTGTTGTTTGCGTGCATGATTGTGTATAATGCAGTCTTCCATTATGTGTTGTATGGTATGGGGTGAAGTGTTACATCCTGGGCAGCTGTCCACAATGCGGTCATCCAGCCTCTTCTGGTAGCTTAGAAGTGCTGGGTGGTGGCCGCACTGCAGTCTGGCCAGGTGGACTCTGTCCTTTCGTGGGAGAGAGGATTCAGAAGGGTGGATATCAGGGGGTCTGGCATGCAGCAGTGTGTTGTCTTTCAGTGTGTTAATGGAGTGGTGAGTGATATGATTATGAATATGTTTCCGGAGGCTGGTATTTGGTGGTTGTGGAAGAGAAGAGAGCATCTGTGTGTGATACAGGTCTTTGGGTGTTGTTTTAATGTTTCTTGGTATGTGTGGGTGTTCTGCTATGTAGTGTAGCAGGTGTGATGTGTTTGTGGTGGCTGCAGCAAGTGTTTGTGTGCCTCTCATGTCGAGGTGGTCCTTGACTTTGAGGACTTTTGTTTCATGGTGTAAATGGTCTGTAGGTGTCGTATTTGTGCAGCCTGTAATTGTTTTTAGGGCTTTGTTTTGTATGATTTGAAGGGTGTTGTGGTGTGTCTCACTGAGATTAGGAGCCCATGCAGGACTCACATAATTCATCACTGAGCGTATGCATTGTCTGTATATTGTTGTATTAGTATCTTTGTTTTGTCCAAATGTTGTTCCAATGATTGCCTTAAGTGTGTTAAGTCTAGGTGTGCATTTGTTTTTTATGTTTATGATGTGTTGTTTGAAAGACATGGATGTATCATATGTTACACCAAGAATTTTAGGTGTGTTTGTGTGTGGTATTAGAGTGTTGTTGATGTAGAGATGAGGTATATATTTGTGTTCTTTTGTCCAGTTAGTGAGAAGTGTTGCTGTAGATTTGGTTGGAGCTATTTTGAGTCTGTGATGAACCATGTGTTGAGTGTTTCAAGGTATGGCTGGATTATTTCTGCAGCTTTGTGTTACGATGTGTGCATGTGATTGTTATGTCGTCTGCGTAGGAAGAGATTTGTATTTCTGAGGTGTCTGATGTGGGTAAGTCATGCATGTATAGATTAAAGAGCGTGGGGGATAGAACAGAGCACTGTGGTACTCCATTCTTAATGTTTCTGATGTGCAATGATTGGCCATTATATGACACGTAAGCATTCCCACCTGCCAGATAATTGGCCAGCCATCTTTTGGTGTTATTGTGCATGTCTGTGTTATATATTTTACTTGTTAGGTTGTGGCGGGGGATAGCATCAAAAGTTTGTCTAATGTTATAAGAAGTGTTCTGTGGTGGGGCCTATCTGAATTGATGCCATCTAAAATTCTTTGTGTGATGTTTATCAGAAGAGTGTTTGTGGAGTGTAGTGGCCTAAAACCATGTTGTGAGTCAGCAAGGGGAATATGTGGTGTGACAAGTTTAAGTATTAGGCGTTCAATGACTTTAGAGGGGGTGCAGAGAAGTGTGATTGGGCGGTGTGATGTTGGGATTGTTGGGTCTTTGTTCGGTTTTGGAATGGTGATTATTTTACCATGCTTCCAGGTGTCGGGTATAGTGTTGTGTGAATAGCTGTAGTTTGCATTGTTTGTGAGTGTGTGTGTACCTTGTGGTCCAATGTGTTTTAGGTGGATGTTACCTATGTTATTAGGGCCACAGGCAGATGAGTGCTTGAGATTATGTATTATGTGTTTTGTCTGACTGTCTATGAAGGGTGTATAGTCTGAGTCTGTGGGAAAGTCTTTCTCACATCGAATAGTGCGTCAGTCGTCAGGGTGAGAAGTGAGATGGCTTATCTGTGCAAAATTATTTATGAGTGTGTTTGCTTGTTGTCTGTTTGAGGGTAGATTGTTGTTGTGATTATTGCTGCGTGAAAGCGTGTTGTGTTGGATAGTGTAATGCTGTTGAGTGTTTTGTACAATTTGCTGGTGTTTGTTTTGTGATCAAGTGTATTGATCAAGTTTTGCCAATTTTGTGTTTTTTGTTCATGTATTTTATTGGCAATCACAGTGTTTAGTGTTTGTATTTGGTCTGCTATGTTTTGAGGGATAGGTGTGGGGGTATTGTGTTTAAGTGTGTCTCGTTGTCTGATGAGGCCTTGGATTTCTGGTGTGAAGTTGGGGTTGTGTGATTTTCTGTTGCCTCTAGGGATGTATCTTTTGTCTGCGTTTTGTATGATTGTATTAAAAGTGTGCACAGCATTGTTTATGTTTGTGATTGGTGTACTGTTAAGTGTTTCAAAATGTTGTTCTGCCTCTTCAGTAAAAGCTTCCCAGTTAGCTCTCTTGTAATTGGTGTATGTGTGTCTGTGGCCAACTGGGGTGCATCTTGTTTTGGTGGTGATGATGATTGGAAGGTGGTCAGAACCAAGGGTTCCGACCACTCTCCATGATGTTGTTGGGGTTAGGCAGGGGGAGCAGAAGGTGATATCAGGAGAGGAGGGAGTGTAGAGGGCTTGGTGTGATTATGTGTGTGTTCATGATAGTCAATGAGTCAAACTGAGTCTGTATATCAAGCCCTCTGTCTGTGTCAGGGTTGTTGACATACCAGGCAGACGACCTGGCGTTGAAGTCACCACCCATGATCAGGTTGGGGATTGAGGCTAGTTGGCTAAATTGAGGTCTGAAGGTGTTTGGAACTGTGGGGGATGATTGGGGGGGAATGTACATGTTAACTATTGTCAGTGTTGATTTGTTGCCTGTGCGGATTCGAATGGATTGGATTTCTGTAGTGTTATCTATGGTAGGGAGGAGAATTTTGGTTGTGGCACTTGTGTCCACAAAACAGATGGAGTGGTGAATCAGGGTGATGAGTCCACCGCCATTGCCGTCAGTCCGGTCTTGTCTGATGGTGGTGTAATTATGAAATGATGGTGTTTTGTGTGAGTGTCTTAGTTTTGTTTCTTGTATAATTGCAATGTGTATGTTGTGTTGTTTAAGAAAGTGTTCGAGTTCATGTTTTTTTGTGTTAATACCGTCAATGTTGTATTGTAATATGTTGATGTTGTGTGTTCTGTATGTGTTGTATGTTGCCGTTTGGGGTTGAGGTTGGGGTGTTAATGGGGAAGGTATAGGATCTGGGTTAGAGGGGGGAAAGGAGAGATTGGGGACAAAGGAAGGGGAGTACTGATTGGGGATAAGGGCAAAGGGAAATTGGGAGTGGGTAAGGGTGCTGGCTGTGGTTGGGGAGGTGGGAGTGGGGTTACTGGAGGGCAGGTAGAACATGTCCAAGTGTTTGTGTATTGGTTTGTGTCAGCAAGTGTTGTACAAGTGAGGTGGGCCCAATTTTTGCACATATTGCACTGAACTGAGCCCTTTGTCTGTCTGCTCGAAGTAATGGGTTTAGAGCATGTTGGGCATGTGTATTTTGTGGTGGGCCCAGGATTGCTCTCTACATCTCCGGCTAAAAGTAGAAGATGAAGGGTGATCGCCGGAAAATCACCCCTCGGTGCAGAAAAAATGTAATATTGCATGTTGAGAAAAAGGATTGTGGTACTCCCTAAGGCAGACGTAGCTCCTCTTGGGGATCGGTGCCACCTGCATAGAGCCGGTGGCCAGGGCTGGTTGCCGCTGTTTGGCCCCCAACTCTTGGGGTTGGGGGGTGGTCCCACAACATAGACGCTGCGCCTCCAGGACCTGGAAAGGGAGTTGGGAGATAGGGTTGATGAAAGAGTATTAGGATGGTTCGGACACATGGAAAGAATGAGTGAAGAAAGACTAGTAAAAGAGGTATGGAAGGCAGATGTGGAGGGAGTGAACATGAGGGGACGTCCTAGGATGAGGTGGATGGATGGGGTGAAGGGGGCTTTGGGGAAGAGGGGAATGTCTGTTGAGGAAGGACGGGAGAGAACAGAAGACGGGTGAATGGGGAGTGGTTGTATATGGATGATGTTGTGATGCATAAGGCGGAATGGGCGGGGGGATGGGGGGTGAGGTGGTATGTGTGAGCAAAATTTGATGCAGCCCAAAGGGATTTCTCCCCGTCTTCTCCTTTTATGAATGGGGGGATGGAGAGGGGGGGGTCGTCAATTTAATGAAGCGACCTTGCTGTGGATGTGTTGTGTCTTGCGACACTGCTTCTGACCCAGGGCAGTGGACAAGGTGCAGGGATGACCCGTCATCCAGGAGGTGCTTAGATAAGAGGGAGGGTGGAGGGGTGTGGAGTGTATTCAGGGATGGAATGGGTGGGAATGATTTTATGCCTTTTCCTTTTTGCTACCTCCCTTGTAAGGGGGAAAAAGCCTTGGTATATGTATGTATGTAGTGACAGAGTTTGGGAAGGTGTGTGAAGGAACTTGAAAATAAATGTGGGTAAAAATTAGGTGATGAGATGTACAAATGGGAGAAAGTGGCATCAACTTGGAAGTGAGTATTAAGGGAGAGAGACTGGAGGAAATGGATAGCTTTAGATACTTGGGGGTGAATGTGGCATGGAAGGGAGGAGTGTTGGATGTAAAATA
Source organism: Oratosquilla oratoria (assembly GCF_046742065.1). Taxonomy (NCBI): domain Eukaryota; kingdom Metazoa; phylum Arthropoda; class Malacostraca; order Stomatopoda; family Squillidae; genus Oratosquilla; species Oratosquilla oratoria. The sequence continues at coordinate 48,358,365 of NC_134788.1, read as the reverse complement.
TAAATTGAGAGAAGCAAGTAAATATCTTGGGGGATTAAAAAGTGTAATGAAAAATTGACATGTGATAATGGATGCTAAGAGGAGATTGCACAAAGTGGTGATTGTGCCAACAGCACTGTATGGGACAGAAACATGGAACATAAGGAAAAGTTTAAATGTGTTTGAGATGAAATGCCTGAGAAGTATGGTAAGAGTTACTAGGCTGAATAGAGTGAGAAATGAGGAGGTGAGGAGGAGAACAGGGGTGGAAAGGGAGTTGGGAGATAGGGTTGATGAAAGAGTATTAGGATGGTTTGGACACATGGAAAAAAATGAGGGAAGAAAGATTAGTAAAAGAGGTGTGGAAGGCAGAGGTGGAGGGAGTGAATGTGAGGAGAGGGTCGACCAAGGATGAGATGGATGGGGTGAAAGGAGCATTGGGAAAGAGGGGAATCTCGGTTGAGGAAGGGAGAAGAGAGAAGATAGGGACGAGTGGCAAATGGTTGTGTATAGATGATACTGTGATGCATGGGGAATGGTTGGGGGAGTATGTATAATATTTTGATGCAGCCCAAAGGGATTTCTCTCTATTTCTCTTTTTCTGCATGAGGGGATGGAGAGGGGGGTCACCAATTAAATGAAGCGGCTTTGCTGTGGATGTGCCGTGTCTTGCTACATTCTTACCCAGGGCAGTGGGCAAGATGCAGGGATGACCAGTCATCCAGGAGCCAAGAAAAGAGGGATGGTGAATGGGAGTGGAGTATGTGGGGATGAAATGGATGGGAGTGGATTTATGCCTTTGATTTTGGCTACCTCCCTTGTAAGGGAGAAGAAGCCATTGGTATATGTATGTCTGGATACATATTTCATATACACCCTGGGATTCCTCCAAGCTGAGTAGAATTGTCTGGTATCAGTCAAAATAAGACTTGAAATGTCTGACCATGGGAAAAGGGATTAACTGGATGTCAGGGTCCTGTAGTGGCAGCGTCTATGTTGTGGGCCCCCCCAACCCCTAGAATGGAAGGAATTGAGGGCCAGAAACCCCTAGTCACCCCTGCAGGTGGCTAGGATTCCTGGGAACACCATGGCTGGATTGGGGCTTTCCCACAAATCCCTTATAGATTATATACCGTGTTGTTGGCACGAAAGAGTACAATGCAGTCATCCATAATGTGTTGCATAGTGAGACTGAACTGCTTAGCCAGACACTCTTGGGAAGAACAACAAGACAGGGGAACAAAAACACAAAACAAGTGAAAGAGTTTTTATATTTTCAAGGTTATGTTAATTGATGTTTTCCAATGGATCATGTATCAAATCTGGGCTCCAGATCTCTTAACCACCATTTAATAAAATTTGGCTCTTTTCCAGGTATGCACTTGTGAGCAGAGCCTTATGATAAAAATAAAAAAAAGATCATGAATTAGAGTCTCGTACAAATAGACTTTGCCTAAATCATCTACCATAGGGGTCTCAGGCACTTCGGACTGCCAACATAGTGTTTACTTCCCATATGATTTTTCTTAGTTGGTCGATAACTTCTTTAACGTAGCGGGCCTTAAGACACAGTTGCTGGAAAGACAAGGAACCATTACTAAAGAGGAGCACCATATGTTTTGTTACTTAACCCATTCAACTCCGATGACAAGATGTCTTGTCATTTGGTCAAATAAAACAAAAAATCATAAAACACCAAAATGTTTGATCAAACACCAGAAAAATATGACGTCAATCCTCGCTTCGCTCGCAGCGAAGCGAGGACTGACGTCATATTTTTCTGGTGTTTGATCAAACATTTTGGTGTTTTATGATTTTTTGTTTTATTTGACCAAATGACAAGACATCTTGTCATCGGAGTTGAATGGGTTAAGTAACAAATTTACATATACCAGAGGCTTTTTCCCCCTTACAAGGGAGGTAGCCAAAAAACAAAGGCATAAAAACCATTCCCACCCATTCCATCCCTAATACACTCCACCCTCTACCCTCCCTCTTATCTTGGCACCTCCTGGATGACGGCGGGTCATCCCTGCATCTTTTCCACTGTCTCTTATGTATCCAGTGTATTAAATGTAAATTTGTAACAATTTAAAATTCAAAAAAAGTAAATCAAATAACAAATTTTTAACATTCACTTGGATAATCATACATATATACATTATACATATACCAAAGGCTTTTTCCCCCCTTACACGGGGGGTAGCCAAAAAGAAAAAGGCATAGAAATCACTCCCACCCATTTCATTTCCCATATATTCCACTCCCCTCCACCCTCCTTCCTATCTTGGCACCTCCTGGATGACGGGTCATCCCTGCATCCTGTCCACTGCCCTGGGTCAGAAGCAGTGTTGCAAACATACATACATACACATACCAAGGCTTTTTCCCCCTTACTAGGGAGGTAGCCAAAAAGGAAAAGGCATAAAATCATTCCCACCCATTCCATCCCTGAAAACACTCCACACCCCTCCACCCTCCCTCCCATCTTAGCACCTCCTAGATGACGGGTCATCCCTGCACCCTGTCCACTGCCCTGGGTCAGAAGCAGTGTCGCAAGACACAGCACATCCACAGCAAGGCCGCTTGTTGCAAACATAAGATATATATATATATACAGTATATATATATATATATATATATATATATATATATTTTTTTTTTTTGGGGGGGGGGGCATCTGACCTTGTTACAAACTGAAAAGTCTCCTTTCTGAGATGCAGCAAATACTGAACTCTTGCAAACTGATTAAAATCTGACTTTACGAAAGACATCCAACGGCAACCAACCTCTCTCAACTCCCGTGCTTCGTCGGCGAGTCTTCGGTACGTTTCTGACATTTTCTTCTGGTCCGGGCGATTGTCCACCTCATCTTTGTATGGAATGAGGCTCTGAAATATGTCAAGGAATTTTATCAATTCAAAGGAACCAGACAGAAGCCTAGATGCATATGACATGAAGTATCGTATGGTTGGGGTTACAAGGATAGAGTAAGAATTGTGGAGGTGAGGTGGAGAATGAAGGTAGAAAGAGAGCTGGCAAATTGGGTTGATCGATCAATACCCAGATGGTTTGGGTACATAAAAAGAATGAGTGAAGAAAGGGTGGCAAAGAATGTAGAGAGCACAGGTCTTCATGTCGAAGATTGTATACCATATATGCTCACGTATAGGTCGCACTTTTTTTTAACTAAGTATTTCCCCAAAATCAGGGGGTGCGACCTATCCACTCAACATTAATGAGGGACAGCACTACTCTGTCACCGAAGTTGCAACAATTGGCGATTTCAATGTGACAATGACACGGAATTTCAGTGGTGTTTGCATAATATGCATCGGAAAGCTTTTCAAGCCTTTTGTATGCATGAAATATATATCAAAGGTTCCTACCAAATTGCTGCTTTCAACTGAACTATTGCTGCTAGAAAATCCTATATCAATTACAATAAAATTGTAAAATATTCTCTTCCAACTCTTTCGTATGTTTTATAGTGTTTATAAGCAAAGATACCTTGACCCTTTGTTTATCATACATTACTGTACATCAACTGTATCACTCGTGGCTGCTTTTCTGTGTGTGCAAATTGTTTTCGTAGCATAATGTAACATCCCGCAACGTAACTTAAACATGATTTTCGTAATAAAAAATTATTTTCATAAAATTTCTTCTATACTGTTGTATGTCCAGTTGACAGTTAAACTCAGTTGATTTTTTGTCAAGTTGACTATAACATTTTTTATGCACATGCATTTGTTTATGATTATAGTTTTAGAAACGCAACCGTTGTTTATGTAAGTTTGCATTATGCGCACGCGTGACAGTCGGACAATCTACATGTGTTCTGATATTAAAATTTTGTGAGTAAAGTTTTGAAATAAAGGTAAATATCTGATCATTTTTATGTTTGAATGGGTCTTGTAAATCGCCAAATTATAGTGCGACCTATCCGTGGGTCAACTGCAAATAACCACTTTGACAACCACAAACTAGCGGTGTGACCTATACACAAGTATATACAGTAAATGATTATGACAAGTTGTATTAAGGCCTAGGGTAGTGAAATTTACAGATCTTATGAATGATAGACCACAATCATGTAATGGGGTATGCCTACATGTGAAAGGCTCCCCCCCCCCTTCATGGGGGTGGTTAACTCAAAGCGTACACCCTCTTCATATACACCCAATTAACTCCCTCTTCCCATCTCGGCACTTTATGGACAATGGGTCATCCCTGTCACTTGCCACACCACTCAGGCTGAGGGCTATGCAGTAAGGCATAGCACTTCCATAGCATAGCCCATCAGCTACAGCTGGTTTATTTTGAACAATTCATCATATACACCTAGGTCTCTTAATCCAACACTCACCTACTGCCACCTGTGCAGACATTTGAGTCCAGGAATTGGCCCAGGACATAAAATGCCACAATTTTTTTTAACCCATTCAACTCTGATGACAAGATGTCTTATCATTTGGTCAAATAAAACAAAAAATCATAAAACACCAAAATGTTTGATCAAACACCAGAAAAATATGACGTCAGTCCTCGCTTCGCTGCGAGCGAAGCGAGGACTGACGTCATATTTTTCTGGTGTTTGATCAAACATTTTGGTGTTTTATGATTTTTTTGTTTTATTTGACCAAATGACAAGACATCTTGTCATCGGAGTTGAATGGGTTAAGTGGGTTTATGTCCTGGGCCCAAACATCCTCACAAGTGATGACTGGCAAGTGTTACATAAAGAGACCTCCTTTGGTATATATATAGACAAAAGCATAGCTGAGTCAAAGCATACCCACCCTACTCCAGTCTTACATACATATACCAAGGCTTTTTCCCCCTTACTAGGGAGGTAGCCAAAAAAACAAAGGCACATAATCCGCTCCCACCCATTCCATCTCCAACATACTCTACTCCCATCCACCCCCTTCCCTCCCTCTTATCTTGGCACCTCCTGGATGACGGGTCATCCCTGCATCTCACCCACTGCACCTCATGAATAAAGAGTCATTCCTATCTCCTGCCATGCTTGGGTCAAAGGCAATGCAGCAAGACAAATTAATGAATTCCAAAAGTTGTTAATGTATTATCTATTAACACAGATCAAATGCAACTCACCTCAATGTGTGTATATTCCATGCCAGCACAATTTTCATTTACCCTATCATAAATAATCTTAAGTCGCTTGAAGAGATGTCTTATAGTCTGCAGGTGTTCTTGGATCTTAATTTTTCGTTCAGAGCTGACGTGCAATCCGTTTCCTGTCCCATTTGGTAACTGTGATAAAGAAACCGCAACAATCATTAACAAAGTATTATTGCATCAATTAACCACTTCCATACGGTGGCGCATACATGGGCGGCATGAGGAGCAAATGGGTACTTGATGTTACCGACGTCGCCATCTTGATTATATTTATTGTAGTCGTACCTACGTAATTTTCATTCTCTCTAAACTGGCTTCATCAGTTTTCTATGGTTATCAAAATACACGGGTGAAAGAGAACGAACGACTGAGCACTGCTTTATTTTTTATAATGCAATTATTATGACGCCACATCGCACGTCGGGCAGCTAATGCTGCCAGACGTGCGATGTGCCCTGTAGTGAAGAGGTTAACATATTTATATTTCCCCGGTTCTCTCTTGCAGAAGATCAGGCCCCCCAGCACACACACCACCTGTGGCCACAGGTTCAAGCTTTGTCACTCGATGAAGAGATTATGTACGGGTGTCTGGGGTGAAAGTGTAGTACAGTGAGTCCTCCTTATACGGTAATTCTTTATCCGGTAAATTCACAGTTACGGTATTTGGTAATTACTACCCTCGAATCTATTTACGGTAAGAATAATTTAGATACAGTATCCACTCGTGTTTTGGAGGTAAAATATGATATTTTGAAGAAGCAAGAGCAGGGAGAAGGTAGTGCGTCTGCCATAAGTTGAAACTAGGGTTCGGTATACAGTAATTTCAATTTGTGGTAGGGTTTTCAGGAACGCATCTATATTGTATAACGAGGACTCACTGTACAGGGATTTCTCAATTTATGTAAGGATACATTCCTGAAGGGATCACGTAGTGTAAAAATCGCATAAAGTGAACAGTTAAGTTTTACTATTGCTTACTTGATATCTTACATTATGTTATTCTAAATAATCCGTGTAATATGAAAAAATGACTAGGTTTTTTAATTTGTGTTGTTCCAAAATCACATATTCTAAACATTGATAAATCATGAAATCCCTGTATAATGTGTTTTGTGTCTTCTAGGCAGTGTTTTCTGCATGAGATATTGACTGTGTGCAAGTAAATGCCTTGGGGGATTAAAAAAAAAGTCATGTGAAATAAGTATCTGGGAATGGATGCAGAGAGGAGATTATATGAAGGGGTAATTGTGCCAACAACACCGTATGGGGTGAAGACTTGGAATTTAACCCATTAAACTCCAATGACAATATTCTTGTCATTTGGTCAAATAAAACAAAATCGTAAAACACCAAAATGTTTGATCAAACAGCACCAGAAAAATATGACGTCAGTCCTCGCAGGAAGCGAGGACAGACGTCAAACACCAGAAAAAATATGACGTCTGTCCTCGCAGGAAGCGAGGACAGACGTCATATTTTTTTCTGGTGTTTGATCAAACATTTTGGTGTTTTATGATTTTTTGTTTTATTTGACCAAATGACAAGACATCTTGTCATCGGAGTTTAATGGGTTAAGAGAGGCAGATAGAAAAAAAAAAAATTATGTATTTGAGATGAAATGATAGAAAAAAAGTTTAAATGTGTTTGAGATGAGATGAGATGATAGAAAAAAATTTAAATGTGTTTGAGATGAAATGTCTGAGAAGTATGATGGGGCTACAAGGTTGGATAGTGTGACAAATGAGAAAGTGAGGAGGAGAGTGGAGATGGAAATGGAAATGACAGATAGGGCTGATGAAAGAGTAATGAGATGGTTTGGACAGATAGAAGGAATGAGTGCAGAAAGATTAGTAAAAGAGGTGTGGACGGCAGAGAAGGATGAAGTGAACTTGAGGGGATAACTGAAGATGAGATGGATATATGGGGTGAAAGGTGCTTTAAGCAAGAGGGGAATGTCTATTGAACAAGGAAGGGAGAAGGTGGGAGATATGGGTGAGTGATGAATGGCTGTATATACATAATATTCTTATGCTAGGAAGGGAAGGGGGATGGAGAAGTAAGGAGTGGTTATGTGTGAATGATATTTTGACTTAACCAAAACGGATGTTCCCTGTCTTCTCTACTTTCCACATAAGGGGAGGGGAAGGTGTGTGTGTGTGGGGGGGGGAGTCGATTAAATGAAGTGTCCTTACTGTGGATGTTCTGTGTCTTGCTGCACTGCTTCTGACCCAGGGAGGGCAGTGGACAGGATGCAGTGATGACCTGTCATCCAGGAGGTGCCAAGATGAGAGGGAAACAATTGGGTGGTGGGTGGGAGTGGGTACTTGCCTTTTGACTTGGCTACCTCCCTTATAAAGGGGAAAAAGCCCTTAGTATACAGAGTTTGACACAGGACTGGTCTGCCAAGACCACAGTGGACAATGGCAATGTCAAAAATAGAAACACCCTTACAGGGGGTGAATTTTTACACCATTTGAACATGTCACATACCATTGTAGTGTTGTGGAAGAAGCCAGTTATCTTGCCATAAACCAACATGCTCTGCTGTTGTCTTGCCACTGTGAGAGGAGGATTTGTGCTGCAAGTGTCCCATGTGTCCCTGCCTCTTGACCCCACCACTACCACTTCTAACCCCCCAGTATTGTGAATATGGGCTCTAGTAAGGATTTATCACAGGAAACCACTGCCCAGACCATAGTCCTAAAGAAATCCGGCTATACAACAAAGGAAATAGCTGAACAGGTTGGCGTGTGTTCGTGAAGTGTTGGATGCTAAGTTTCACTGGAAGGGTGGCTTCTCCATTCCCACTCAGAAACAGAGGTCTGGAAAAGCACTAAAGATCAGTAAAAGGGTCCAGACAATTCTAAAACGTCAGGTTGAGTCTAATCCACGAGTGACTGCAAGGAAAATCAAGGAAAGGAACCCTGAACTGTTTGGCAAGGTGTCAGTCTGAACTGTGAATCGTAGGATTACAGCACTTTACAAAGGATTACAAAGGCGGAGCATGCCGACAGGAGACCTCCTGATCCATATCTAGGTCGGATGCGAAAAAAAAAATCATATTAATAATAAAATAATAAATAAAAACTATAATAATGTAAATAAACAAAATACATAAGTAAATGCATAGGTATAGTTAAATAATAAACAGGTAAATAGTAAATAATAATAAATTGAAATATAACTAATAGTAAATGAAAATCAGACAGACAAATGATAACAAAACAAAAACAAATAATATAAGATAAATTATAATCATTACAGCATCTTACTTAGGTATTTATCTAAATGATTCTTAACCCCTTCCATATGGTGCCGCATACGTAGGCGTCATGAGGAGCAAGTGGATATGCGAGGCTGCCATATCGGCATCTTGATTATATTTTTTGTAGTTACCCCTCCATAATGATATACTCTCTAAACTGTCTGTTTAGACTGCATTATACACAATCATGCACGCAAACAACACAACATACACTCTATAAAGGATTTGTGGGAAAACCCAGTTTCGGTAGTGGCATTCCTTGGGGAGATGGGACTGCTCGGACAGACAGTCTAGGGAACGACAACAACAACTACAACAACAACAGTCTGTAATCACATTTTCTATGGTTATCAAAATTCACGGGTGAAAGAGAGAACGATCGATATAAGCGGTGACTATATTTTACGATGTGAGTATTATTACGACACGTCGGGTCATCCCTGCACCTTGTCCACTGCCCTGGGTCAGAAGCAGTGCACATCCACAGCAAGGCCACTTCGTTAAATCAGCGACCCCCCCCCCCTCTCCATCCCCCCATTGCATAAAAGGAGAGGATGGGGAGAAATCCCTTCGGGCTGCGTCAACTTTTGCTCACAGATACTACCTCACCCCCCACCCACCCCGCCCATTCCACCTCATGCAATCATAACATCATCCATATACAACCACTCTCCATTCACCCGTCTTCTGTCCTCTCCCGTCCTTCCTCAACAGACATTCCCCTCTTCCCCAAAGCCCCCTTCACCCCATCCATCCACCTCATCCTAGGACGTCCCCTCATGTTCACTCCCTCCACATCTGCCTTCCATACCTCTTTTACTAGTCTTTCTTCACTCATTCTTTCCATGTGTCCAAACCATCCTAATATTCTTTCATCAACCCTATCTCCCAGCTCCTTTTCCATCCCTGTTCTCCTCACCTCCTCATTTCTCACTCTATCTAGCCTAGTAACCCCCATCATACTTCTCAGACACCTCATCTCAAACACATTCAAACTCCTTCTCTTATGTTCCATGTTTCTGCCCCATACAGTGCTGTTGGCACAATCACTCCTTCATACAGTCTCCTCTTAGCATCCATTCCCAAATGTCTATTCCTCATTACACTCTTTAATCCACCAAGGCATTTACTTGCTTCTCTCAATCTACATTCTACCTCCTTCACTCCACCTTTTCCTGCCACATTTGCACCCAAGTATCTAAAACTATCCACTTCCTCCAGTCGCTCTCCCTTAATGCTCACTTCCAGTCTACTGCCACTTTCACCCCTTGTACATCTCATCACCTTACTTTTACCCACATTTATCTTTAGCTTTCTTCTATCACATACTCTGCCACCAACTTCCTCAATCCCTCCTCCGATCCTGCCACAAGCGCAGTGTCGTCCGCAAACAACAGCTGGCTCACCTCCCACTTTTCTTCATTTTCTTTAACCATCTCCAATCCCTTTCCCACTACCCTTGCATTTACCTCTAGCACTACCCCATCCATGTATAAGTTGAACAGCCAGGGTGACATAACGCATCCTTGACAAAGTCCCACCTTTACCTCGAACCACTTACTCTCTCCATTTCCAATCCTGACACAAGCTCTACTACTCTCATAAAAACTCTTGACAGCTCCCAAAAGGTTACCTCCTATCCCGTATATCTGCATAACCTCCCACAGTGCCTTTCTGTCTACCCTATCATAAGCCTTTTCCAGATCCATAAAAGCCCAAAAAACATCCTTCCCCTTTCCTATAGCTTTCTCACATATCTGTCTTACCACAAAGATCTGATCTACACAACCTCTACCTGTCCTAAATCCACACTGTTCCTCACCAATTACTCCTTCTGTTCCTCTCCTAATCCTCTCAATCAAGATCCTCCCATAAGCCTTCCCAACTACACTTAACAAGCTAATCCCTCTGAAACTACTACATTCACACTTGTCCCCTTTTCCCTTGTAAAGAGGAACTATACAGGCACTCCTCCAGTCCTCCGGCACTCTACCCTCTCTCCAGCAAACATTAAATAACCTCACCAACCAGTCCACCATCACTGTACCTCCCTTTTTCAGACATTCTGCATGGCATCCATCCAGACCAGGTGCCTTACCTGCTTTCATCATCTTAACAACTGCCTTCACCTCATCCTTCCTTATTTCTCCTCCATTCTCCTCACTCATCACTCTCATTTTCTTAGCATATCCCACTGCAACTATCTTTCTCTCCCTATCCTCCTTCACATTTAGCAACTCCCTAAAATATTCTGCCCATCTTCCCCTCACTGCCTTCTCTTCCATTATCATCTCTCCATCTGCACCTTTTACCTTTTCTTCTCTACTTGATTCGCCTCCTCTTCCTCTCTTAACCACTTCACTACGGGACTTAAATCTCACGGGCAGCAGCCAATGCCAGCCGTACGACGTTTCGTAATAATACTCGCATCATAAAATATAGTCACGGCTTATATCGATCGTTCTCTCTTTCACCCGTGAATTTTGAAAACCACAGAGAATGGGATTAAGAGCAGATTAGGGAGAATGTAAAAACACAGGGGCGACTACAATAAATATAATCAAGACGCCGATATGGCAGCGTCATGACTCCACTTGCTCCTCATGACGCCTGTGTGTGTGGCACCATATGGAAGGGGTTAATTTCTTTCCAAAACATCTTTTTATTACTTTCAAAATTTTCTGTCATACTCTTACCCCATTTCACATCTGCTCTCCTCTTTGCAACCTTTACCTTTTGCTTTACTTCTCTTTTCTTTGTACCTCTCATATGACTCCCTCGTCCTATTTTGTAACCAATCTGTGAAAGCTCGCTTCTTCTCTTCTACAACCTTCTTTGTTTCCTCATCCCACCATTCACTACCCTTTCTTCTATTTCCCCCTGTCCTTCTTGTTCCACAAACCATCCTTGCACATTTTATGACTCCCTCCTTGAACCATCCCCATTCCTCCTCCACACCCAGCTCCACTCTATCCTTTACTCCCTCCCACTCCTCCTTCAGCTTTTTTCCGTACTCCTTCTCCTTTTCATTCAAGGAGTTCATTCTAAGAACCTCCCTACCTTTTGTTCCTTTCCTCTTTCTCCATCTATCCTCCACTCTCAACTTACCTTCCACCAAAAAATGATCTGATATTCCCCCACCCTCTCCCCTTAGCACATGTACATCCTTAACTCTTCCTATCATAATCCTATTTACAACTACATAATCCATTAGCACGCTATCTACCACCCTTCCCTCTACCACCCTCTCCCATGTGTACTTATGAGAAGAAAAAAAAAAGAAGAAAAAAAATCGTAATAATGATAAATAAATGAATAAATAAAAACTATAATAATGTAAATAAATAAAATACATAAATAAATGCATAGGTATAGTTAAATAATAAACAAACAGGTAAATAGTACATAATAAAAAATTTACATATAACTAATAATAAATGAGAATCAAGCAAATCATAATAAACAAACAGACAAATGATAACAAAGCAAATAATATAAAATAAATGACAGCATCTATGGTATGGGGTGCATTTACTGGGTACTGGATGCTGACCTGAGCACAACCTTGCTATTGTGGTTCTTCTTTCTCTTATTCCCAGTGCACAGGTGATCATTTTGGTGCTAAATTATGAATCTGGTTTGGGGAGATCACTTGTTGAGGTTGAATAATGCACATGAGAGTAGCCTACCTACAGATCCTTGGGGTATAAGATCCCTTAACCCATTAAACTCCGATGACAAGATGTCTTGTCATTTGGTCAAATAAAACAAAACATCATAAAACACCAAAATGTTTGATCAAACACCAGAAAAATCTGACATCAGTCCTCGCTTCGCTCGCGAGCGAAGCAAGGACTGACGTCAGAGTTTTCTGGTGTTTGATCAAACATTTTGGTGTTTTATGATGTTTTGTTTTATTTGACCAAATGACAAGACATCTTGTCATCGGAGTTTAATGGGTTAAAAGCAACAAGGACATAAACTAAAATGACTCTAAGTATTCTTCAACCCAAATACTTACATTTAATCCTTTAAGGTTAGTTGTAATTTCAATAGTCCTCATAACAATATCCTGCACAGTCTCTAATCCAACTTTGCAGAGTGATGCAGTGTTCATTGGCGGCTTCTCGCCGCCCCCCGTGCTCCCTCCACTCCCTTGACTGACGACACCTACAAGAAAAATACACATCAGAATCCTGTGGAAAATGCATACATATACCAAAAGGCACTTTCCCCTTTATAAAAGGGGTAACCAGCCAAGGCATGCAGCCACCCTTGTAGAATACAACACAATTGTAAAGCTACACCTCAAGTAGTTTCTGAAAGCATAATATATTAATGAGTAAGCAGTAAATCCCTTCAAGACTCTGGCATACCAGAGTTTTGTGTTAATGCCTGAAGACTTTACTCGGCTGAAAGAGAAAGAAGTAATAGGATTACAGTATTCAGGTCACTAAAGGGGATAGATTTCATTGAGAGAAGAGAGATCTGGTTAAAGAAGGGAAGGCTTTAAGAGATCATGGGTACAAATCTAAAGAACTAAGATGCATTACCTGCAAGGAGTTGCATAAACAGCCGCAGGCAAATACATACGGATTTCCCTTAACATTGGGTCATCCCTGTATCCCACCCACTGCCCTGGGGGGTCAGAAGCAATGCAGCAAGACACAGTACATCCACAGTAAGGCTGCTTCACTTAATTGCTGACCCCTCATACAGAAAAAGAGAAGACAGGGAGAAACCCCTTCAGGCAGCATCAAAACACCATTCACACGTAAGCATCCCCCGCCCTTTCCATCCCTGCACAACAGTATCATCTCTACACAGCCACTCATTCCTATCTCCTTCCTTCTCACTTCCTTGCTCAACAGACATTCCCCTCTAGCTCATTGCCACTCCATTCATTTTCTTCACCCTCAGTCGCCCCCTCTACCTCTGCCCTCCACACCTCTTTTACTAATCTTTCTTCATTCATTCTTTCCATGTGTCCAAACCATCCCAACACTCTTTTATCAGCCCTATCTGTCATCTCCTTTTCCACTCCCACTCTCCTCCTTGTTTCTCACTCTATCCAGCCTCTAAACTGGGATGGTTTGGACACATGGATAGAATGAATGATGCAAGATTAGCAAAAGAGGTGTGGAAGGCAGAGGTATAGGGAGTGAATTTGAGGGGACGACAACTGAGGATGAGATGGATAGATGGATGGGGTGAAGGAGGTGTTGAGCAAGAGGGGAATGTCTGTTGAGCAAGGAAGGGAGAAGGCAGGAGATAGGGATGAGTGGAGAGTGGCTGTGTATAGATGACACTGTTATGCAAGGAAGGGTGGGGTGGAGGATGCCCACGTGTCAATGACATTTTGATGCAACTTGAAGGGATTTCTCCCCGTCTTCTCTTTTTCTGTATGAGGGGATCGAGGGGAGGGGGGGTCACTGATTATGTGAAGCGGCCATGCTGTGGAAGTACTGTGTCTTGCTACATTGCTCCTGACCCAAGGCAGTGGGCAGGATGACCCATCATCATGAAAAGCTAAGATGAGAGGGAGGAAAGAGTGCTGGAGGAGGGGAGTGGACTGGGATGGGTGGGAGTAGGTACTGTATTTTCCGGCTTAAAATGCGCATCGGGGTATAATGCGCACCCATGCACTTCGTTATCTCAGTACACAGATAGCGCGCACCGATGTATAACGTGCATGCCTGATCACCATCTAGCAAGAGAATCGAGAACCAATTTTAGTTCCACGTCTCAACGCTCCGTGGCGCTAGGCTTGGCAAAGATGGCCTACCCGAACCCAGTCATCATGGTCATGCCAGTCTTGTCCTGTTCCCAGTTCCCGTCATTCGGGATTCCCATCATCATGATCATACTAGCTCATGTCATATCATGATCTTTATGCGAGATAAATTAAAAAAAATTCTATTTCAGCCATGTTTATTACAACAACGATTATTTTAAATAAAAATTGTTCTTTTGTCTTTCTTTTCTTTTCCCGGCTCCGTCTACATGGTCTATCATGTATGCATGTATGGGCTCTGCTTGCTTGCTGGCATATGGCTGGGGCGGCTGCATCTACTCCTCACTGCTTATCTACTATCATCCATCCTCGCTCGATCGATCCATCTGAGCATGTTTAGGGCAGGCATTTTTGGGTGCTTGGTCATGCTGGCCATGACATGACCAACATGACCAAAAAGGTCTAGGTGCCTAGTGAGGTTTTGTGTATCCTCAACTCAACACGAACGGTCAACCTGAAGTGTATATGGGACCCCTGGCCTAGACTAGGGCGGGGGGCTAATAAAGGAAACAAAGACGAATATAAAATATCTTGTGTATTATATTACATCATGAAAAACAATTTGCATACATTTTATTTACAACGGACAACAAAGGCAACAGGTAAGAAAGCTGACGAAGTTGGCCCAGACACTCAAGCTTGAAGCAAACATCACAGGACAGTTGAGTAAGCTGATAGTCCAAGCCAGGTTCTGAGAAATGGAACACTGTGTCTTAATTGGCATTGACGCATCCTATTGTTTGCCCATAACATAAAGCACACAGCTTGTATCAAGCATGTCGACACAAAAAATTGCAAGCTGGCAATAGCAATTGGCGCACAATCAAAGTTCACAGTTGGTGACTAAAATCAACACATTTTAATTGTTCAGTAATTTCACTGTTATGATAAAAGCAATTGGCACATTATTCAGTATTGTCCAAGCACTGAAAATTAATCAGCACATTGTAAAACAAAAAACACGCATAATGTACGAATTCCACAACGAATACTAGTATAATCCGCATGCATTTAAAAGTTTTTAGTGTCCAATTGAATGGAATAGAAAGTCCACAACGAAAGTTCACAGGTGCGATAAAACAACCAGCACATTGTTCAGTAATGTCCTAATGCACAAATTCCACTAAAATAATTATATTTCATGCACTTAAAATCCAAAATAATTGTCCGAATGGAATGCAAGTCCAAACTATATTGTCCAAGATTAACGTATTTCAGAATCTGAGAATCCCATGAATTCTTCGTCCTCCGTATCGTTGTGGAAGAGATCAGCAAGAACAGCTAGATCTGCTGACGTAACTTGCGTATCCTCATGATCCATATTATCATACTCCTCCGATTCAGCATCTGCGGTTGACAGGAGAGTTGGAGACAGCATTTCAGATTTTGCAAAACTGTTTTGAATGCATGAAATTGTCACTTTTGACCACGACTCTACAACCCAGTTGTTGACTTCTGTGTATGTTGCTCGTCTTTGTTGTCCCGTCTTTGTGAAAGAATGTTCCCCTGTGATCATCCAGTAATCCCAAATCGCACGAAGCTTGTCTTTAAATGCCTTGTTGACACTGATGTCCAGAGGTTGGAGAAGTTTTGTTAATCCACCAGGTATTATCGATATCATAAGAGTTCATTTTCTTCAGGTGATATTTGACTGAGTCACATTTGTGGACCATCATTGAATCCAATACCAGCAGCGAAGTGGATGTCTTGAAAAAAACCACCTGGTATCTTGATGTAACAGTTGTCGAGCCATTCGTGCATCATGTCTTTGTCCATCCATCCCTTGGGGTTTGCTCGGACAATGACTCCAGCCTGAAACTTCTCTTTTGGAATTGTCTTTCATTTGAAAATTAACATTGGCGATAGCTTCTTCCCCGATGCAGTACAGCTCAGCACGACTATAAAACTTGATTTCTCGTGCCTGGTTGTCTTTATTGGTACCATCTTCTCTCCCTTCTTTTCTACTGTGCGATGCATAGGTATATTGAACGTTAAAGGAACTTCGTCCATATTGATGATGTGGTCGAGTGAAATACCATGTTCTTGTATGACATCCTTTGTGTACGACCGAAAGCTATCTAACTTCTCTTCCCAATCTTTCGGTAGTTTCTGACAGACAGTAGTGCGTTGCCTGATGGAAAGTTCTTTTCTTCTCATAAACCGAAAGCACCAAGAGGGACCTCCGTGGAACTCGCTGATGTTCATTTCTTCTGCAGTGGCCTCAGCTTTCAGACGAATTGAAATTGTTGATATTCCTCTGCCGGCAGCCTGCTGTTCATTTACCCATGCCTCCATCCGGTTCTCTAGCTCTGGCCATCTTGCTTTATCACCACGGAACGCCTTCCTGGACTTCTTGGTTTGTTTTAGCGCATCCTCTTGTTTTCGCCAACCTCTGATCACGGATTCGGTAATGCCGTATTCTCTTCCCGCAGCTCGATTCCCATGTTCCTTGGCAAATAGAATGACTTTTACTTTGAAGCCGGCTTCATAAGTCTTTCTTCTTGTGGGTGGCATCGTTGTCTTTTTGAACTTTGCTTTGTCTTCTCGTCTGTGTGGCTCCTCCCGGGTATTTGTCTAAAACGTAGTTTTACCTCAGTATCTATATCATGTGAACGAGGTTATATGGAGAAGTATTTTTCAATGGCTCTAGAGCCACCGCTGGGAAATCTGTTGATTTGTCACTAAATTAAGTGTCAGTTTAGGCATCAATCAGGACATAACTAAGAAAAAGTCGGAACTACATGTACCAGTATATGACTCATGTTGTGCGTTGGCTCCTTATTACTTTGTAGCTTAAATAGTTTGTAGGAAATATGATCTAAAAAAAGTTTATTGAAAGTAAAATATACAGAAAAATTTCGGGATTTTTACAGAAAATGTTCATATCATATCTTGAGGAAATAATTCGTCTTTACCATTTTTTATTTAATACTGAAACAAACTACAGACTGTTTCGTTTAAGCTTTGAACCTGCAATGACAGTGGTGAAATAGGACAGTCTCTCATCAAGATGATGTTTAGTTAATACAACTCCCGAAAGAGGGTGTTGTAGTCAGGTGTTTGACACGAGTTTATGAATGGCCGCAACGGAATTTGTACCATACCTAAAGTGAAGCAACAAAGCCAACATAAAAATTCAAACTAGGATGCTGTGAACATGGGCAAATATCATGAATATTGATCATGTTTCATGGTGTTTAGGCCTATTTAAACATGAAAAATAAGATTCGATAGATACCTACCTATACCAAATATTTATATAGCCCATGCTGGCGTATTCTTTCATGTCACCATGGCTGTTCTTCTTGTTCTCACGGAACATCACGGAGAAGTGTGCCGTCCCGACTTTGTGACAGCCAACATCGTCACATTGTTGTGAAAAAAATTACACACACAGCTGCAGAATTTTTATAGTAGGCTGTAGATAATGCGCACCCTCCATTTTTAGGCCCTTCCAACGGAAAAAAGTCACGCACTATACTCCGGAAAATACGGTACATAATTTTGACCTGGCTACCTCCCTTATAAGGGGGAAAAAGCTCTTGCTAAATAGAGATCCTTTAACAGAAGGGGAGAAAGGGGCAGCCAGTTTCAAGAAAAAAAAATCTTTATTTAGAGTTATATATTTTTTCTCCTTTTTATATGCCAAGAATTAGAAATGTATTAGTCAATTTCAACTCAAAAAATTAATTCAACTTTCCGATTTTTCACAAGTTTGGATTTCCCAAAATTTTGCAAATTCTCTTTAAACAATAATTATTCAAAACTAATAGAAATGACATGGTGCAAGAACAATGATCTGGTGTACAATAATTTACTTTTTTTTAATGCTTTTGATTAGCAATCCAAAAGAAATATTTATTTTTGCCTCTCAAAAAATATAATAACAGTACAAAAAGGGATATTTTTTTAAAATAATAACTTGTCTTGATATCCAGACATAAAATCTACTGATAGGTTCCCTACCTCTCTTTTGAGAGGGTTTTGTCATTACTATATATATTCACTACAGCCAGGTTTTAACCAGAACACACCAGTGGCCCTTTTTTATTTATTTTTCTCTCAGCTTGTTTTACTTTTAACCCATTAAACTCCGATGACAAGATGTCTTGTCATTTGGTCAAATAAAACAAAAAATCATAAAACACCAAAATGTTTGATCAAACACCAGAAAAATATGACGTCAGTCCTCGCTTCGCACGAAGCGAGGACTGACGTCATATTTTTCTGGTGTTTGATCAAACATTTTGGTGTTTTATGATTTTTTGTTTTATTTGACCAAATGACAAGACATCGTGTCATCGGAGTTTAATGGGTTAAGAGTTTTTGAGTATCACAGAGTTTGTGATGTGGATTCACTGCCTACTATTCTGGCTCCAATGGCTAAGGACCCAGCATATTTGAATATCCACACACACATACATACATACACCAAGGGCTTTTTCCCCCTTACAAGGGAGGTAGCCAAAGTCAAAAACATAAAGTCCATTCTCACCAATTTCATCCACACATCCACTCCACTCCCATTCACCATCCCTCCCTCTCTCTTTTCTTGGCTCCTCCTGGATGATGGTTCATCCCTGCATCTTGCCCACTGCCTTGGGTCAGAAGCAATGTAGCAAGACACAGCACATCCACAGCAAAGCCGATTCATTTTATCGGTGACCCCTCCTCTCCATCCCCTCATGCAGAAAAAGAGAAGATGGAGAGGAATCCCTTTGGGCTGCACATCAAAATATCATTCACACATACTCCCTCACCCACCCACCCCATCCTTTCCATGCATCACAGCATCATCCACACACAACCCTTCTCCATTCACCCCTATCTTCTGTCTGTCTGCTCCCTTCCTTCCACAACAGACATCCCCCCTCTTTCCCAATGCCCCTTTTACCCCATCCATCCACCTCATCCTTCATTAATCCTCACGTTCACTCACTTCGCCTCTACCTTTCATACATTTTTTTTATTAATCTTTGAATACAGTTACCAGAAATAAATTTCATAACAATTTATCACATTCCCCCATACACATCATAGGATTGAACCTCAAAAATTGTGGTAAAATGCCTATAACTACATACAACCTACACAGCCAAATGACAAATTCTATCATTTTTCCCGGATTTTTTTTTACATTTTTCAGAATTCTAACTAGCTGCCTCCCTTCATATAATCATGGAGGCACTTGTCTTTAATAATAATAATAAGAGATAAAGGAAATAAATGTATGTGGGATGGAAGGATGGAGGGTGGGTAAATGTCTTGGCCAGTTACCACCCTTATCCCATTCAACTCCGATGACAAGATGTCTTGTCATTTGGTCAAATAAAACAAAAAATCATAAAACACCAAAATGTTTGATCAAACACCAGAAAAATATGACGTCAATCCTCGCTTCGCTCGCAGCGAAGCGAGGATTGACGTCATATTTTTCTGGTGTTTGATCAAACATTTTGGTGTTTTATGATTTTTTGTTTTATTTGACCAAATGACAAGACATCTTGTTATCGGAGTTGAATGGGTTATAAGAGAGAGGAAGCCTTTTGATATTTAGATGGATAATAAAAATTTCACTTCAAATTTCAATACCTAGAAACTCACAGCTCTACAATGACTGGCAACAGTAACAAGGAAGGAGCAGCACAATCAAAATAGTGAACAATTTGCATATCTGAATGAGGTGCCTGATGATTTGTGAAAAGAATGAAGCATATCCGCTTCATGTATGGGGGTTGTACTTACCAGTCTGTGACACTGGGGTTATCTGCCCTGTGTAGGTGTTCCGCATCATCTTGCCGTTTTCTGCTCAACCTATAATATATAAATGCGTCAACATTATATTATGCTTACTCACCTACATCTCAGTATTTCATACCAATTTAATAAAGCAAAGAAGTTCTTGGTGATACAGCATATTCAAAAGAAAAATTAATATATCACGTGAGAAATGTACAGTCTTAACCCATTAAACTGCGATGACAAGATTCTTGTCATTTGGTCAAATAAAACAAAAAATCATAAAACACCAAAATGTTTGATCAAACACCAGAAAAATATGACGTCAGTCCTCGCGCGAAGCGAGGACTGATGTCATATTTTTCGGGTGTTTGATCAAACATTTTGGTGTTTTATGATTTTTTGTTTTATTTGACCAAATGACAAGAATCTTGTCATCGAAGTTTAATGGGTTAAGATATTGCACTTTAATGAGTATATTGTGAAGGATGCCTACAAAACAACAACATCACCTGAGCGTGTATATTACACTGAATAATATGAATTAAATAAATACTGATATCATTGGGGTCACCCGAAACAGACCTACATCAGAATTCCTGCTGGCTGAACGGGCTAGAGCATCACTACTTGTGTTTGAAGTTGAGGCAATGGTGGTTCAAACCCTGCCACCAGTGAGTTGGACCAAGGTTATGGTTCATTAAATTCCACATTACAAAGTCCTCTGTGAGAGGCATTGTCATAGCTTCTCGACAGGGGGAGTTTGTGACATTCAACCATATCATCATGTTCATATATAATGTGTACCCCTAGTCATGTGCATTGAAATCCTGGGAAAATACATCCCATTATACAACGACTTTTCTTCAATATTCTTAGTCAAATTTTACTTTCCCACATGTAATGGTCTTCCCCCCTCCCCCTCTCTCTCTCTCTCTTTCACTCTTAACCTTTTCCATAGAGTGACAACTAAATTCTGTGAACTGGCTTGATTGCATTTTCTGTGTTTATTATTATTCATAGTGCAAGAAAACAAGCAAATCACCAGTGACTTTATATTTCATAACACAAGTATTGTGATGCATCATCAAATCATCGTACATCAGGCATCCGATGCTGCGCACAAGAATTTGACCCGTATTGAAGAAGCTACACTTCATGATAGGGGCCTTGCCCCCCCCAACCTCTAATTTAGAATAATTTAGGCAAAATAAAAAATTCCCGGTAGTTGCAAATGAGAATTTATATAGGCTACTTATAACTTGCATGTATGTGAATCAATTAATGTGCAATGATAAAAGAAAAAAATGGTGTCATGAAATAAAAGATTACCCCCAATTTTCTTTCTCGAGAAATTTTGATGAAAAAACTGCCACAAACAAGAAAGACTAAGAAGCTTGGTAGCCCAGCAAAATTGGGTGCCATCTGAAGGTGAGAAACGGACAATACAAATCTAGTCAACAAGTGACTACCAGCACAAGCATGTGGTCTGAACAACCACATCAGTACAATGACGACCCCTATGTAGCCATCACGAGACAAGTGAGGATGCCAGTGTCAGCATCTTATTATTTTTTTGTAGTTGTACTTGAGTCAGCCCCAGATTGTGTGAACTGGTTTGATCACACTTTGTGTCCGTTATTATTCAGAGTAAAAGAGTAATACGGCAGTAACTTTACATCTTATAATGCAAGTAGTGTTTGTAATGCATTGTACATATGGTAGCCAATGCTGTGCGTGAGAATTTGACTCATACTAAAAAGGTTAAATACCTAAGCTGTAACAAAGTTTATCATACCGAGACACCTTGTAAATTGGGTACTGGCTAAATAAACTACTTATGTCATTCGCCTTACTGTAGAGTAAAGTTGTAAGTAATGTAGAGTACTACAAAGCTACAAATAAGTGGAATAGTATGTTTAGGGGTACTATCCATTCCTGTCATCAACTTGGCATGTTCTGAAATTTGGACAAAAAGTGGCCTACTTGCCCTACATTCTAGTACTTTTCACATCTACCATTTTGTAATTTACCATACACACTAGGATTACTTTTGGTATTATTTTAGTTGTGCACACCTATGCGATATAGCATTAGAAAATTAAATATTAATTTTGTAAATTAAAATACATGAATGTAATATGCAATTTTCTTGGCAGAAATAAATAAAGGTAACAAAAAATCTTGCTACAAGCATATCTACTAACGAACAAAGTTGCTAAGTTAGACAATGGTTTTCACGTTGTGGACTGAGTGAATCTCCAACCCTAGGTGATGTTAATAAGTGCTGTTACAAAGACAACAGGGCTTCCTTGGGTATTTGTTCAGTTGTGCACAACTACGTGATATAGCATTAGAAAATTAAATATTAATTTTGTAAATTATAATACATGAACGTAATATGCTATTTTCTTGGCCGAAATAGAAATAAAAGATACCTTGCTAAAAGCAAATATATTAACGAAGTCGCTAGCATAGGATCGGGACGCCGTTGTGCACAACTACGCGATGTAGCATTAGAAAATTAAATATTAATTTTGTAAATTATAATACATGAACGTAATATGCAATTTTCTCAGTGGAAATAAAAATAAAAAATACCTTGCTACAAGCAAATATACTAACGAACAAAGTCGCTAGCATAGGATCGGGACGCCATCTTGTTGTTTGTCAAGTGTTTGTTGTCTACCCAGTCCAGTTGAGGCCTGGTGTATGCCCTCGGTACTTCCGCCAGTACCTCGCAAGGTATATATTCTTGAAGGAATGCTATGGAGCTGAAATACATGCATTACTTCAAGCCATGAGAAACTTAGGTCAATTTATAGTTTCACCCAACCATAGAATTTGATATGTGGCTTATGTGTTTCTGGTGAGAATGTATTAACAATGGTGTACATCATTTCCGTCGCATATGTGTACTTTTGAAGTAATTAAGTATTGAAGTTATGCACTTATGTGTACATCTCCCAAACGATGTGGGGGCACGTGTGGGAAATCGGGGTTTTTGGGTGGGGAAGACTAATAAATGGAGTGATGCGTGTTGCGAAACAGATATAAAATGAAGAAGACTAAAGAAACATAAAAAACAAAAATATCCCATTTCGGCAGGTACCGCACGCGGTGCCATGTTTGTTTACTAACGATTGTAAGTATTTGTGACTATAACCACTAGATTTTGGGAAACCGTTCGCACAAGAGTTGGCAACCGTAAACTAACCTAACCTGACGGAGGTAACGTTAGTTTATGGTTAGGAGGTCTTGTGCGGCTGTAGCGGACTTCGCTAAATGTAGCTGATCTAGTGAGACATTTTTCGAATTGTTGGGAAAAACAAACATGGCTACCGCTCGTGTTAGGTGGGACTCCGGCCCTAAAATGTGATTTTTATGTTGTTGTTTTTTCTATATTTTTAAAGTATTTTTGTTAATTTTATACTTGTTTTGCATTACTCCATTTATTAGTGTTCCCCACCCAAAAACCCCGATTTCCCACACGTCCCCCCAGATCGTTCGGGAGATTTAGGCATAAGTGCATAACTTCAATAATTACTTAAAAAGTACACATTTGCAATGTAAATGATGTACGCCATCATTCATACCACAACATTTCTCACCAGAAACACATAAGCCACATATCAAATTCTACGGTTGGGTGAAACTATAAATTGACCGAAACTTATATACCTTGCAATCACAAAGTGTGATTGAACAGGCCGCCAACATCCGTGATGATGACGATGACAATCCGGATGACCTTAACCCATTCAATTCATGTCAGCCGCTTGTGGTGTAGATACGAAAAACTGGATATGGTAGGCTTTGCGGCGGCCCATACATCCGAATATCATCTGATGTGGCTTGACCGCGCGAAGATTGACGTCATATTTTTCTGGTGTTTGATCAAATATTTTGGTGTTTTATAATTTTTTGTTTTATTTGACCAAATGACAAGACATCTTATCATCGGAGTTTAATGGGTTAAATTACAGTTACCAATTTACTAAATACACAGGTTAGGTTAGAATAGAATGGACAAATTTATCATCTTTTCATTTCTTCGATGTTGGCATCATCTTACATAGAGTACCATTCCTCCGGCGCGAATTCATTACTTACGAAATCTGTTTTAGCAACTTGTTTTTCATTTCTGCCAAGAAAATTGCATATTACGTTGACATATTATAATTTACAAAATTAATAATTAATTTTCTATTGCTATATCGCATTGTTGTGCACAACTGAACATTTACACTCTCTTGGACTTTATGAGAGAACACGGGGTTCTGCAGTCATCTGTTAATTGCCTGAGGTACAATAATAATCAGGCCATCAGCATCTGTGATGAAGACAACAACCTGGATGATCTTTAGAATTTAAGGAACCAAATTACTAAATATAGGTTAGGTTATATAGATTAGGTTAGGAAGGTTAGGTTACATTAAGTAGCTAGGTCAACATGAAAATGGAATTCCTGATATTTGAGCTGAAGTAGTTCTCATGGGATGTAGAAAGTTGCTATGAGTACAATGCAATTTGAATTATTCATCTAGCTGTCCTAGTTCTCGAGATATTGCATTTTGAAGGGAATTAAATCGGGCCTATTTTGTCCCAGGAACTCAGTCCAAAATGTGCGGTCTGACTAATCGCCGATCAAATGTAAACAATGACGGTTTTTACTGACAGGCACAATTTTATATAAATATTTAGCATATGGTTGCATTATTTGACCTATTTTCTTTAAGATGTGTGATTTCCATGTAATTTGATAAAAGAATTACGTTTTTATCCTCTGCAAAATTACCCACCACAGCTACGAATACTGTCAAATTACATGAAAATCACACATTTTAAAAAGAAAATAGTTGAAATAATTCAACTATATGCAATCTATTACACTAATAACACAATAGTAACAAAATAGTGTAGTTTGATCCATACCACCAGTAATCATAGATAGTGGGCAGGACGAATCGTAGCTGTGGTCCGTAATATTACGGAGGATAAAAACGTAACTTCTCTTTGATCAAATTACATGAAAATCACACATTTGAAAGAAAATAGTTCAAATAATTCAACTATGTCTATTACACTAATAACATAATAGTAAGAAACTTAATAGAGTGAAGATTGATCCATACCACCAGTGATCATAGATACGATGGCGGGATGGACGTTGACGTTGTTGTTATCCGATAATCCGACCCGATAGGGTAAAAAAAAACTAGTACCACCGATTTCTCAGCTCTTCCGTAACACGCTGCCTTTATTTTGGTATTAGAATAATCCGCGAGACTAGTAGTTTTCGTTCATTTTGGTCAGTTGCCAATACACTGAATTTATTTAGCTCATTTTTTACGCTGAAACATAAACCAATTTTCGATTTACTGCTGAATGCAAGCCGCCATGTTTATCTTATGTTTTTATGTACCGACATGTAACTGATGATGTAATTGTTTGAAATTTACTACGATCATAGTAAATACACTCGCATAACATTTGTATGAATGAAATTTCCCGCGGTATGTAAATTTGGCCGTTTGCATGGCGTGTGCATAAAATGATGCGCTATTGTGCTCGTCATCGACGGTGGCGCCTCTGGTGGTGTTTGACCTACCTACATTAAGTAGGTTAGGTTAGAATAGAGGAATTTATCATCCTTACATTTCTTAGACCTTGGCATCTATCAAAACAAACATGGCATATCATTCGTTAGTATATTGGTTTTAGCAACTTTTTCATTTTTTATTTCCACCAGGAAAATCACATATTATGATGTATTGTAATTTACAAAATAATCAATTTTCTATTGCTATATCGCATAAGTGTGCACTTCTACAAATCTACCCCATTTTGTAATTTACCATACACACTAGGATTACTCTTATTTGTTTGTGGCCATATTTTTTTCCTAGTTACTGTAAATGTCTCCTTAGGAACATACACAAGAGAAAAATGAGCACAAATTTTTCACCATGGATGGGCCCCCCATGGCCATAGGGAAGTACAATAATTATAATACCCTCATTTCGGCCGATTTGGTAATCAAGGTAATTTTCTTTGAAAACAGATTCAAATCAACGAAAGAAAAAATGGTGGAATTGGATAGCCCCAAAAGTACACTATGTCTATAATATTATGTACCAAAAAACTTTTTTAGTACTTTTTTAAAAAGTACTACACAACAGTGTTAAATAATATTGAGAACTATGAATGTACCTTAAGTACCCTTCCTTCGGAATATGCTTGTACGAGAAACAACCTCAGTTCTGTATATATTCTTATTCCAAAGCGACCAGTCATCACCTTACAGTAATACAAACTTCAACCTACTCCTACGCCATGGGAGTGTTGAATTTCGAGATTTTGGGCAGTCGGCCCTCCACTGTAAACAAATCAACCGTTTTTACAATCCATCAGAGACCCGCATGACTTGAAGCTTTACTAAATGTCGTCAATAAATACATATTTAGACACTGTTACAATTGTACATGTACATATAATACATGTTATAATGCATAACTGACAATAAGTCATTTAAAGTATTGATATGATGAAAACTTGCATATATAATTTTTCCTCATTTTAAAGTTAATCTCTCCATTTATCTGTTTTTTTTTATGCTATCTCAATTTTCATTTAATAGTTCATCCATCATATATACTATACTGCCAGTAGACGAGGGAATGGCGGTCATTCATAATACTCGTGAATGGTCTGAAAATATAATATTTTTCAAGAAACTATGTCATTCTTATTGAAAGACGAGTGATAAGTTGTGTTTGTATAATAGTTAAATACCACTTAAAGGGTGCCTGATAATAAAGATGAAATGCAGCGAGCACAGCGGCGGCGCCAAGGGGGGCTGCCCCCCCCCATTAGTCCCCCCAACTGAAATGAGCAACCTGAACATTTAAAACACTCATTAAAATCATTTTATTAAGTGGAATTTTTAATGGCCAGGTCTAAAAAATGGTCAGCCATCAGCGCTAGCCCTACTACTTTCATTATATATGACCCACGCCTCAAATCACCTGTAACCCGTTGTAGAAATGTCACACATTACAGATAGCCTATCTGTAATGTGTGACATATATGCATAGCCTATCTGAGATAGACTATGCAACGAATCAGGGCGTGTCCAGGCGACAATAGTATTCCCAAAGTATATAGACCAGGGGTTCTGAAAGTGGTCGATATCGACCCCGTAGTGATCGACCGTAACATCCAAAGGGTCAATGAATAGCCAAGGGGTCGAAAGGGGGTCGATGAATAATCAGGGGATCGGTGAATGTTTACTGCTGGAGTAGAAGAGACCATTTAAAAATAATTTCAAACTGCAAAATTACACTGTATCAATGATTATGTTAATAAACATTTTAGTTAATACCAATCATTGCTTTAATACTAATAATATAAAAATACTTTATAATAGGTTACAATACATTATTGTAGTGGAGTTTATGTATATATATATATATATATATATATATATATATATATATGTTATATATATATATATATATATATATATATATATGTGTGTGTGTGTGTGTGTGTGTGTGTGTGTGTGTGTGTGTGTATGTATATAAATTCGACGCACCCAAGTTATATCACATTTGACTTCTGTCACACTCCAAACTTCATCATAGTTCTTAACTCTTCTTAAACTTTTCTTCGCATTCATTCTTATCCTCTACCCACGTTGATATTTTCTGTCATATTTGAGATGGTGCTGTAGTGACGTGATGCATCCTACGACCCGTCACACACTGATCAAAGAAATCTTCCAAGTTCCTGTAGTTGGCAAGCGTAGTTCGCAAGGGTGTCCCTGCCAGCCAGCGGTCAGCCAATCAGGAACTTGGCAAGCTCCTCACGTTCCCGTCAGCCTCCCTTAAAAGGTCGGCGTTTCGCCAAGATGGGCAGAACAGTAAAGAAATCTCAGGGTAAACACAGACACAAAAGTGCTTAATATCCATTGATACTCAGTGGTGTACTTTACTTACACAACACTTCCGAAGTCACGTAATCGTTCTCTGTTTTCAGAGTCTTGCCTTCGCAGAAAAGAGAAAGAACACTACACATTTAGCTGTGCCTGCATCTAGATTACAGTTAACACAAGTGCTTAATATCCATTGATACTTAGTACTTTACCTACACAACACTTCCGAAGTCACGTAATCGCTCTCTGTTTTCAGAGTCTTGCCTTCGTAGAAAAGAGAAAAGAGAAAAGAGAAATAACACTACACATTTAGTCTTCGACTTGGTTATAACCAGTACACATCAACACTGCCCGCCTTCTGTATCCTCTTTTAGCGCCTTAAGGAAATTCGTGTCTTGACCGTCTTCTTCGTAGGTGCTTCTGCTCTTCCTCTTCCTCTCCTTCCCTGACGTGTCTAACTCTCGTAGAACTTACCGTCAAGCGCCCTCATCATGAAAACCAACTATCAAGTGGTTTTTGTGAGAGGCAACTCACGCCCGGATGGCATCTCGCTTGTGGACGATGCCAACCAATTAAGCGGTGTGATAGGCAGTGCTCCTGTGCGCTTTGCCCAGACGGAAGGGGCAAATGTCCTGTTCCACTTGATGGATCAGGATAGTCTCGATGCCTGCTTCGAGAAGAGGACTGTGATCAGGCTGGAGAAGCTGGGTTTCTCTCCCCGTAGGGTCACACCCACCTACGCTCATGTCAGAGCGTCCATGTACGTGGGTAGGATGGTCCTTGACAAGCTCGGGGATAAGGAAGCCATTCTGTGTGACCTAAGGGAGAGGAACTCGGATGTTGACTTTGTCGATGTCTTCCGGCCTCCGGGCACTGATTTCGTCAGGATTTCCCTTAAATCTAGGTCCGACCTTGAGAAGATTCTCAGGGTAGGACTCAAGATTAGTTTCTTATATCTGCCCCCATCGTCTATTAGAGAGTTTAAAAACTTGCAAGTCAGGCAATGCCTGATATGTTACTCCCTGCAACATGAATCCCGATCCTGTCCTCAACCCAATCTGACTAGGTGCTCCAAGTGTGCTACCGACGGACATCGGTATAGAGAATGCGAGGCAGCGAGACTCAGGTGTCTCCTATGTGGGGGAACCCACAGCGCCATCTCCAATTCCTGCCCGGAAAGGAGAAAGGCGGCTGACACAGCGCAGCCTGCTCAACCGGTGGCTAGGTCAGCTCCCAACACCCGCCCCCAACCTGCGCAACCCTCTAATCCTCGTCCTAAAACCAAAACCCCCTCCTCCTCCTCCTCCTCCTCCTCCTCCTCCTCCTCCTCCTCCTCCACCTCCTCCTCCTCCTACACCTCCTCCTCCCCCTCCTCCTCCACCCCATCCCAAGGCAAAATCCCTCAACCCCCCACCCCCAAACCCAGAACCCACCCAGGTGTAAAGAGGAGGGCTAGCTCCCCTGCTGCCGCCCCTGACCAGGAGCCTTCTTGCACCCCCAAGGAGCAGCGGACGCAGAGGACGAAGTCCAAGCGTTCTCGCCAGGATGCGAGCAGGCCCTCCACCAGTACTGAAGTCCCTAACATGGTTGCATCAATTATCGGCAGCACCCTGGAAAGGGAGGCAGCTGGTAATCTCCAGTGTCCGTCTGGAGACGAAAGGTGCAACCAGGCGAGGGACGCTCAAGTACTTGCTCTGAGTATTGTCTATTCGGCAATGCTCATGTCCAAGAGCAAGGAGCAGGTACAGGAAGTGCTGTCCACAGCACTCACTCACCTGGGCTTACCTGCCTTCCCCATTCCACCTCACGTCCTAGAGGCTATTCCCTTTGGTCCCAACAACCCATCCTATCCTCACCCAGCCCCTACCCCTCCCACCACCGCTCCCTCTGTTTCCACACCCCCTCCCTCTGATTCCTCCTCCTCCTCCACCTCCTCCTCCTCCTCCTCCTCCACCTCCTCCTCCTCCTCCTCCACCTCCACCTGCCCCAAGAAGGCTGCGCAAGAACCTAAACCTAACCCCAGGCTATCACGCCCCAAGTCCAGGGCATCCAGACATGAATCCTACCAACGTAGCAACCGCTCACGCTCCCCAATCCTAAGCCCCCGCTCCTCCTCGTCAGGGGCAAACAAATCCTCCTCCGGGCTCCCGCGCCGTGTGGCCATACCACGAGCCAGCTCGACTGGGAGGCCTAAGTTGAACCTGACGAAACTCACAAAGGAGACGCTGCGGGACATAATCCCCTTCACCAGCACTATTCAAGACACTGTCCAGTCTAGTGATAGTGCATCCTCCTCCTCCTCCTCCGACAGCGAAGTGCTTACCCTCCAAGCCCCTAAGGCTAACTAAGCTTCCTCTTAAAAACTCCCTCCAGCTAGTATCTATGGATAGATTGGATTTACGTGTGTTCTACCAGAACGTCCGTCACTGGGCCCCACAAAGGACCAGCACCTTGCTAGAGATTGCCAGACACGGTCCTGATGTCATTTGTTTGACTTCGATGGGTGATCCAGCCCCCGACTCTCTTCCCAAGATTCAAGGCTTCAACACTTGGAGTCGGGGTCTTGCTTTGCACTCGGGCGTCTGTATTTTGGCCAGGAAGTCCCTCCAGGCAACTATACTTGATCAATTTCATTATGAGCAGATGCTCGCGATCAAGTTAAGCACCACTCGCGGTCCCATCCTCCTCTGTACCCTCTACCGCCCTCCCCGTATCCCCTTCCTCCCCTTTGTTGACATTGCCAAGGTGATGTCATACAAAATCCCAACCTTCTTCATTGGCGATTTCAACTGCAGTCATGCTGCTTGGAGCCCTGGAACGCACAACAACAGCTCAGTGAGTCGGCAACTACACTCTCTTACTATACTTCACCGGCTGAAGTTCCTAGGTCCGGACTTTCCCACATTCATAGGTCATGGATTGCAGGGTAAGCCCGACCTGGTGTTCTCCAACAGCCGAGCTTTCTTCCTCAACTCCACTATCTCACCCGGTGCCCCCACCCTCTCAGACCACATACCCTTAATCCTTCGCATCTCCACCTCACCCATCCTTATCCCCAGTGAGCCTCGGTTACGTTACAGTCAGGCCGACTGGGAAGGCTTCAAAAACACTCTCACGACATACACCAACACAAATATGGACAACACTCCACAAGCGGCGATAGAGCAGGAATGGCGCTCACTTACAAAGTTTGTAAAAAACGCTGTAAAAAAGCACATTCCTAGAACAAAGCACCGAAAGATTGCCACGTTCACCGCTTCTATGCGCACTAACAGACTACGCATCGCACTACAGAACAGATCTACAGATCTATTACAAGCACCCCTAGAGGCTCGTGTAGCCATCCTAAGAGACATGCACTGGCTACAGAGTAGCCTGAGGAAGTCCCTCTACATCGATTCACATCGAGAGGAGGAGCAACTGATGGCCTCGCTCTCCGGCGCCTGTGAGAAGGACCCTTCCAAGTTCTGGAGGTCCCTCAAACGTGAGCTGGAGGAGTGCTCTGTGCCTCCACCCAAGGTCATCAACCATCTTAACCACTCTGCACACTCCCCCCAACACCAAGCTGACCTTCTGGCGTCAGCATGGAGTGAGGTCTTTAAGCCCCATCCTGTGCAAGGACCACATTGCTTTAGCACCTTGCACAGTGTTAACTCCTTCATGAACAGCTGTAGTGACCTCATTCCCGACGAGACTGTTGATCTCTCTCAGTTAGATGAGGATGATCCCCTTATCTGCCCCATCGTTTTGGAGGAGGTAAAGGGGGTTATCTCGGCATTAAAACTAAAATCCCCTGGCCCTTCAGGCATCGATGCACACATACTCAAACGTATGCCAGACAACATAATCTCACACATGACGACACTATATAACAGCTCACTAGCCTCTGGGTACTTCCCACAACTATTCAAGGCCTCCCATACCATCCTCATTCCTAAACCCCAGAAACCCGCCTCCGCCCCCCTTTCATATCGGCCCATCTCCCTTCTGGAGTACTTTGGAAAGGTGTTCGAGCACGTCTTAAGCCGCCGCCTGACCGTGTACCTAGAGACGGAGAATGTGCTGAGGGACTGCCAGTTTGGTTTTCGGCCGGGGCGCGGTGCAGAAGACGTAATATCCATAATCACTCAATGGGTTCAAAGACCGCCAGACGGTCGCCCTGGTAAGGCCATTTTGGTTTGTAAGGATGTGGAGAAGGCATTCGATACTGTATGGCACGAAGGCCTTAAGTACAAATTGTACCACAACTTCGACTTTGCCCTGCCGTTCACAAGGTTGCTCTGCAACTACCTGGACGACAGGTCAATTAGAATAAAGTGGCGGGGCTGTCTGTCCCAACCTTTTGTGCCGAAGGCTGGAGTGCCGCAAGGGTCAGTCCTTGCCCCCACTCTGTACAATCTATATACGAATGACCTGCCAGAGCCGGCTTATCCTCGCAACCAGGCTCTAACTCTTTCGTATGCGGACGACACTAACCACATAAGCAGACACAAAACGCTGCAGGGAGCGTTACACGTAATGCAAAACATCCTAGACGGGGCACACGCGTGGGAGCAACAGTGGCGCATTAAGACCAACGCGTCGAAATGCAATGCTGTACACTTCCGCTGCAAACGAACCAACAGAACAATCACAAACACTCCTCTTAAAATAAACAACACAAACATCCCAGCGAAGGACCATACCCGTGTGCTGGGTAGCACACTTGATAATGGCCTTACCTGGACCCCACACTTCCGCAAGCAGGGAGCGAAGGCTAGGGCTGTGCTGGGTAAGCTCAGACGCTTCAAAACTGCAACACTGAGAACCAAACGTCGATTGTACCTAGCCCTCGTCAGACCGATTCTGTGCCAGTCCCCGGGACTAAGCCAGCTGACATGTGCCACCAATAACTACGAGCATCAGAAGGTTCAGAATGCCGCTGTCCAGTTCATCACGGGCTCGCGATGGAGCGACTTCAGAACCACTGAGTCTCTACACCAAATTTCCAACATCCGTCCACTCAACCAACACAAACACAAACTTCACTCAAGACACCTAGAAAAACTGCACGCCAAACACAAACATCTGATACAACATATTACACCTAGACCACACCGTACAGACTATCTGTCAGCTGCGCCCGTCCCACGTGCGGTGTACACGATAAAACGTGTATAACCGCACCAACAAGTAACACACCCCTTCACCAGCTTGACTGGTGATAACCGCAATAATGTAATAATAATAATAGTAATGGTAATAATAATGATAATAATAATAATAATAATATCGCTACTCAAACCCGACCTGGGGTAAAACAGGAATTCTCATGCCTTACCTGGGGCTAATCAGGAACGCCCTCTACACGCGGGAAGTGAAATCTACTCACTAACCGTAAATTACACACATACACCTCTCACGAACATAGCCGCATCCCACGCACAAACATATACACTTCCTTTTTCTTCGACTAAAATTCGCTTCCTTTCTCACTTTCTCTTATACTACATCTTCTCATTTCAGTTTACCTCCCACTAAAGATTTTTCCGTTTTTCCCCCTTTCTCTCCTACTACGTCTCCTACCATTTTCCAAACTTTCGTTGGTGATATAATATGCTCTTCCTCCCGGCATTGGCGCCACCGTCCAAGTTCCTAGCCCAGTTCTCCTAAAGCCACGACAACAAACTAGCCCCTAATCGCTCGCAATTCGCCCGGTGGCAATAGCCCTCTTTTATACACTACTATCTTTTCATTTTCTAACAGACATTCTTCCCCTCCCACAAAACCCGATCCCGCGCAAGCGAGGTGGTCTTTTCTTGGAATCCAGAATCCAGAACAGTACCGACCTGCACACACAATAACATCTCGTCCAATCTTCTAGCCGTCCCATCGAGCCTCGTCGTCATCATCTGCTACCGCCTCGCTGACGTTAGTCTCCACGTCCAGCTACATCCATAAGCTCCACTAAGCAGTGGCCTTAGTCCGAGCTTCACCTATATTTCTCACGTGACACTTCTAGTGTCGCACCTTGTGGCTAATTACCAAAAGGAAGAGATTAGATATTTTGTGTTGATTTTCATTTGTCCTGCCGTTGTTCCGAACTAAAACTACTACAGTGCCAATATGAATGGATCGTATGTATATGGAAAACCAGATATAACTAATATTAATGACTAATGAGACTGAGTAATTTCTTAAAGACGCAATAGATGATGAAATCAATTCAAACTAATTACATAAAATTTATTGAAGTTTCAATTTTACAGCCTTCGTTGTCCGTGCAAGTTTGGTATGTAATGTTCATAAGCAAGATCATATTTTAGGCGAAATTGCGTTCTTGGCAACTATAAACTTCAATCAGTTTGATTAGAAACACTTTGAGGAATTTCATGGTTGTTATTCATGCAGTTTCAGTTTCGTTGGTTGTGGGTTTGTTTGTGATTTTGTACATGCTGAGGTTTTTCAACTTGCTGTTTCAATCTTGTAAATCGTTTTCCCCACATGGAGATGATTTCACTTCATGTATCTGTTTTTATATTGTGGTGCTGCTATTGATATATGGGCATTTTTATGCATAATTATACAAAAAACTGTATATGTACTTTCCACTGTTCTTGTTTCGTTGTGAAGCACATGATTTTTCTTAATTTCACAGTTCCACTAATAACTATACAGGCTCTTGTTTCTTAAGGATGTTTTCTATTCGTTTAGTGGTTGTTGCTAGCACCACATTAGCGTAATGTTTTATATGAATTTTGTGATAAAAGACAAAGAGGAAAGATAGAAATGTTAAAGAAGAAATATTAATCTCTCCTTAGAGAATTAGAATCAATGTAAAAATGAATAAGCTTAACATATTTTTGTAACAAAAGTCATCAAAAGGATGGAATATTTATACAAATATTTAACCTAAGCTAACCTAACCGAACCTAATTCAGTTAAAACCTAACCTAAAGTGAACCTAACCTACCTAATGTATTTCCCAATGGTGACAATTGACGAATGAGTCACGAAGTCTATAATTGGTCCGAATCAGCCATTGCTAGCGAGGGCTGAATGAACCACGAAAATGAACACATTTTCTGATTGTTAGTGTGTTATGTATAGGGCCTATAGTACTTAAAGAAAAATTCGTCCCACCCCCATTTTTAATCATGTGTTCTATTTTTCTGTATAGGTCATGGATCGCTTCCTAATTCCCCACAAGAGGCAACAAGTTAATGACGACGATCAAGAACCATGTACTTCTAGTTCTACTGAAAATCCGGAGTTGGAAGAGAAGGTGGATGATGACAGTACCCAGAAAAACACAAGACGTCCTCCAGGGCCAAACAACATCAGCCTGCTGCCAGATAGTGGGCCTACCTGTCCTGATTTGAAGAAATATCCTTCACACATGCAAGGTGGTCAGACAAGATCATTCAATAAAAGATGGCACCAACAATATTCTTGGCTTGAATACTTCCGTGGTCAAAGATGCAGCTTACTGTTTTGCGTGTCGTCATTTTACAACTTCCCATCTTGGTCGAGCTGAACAATCATTCACCCACAACGGATTCAAGAATTGGAAGAAGGCAACCATGTCTCTGAAGGCTCATGATACTTCAGCTTGTCATAAATTTGCGATGCAAGCTTGGGGAGAACTCAAATTGCAGAAAGATACAGGGGCAACAATTTATCAAACTATAGATGCCGGGCATGCCAAGACAGTGGTGGATAATCGGCGGTACATTATAGCAGTTATTGATGTACTTCTCTATACAGCATGTCAAAATGTTGCCCAGAGAGGGCACAGAGAAGGGGATGAATCTGACAATCGAGGAAACTTTTTGGAATTACTTAATGTGCTAGCCAAGTATGATCATACAGTTGAAAAAAAAGTTAACGGTTCGAGGAATGCAAAATATACTCACCATGATATACAGAATGAATTATTTGAAATAATGGCAGGTATGGTCAGAAAGGAGATAAGTGATGAGGTGAAACAAGCAGTGCACTTTGCCATCATGGTGGACGAAACGAAGGATATAGAGAAGAAGGAGCAGTTCTCTATTGCTGTGAGGTATCTCCATGATCAGGAACTTCATGAAGAATTCTTGGATTTCACACCAGCTGAAGGCCTTGATGCAGAATCGTTACTCCAGAAGATAAAAGAAACTTTAGCCAAATGTAAAATTGACCACAATACCTGTCTCGGTCAGTGCTATGATGGAGCGGTAGTTATGTCGGGTTGCACCAATGGGGTCCAAGAAAGATTCAGAAGAGATGTTTCACAGGCTGTATACATCCACTGCTATGCTCATAGGCTAAACCTCGTTTTAGTTGACTGCGTAAACAATATAAGGTCAATCTCTGAGTTTTTCGTCACCATCCAATCACTGTACATTTTTTTCTCCTCGTCGGTGGTGTATCGGGAATTTCTAAAATTCCAAAAGGAGCTGAACCCAGAAAGACCACATATAGAACTCAAACGGTTATCGGACACCAGATGGGCATGCCAACACTCAGCCTGCCAAGCTGTTAAGAGGACCTTACCTGGCATCTTTGCAACCCTAAAACATTTAATAGAAGGGGGAAATGTGGACAGGGCCAGTGGAGCAAGGTCACTCACTGTCCTTCTGGATCACCATTTTGTGACGAATCTGGTGTTCATGGAGAGTTTGCTGCATTTGACGAAAACCTTGTCAGATCAACTCCAGTTCCCCGATCTCCAGCTTGCCTCAGCAGTTGATTTGGTTGAAGCAGTGATGTCTAGTCTCACAGAGATGAGAAACGAAGAGAGCTGGGAGGAATTACGAAATCATGCTGAAGAATTGTGCCAGACTGTAGGGATTCGCAGACAACTTGCACGTCAGAGGCAAAGGGCAGCCCAACGATACTTGAATGAGTTTGTCATAACATCCGGCATAGGACAAGATGATGATTCGAATGACTCCGATGTTACCAAGAGACGCATTTACTACTCCGTGATAGACAAGTTTCTCAGTGAGTTGAGAAGAAGGTTTTCCGGCGATGCATGTCACGTCAGGTACTTATTGGAGTATCTGCCCTCAACCCCAATCATCCAACCTTTTTGAACAAGGAAAAGCTATCAGGAATGGCTGCAAATTACGGGGTGGACCCGGTGGAGGACAAAGATCTATCCGTAGAGCTGCACCAACTAAGAGGGTTGATTACCAGAAAGCAGGAGCAGGGAATGGAAGTAGACACACCTATGCAACTTGCCATCATGCTTCAACCGTACAAAGATGCATTCATAGATTTGTATAAGCTCTAAGCGTATTAATGTTACTCTTCCAGTTAACTCAGCATCATGTGAAAGAAGCTTTTCGTGCCTAAAGCAACTGAAAACCTACTTGTGTAACAGTAGCGGTGACAAACGTACCAGTAATCTTGGAGTATTAAACATCAATTCCCAAAGAGCAAAGATGTTATAGACAGGAATATGATTATCGATGCATTTGCTGCCAACCATAGAAATAGGCGTATCATTTTAAAGTAGGTGGAACGATGTATTTCCTGAGATATATCATCGTGAGTTTCTCTTCTTTTTTTTAACTTTATCGGTTTGTGGTTGAAATCCATGAAATGTCAAAACATGAAACATGAAATAGGCGTATCATTTTAAAGTAGGTGGAACGATGTATTTCCTGAGATATATCATCGTGAGTTTCTCTTCTTTTTTTAACTTTATCGGTTTGTGGTTGAAATCCATGAAATGTCAAAACATGTCAAAACATGAAACATGAAATAGGCGTATCATTTTAAAGTAGGTGGAACGATGTATTTCCTGAGATATATCATCGTGAGTTTCTCTTCTTTTTTTAACTTTATCGGTTTGTGGTTGAAATCCATGAAATGTCAAAACATGTCAAAACATGAAATGTCAAAACATCAAGGATTTTCATATGAAGGACACTGAATGAAGAAAACATGTATTTCTATCTGTTTTTAAAACTGTGGTAAGTGCCAAACACGCAGTATCTTGGCAGGAGTTTATTGCGGAGGTCTACACACAAGTAATACAGGAAGTGATCTGTCACAAGCGAATGCTTGGGGGGCCTAGCTGGGCAGACGAGCCCGTGGCCTACTTTCTATTACATTGTTGCTAGGCAGGAAAAAGATTGGGCAAAACAATACATACTAACATATCTAGGTATATACATAGAAATATACAGCAACAAGAGAACAATTACATATAATGATGAATATGCATGCAAAATGGTTAAGGGTAACATATATTTAGTTCCTTAATTCTACGACGTGTACAATTGGCATAGACGCATACGCGTTTAGCGTACGCCTAATGACGTATATATATTCGGTTATATAATTATGTATAGGGCACTTATATAATGTAATGACTACATAGGCTTACTTATACAATACATTTACAATAGATATATGTTGATATTAAGTACTCATGTATAATAAAGAAGTGTGACATATACATTAAAGGAGATACATATACAATAAATATATACAATAATTAAGTAAGGAAGGGCTTGGCTACAAAACTATTCTTAAGGAACAGCTTACAATTAAGTTTAACAAGAGGATTACATTTTTGTTATCGAAATATGTAAATAGTTTCTGGCGAAGTGCTTATGTTTCAAAAGTGTTTGTTCAGCTATATATGAATTTCATTTTCATTCATATAAATATCTTACAAACCGTAAAACCTTTTTGTTTTTGTTTTTATTTCAATTTTTGTTTATTCAACAATTGAAGAAATATAGCCTACTTCAAGTAATGTTTCATGAAGCAATTTACACAGACGTATATGCTACATGGGTTAAAAGGGTGATTAGATGCCAGGGCCCACAATACTATTTAAGAAGCTTTCGAATTTCCACATTGACCCTGAATTTCCTATGGCATGTACTGCATGATGAACTGGTCACGGTAAAGATATACACTTGATTTCCTTCCTTACCCAATTACACAACTTGATGATTGGCAGACAATAATACTCCCATTCATAGACATTTAATCCAGCTCAAGAAACCCTAGTCACAGCATGCAGAGCATGTAGAGGGGGTTTTGATTACAATCCTGCCCAAAGTACCGTGTAATTTTTTGCAACCTAAGTGGAATAGCAGCTCGGTGAAGTGATAAAAATAGACCTCCAGCAGTGGGTTTGGAAACTTGATATACCTCACTCGAACAATAGATAAGTGAGGTTAGAAAATCAACTTTTTTTACCGGGATCAAAACAGCATGGTATGCCTCCCATGTTCAGATGTTCGTGAATGATCATCATCTGAGTTTATTTTCTGAGACCCCCCCCCCTCTCGTCAACATGTCGAGTCCCTCCTCAGCCCCCAACAAAAAATCCTAGCAGAGCTCCCGTCAGGGCGGTGCCCCTGGACCCCACCAAGGACCCTAGGCCGGCCCCTTTGACCCCATGGCGGACCTTGGACTACGCCTTTCGGATTGCCGCTAACGCGGAAATTATAGTACTATAAGCCACCCCAAAAATTTGCTCAACCCCACCCCCCTTAGCCTCCCCAACTAAAAATTCCTGGCGCCGCCGCTGCAAATTATAATGTGGATTTCAAAGACTGCATTTCCTAGGTTTAACCTTAGTATTCTAAACGCCTAACTGTTGTTTGGTGAAATCTCAAGGAGCATGAGGTCCAATTAAAGATCTATTTAACTATTGCCCATCATTACGTACAAACGGTTACACAATAATAATATCAAACAATAGAAAGCGATAGAAACACACAGAGATCAAGGATACATTAGAAATGTATGTATACACACACATACACACACACCCACACACACACACACACACACACACACACACACATATATATATATATATATATATATATATATATATATATATATATATATTACATTACCACAATGTGTTATACTGGTCATTCAACAGAAACGATATTAAAACATGCAGGAACCACAAAAAAAGTGCTACTTCGCTATGCGATCTACAGTCAATTAATGTGCAGTATAGCAGCGGAATAAGAGTAAAGAAATCAACGACGGAGTAGCAATTGCTTTAAGATGCAGGCTTGAAGCAAAAAATAGTACCGGGCTTTGAAGATTCAATCCCAACCGTACATGTAGAAACAAACAGAGGCCCCTTTAAGTATAAGAAAAAGGAAACTAAAACACATAGGCCCAGATTTCCCAATTTACATTTGACAGATTCCTTGAAGATGTCTCAAACAGACGAAAACGGTCGGTCACCATTTATCTAATTTTCCAGTCGACAATAATACTAACAGAAACGAAGAATCATTACTGAAATGCAACATTCTTTTTGCACCACTATTATACATTTTATTTGTTAATATAATGAACGTTTAGCATATTGGCTGAAGTGTTTACAAATATTTATGCTTCATGTCGCCTCACAAGGATTCTGAAATGTTTACTAAAGTGTCTCCTTATACAATGAACAAAAGTACTTGGTATGTTTATAAGATATCGGAGGTAATAGTATCTACTACCATTGTCTTTAAATAAGATTATAAAATTAAAAAAAAAATCATAAACTTGTAAGTATGTCATTTGTATAAAAATATATTCTTTATATATTTTTTCGAAACGGTAATATTCGTCACGGGATACCTAGAGATTGAAAAATATTTTCTCAGAATGTTTCGCTCAGTGTTAATATGAACATAATTGTCAAAAATTATCTTTTCTATGTCTTTAAAGCATTTTTCTCTGCACGTGTTTAAGGTTTTATCATAATGTTTCGTTCAGTGCTAATATGAACACTTTTCAGAATTCGTCTTTTCTATATTTCAAAAAGTTTTTCTCAAGGTTTTCTCAGAATATTTCGCTCAGTGATTATATTTAAAAAAAAATTCATCGACTTTTCTACATCTAAAAAAATTCTCTACATGTATTTAAGGATTTTCTCAGAATGTTTCGCTCAGTATTATTATGAACAGAATTGCCAAGATTTATTGTATTTCCTTATATTTAAAAAAAAAATCTCCACGTGTTTAAGGATTTTCTCAATGTTTCGTTCAGTTAATATGAACTCAATTTTCAGAATGTTTCGCTCAGTGTTAAAATGAACATAATTGTCAAAATTTATCGTATTTTCTATACGTGTATTTTTCATATTTTCTCTACAAGTGTTTAAGGGTTTTCTCAGAATGTTTCGCTCAGTGTTAATATGAACACAATTGTCAAAAATCATCTTTTCTATGTCTTTAAAGCATTTTTCTCTGCACGTGTTTATGGGTTTTCTCAGAATGTTTCGTTCAGTGTTAATATGAACACTTTTCAGAATTTATCGTCTTTTCTATATTTCTAAAAGGTTTTTCTCTAGGTTTTCTTAGAATGTTTCGCTCACTGTTAATATGAATAAATTCAAAATTCATCGTCCTTTCTATATTTAGAAAAAATTCTCTACGCGTGTTTAAGGACTTTCTGAAAGGGTTTCGCTTAATGTTATTATGAACACGATTGTCAAAATAATAAATTCATCGTATTTTCTATATTAAAAAAAATTATCTCCACGTAGTTAAGGATTTTCTCAGAATGTTTCGTTCAGTGTTGATATAAACACAATTATCAGAATGCTTAGATTTGTATTAAAATTAACATAATTGTCCAAATTTATCGTATTTTCTATACGAGTATTTTTCATATTTTCTCTACAAGTGTTTAAGGATATTCTCAGAATGTTTCGCTCAGTGTTAATATGAACACAATTGTCAAAAATAATTTTTTCTATATCTTTAAAGCACTTTTCTCTGCACGTGTTTAAAGGTTTTCTCAGAATGTTTCGTTCAATGTTAATATGAACACTTTCCAGAATTCATCGTCTTTTCTATATTTCTAAAGGGTTTTTCTCTAGTTTTTCTCAGAATGTTTCGCTCAGTGTTGATATGAAAGTTGTCAAAATTCATCGACTTTTCTATATTTAAAAAAATTCTCTACACGTGTTTAAGGATTTTCTCAGAATTTTTCGCTCAGTGTTAATATGAACAGAATTGCCCAAATTTATTGTGTTTTTATATTAAAGATAATTCTCTCCACGTATTTAAGGACTTTCTCAGAATACTTCGTTCAGCTAATATGAACTCAATTGTCAGAATGTTTCGCTCAGTGTTAAAATGAACATAATTGTCAAAAATTATCGTATTTTCTATACGAGTATTTTTCTTATTTTCTCTTCAAGTGTCTAAGGGTTTTCTCACAATGTTTCGCTCAGTGTTAATATGAACACAATTGTCAAAAACCATTTGTTCTATATCTTTAAAGCATTTTTCTCAGAATGTTTCGTTCAGTGTTAATATGAACACTTTTCAAAATATATCGTCTTTTCTATATTTAATTTTTTTTTTTAGGTTTTCTCAGAATGTTTCGGTCAGTGTCAATATGAAAAATTTCAAAATTTATCGTCTTTTCAAAAAATTCTTTACACATGTATAAGGATTTTCTCGGAATGTTTCGCTCAGTGTTAATATGAACACAATTGTCAAAATTCATCGTATTTTCTATATTAAAAAAATTCTCTCAGAATGTTTCGTTCAGTGTTAATATGAACACAATTATCAGAATGTTTCTAGTATTAAAATGAACATAACTGTCAAAATTTATCGTATTTTCTATACGAGTATTTTTCATATTTTCTCTACAAGTGTTTAAGGATATTCTCAGAATGTTTTGCTCAGTGTTAATATGAACACAATTGTCAAAAATCATCTTTTCTATATCATTAAAAAAAAATTCTCTGTACGTGTTTAAGGTTTTCTCAGAATGTTTCGTTCAGTGTTAATATGAACACTTTTCAGAATTCATCGTCTTTTCTATATTTCCAAAAAGTTTTTCTCTAGGTTTTCTCAGAATGTTTTGCTCAGTGATATGAAAAAAAATCAAAATTCATCGACTTTTCTATATCTAAAAAAAATTCTGCATGTGTTTAAGGATTTTCTCAGAATGTTTGGCTCAGTGTTAACATGGGCAGAATTGCCAAAGTTTATTGTATTTAGAAAAAAAATTCTCACCACGTGTTTTAGAATTTTCTCAGAATGTTTCGTTCAGTTCATATGAACCCAAATGTCAGAATGTTTTGCTCAATGTTAAAATAAACATAATTGT
The DNA here is from genome assembly GCF_046742065.1 of Oratosquilla oratoria. Taxonomy (NCBI): domain Eukaryota; kingdom Metazoa; phylum Arthropoda; class Malacostraca; order Stomatopoda; family Squillidae; genus Oratosquilla; species Oratosquilla oratoria. Next base: position 48,315,426 of record NC_134788.1, on the reverse strand, counting down.
CAAAATTTATCGTATTTTCTATACGAGTATTTTTCATATTTTCTCTACAAGTGTTTTCTACAAGGGTTTTCTCAGAATGTTTCGCTCAGTGTTAATATTAACACAATTGTCAAAAATCATCTTTTCTATATCTTTAAAGCATTTTACTCTCCACGTGTTTAATCAAGGGTTTTCTCAGAATGTTTCGTTCAGTGTTAATATGAACACTTTTCAGAAATCACCGTCTTTTTTACATTTCTAAAAGGTTTTTCTCTGGGTTTTCTCAGAATGTTTCGCTCAGTGTTAATATGAAAATTTTCAAAATTTATCGTCTTTTCTATATATGAAAAAATTATCTATTCGTGTTTAAGGATTTTTTCAGAATGTTTCTCTCAGTGTTAATATGAACACAATTGTCAAAATTCATCGTATTTTCTATATTAAAAAAATGATCTCCACGTGTTTAAGGATTTTCTCAGAATGTTTCGTTCAGTGTTAATATGAACACAATTATCAGAATGTTTCGTCTAGTATTAAAATGAACTTAATTGTCAAAATTTATCGTATTTTCTACACGAGTATTTTTCATATTTTCTCTACAAGTGTTTAAGGATATTCTCGAAATGTTTCGGTCAGTGTTAATATGAACACAATTGTCAAAAATCCTCTTTAAAACATTTTTCTCTGCACGTGTTTAATGTTTTCTCAGAATGTTTCGTTCAGTGTTGATATGAACACTTCAGAATTCATCGCCTTTTCTATAGTTCTAAAGGTTTTTCTCTAGGTTTTCTCAGAATGTTTTGCTCAGTGATATGAAAAAATAAAAATTCATCGACTTATCTATATTTAAAAAAATTGTCTACATGTGTTTAAGGATTTTCTCAGAACGTTTCGCTCAGTGTTAACATGAACAGAATTGCCAAGATTTATTGCATTTTTTATATTTTAAAGCATTTTTCTCTCCACGTGTTTAAGTATTTTCTCAGAATGTTTCGTTCAGTTAATATGAACTCGATTGTCAGAATGTTTCGCTCAGTGTTAGAATGAACATAATTGTCAAAATTTATCGTATTTTCTTTACGAGCGTTTTTCATATTTTCTCTACAAGTGTTTAAGGGTTTTCTCAGAATGTTTCGCTCAGAGTTTATATTAACACAATTGTCAAAAATAATCTTTTCCATATCTCTAAAGCATTTTTCTCTGCACGTGTTTAAGGGTTTCCTCAGAATGTTTCGTTCAGTGTTAATATGAACACTTTTCAGAATTCATCGTCTTTTCTATATTTCTAAAAAAAATCTTTAGGTTTTCTCAGAATGTTTTGCTCAGTGTTGATATGAACATTTTCAAAATTCATCGTCTTTTCTATATTTAAAAAAAAATCTACTCATAATTAAGGATTTTCTCAGAATGTTTCGCTCAGAACTAGTATGAACATAATTGTCAAAAGTCATCGTATTTTCTATATTTTTAAAACATTGTGTTAAAGGATTTTCCCAGAATGTTTCGTTCAGTGTTAATATGAACACAATTATCAGAATGTTTTGTTTAGTATTAAAATGAATATAATTGTCAAAATTTATCGTATTTTCTCTACGAATATTTTTCATCTTTTCTCTACAAGGATATTCTCTAGGATATTCTCAGAATGTTTCGCTCATTGTTTATATGAACAAAATTGTCAAAAATAATCATATTTTTTCTGTAATGCATTTTGCTCTCCGCGGGTTTTCTCAGAATGTTTCGTTCAGTGTAAATATGAACACTTCAAAATTCATCGTCTTTCCTATATTTTTAAAAGTTTTTTCTCTAGGTTTTCTCAGAATGTTTCGCTCAGTGTTAATGTGAAAAAAATCATCGTCTTTTCTGTTAAAAAAAATCTCTACACATATTAAGGATTTTCTCAGAATGTTTCGCTCAGTGTTGATATAAACACAATTGTCAAAATTCATCGTATATTCTATATTTAAAAAAAATCTCTGCGTGTTTAAAAATTCTCAGAATGTTTCGTTCAGTGTTAGTATGAACACAATTGTCAAAATTCATCGTCTTTTCTATATATGAAAACGTTTCTCTCTACATGTATACAAGGATTTTCTCAGAATGTTTCGCTCAGTCTTAATAAGAACACAATGATCAAAATTCATCGTCTCTTCTATATTCTTAAAAAGAAAATTCTCTCCACGTGCTTAAGGGCTTTCTCAGAATTTTTCGTTCAGTGCCACGTGCTGAATTGAAAATTTCGCTCCATGATTATTATGACATCTTGATTTCCCTTTCACGTCTTCACTAGGCAGACTTCCATCTTCAAACTAGGTAAAAACATAGTCGATTTTCATCTTCACTCAGGGCAAAAATACCGTCGATTTCGATCTTCACACTGGGCAAAAATAACGTCGATTTCCATCTACACACTAGGCAAAAATAACGTTGATTTCCATGTTCACACTAGGCAAAACTGCCGTCGATTTCCATCTTCACACTAGGCAAAAATAACGTCGATTTCCATCTACACACTAGGCAAAAATAACGTTGATTTCCATCTTCACACTAGGCAAAACTACCTACGATATCCTCCTTCATACTAGGCAAAAATGACGTCGATTTACATATACACACTAAGCAAAATTACCGTTGATTTTCATGTACACAGTAGGCAAAACTATCGTCGATTTCCATCTTCACACTAGGCAAAAATACCGTTGATTTTCATGTACATACTACGCAAAACTGCCGTCAAATTCCATCTTCACACTAGGCAAAAATACCGTCGATTTCCTCCTTCATACTAAGCAAAAATAACGTTGATTTCCATGTTCACACTAGGCAAAAATGCCGTCGATTTTCTCCTTCATATTTGGCAAAAATTACGTCAATTTCCATCTTCACACTTGGCAAAAATGCCGTCGATTTTGGTTTTCTATGTCGATGTCTTACATTTGGCAGAAAAATCGTATATTTCTTGTTCTGTTCGCGAAAACGGGACAGAAATACCGTCAAAATTTCCTCACGTGGACTTCCTTCACACATGACAAATATACAGTGGATATTTTTTCCCCAAAAAACCCGTAAAGTTCCTTGAGAATATAAAAAGAAAAAACATAAAAATAGAAATAGAATTAATAAAGAAAAAAAAAGGAATAATAGAAATTAAATCATATAAAACGCAATATGTAAATAAGTAAATAGATAGATCAATAGAATTATTAAACAAAATAAACTTTTTATCCCTACACTGCCGTATTCTTGCGCATTGTTACATGATTTTTTTTAGCTTGGAGTAAAAGCATAATCATTACTTCATTTAGTTTTTGTCTTGCCAAAACGATGCTTGCTATCTAATTGATATAGTAAAAAATTGCCATGCTTATGCATACTGTTGTTTTGGAGAAATAATGCGAAATATTGGAATACTTTGAGTGAAAATGGGCTCTTGGCAACTCGACGACAGTGCTGGAATATGATTGGCTAAATTATGTCGTCATACTGAATTTAGATCTTGACTAATTTCAAGGGGAATATGCAGTTGACACACGAACATGCCTATTTTGAATTATATATATATATATATATATATATATATATATATATATATATATATATATATATATATATATACATATATATATATATATATATATATACATACATACATATCACCCATATCCTCCCGAAATAATGATAAATTGTGAAAATGAAACGTCAGGACCCGATACTCATGAATAGAAATTCATATAAATACCTTTCCATCAAATAAAGTGTTTCCCTGTAATACGTTGTGATACTGCAGAACACGACAAAGAAATAATAATGGAATAAAAGAGAGGAAACGAAACGAAATGAGGGTTTGAAAGGAGGGTCGGCTTTCAGCGACTACAGCACTATCCCTGCCAAGACAGTGGTGGATAATCGGCGGTACATTAAAGCAGTTATTGATGTACTTCTCTATACAGCATGTCAAAATGTTACCCAGAGAGGGCACAGAGAAGGGGATGAATCCGACAATCGAGGAAACTTTTTGGAATTACTTAATGTGCTAGCCAAGTATGATCACACAGTTGCAAAAAAAAGTTAACGGTCCGGGGAATGCAAAATATACTCACCACGATATACAAAATGAATCATTTGAAATAATGACAGGTATGATCAGAAAGGAGATAAGTGATGAGGTGAAACAAGCAGTGCACTTTGCCATCATGGTGGACGAAACGAAGGATATAGCGAAGAAGGAGCAGATCTCTATTGCTGTGAGGTATCTCCATGATCAGGAACTTCATGAAGAATTCTTGGATTTCACACCAGCTGAAGGCCTTGATGCAGAATCGTTACTCCAGAAGATAAAAGAAACGTTAGCCAAATGTAAAATTGACCACAATACCTGTGTCGGTCAGTGCTATGATGGAGCGGCAGTTATGTCGGGTTGCACCAATGGGGTCCAAGAAAGATTCAGAAGAGATGTTTCACAGGCTGTATACATCCACTGCTATGCTCATAGGCTAAACCTCGTTTTAGTTGACTGTGTAAACAATATAAGGTCAATCTCTGAGTTTTTCGTCACCATCCAATCACTGTACAATTTTTTCTCCTCGTCGGTGCTGTATCAGGAATTTCTAAAATTCCGAAAGGAGCTGAACCCAGAAAGACCACATATAGAACTCAAACGGTTATCGGACACCAGATGGGCATGCCAACACTCAGCCTGCCAAGCTGTTAAGAGGACCTTACCTGGCATCGTTGCAACCCTAAAACATTTAATAGAAGGGGGAAATGTGGACAGGGCCAGTGGAGCAAGGTCACTCATTGCCCTTCTGGATCACCATTTTGTGACGAACCTGGTGTTCATGGAGAGTTTGCTGCAATTGACGAAAACCTTGTCAGATCAACTCCAGTCCCTTGATCTCCAGCTTGCCTCAGCAGTTGATTTGGTTGAAGCAGTGATGTCTAGTCTCACAGAGATGAGAAACGAAGAGAGCTGGGAGGAACTACGAAATCATGCTGAAGAATTGTGCCAGACTGTAGGGATTCGCAGACAACTTGCACGTCAGAGGCAAAGGGCAGCCCAACGATACTTGAATGAGTTTGTCATAACATCCGGCATAGGACAAGATGATGATTCGAATGACTCCGATGTTACCAAGAGACGCATTTACTACTCCGTGATAGACAAGTTTCTCAGTGAGTTGAGAAGAAGGTTTTCCGGCGATGCATGTCATGTCAGGTACTTATTGGAGTATCTGCCCTCAACCCCAATCATCCAACCTTTTTGAACAAGGAAAAGCTATCAGGAATGGCTGCAAATTACGGGGTGTGAGGACAAAGATCTATCCGTAGAGCTGCACCAACTAAGAAGGTTGATTACCAGAAAGCAGGAGCAGGGAATGGAAGTGGACACACCTATGCAACTTGCCATCATGCTCCAACCGTACGAAGATGCATTCATAGATTTGTATAAGCTAGTGCGTATTAATGTTACTCTTCCAGTTAACTCAGCATCATGTGAAAGAAGCTTTTCGTGCCTAAAGCAACTGAAAACCTACTTGTGTAACAGTAGCGGTGACAAACGTACCAGTAATCTTGGAGTATTAAACATCAATTCCCAAAGAGCAAAGATGTTAGACAGGGATATGATTATCGATGCATTTGCTGCCAACAATAGGAATAGGCGTATCATTTTAAAGTAGGTGGAACGATGTATTTCCTTAAATATATCATCATGAGTTTCTCTTTTTTTCTTTTTTTTTAACTTTATCTGTTTATGGTTGAAATCCATGAAATGTCAAAACATCAAGGATTTACTGGCTTTTTCATATGAAGGACACTGAATGAAGAAAACATGTATTTCTATCTGTTTTTAAAACTATTCTTAAGGAACAACTTGCAATTAAGTTTAGCAAGAGGGTTACATTTTTGTTATCGAAATATGTTGTTTCTAGGGAAGTGCTTATGTTTCAAAAGTGTTTGTTCTGCTATATATGAATTTCATTTTCATTCAAATAAATGTTTTACAAACCGTAAAACCTTTTTGTTTTTGTTTTTATTTCAATTTTTGTTTATTCTACAATTGAAGAAATATAGCCTACTTCAAGTAATGTTTCATGAAGCAATTTACACAGACGTATATGCTACATGGGTTAAAAGGGTGATTAGATGCCAGGGCCCACAATACTATATAAGAAGCTTTCGAATTTCCACATTGGCCCTGAATTTCCTATGGCATGTACTGCATGATGAATTGGTCACGGTAAAAATATACACTTGATTTCCTTCCTTACCCAATTACACAATTTGATGATTGACAGACAATAATACTCCATTCATAGACATTTAATCCAGCTCAAGAAACCCTAGTCACAGCATGCAGAGCATGTAGAGGGGGTTTTGATTACAATCCTGCCCAAAGTACCGTGTGATTTTTTGCAACCTAAGTGGAATAGCAGCTCGGTGAAGTGATGATAATAGACCTCCAGCAGTGGGTTTGGAAACTCGATATACCTCACTCGAACAATAGATAAGTGAGGTTAGAAAATCAACCTTTTTACCGGGATCAAAACAGCATGGTATGCCTCCCATGTTCGTGAATGATCATCACCTGAGTTTATTTTCTGAGACTCCCCCCCCTCGTCAACATATTGAGTCCCTCCTCAGCCCCCCAACAAAAAATCTTAGCAGAGCTCCCGTCAGGGCGGTGCCCCTGGACCCCACCAAGGACCCTAGGCCGGCTCCTTTGACCCCATGGTGGACTTTGGACTACACTTTTCGGATTTCCGCTACCGCGGAAATTATAGTACTATAAGCCACCCCAAAAATTTGCTCAGCCCCCCTTAGCCTCCCCAACTAATAATTCCTGGAGCCGCCGCTGCAAATTATAATGTGGATTTCAAAGACTGCATTTCCTAGGGTTAACCTTAGTATTCTAAACACCTAACTGTTGTTTGGTGAAATCTCAAGGAGCATGAGGTCCAATTAAAGATCTATTTAACTATTGCCCATCATTACGTACAAACGGTTACACAATAATAATATCAAACAATAGAAAGCGATAGAAACACAGAGATCAAGGATACATTAGAAATGGGCGTTAATAGATTACGCAAACACAATGTGTTATACTGGTCATTCAACAGAAACGATGTTAAAAAATGTAGGAACCACAAAAAAGTGCTACTTCGCTATGCGATCTACAGTCAATTAATGTGCAGTATAGCAGCGGAATAGGAGTAAAGAAATCAACGACGGAGTAGCCATTGCTGTAAGATGCAGGCTTGAAGCATAAAATAGTACCGGACTTGGAAGATTCAATCCCAACCGTACATATAGAAACAAACAGAGGCCCCTTTAAGTATAAGAAAAAGGAAACTAAAACACATAGGCCCAGATTTCCCAATTTACATTTGACAGATTCCTTGAAGATGTCTCAAACAGACGAAAACGGTCGGTCACCATTTATCTAATTTTCCAGTCGACAATAATACTAACAGAAACGAAGAATCATTACTGAAATGCAACATTCTTTTTGCACCACTATTATACATTTTATTTGTTAATATAATGAACGTTTAGCATAGGGGCTGAAGTGTTTACAAATATTTATGCTTCATGTCGCCTCACAAGGATTCTGAAATGTTTACTAACGTGTCTCCTTGTACAATGAACAAAGGTACTTGGTATGTTTATAAGATATCGGAGGTAATAGTATCTACTACCAATGTAGGATATTTTATTGTCTTTATATTAAATTATGAAATAAAAAAAATCATAAACTTGTAAGCATATCATTTATATCAAAACATATTCTGTATATATTTTTTCGAAACAATAACATTCGTCACGGGATATCTAGAGATTGAAAAATGTTTTCTCAGAATGCTTCAAACAGTCCTCGAGACTAAAAATAACTGAGCAAGAGGATCTGCCCCACACCTATCATAACTTCAACTTCCATTTCGTTCTTTCCACTAAATCCCAAATCTCCCCCTCCCCCCACTCCCCCATCTTATCTATCCTGCCCTCTAAGAATGCTTCGCTCAGTGTTAATATGAACACAATTGTCAAAAATCATCTTTTCTATATCTCTAAAGCATTTTCCTCTGCACGTGTTTAACGGTTTTATCAGAATGTTTCGTTCAGTGTTAATATGAACACTTTTCAGAATTCATCGTCTTTTCTATATTTAAAAAAAATCTCTAGATTTTCTCAGAATGTTTCGCTCAGTGTTAATATAAAAAATCAAAATCAATCGTCTTTTCTGTATCTAAAAAAAAAAAAATTCTCTACATATGTTTAAGGGTTTTCTCAGAATGTTTCGCTCAGTGTTAATATGAACAGTATTGCCAAAATTTATTGTATTTTTTATATATATTTTTTTCTCTCCACGTGTTTAAGGATTTTCTCAATGTTTCGTTCAGTGTTGATATGAACTCAATTGTCCGAATGTTTCGCTCAGTGTTAAAATTAACATAATTGTCAAAATCTATCGTATTTTCTATACGAGTATTTTTCATATTTTCTCCACAAGTGGTTTCCTCTACAAAGGTTTTCTCAGAATGTTTCGCTCAGTGTTAATATGAACACAATCGTCAAAAATAATCTTTTCTATATTTTTAAAGCATTTTTCTCTTCACGGGTTTTCTCAGAATGTTTTGTTCAGTGTTAATATGAACACTTTTCAAAATTCATCGTCTTTTCTATATTTCTAAAAGGTTTTTCTCTAGGGTTTCTCAATGTTTCGCTCACTGTTAATATGAAAATGTCCAGAATTCATAGTCTTTTCCATACTTAAAAAAAAATTCTCTACACGTGTTTAAGGATTTTCTCATTGTTTCACTAAGTGTGAATAAGAACACAATTGTCAAAATTCATCGTATTTTCTATATAAAACATTTTTCTCTCCACGTGCTTAAGAATGTTCTCAGAACGTTTCCTTCAGTGTTAATATGAACATAATTGTCAGAATGTTTCGCTCAGTGTTAAAATGAACATAATTGCCAAAATTTATCGTATTACCTACACGATTATATTTCATATTTTCTCTACACGTGTTTAAGGATACTTTCAGAATGTTTCGCTCAGTATTAATTGTCAAAAATCATCCTTTATCTTTAAAGCAGTTTTCTCTTCAAGTGCTTAAGGGATTTCTCAGAATGTTTCGTTCAGTGTTAATATGAACACTTTCATTCATCGTCTTTTCTATATATCAAAAAGTTTTTCTCTGTTTTCTCAGAATGTTTTGTCAAATTTCATTGTATTTTCTATATTATTAAAACATTGTTCTCTCCACGTGTTTAAGGATTTTCTCAGAATGTTTCGTTCAGTGTTAATATGAACTCGATTATCAGAATGTTTCGTTTAGTATCAAAATGAACATAATTGTCAAAATTCATCGTATTTTCTATACGAGTATTTTTCACATTTTCTCTACAAGTGTTTAAGGATTTTCCCAGAATGTTTGGCTCACTGTTAAAATGAACACAATTGTCAAAAATCATCTTTTCTATGTCTTTAATGCATTTTGCTCTGCACGTGTTTAAGGTTTTTTCTCAGAATGTTTCGTTCAGCGTTAATATAAACACTTTAAAATTCATCGTCTTTTCTATATTTTCATTTTTTTCTCTAGGGTTTCTCAGAATGTTTCGCTCACTGTTAATATGAAAAAAAATCATTGTCTTTTCTATATTAAAAAAAATCTCTACACGTGTTCAAGGATTTTCTCAGAATATTTCGCTCAGTGTTAATATGAACACAAGTCAAAATTCATCGTATTTTCTATATTCTTAAAAAAAAAAATTCTCTCCACGTGTTTAAGAATTTTCTCAGAATGTTTTGTTCAGTGGTAATATGAACACAATTGTCAGAATGTTTCACTCAGTGTTAAAATGAACATAACTGTTAAAAAATTATCGTATTTACTACACGAGTGTTTTTCATATTTTCTCTACAAGTGTTTAAGGGTTTTCTCAGAATGTTTCGCTCAGTATCAATGTGAACACAAATGTCAAAAATAATATTTTCTATAGCTTTAAAGCATTTTTCTCTGCATGTGTTTAGGGTTTTCTCAGAATGTTTCGTTCAGTGTTAGTATGAACACTTTTCAAAATTCATCGTCTTTTCTATATTTCTAATAGGTTTTTCTCTAGGGTTTCTCAGAATGTTTCACTCACTGTTAATATGAAAACAGTTTTCAAAATTCATCGTCTTTTCTATATTTAAAAAAATCTCTACAGGATTTTCTCATAATGTTTCGCTCAGTGTTAATATAAACACAATTGTCAAAATTAATCGTATTTTCTATATTTGAAAAAATCTCACCAAGTGTTTAAGAATTTTCTCAGAATGTTTCGTTCAGTGTTAAAATGAAAACAATTGTCAAATTCATCGTCTTTTCTATATTTTAAAACCAAAATTCATCGTCTCCTAGTTTCTCTCTAAATGTATACAAGGTATTTTCTCAGAATGTTTCGCTCAGTCTTAATAAGAACACAATTGTCAAAATTCATCGTCTTCTCTATATTCTTAAAACATTTTTGGGCTTTCTCAGAATTTTTCGTTCAGTGTTACGTAAGGCCACGTGCTGAACTGAAAATTTCGCTCGTTTCTATATTTAAATAAATGTCTACAGGATTTTCTCATAATGTTTCGCTCAGTGTTAATATAAACACAATTGTCAAAATTAATCGTATTTTCTGTATTTGAAAAAATCTCACTGTTTACGAATTTTCTCAGAATGTTTCGTTCAGTGTTAAAATGAAAACAATTGTCAAAATTCATCGTCTTTTCTATATTTTAAAACGTTTCTCTCTAAATGTATACAAGGATTTTCTCAGAATGTTTCGCTCAGTCTTAATAAGAACACAATTGTCAAAATTCATCGTCTTTTCTATATTCTTAAAACATTTTTGGGCTTTCTCATAATTTTTCGTTCAGTGTCACGTAAGGCCACGTGCTGAACTGAAAATTTCGCTCCATGATACCATGACATATTGATTTGCCTTTTACGTCGTCACTAGGCAAAAAAACCGTCGAATTCCATCTACAAAAGAGATATAAACACCGTCGATTTTCATCTTCACACTAGGCAAATATACCGTCAATTTTCATCTTCACACTAGGCAAAAATATTGTCGATCTCCATCTACACACTAGGCAAAAATAACGTTGATTTCCATATTCACACTAGGCAAAACTGCCGTCGATTTCCATCTCCACATTAGGTAAAAATACCGTCGATTTCCATCTACACACTAGGCAAAAATAACTACGATATCTTCGTTTCATACTAGGCAAAAATGACGTCCATTTAAATATACACACTAATGACCACCCGTTTGCGCGGGATCGGTTTTTGAGGAAGGGGAAGAATGTCTGTAAGAAAATGAAGAGAGGGCTATTGTCACCGGGCGAAAAAAATATTAAACATCTAATTGAAAAAAAAAAAGATAACTGAGAAAAGAGAGAAAGAGGGAAAGAAAAGAAGGAGAAATAATTAATTTTGAATTTTAGGTTGGTCCAGATTTGTTGTCTTTTGCGCATGCGTCGTGACGTCACGGGCAGAGACTGGTAGATAAAAAAGATAAAAATTAAATAAATAACGAGAAAAGAGAGAAAGAAATTTAAAGGAAAATAATTTAAAGGAAGGAGAAAGAAATTTAGATTTGAAAGAAAGTCAATTTTGAATTTTAGGTTAATCGTTGGTCGTCTTCGGGTTTGTTGTCTTTTGCGCATGCGACGTGACGTCATGAGCAGCGATTGATAGATAAAAAATATTAAACAACTAATTGAAAATAATAAAAATTAGATAAGTAAGAAAAGAGAGAAAGAGAGAAAGAAAAGAAGGGGAAATGATTAATTTTGAATTTAAGGTTGGTCGTTGGTCGTCTTTGGGTTTGTTGTCTTTTGCGCATGCGTCATGACGTCATAGGCAGAGATTGATAGATAAAAAATAAAAATAAATAAAAAAGATAAAAAGATAAAAAAATAAATGATGAAGAAAAGAGAGAAAGACAGAAAGAGAAAGAGTGAGTTAATTCTGAATTTTGAATCGTTTGTCGTCTTCGGGTTTGTTGTTGTCTTTTGCGCATGCGACATGACGTCATGAGCAGCGATTAATAGATAAAAAGGTAAATAAATGAATAAATAATAAAATAACAAAAATGAATAACAAATTAAGAGAGAAAGAGAGAAAGAAAAGAAGGAGAGAGAATTGATTTTGAATTTTATCATCGTCTTCGGATTTGTTGTCTTTTGCGCATGCGTCGTGACGTCATGGGCAGAGACTGGTAGATAAAAAAAGATAAAAATTAATAAATAACGAGAAAAGAGAGAAAGAAATTTAAAGGAAAATAATTTAAAGGAAGGAGAAAGAAATTTAGATTTGAAAGAAAGTCAATTTTGAATTTTAGGTTAATCGTTGTTCGTCTTCGGGTTTGTTGTCTTTTGCGCATGCGATATGACATCATAAGCAGCGATTGATAGATAAAATAATATTAAACAACTAATTGAAAATAATAAAAAAATTAGATAACTAAGAAAAGAGAGAAAGAGGGAAAGAAAGGAAGGAGAAATGATTAATTTTAGGTTGGTCGTCTTTGGGTTTGTTGTCTTTTGCGCATGCGTCATGACGTCATAGGCAGAGATTGATAGATAGGAAATAAAAATAAATAAAAAAGATAAAAAGATAAAAAATAAATGATGAAGAAAAGCGAAAGAGACAGAATGAGTTAATTTTGAATTTTGAATCGTCTGTCGTCTTCGGGTTTGTTGTTGTCTTTTGCGCATGCGATAATGACGTCATGAGCAGCGATTGATAGATAAAAAATTGATAGATAAAAATGAATAAATAATAAAATAACAAAAATGAATCACAAATAAAGAAAGAGAGAAAGAAATGGAGAAAGAATTGATTTTGAATTTTATCATCGTCTTCGGATTTGTTGTCTTTTGCGCATGCGTCGTGACGTCATGGGCAGAGACTGGTAGATAAAAAAAGATAAAAATTAAATAAATAACGAGAAAAGAGAGAAAGAAATTTAAAGGAAAGTAATTTAAAGGAAGGAGAAAGAAATTTAGATTTGAAAGAAAGTCAATTTTGAATTTTAGGTTAATCGTTGGTCGTCTTCGGGTTTGTTGTCTTTTGCGCATGCGACGTGACGTCATGAGCAGCGATTGATAGATAAAAGATAATTGAAAATAATAAGCAATTAAATAACTAAGAAAAGTGAGAAAGAGAGAAAGAAAAGAAGGGGAAATGATTAATTTTGAATTTTAGGTTGGTCGTCTTTGGGTTTGTTGTCTTTTGCCCATGCGTCATGACGTCATAGGCAGAGATTGATAGATAAAAAAAATAAAGATAAATAAAAAAGATAAAAAAATAAAAAATAAATGATAAAGAAAAGAGAGAAAGACAGAAAGAGAAAGAATGAGTTAATTTTGAATTTTGAATCGTTGGTCGTCTTCGGGTTTGTTGTCTTTTGCGCATGCGACATGACGTCATGAGCAGCGATTGATAGATAAAAGAAATATTAAACAACTAATTGAAAATAATGAAAAAATTAGATAGCTAAGAAAAGAGAGAAAGAAAAGAGGGAGAAATGATTAATTTTGAGTTTTAGGTTGGTCGTTGGTTGTCTTTGGGTTTGTTGTCTTTTGCGCATGCGTCATGACGTCATAGGCAGAGATTGACAGATAAAAAAAAAAAAAATAAAAAGATAAAAAAAAATTATGAAGAAAAGAGAGAAAGACAGAAAGAGTAAGAATCAGTTAATTTTGAATCGTTTGTCGTCTTCGGGTTGTTGTCTTTTGCGCATGCGACATTACGTCATGAGCA